>NW_026263270.1:2554455-3193069 GCF_947179515.1 Apodemus sylvaticus
GGATTTCCTTAAAACGTGGTTTTCTGACAAATTTGACGAAAGAAAATTCTCCTGTGGGTTCTCTTTTGAGGATTCACGTTTAGACGTACACACCACACCAAATCCTTTTGAGTTCTAATGTGTTGTTTAGGATATACAAGCTAATTTTGTACTATGTGTTATTTCTTCTCCTAAAGCTTAAGTGTTTACAATATGTATGTATTTGTCTTTACTCTGCAACACTGTATTTCCTTATAACGTAGTATTCCTACTTTTCTTTCGGGAGAAAACTCTCCCGTGCGTTCTCTTTTGAGGCTACACGTTTAGACGTACACGCCACACCAAATCTTTTTGAGTTACAACTTGTTGTTTAGGAGATACAAGCTAATTTTTTAACGATGAATTATTTCTTCTCGTAAAGTTTAAGTGTTTCCAATATGTATATATTTGCCACTACGCTGCAACACTGTATTTCCTTATAACGTGGTATTCTTACATATTCTTTCGAGAGAAAACTCTCCTGTGCGTTCTCTTTGGAGGCTACACGCTTAGACATATACGCAACACCAAAGCTTTTCGAGTTACAACGTGTTTTTTAGGAAAAACAAGATAATTTCGCAAGATGCGGGATTTCCTTAAAACGTGGTTTTCTGACAAATTTTGATGAAAGAAAATTCTCCTGTGGGTTCTCTTTTGAGGCTACACGTTTAGACATACACGCCACACCAAATCTTGTCGAGTTATAACGTGTTGTTTAGGAGATACAAGATAATTTTGCATGATGCGTTATTTCTTCTCCTAAAGTGTTTCCAATAAGTACATATTTGTCTAAATTCTGCAACACTGTATTTCCTTATAACGTGGTATTCTTACATATTCTTTGGAGAGAAAACTATCCTGTGCATTCTCTTTGGAGGCTACACGCTTAGACATACACGCAACACCAAAGCATTTCGAGTTAGAACGTGTTGTTTAGGAAAAACAAGATAATTTCTCATGATGCGGGAATTCCTTAAAACGTGGTTTTCTGACAAATTTTGAGGAAATAAAATTCTCCTGTGCGTTTTCATTTGAGGCTAAACGTTTAGACGTACACGCCACACCAAATGTTTTCGAGTTACAACGTGTTCTTTAGGAGATACAAGCTAATTTTTTACGATGCTTTATATCTTCTTGTAAAGTTTAAGTGTTTCCAAAAGGAATGTATTTATCTTTAATTTGCCACAATGTATTTCCTTATAACGTGGTATTCTTACATACTCGTTCGAGAGAAATCTCTCCTGTGCATTTTCTTTTGAGGCTACATGCTTAGACATACACGCAACACCAAAGATTTTCGAGTTACAATGTGTTGTTTAGGAAAAACAAGATAGTTTCGCATGATGCGGGATTTCCTTAATAAGTGGTTTTCTGACAAATTTTGACGAAAGAAAATTCTCCTGTGGGTTCTCTTTGGAGGCTACACGTTTAGACGTACATGCCACACCAAATCTTTTCGAGTTACAACGTGTTGTTAGGAGATACAAACTAATTTTTTACGATGCTTTATTTCTTCTCATAGTGTTTCAAATACATATGTATTTGTCTTTACTCTGCAAAACTGTATTTCCTTATAATGTGGTATTCTTACATGTTCTTTCGAGAGAAAACTCTCCTGTGCATTCTCTTTTGAGGCTACACGCTTAGACATACACGCAACATCAAAGCTTTTCTAGTTACAACGTGTTGTTTAGGAAAAACAAGATAATTTCGCACGATGAGTGATTTCCTTAAAACATGGATTTCTGACAAATTTTACGAACAAAAATTCTCCTGTGGGTTCTCTTTTGAGGCTTCACGTTTAGACGTACACGCCACACCAAATCTTTTCGAGTTACAATGTGTTGTTTAGGAGATACAAGCTAATTTTGTACGATGCGTTATTTCTTCTCATAAAGTTTTTCCAATAAGTATTTGTCTTTACTCTGCAACACTGTATTTCCTTATAACGTGGTATTCTTACATATTTTTTCGAGAGAAAACTCTCCTGTGCGTTCTCATTTGAGGCTATACGCTGAGACATACACGCAACAGCAAAGCTTTTCGAGTTACAACGTGTTGTTTAGGAAGAACAAGATAATTTCTCACGATGCGGGATTTCCTTAAAACGTGGTTTTCTGACAAATTTTCACGAAAGAAAATTCTCCTGTGGGTTCTCTTTTGAGGCTAAACGTTTAGACGTACACGCCACACCAAATCTTTTTGAGTTGCAACTCGTTGTTTAGGAGATACAAGCTAATTTTTTTACAATGAATTATTTCTTCTCGTAAAGTTTAAGTGTTTCCAATACGTATGTATTTGCCTCTACTCTGCAACACTGTATTTCCTAATAACGTGGTATTCTTACATATTCTTTCGAGAGAAAACTCTCCTGTGCGTTCTTTTTGGAGGCTACACACTTAGACATTCACTCAACACGAAAGCTTTTCGAGGTACAACGTGTTGTTTAGGAAAAACAAGATAATTTCGCATGATGCGGGATTTCCTTAAAACGTGGTTTTCTGACAAATTTGACGAAAGAAAATTCTCCTGTGGGTTCTCTTTTGAGGATTCACATTTAGACGTACACGCCACACCAAATCCTTTTGAGTTCTAACGTGTTGTTTAGGATATACAAGCTAATTTTGTACTATGTGTTATTTCTTCTCGTAAAGCTTAAGTGTTTCCAATATGTATGTATTTGTCTTTACTCTGCAACACTGTATTTCCTTATAACTTAGTATTCCTACTTTTCTTTCGGGAGAAAACTCTCCCGTGCGTTCTCTTTTGAGGCTACACGTTTAGACGTACACGCCACACCAAATCTTTTTGAGTTACAACTTGTTGTTTAGGAGATACAAGCTAATTTTTTAACGATGAATTATTTCTTCTCGTAAAGTTTAAGTGTTCCAATATGTATATATTTGCCTCTACTCTGCAACACTGTATTTCCTTATAACGTGGTATTCTTACATATTCTTTCGAGAGTAAACTCTCCTGTGCGTTCTCTTTGGAGGCTACACGCTTAGACATATACGCAACACCAAAGCTTTTCGAGTTACAACGTGTTGTTTAGGAAAAACAAGATAATTTCGCATGATGCGGGATTTCCTTAAAACGTGGTTTTCTGACAAATTTTGATGAAAGAAAATTCTCCTGTGGGTTCTCTTTTGAGGCTACACGTTTAGACGTACACGCCACACCAAATCCTTTCGAGTTATAACGTGTTGTTTAGGGTATACAAACTAATTTTTACTATGTGTTATTTCTTCTCGTAAAGCTTAAGTGTTTCCAATAAGTATGCATTTGTCTTTACTCTGCAACACTGTATTTCCTTATAACGTGGTATTCCTACATATACTTTCGGAAGAAAACTCTCCTGTGCGTTCTCTTTTGAGGCTACACGCTTAGACATACACGCACCACCAAAGCTTTTCGAGTTACATGTTGTTTAGGAAAAACAAGATAATTTCGCACGATGCGGTATTTCCTTAAAACGTGGTTTTCTGACAAATTTTGACGAAAGAAAACTCTCCTGTGGGTTCTCTTTTGAGGCTACACGTTTAGACATACACGCCACACCAAATCTTGTCGAGTTACAACGTGTTGTTTAGGAGATACAAGCTAATTTTGCATGATGCGTTATTTCTTCTCCTAAAGTGTTTCCAATAAGTACATATTTGTCTAAAATCTGGAACACTGTATTTCCTTATAACGTGGTATTCTTACATATTCTTTCGAGAGAAAACCATCCTGTGCATTCTCTTTGGAGGCTACACGCTTAGAAATACATGCACCACCAAAGATTTTCGAGTTACAACGTGTTGATTAGGAAAAACAAGATAATTTCGCACGATGAGGGATTTCCTTAAAACGTGGTTTTCTAACAAATTTTGACGAAAGAAAACTCTCCTGTGGGTTCTCTTTTGAGGCTACACTTTTAGACGTACACGCCACACCAAATCTTTTCGAGTTACAACGTGTTGTTTAGGACATACAAGCTAGTTTTGCAAGATGCGTTATTTCTTTCATAAAGTGCTCCCATTACATACGTATTTTCTTTACTCTGCCACACTGTATTTCTTTATAACGTGGTATTCTTACATATTCTTTCGAGAGAAAACTCTCCTGTGCGTTCTCTTTGGAGGCTACACGCTTAGACATTCATGCAACACCAAAGCTTTTCGAGTTACAACGTGTTGTTTAGGAAAAACAAGATAATTTCACATGATGCGGGATTCCCTTAAAACGTGGTTTTCTGAAAAGTGTTGACGAAAGAAAATTCTCCTGTGCGTTCTCTTTTGAGGCTACACGTTTAGATGTACACGCCACACCAAATCCTATCGAGTTATAACCTGTTGTTTAGGATATACAAGCTAATTTTGTACTATGTGTTATTTCTTCTCGTAAAGCTTAACTGTTTCCAATAAGTATGTATTTGTCTTTACTCTGCAACACTGTATTTCCTTATAACGTGGTATTCCTACATATTCTTTCGGGAGAAAACTCCCCTGTGCGTTCTCTTTTGAGGCTACACTTTTAGACGTACACGCCACACCAAATCTTTTTGAGTTACAACTTGTTGTTTAGGAGATACAAGCTAATTTTTTTACGATGAATTATTTCTTCTCGTAAATTTTAAGTGTTTCCAATACATATGTACTTGCCTCTACTCTGCCACACTGTATTTCCTTATAACGTGATATTCTTACATATTCTTTCGAGAGAAAACTCTCCTGTGCGTTCTCTTTGGAGGCTACACGCTTAGACATACACGCAACACCAAAGCATTTCGAGTTAGAATGTGTTGTTTAGGAAAAACAAGATAATTTCGCACGATGCGGGAATTCCTTAAAACGTGGTTTTCTGACAAATTTTGGGGAAATAAAATTCTCCTGTGGGTTTTCATTTGAGGCTAAACGTTTAGACGTACACGCCACACCAAATGTTTTCGAGTTACAACGTGTTCTTTAGGAGATACAAACTAATTTTTTACGATGCTTTATATCTTCTTGTAAAGTTTAAGTGTTTCCAAAAGGAATGTATTTATCTTTAATTTGCCACAATGAATTTCCTTATAACGTGGTATTCTTACATACTCGTTCGAGAGAAATCTTTCCTGTGCGTTCTCTTTTGAGGCTACATGCTTAGACATACACGCAACACCAAAGATTTTCGAGTTACAATGTGTTGTTTAGGAAAAACAAGATAGTTTCGCATGATGCGGGATTTCCTTAATAAGTGGTTTTCTGACAAATTTTGACGAAAGAAAATTCTCCTGTGGGTTCTCTTTGGAGGCTACACGTTTAGACGTACATGCCACACGAAATCTTTTCGAGTTACAACGTGTTGTTTAGGAGATACAAACTAATTTTTTACGATGCGTTATTTCTTCTCATAGAGTGTTTCAAATACATATGTATTTGTCTTTACTCTGCAAAACTGTATTTCCTTATAATGTGGTATTCTTACATGTTCTTTCGAGAGAAAACTCTCCTGTGCGTTCTCTTTTGAGGCTACACGCTTAGACATACACGCAACATCAAAGCTTTTCGAGTTACAACGTGTTGTTTAGGAAAAACAAGATAATTTCGTACGATGAGTGATTTCCTTAAAACATGGATTTCTGACAAATTTTACGAACAAAAATTCTCCTGTGGGTTCTCCTTTGAGGCTACACGTTTAGACGTACACGCCACACCAAATCTTTTCGAGTTACAATGTGTTGTTTAGGAGATACAAGCTAATTTTGTACGATGCGTTATTTCTTCTCATAAAGTTTTTCCAATAAGTATTTGTCTTTACTCTGCAACACTGTATTTCCTTATAACGTGGTATTCTTACATATTTTTTCGAGAGAAAACTCTCCTGTGCGTTCTCATTTGAGGCTACACGCTGAGACATACACGCAACAGCAAAGCTTTTCGAGTTACAACGTGTTGTTTAGGAAGAACAAGATAATTTCTCACGATGCGGGATTTCCATAAAACGTGGTTTTTTGACAAATTTTGACGAAAGAAAATTCTCCTGTGGGTTCTCTTTTGAGGCTAAACGTTTAGACGTACACGCCACACCAAATCTTTTTGAGTTGCAACTTGTTGTTTAGGAGATACAAGCTAATTTTTTTACAATGAATTATTTCTTCTTGTAAAGTTTAAGTGTTTCCAATACGTATGCATTTGCCTCTACTCTGCAACAGTGTATTTCCTTATAACGTGGTATTCTTACATATTCTTTCGAGAGAAAACTCTCCTGTGCGTTCTTTTTGGAGGCTACACACTTAGACATTCACGCAACACGAAAGCTTTTCGAGGTATAACGTGTTGTTTAGGAAAAACAAGATAATTTCGCATGATGCGGGATTTCCTTAAAACGTGGTTTTCTGACAAATTTGACGAAAGAAAATTCTCCTGTGGGTTCTCTTTTGAGGATTCACGTTTAGACGTACACACCACACCAAATCCTTTTGAGTTCTAACGTGTTGTTTAGGATATACAAGCTAATTTTGTACTATGTGTTATTTCTTCTCGTAAAGCTTAAGTGTTTACAATATGTATGTATTTGTCTTTACTCTGCAACACTGTATTTCCTTATAACGTAGTATTCCTACTTTTCTTTCGGGAGAAAACTCTCCCGTGCGTTCTCTTTTGAGGCTACACGTTTAGACGTACACGCCACACCAAATCTTTTTGAGTTACAACTTGTTGTTTAGGAGATACAAGCTAATTTTTTAACGATGAATTATTTCTTCTCGTAAAGTTTAAGTGTTTCCAATATGTATATATTTGCCACTACGCTGCAACACTGTATTTCCTTATAACGTGGTATTCTTACATATTCTTTCGAGAGAAAACTCTCCTGTGCGTTCTCTTTGGAGGCTACATGCTTAGACATATACGCAACACCAAAGCTTTTCGAGTTACAACGTGTTTTTTAGGAAAAACAAGATAATTTCGCATGATGCGGGATTTCCTTAAAACGTGGTTTTCTGACAAATTTTGATGAAAGAAAATTCTCCTGTGGGTTCTCTTTTGAGGCTACACGTTTAGACATACACGCCACACCAAATCTTGTCGAGTTACAACGTGTTGTTTAGGAGATACAAGATAATTTTGCATGATGCGTTATTTCTTCTCCTAAAGTGTTTCCAATAAGTACATATTTGTCTAAATTCTGCAACACTGTATTTCCTTATAACGTGGTATTCTTACATATTCTTTGGAGAGAAAACTATCCTGTGCATTCTCTTTGGAGGCTACACGCTTAGACGTACACGCAACACCAAAGCATTTCGAGTTAGAACGTGTTGTTTAGGAAAAACAAGATAATTTCTCATGATGCGGGAATTCCTTAAAACGTGGTTTTCTGACAAATTTTGAGGAAATAAAATTCTCCTGTGCGTTTTCATTTGAGGCTAAACGTTTAGACGTACACGCCACGCCAAATGTTTTTGAGTTACAACGTGTTCTTTAGGAGATACAAGCTAATTTTTTACGATGCTTTATATCTTCTTGTAAAGTTTAAGTGTTTCCAAAAGGAATGTATTTATCTTTAATTTGCCACAATGTATTTCCTTATAACGTGGTATTCTTACATACTCGTTCGAGAGAAATCTCTCCTGTGCGTTCTCTTTTGAGGCTACATGCTTAGACATACACGCAACACCAAAGATTTTCGAGTTACAATGTGTTGTTTAGGAAAAACAAGATAGTTTCGCATGATGCGGGATTTCCTTAATAAGTGGTTTTCTGACAAATTTTGACGAAAGAAAATTCTCCTGTGGGTTCTCTTTGGAGGCTACACGTTTAGACGTACATGCCACACCAAATCTTTTCGAGTTACAACGTGTTGTTTAGGAGATACAAACTAATTTTTTACGATGCTTTATTTCTTCTCATAGAGTGTTTCAAATACATATGTATTTGTCTTTACTCTGCAAAACTGTATTTCCTTATAATGTGGTATTCTTACATGTTCTTTCGAGAGAAAACTCTCCTGTGCATTCTCTTTTGAGGCTACACGCTTAGACATACACGCAACATCAAAGCTTTTCTAGTTACAACGTGTTGTTTAGGAAAAACAAGATAATTTCGCACGATGAGTGATTTCCTTAAAACATGGATTTCTGACAAATTTTACGAACAAAAATTCTCCTGTGGGTTCTCTTTTGAGGCTTCACGTTTAGACGTACACGCCACACCAAATCTTTTCGAGTTACAATGTGTTGTTTAGGAGATACAAGCTAATTTTGTACGATGCGTTATTTCTTCTCATAAAGTTTTTCCAATAAGTATTTGTCTTTACTCTGCAACACTGTATTTCCTTATAACGTGGTATTCTTACATATTTTTTCGAGAGAAAACTCTCCTGTGCGTTCTCATTTGAGGCTACACGCTGAGACATACACGCAACAGCAAAGCTTTTCGAGTTACAACGTGTTGTTTAGGAAGAATAAGATAATTTCTCACGATGCGGGATTTCCTTAAAACGTGGTTTTCTGACAAATTTTGACGAAAGAAAATTCTCCTGTGGGTTCTCTTTTGAGGCTAAACGTTTAGACGTACACGCCACACCAAATCTTTTTGAGTTGCAACTCGTTGTTTAGGAGATACAAACTAATTTTTTTACAATGAATTATTTCTTCTCGTAAAGTTTAAGTGTTTCCCATACGTATGTATTTGCCTCTACTCTGCAACACTGTATTTCCTTATAACGTGGTATTCTTACATATTCTTTCGAGAGAAAACTCTCCTGTGCGTTCTTTTTGGAGGCTACACACTTAGACATTCACGCAACACGAAAGCTTTTCGAGGTACAACGTGTTGTTTAGGAAAAACAAGATAATTTCGCATGATGCGGGATTTCCTTAAAACGTGGTTTTCTGACAAATTTGACGAAAGAAAATTCTCCTGTGGGTTCTCTTTTGAGGATTCACATTTAGACGTACACGCCACACCAAATCCTTTTGAGTTCTAACGTGTTGTTTAGGATATACAAGCTAATTTTGTACTATGTGTTATTTCTTCTCGTAAAGCTTAAGTGTTTCCAATATGTATGTATTTGTCTTTACTCTGCAACACTGTATTTCCTTATAACTTAGTATTCCTACTTTTCTTTCGGGAGAAAACTCTCCCGTGCGTTCTCTTTTGAGGCTACACGTTTAGACGTACACGCCACACCAAATCTTTTTGAGTTACAACTTGTTGTTTAGGAGATACAAGCTAATTTTTTAACGATGAATTATTTCTTCTCGTAAAGTTTAAGTGTTCCAATATGTATATATTTGCCTCTACTCTGCAACACTGTATTTCCTTATAACGTGGTATTCTTACATATTCTTTCGAGAGTAAACTCTCCTGTGCGTTCTCTTTGGAGGCTACACGCTTAGACATATACGCAACACCAAAGCTTTTCGAGTTACAACGTGTTGTTTAGGAAAAACAAGATAATTTCGCATGATGCGGGATTTCCTTAAAACGTGGTTTTCTGACAAATTTTGATGAAAGAAAATTCTCCTGTGGGTTCTCTTTTGAGGCTACACGTTTAGACGTACACGCCACACCAAATCCTTTCGAGTTATAACGTGTTGTTTAGGGTATACAAACTAATTTTTACTATGTGTTATTTCTTCTCGTAAAGCTTAAGTGTTTCCAATAAGTATTCATTTGTCTTTACTCTGCAACACTGTATTTCCTTATAACGTGGTATTCCTACATATACTTTCGGAAGAAAACTCTCCTGTGCGTTCTCTTTTGAGGCTACACGCTTAGACATACACGCACCACCAAAGCTTTTCGAGTTACATGTTGTTTAGGAAAAACAAGATAATTTCGCACGATGCGGTATTTCCTTAAAACGTGGTTTTCTGACAAATTTTGACGAAAGAAAACTCTCCTGTGGGTTCTCTTTTGAGGCTACACGTTTAGACATACACGCCACACCAAATCTTGTCGAGTTACAACGTGTTGTTTAGGAGATACAAGCTAATTTTGCATGATGCGTTATTTCTTCTCCTAAAGTGTTTCCAATAAGTACATATTTGTCTAAAATCTGGAACACTGTATTTCCTTATAACGTGGTATTCTTACATATTCTTTCGAGAGAAAACCATCCTGTGCATTCTCTTTGGAGGCTACACGCTTAGAAATACATGCACCACCAAAGATTTTCGAGTTACAACGTGTTGATTAGGAAAAACAAGATAATTTCGCACGATGAGGGATTTCCTTAAAACGTGGTTTTCTAACAAATTTTGACGAAAGAAAACTCTCCTGTGGGTTCTCTTTTGAGGCTACACTTTTAGACGTACACGCCACACCAAATCTTTTCGAGTTACAACGTGTTGTTTAGGACATACAAGCTAGTTTTGCAAGATGCGTTATTTCTTTCATAAAGTGCTCCCATTACATACGTATTTTCTTTACTCTGCCACACTGTATTTCTTTATAACGTGGTATTCTTACATATTCTTTCGAGAGAAAACTCTCCTGTGCGTTCTCTTTGGAGGCTACACGCTTAGACATTCATGCAACACCAAAGCTTTTCGAGTTACAACGTGTTGTTTAGGAAAAACAAGATAATTTCACATGATGCGGGATTCCCTTAAAACGTGGTTTTCTGAAAAGTGTTGACGAAAGAAAATTCTCCTGTGCGTTCTCTTTTGAGGCTACACGTTTAGATGTACACGCCACACCAAATCCTATCGAGTTATAACCTGTTGTTTAGGATATACAAGCTAATTTTGTACTATGTGTTATTTCTTCTCGTAAAGCTTAACTGTTTCCAATAAGTATGTATTTGTCTTTACTCTGCAACACTGTATTTCCTTATAACGTGGTATTCCTACATATTCTTTCGGGAGAAAACTCCCCTGTGCGTTCTCTTTTGAGGCTACACTTTTAGACATACACGCCACACCAAATCTTTTTGAGTTACAACTTGTTGTTTAGGAGATACAAGCTAATTTTTTTACGATGAATTATTTCTTCTCGTAAATTTTAAGTGTTTCCAATACATATGTACTTGCCTCTACTCTGCCACACTGTATTTCCTTATAACGTGATATTCTTACATATTCTTTCGAGAGAAAACTCTCCTGTGCGTTCTCTTTGGAGGCTACACGCTTAGACATTCACCCAACACCAAAGCTTTTCGAGTTACAACGTGTTGTTTAGGAAAAACAAGATAATTTCGCATGATGCGGGATTTCCTTAAAACGTGGTTTTCTGAAAAATTTTGACGAAAGAAAATTCTCCTGTGGGTTCTCTTTTGAGGCTACACGTTTAGACGTACACGCCACACCAAATCCTTTCGAGTTATAACGTGTTGTTTAGGATATAGAAGCTAATTTTGTACTATGTGTTATTTCTTCTCGTAAAGCTTAAGTGTTTCCAATAAGTATGTATTTGTCTTTACTCTGCAACACTGTATTTCCTTATAACGTGGTATTCTTACATATTCTTTCGAGAGAAAACTCTCCTGTGCGTGCTCTTTTGAGGCAACACGCTTAGACATACACGCACCACCAAAGCTTTTCGAGTTACAACATGTTGTTTAGGATAAACAAGATAATTTCGCACGATGCGGTATTTCCTTAAAACGTGGTTTTCTGACAAATTTTGATGAAAGAAAACTCTCCTGTGGATTATCTTTTGAGGCTACACGTTTAGACATACACGCCACACCAAATCTTGTCGAGTTACAACGTGTTGTTTAGGAGATACAAGCTAATTTTACATGATGCGTTATTTCTTCTCCTAAAGTGTTTCCAATAAGTACATATTTGTCTATACTCTGCAACACTGTATTTCCTTATAACGTGGTATTCTTACATATTCTTTCGAGAGAAAATTATCCTGTGCGTTCTCTTTGGAGGCTACACGCTTAGACATACACGCACCAGCAAAGCTTTTCGAGTTACAACGTGTTGATTAGGAAAAACAAGATAATTTCGCACGATGCGGGATTTCCTTAAAACGTGGTTTTCTGACAAATTTTAACGTAAGAAAATTCTCCTGTGGGTTCTCTTTTGAGGCTACACGTTTAGATGTACAAGCCACACCAAATCTTTTTGAGTAACCACGTGTTGTTTGGGAGATACAAGCTAATTTTGTACCATGCGTTATTTCTTCTCATAATGTGTTTCCAAAACGTATGTATTTGTCTTTACTCTGCAGCAATATGTTTCCTTATAGCGTGGTATTCTTACATATTCTTTCGAGAGAAAACTCTCCTGTGCATTCTCTTTTGAGGCTACATGCTTAGACATACACGCAACACCAAATCCTTTCGAGTTATAACGTGTTGTTTAGGATATACAAGCTAATTTTTTACTATGTTTTATTTCTTCTCGTAAAGTTTAAGTGTTTCCAATAAGTATTTATTTGTCTTTACTCTGCAACACTGTATTTCCTTATAACGTGGTATTCCTACATATTCTTTCGGGAGAAAACTCTCCTGTGCGTTCTCTTTTGAGGCTACACGCTTAGACATACACGCAACACCAAAGCTTTTCGAGTTACAACGTGTTGTTTAGGAAGAACAAGATAATTTCTCACGATGCGGGATTTCCTTAAAACGTGGTTTTCTGACAAATTTTGACGAAAGAAAATTCTCCTGTGTGTTCTCTTTTGAGGCTACACGATTAGACGTACACGCCACACCAAATCTTTTCGAGATACAACGTGTTGTTTAGGAGATACAAGCTAATTTTTTATGATGCGTTATTTCTTCTCGTAAAGTGTTTCCAATAAGTACATATTTGTCTATACTCTGCAACACTGTATTTCCTTATATCGTGGTATTCCTACATATTCTTTCGAGAGAAAACTACCCTGTGCGTTCTCTTTGGAGGCTACACGCTTAGACATACATGCAACAACAAAGCTTTTCGAGTTACAACGTGTTGATTAGGAAAAACAGGATAATTTCTCACGATGCGGGATTTCCTTAAAATGTGGTTTTCTGACAAATTTTGACGTAAGAAAATTCTCCTGTGGGTTCTCATTTGAGGCTACACATTTAGACGTACACGCCACACCAAATCTTTTTGAGTTACCACGTGTTGTTTAGGAGATACAAGCTAATTTTGTACCATGCGTTATTTTTTCTCATAATATGTTTCCAATACGTATGTATTTGTCTTTACTCTGCAGCAATATATTACCTTATAACGTGGTATTCTTACATATTCTTTCGAGAGAAAGCTCTCCTGTGCATACTCTTTTGAGGCTACACGCTTACACATACACCCAACACCAAAGCTTTTCGAGTTACAATGTTTTGTTTATGAAAAACAAGATAATTGCGCACAATGCGGGATTTCCTTAAAACGTGGTTTTCTGACAAATTTTGACGAAAGAAAATTCTCCTGTGGGTTCTCTTTTGAGGCTACATGTTTAGACGTACACGCCACACCAAATCTTTTCGAGTTACAACGTGTTGTTTAGGAGATACAAGCTAATTTTGTACGATGCATTATTTCTTCTCCTAAAGTGTTTCCAATACTTACATATTTGTCTTTACTCTACAACACTGTATTTCCTTATAACATGGTATTCGTACATATACTTTCGAGAGAAAACTCTCCTGTGCATTCTCTTTTGAGGCTACACGCTTAGACATACACGCAACACCAAAGCATTTCGAGTTAGAACGTGTTGTTTAGGAGAAACAAGATAATTTCGCACGATGCGGGAATTCCTTAAAACGTGGTTTTCTGACAAATTTTGAGGAAAGAAAATTCCCCTGTGGGTTTTCATTTGAGGCTAAACGTTTAGACGTACACGCCACACCAAATGTTTTCGAGTTACAACGTGTTGTTTAGGAGATACAAGCTAATTTTTTACGATGCTTTATATCTTCTTGTAAAGTTTAAGTGTTTCCAAAAGGAACTAATTTATTTTTAATTTGTCACAATGTATTTCCTTATAACGTGGTATTCTTACATACTCGTTCGAGAGAAAGCTCTCCGGTGCTTTCTCTTTTGAGGCTACATGCTTAGACATACACGCAACACCAAAGATTTTCGAGTTACAATGTGTTGTTTAGGAAAAACAAGATAGTTTCGCACGATGCGGGATTTCCTTAATAAGTGGTTTTCTGACAAATTTTGACCAAGGAAAATTCTCCTATGGGTTCTCTTTTGAGGCTACACGTTTAGACGTACAGGCCACACCTAATCTTTTTAAGGTACAACGTGTTGTTTAGGAGATACAAGCTAATTTTGTACGATAGGTTATTTCTTCTCGGAAAGTTTTTCTAATAAGTAAAAATATGTCTTTACTCTGCAACACTGTATTTCCTTATAACGTGGTATTCTTACATATTCTTTCGAGAGAAAACTCTCCTGTGCGTTCTCATTTGAGGCTACACGCTTAGACATACACGCAACCCCAAAGCTTTTCGAGTTACAATGTGTTGTTTAGGAAGAACAAGATAATTTCCCACGATGCGGGATTTCCTTAAAACGTGGTTTTCTGACAAATTTTGATGAAAGAAAATTCTCCTGTGGGTTCTCTATTAAGGCTACACGTTTAGACGTACACACCACACCAAATCTTTTTGAGTTACAACGTGTTGTTTAGGAAAAACAAGATAGTTTCGCACGATGCGGGATTTCCTTAATAAGTGGTTTTCTGACAAATTTTGACGAAAGAAAATTCTCCTGTGGGTTCTCTTTTGAGGCTACACATTTAGACGTACATGCCACACCAAATCTTTTCGAGTTACAACGTGTTGTTTAGGAGATACAAACTAATTTTTTACGATGCGTTATTTCTTCTCATAAAGTGTTTCAAATACATACGTATTTGTCTTTACTCTGCAAAACTGTATTTCCTTATAATGTGGTATTCTTACATGTTCTTTCGAGAGAAAACTCTTCTGTGCATTCTCTTTTGAGGCTACACACTTAGACATTCACACAACACCAAAGCTTTTTGAGGTACAACGTGTTGTTTAGGAAAAACAAGATAATTTAACATGATGCGGGATTTCCATAAAACATGGTTTTCTGACAAATTTGGCGAAAGAAAATTCTCCTGTGGGTTCTCTTTTGAGGCTACACGTTTAGACGTACATGCCAAACCAAATCTTTTTGAGTTACAACGTGTTGTTTAGGAGATACAAGCTAATTTTTTATGATGCGTTATTTCTTCTCGTAAAGTTTTTCCAATAAATAAGTATTTGTCTTTACTCTGCAAAACTGTATTTCCTTATAACATGGTATCTTACATATTCTTTCGAGAGAAAACTATCCTGTGCGTTCTCTTTGGAGGCTACACGCTTAGACATACACACAACACCAAAGCTTTTCGAGTTACAAGTGTTGATTAGGAAAAACAAGATAATTTTGCACGATGCGGGATTTCCTTAAAATGTGGTTTTCTGACAAATTTTGACGTAAGAAAATTCTCCTGTGGGTTCTCTTTTGAGGCTACACATTTAGACGTACACACCACACCAAATATTTTTGAGTTACCACGTGTTGTTTAGGAGATACAAGCTAATTTTGTACCATGCATTATTTCTTCTCATAATATGTTTCCAATACGTATGTATTTGCCTCTACTCTGCAGCAATGTATTTCCTTATAACGTGGTATTCTTACATATTCTTTCGAGAGAAAACTCTCCTGTGCATTCTCTTTTGAGGCCACACACTTGCACATACACCCAACACCAAAGCTTTTAGAGTTACAATGTTTTGTTTATGAAAAACAAGATAATTGCGCACAATGCGGGATTTCCTTAAAACGTGGATTTCTGACAAATTTTGATGAAAGAAAATTCTCCTGTGGGTTCTCTTTTGAGGCTACATGTTTAGACGTACATGCCACAACAAATCTTTTCGAGTTACAACGTGCTGTTTAGGAAAAACAAGATAATTTCTCAGGATGCGAGATTTCCATAAAACGTGGTTTCTGAAAAATTTTGACGAAAGAAAATTCTCCTGTGGGTTCTCTTTTGAGGCTACACGTTTAGACGTACACGCCACACCAAATCTTTTCGAGTTACAACGTGTTGTTTAGGAGATACAAGCTAATTTTGTACGATGCGTTATTTCTTCTAGTAAAGTGTTTCCAATACGTACGTATTGGCTTTAGTCTGCAACACTGTATTTCCTTATAACGTGGTATTCTTACATATTCTTTCGAGAAAAAACTCTCCTGTGCATCCTTTTTTGAGGCTACACGCTTAGACATACACGCAACACCAAAGCTTTTCGCGTTACAATGTGTTGTTTAGGAAAAACCAGATAATTTCGCACAATGAGGGATTTCCTTAATACGTGGTTTTCTGACATATTTTGACCAAAGAAAATTCTCCTATGGGTTCTCTTTTGAGACTACACGTTTAGACGTACAGGCCAGTCCAAATCTTTTTTAAGTTACAACGTGTTGTTTAGGCGATACAAGCTAATTTTGTACGATGCGTTATTTCTTCTTGTAAAGTTTTTCCAATAAATAAGTATTTGTCTTTACTCTGCAACACTGTATTTCCTTATAACGTGTCATTCTTACATATTCTTTCGAGAAAAAACTCTCCTCTGCCTTCTCTTTTGGGGCTACATGCTTAGACATACACCCAACACCAAAGCTTTTCGAGTTAAAACGTGTTGTTTAGGAAGATCTAGATAATTTCTCACGATGCGTGATTTCCTTAAAACGTGGTTTTCTGACAAAATTTGATGAAAGAAAATTGTCCTATGTGTTCTCTTTTGAGGCTACACGTTTAGACGTACACACCACACCAAATCTTTTCGAGTTACAACGTGTTGTTTAGGAGATACAAGCTAATTTTTTACGATGCTTTATTTCATCTCGTAATTTTATGGGTTTCCAATACATACGTATTTGTCTTTACTCTGCAACACTGTATTCCCTTATAACGTGGTATTCTTACATATTCTTTCGAGAGAAAACTCTCCTGTGTGTTGTCTTTTGAGGCTACACGCTTAGACATACACGCAATACCAAAGCTTTTCGAGTTACAATGTGTTGTTTAGGAAAAACAACATAATTTCGCACGATGCGGGATTTCCTTAAAACGTGGATTTCTGAAAATTTTTGACGAAAGAAAATTGTCCTGTGTGTTCTCTTTTGAGGCTACACGTTTAGACGTACACGCCACACCAAATCCTTTCGAGTTACAACGTGTTGTTTAGGAGATACAAGCTAATTTTCTACGATGCGTTATTTCTTCTCGTAACGTGTTTCCAATACGTACATATTTGCCTTTAGTCTGCAACATTGTATTTCCTTATAACGTGGTATTCTTACATATTCTTTCGAGAGAAAACTCTCCTGTGTGTTCCCCTTTGAGGCTACACGCTTAGACATACAGGCAACACCAAAGCTTTTCGCGTTACAACGTGTTGATTAGGAAAAACAATATAATTTCGCGCGATGCGGGATTTCCTTAATAAGTGGTTTTCTGACAAATTTTGACCAAGGAAAATTCTCCTATGGGTTCTCTTTTGAGGCTACACGTTTAGACGTACAGGCCACACCTAATCTTTTTAAGGTACAACGTGTTGTTTAGGAGATACAAGCTAATTTTGTACGATAGGTTATTTCTTCTCGGAAAGTTTTTCTAATAAGTAAAAATATGTCTTTACTCTGCAACACTGTATTTCCTTATAACGCGGTATTCTTACATATTCTTTCGAGAGAAAACTCTCCTGTGCGTCCTCATTTGAGGCTACACGCTTAGACATACACGCAACACCAAAGCTTTTCGAGTTACAATGTGTTGTTTAGGAAAACCACGGGGGAGAAAACCAAGGGGAGAAAATTCTCCTATGGGTTCTCATTTGAGACTACACGTTTAGACGTACAGGCCACACCAAATCTTTTTAAGTTACAACATGTTGTTTAGGAGATACAAGCT
This sequence comes from Apodemus sylvaticus, assembly GCF_947179515.1. NCBI lineage: Eukaryota > Metazoa > Chordata > Mammalia > Rodentia > Muridae > Apodemus > Apodemus sylvaticus. Next base: position 2,572,344 of record NW_026263270.1, read on the forward strand.
ATTTTTTTTACGATGCATTATTTCTTCTCGTAAAGTTTAAGTTTTTCCAATAAGTATGTATTTGCCTCTACTCTGCAACACTGTATTTCCTTATAACGTGGTATTCTTACATATTATTTCAAGAGAAAACTCTCTTGTGCGTTCTCGGATTTCCTTAAACCGTTGTGTTCTGACAAATTTTGAAGAAAGAAAATTCTCCTGTGGGTTGTCTTATGATGCTACACGTTTAGACATGCACGCCACACCAAATCCTTTCGAGTTACCACGTGTTGTTTAGGAGATACAGGCTAATTTTGTACGATGTGTTATTTCTTCTCGTAAATTGTTTCCAATACGTACGTATTTGTCTTTCTCTGCAACACTGTATTTCCTTATAACGTGGTATTCTTACATATTCTTTCGAGGGAAAACTCTCCTGAGCGTTCTCTTTTGAGGCTACATGTTTAGACATACAAGCAACACCAAAGCTTTTCGAGTTACAACGTGTTGTTTAGGAAAAACTAGATAATTTCGCACGATGCGAGATTTCCATAAACGTGGTTTTGTGAAAAATTTGACAATAGAAAGTTCTCCTGTGGGTTCTCTTTTGAGGCTACATGTTTAGACGTACACGCCACACCAAATCTGTTCGAGTTACAACGTGTTGTTTAGGAGATACAAGCTAATATTTTACAATGTGTTAATTCTTCTCATAAAGTGTTTCCAATACGTACGTATTTGTCTTTACTCTGCAACATTGTATTTCCTTATAACGTGGTATTCTTACATATTCTTTCGATAGAAAACTGTCCTGTGCATTCCCTTTTGTGGCTACACACTTAGACATACAGGCAACACCAAAGCTATTCAAGTTACAACATGTAGTTTAGGAAAAATTTTGTACGATGCATTATTTCTTCTCGTAAAGTGTTTCCAATACGTACTTATTTGTCTTTACTCTGCAACACTGTATTTCCTTATAACGTGGTATTCTTACATATTCTTTTGAGACAAAACTCTCCTGTGCATTCTCTTTTGAGGCTACACGCTTAGACAAACACGCAACACCAAAGCTTTTCGAGTTACAACGTGTTGTTTAGGAAAAACAAGATAATTTCACACGATGTGAGATTTCCTTAAAACGTGGTTTCTGACAAATTTTGATGAAAGAAAATTCTCCTGTGGGTTCACTTTGGAGGCTACACGTTTAGACGTACGAGCCACACCAAATCTTTTCGAGTTACAACGTGCTGTTTAGGAAAAACAAGATAATTTCTCAGGATGCGAGATTTCCATAAAACGTGGTTTTCTGAAAAAATTTTGACGTAAGAAAGTTCTCCTGTGGGTTCTCTTATGAGGCTACACGATTCCACGTACACGCCGCACCAAAATCTTTCGAGTTACAAGGTGTTGTTTAGGAGATACAAGCTAACTTTGTACCATGCGTTATTTCTTCTCATAAAGTATTTACAATACGTACCTATTTATCTTTAATCTGCAACACTTTATTTCCTTATAACGTGGTATTCTTACATATTCTTTTTTTTTCTTTTTTTTCTTTTTCTTCTTTTTTTAGGCTTGATACAATTTATTTGCTTTTCTTTAGAATTTTTTTTATTGTTATTTTTTTTATTCGTACGATGCGGGATTTCCTTAAGACGTGGTTTTCTGACAAGTTCTAAGGAAAGAAAATTCTCCTGTGGGTTCTCTTATGAGGCTAAGCATTTAGACCTACACGCCACACCAAATCCTTTCGAGTTACAAGGTGTTGTTTAGGAGATACAAGCTAATTTTGTAACATGCATTAATTCTTCTCATAAAGTATTTACAATCTGTACCTATTTATCTTTACTCTGCAACACTGTATTTACTTATAACGTGGTATTCTTACATATTCTTTCGAGAGAAAACTCTCCTCTGCATTCTCTTTTGAGGCTACACGCGTAGACATACACGCCACACCAAAGCTTTTTGTGTTACAACATTTTGTTTGTGAAAAACAAGATAATTTCGCAGGATGCGAGATTTCCTTAAAACGTGGTTTCTGACAAATTTTCATGAAAGAAAATTCTCCTGTGTGTTCTCTTTTGAGGCTACACGAAGAAATAATGCATCGTTCAAAATTAGCTTGTATCTCCTAAACAACACGTTGTAACTCAAAAAGATTTGGTGTGGCGTGTACATCTAAACGTGTAGCCTCAAAAGAGAACCCACAGGAGAGTTTTCTCTCGAGAGAACATGTAAGAATACCACGTTATAAGGAAATACAGTGTTGCAGAATAAAGACAAATATGTACACATTGTAAACACTTTACGAGAAGAAATAACGCATCATACAAAATTAGCTTGTATCTCCTAAACAACACGTTGTAACTCGAAAAGATTTGGTGTGGCATGTACGTCTAAATGTGTAGCCTCAAAAGAGAACCCACAGGAGAATTTTTGTTCGTCAAAATATGTCAGAAAACCACGTTTTAAGGAAATCCCGCATCGTGTGAAATTATCTTGTTTTTCTTAAACAACACGTTGTAACTTGAAAAGATTTGGTGTTGCGTGTATGTCTAAGCATGTAGCCTCAAAAGCGAATGCACAGGAGAGTTTTCTCTCGAAAGAAGATGTAAGAATACCACGTTCTAGGAAATACAGTGTTGTAGACTAAAGACAAATACGTACGTATTGGAAACACTTTTAGAGTTGAAATAATGCATCGTTCAAAATTAGCTTGTATCTCCTTAACAACACGTTGTAACTCGAAACGATTTGGTGTGGCGTGTACGACTAAACGTGTAGTCTCAAAAGAGAACCCAGAGGAGAATTTTCTTTCTTCAAAATGTTTCAGAAATCACGTTTTTAGGAAATCCCGCATTGTGCGAAATTATCTTGATTTTCCTAAACAACACGTTGTAACTCGAAAAGCTTTGGTGTTACGTGTATGTCTAAGCGTGTAGTCTCAAAAGAGAACGCAGAGGAGAGTTATCTCTCGAAAGAATATGTAAGAATACCACGTTATAAGGAAATACAGTATTGCGGAATAAAGACAAATACGTATGTATTGGAAACACTTTACGAGAAGAAATAAAACATCATTCAAAATTAGTTTGTATCTCCTAAACAACACGTTGTAACTCGAAAAGATTTGGTGTGGCATGTATGTCTAAGCGTGTAGCCTCAAAAGAGAACGCACAGGAGAGTTTTCTCTCGAAAGAATATTTAAGAATACCACGTTATAAGGAAATACAGTATTGCAGAATAAAGACAAATACGTACATATTGGAAACACTTTATGAGAAGAAATAACGCATCGTATAAAATTAGCTTGTATCTCCTAAACAACACATTGTAACTCGAAAAGAGTTGGTGTGGCATGTACGTCTAAATGTTTAGCCTCAAAAGAGAACCCACAGGAGAATTTTCTTTCGTCAAAATATGTCAGAAAACCACGTTTTACGGTAATCCCGCATCGTGTGAAATTATCTTGTTTTTCCTAAACAACACGTTGTAACTTGAAAAGCTTTGGTGTTGCGTGTATGTCTAAGCGTGTATCCTCAAAAGCGAACGTACAGGAGTGTTTTCTCTCGAAATAAGATGTAAGAATACCCCTGGTTCTGGAAAGACTCAGTGAAACAGTATTCAGCAAAACCAGAACGGGGAAGTGGGAAGGGGTGGGTGGGAGGACAGGGGAAGAGAAGGGGGCTTGCGGGACTTTCGGGGAGTGGGGGGGCTAGAAAAGGGGAAATCATTTGAAATATAAATAAATTATATCGAATAATAAAAAAAAAAAGATGTAAGAATACCACGTTCTAAGGAAATACAGCGTTGCAGACTAAAGACAAATAGGTACTTATTGGAAACACTTTTAGAGATGAAATAACGCATCGTTCAAAATTAGCTTGTATCTCCTAAACAACACGTTGTAACTCGAAAAGATTTGGTGTGGCGTGTACGTCTAAATGTGTAGCCTCAAAAGAGAACCCACAGGAGAATTTTCTTTCGTCAAAATTTTTCAGAAATCACGTTTTTAGGAAATCCCGCATTGTGCGAAATTATCTTGTTTTTCCTAAACAACACGTTGTAACTCGAAAAGCTTTGGTGTTACATGTATGTCTAAGCATGTAGCCTCAAAAGAGAACCCACAGGAGAGTTTTCTCTCGAAAGAATATGTAAGAATACCACGTAATAAGGATACGGTGTTGCAGAGAAAAGAGAAATACTTATGTATTGGAAACACTTAATGAGAAGAAATAACGCATGGTACAAAATTAGCTTGTATCTCCTAAACAACACGTTGTAACTCGAAAAGATTTGGTGTGATGTTTACATCTAAACGTGTAGCCTCAAAAGAGAACCCACAAGAGAATTTTCTTTCGTCAAATTTTTTTCAGAAAACCACGTTTTAAGGAAGTCCTGCATCGTGCGAAATCATCTTGTTTTTCCTAAACAACACGTTGTAACTCGAAAAGCTTTGGTGTTGCGTGTATGTCTAAGCGTGTAGCCTCAAAAGAGAAGGCACAGTAGTGTATTCTCTCGAAAGAATATGTAAGAATACCACGTTATAAGGAAATACAGTGTTGCAGAGTAAAGACAGATACTTACTTATTGGAAACACTTTACGAGAAGGAATAATACATAGTACAAAATTAGCTTGTATTTCCTAAACAACACGTTGTAACTCGAAGGATTTGGTGTGGCATGTAATTTGAAACTTGTAGCCTCAAAAGAGAACCCACAGGAGAATTTTCTTTTGTCAATATTTGTCAGAAAACCACGTTTTAAGGAAATCCCGCATTGTGCGAAATTATCTTGTTTTTCCTAAACAACACGTTATAACTCGAAAAGCTTTGGTGTTGCGTGTATGTCTAAACGTGTGGCCTCAAAAGAGAACGGACAGGAGAGTTTTCTCTCGAAAGAATATATAAGAATACCACGTTATAAGGAAATACAGTGTTGCAGAGTAAAGACAAATACGTATGTATGGGAAACACTTTACGAGAAGAAATAACACATCGTAAAAAATTAGCTTGTATCTCCTAAACAACACGTGGTAACTCGAAAAGATTCAGTGTGGCGTGTACGTCTAAACCTGTAGCCTCAAATGAGAAGACACAGTAGAATTTTCTTTCGTCAAAATTTGTCAGAAAACCACGTTTTAAGGAAATCCCGCATCGTGTGAAATTATCTTGTTTTTCCTAAACAACACGTTGTAACTCGAAAAGCTTTGGTGTTGCGTGTATGTCTAAGCGTGTAGCCTCTAAAGAGAACTCCCAGGAGAGTTTTCTCTTGAAAGAACATGTAAGAATACAATGTTATAAGGAAATAGAGTGTTGCAGAGTAAAGACAAATGCATACTTATTGGAAACACTTTAAGAGAAGAAATAACACATAGTACAAAATTAGCTTGTATCTCCTAAACACTTGGTAACTGGAAAGGATTTGGTGTGGCGTGCACGTCTAAACGTGTAGCATCAAAAGAGAACCCACAGGAGAATTTTCTTTCCTCAAAATTTGTCAGAACACAATGGTTTAAGGAAATCCCGCATTGTGCGAAATTATCTTGTTTTTCATAAACAAGACGTTGTAATTCGAAAAGCATTGGTGTTGCCTGTATGTCTAAATGTGTAGCCTCAAAAGGGAATGCAAAGGATAGTTTTCTCTCGAAAGAATATGTAAGAATACCATGTTATAAGGAAATACAGTGTTGCAGAGTAAAGACAAATACGTACGTTTTGGAAACACTTTACGAGAAGAATTAACGCATCGTACAAAATTAGCTTGTATCTCCTAAACAACACGTTGTAACTCGAAAAGGTTTGGCGTGGGGTGTACTTCTAAACATGTAGCCTCAAAAGAGAACCCACAGGAGAATTTTCTTTCGTCCAAATTTTTCAGAAAACCACGTTTTAAGGAAATCCCCCATCGTGCGAATTCATCTTCTTTTTCCTAAACAACATGTTGTAACTCGAAAAGCTTTGGTGTTGCGTGTATGTGTAAGCGTGGAGCCTCAAAAGAGAAGGCACAGGAGAGTTTTCTCTCGAAAGAATATGTAAGAATCCCACGTTATAAGGAAATACAATTTTGCAGATTAAAGACAAATAAGTACAGATTGGAAACACTTTACGAGAAGAAAGAATGCATCGTAAAAAATTAGCTTGTATCTCCTAAACAACATGTTGTAACTCGAAAAGATTTGGTGTGACGTGTACGTCTAAACGTGTAGCCTCAAAAGAGAACCCACAGGAGAATTTTCTTTCTTTCTTTTTTTTTTACGTTTTTTAAATTAAATATTTTCTTTATTTACATTTTAAATATTATCTGCATTCCTGGTTTCCCCTCTGAAAACACACTATCCCATAACCCCTTCTCCCTGCTCACCAACCCATCCACTCCCACTCCTTTTTTTTTTTTGTCTTATTTTTTTTAGTGTTGACTTCTTTTTTATTCGATATAATTTATTTACATTTCAAATGATTTCCCCTTTTCTAGCCCCCCCACTCCCCGAAAGTCCCGAAAGCCCCCTTCTCTTCCCCTGTCCTCCCATCCACCCCTTCCCACTTCCCCGTTCTGGTTTTGCTAAATACTGTTTCACTGAGTCTTTCCAGAACCAGGGGCCACTCCTCCTTTCTTCTTGTACCTCATTTGATGTGTGGATTATGTTTTGGGTATTCCAGTTTTCTAGGTTAATATCCACTTATTAATGAGTGCATACCATGATTCACCTTTTGAGTCTGGGTTACCTCACTTAGTATGATATTCTCTAGCTCCATCCATTTGCCTAAGAATTTCATGAATTCATTGTTTCTAATGGCTGAATAGTGCTCCATTGTGTAGATATACCACATTTTTTGCATCCACTCTTCTGTTGAGGGATACCTGGGTTCTTTCCAGCATCTGGCAATTATAAATAGGGCTGCTATGAACATAGTAGAACATGTATCCTTATTACATGGAGGGGAGTCTTCTGGGTATATGCCCAGGAGTGGTATAGCAGGATCTTCTGGAAGTGAGGTGCCCAGTTTTCGGAGGAACCGCCAGACTGATTTCCAGAGTGGTTTTACCAATTTGCAACCCCACCAGCAGTGGAGGAGTGTTCATCTTTCTCCACACCCTCTCCAACAGCTGCTGTCTCCTGAGTTTTTAATCTTAGCCATTCTGACTGGTGTAAGATGAAATCTTAGGGTTGTTTTGATTTGCATTTCCCTGATGACTAATGAAGTTGAGCATTTTTTAAGATGCTTCTCCGTCATCCGAAGTTCTTCAGGTGAGAATTCTTTGTTTAACTCTGTACCCCATTTTTTAATAGGGTTGTTTGGTTTTCTGGAGTCTAACTTCTTGAGTTCTTTATATATATTGGATATTAGCCCTCTATATGATGTAGGATTGGTGAAGATCTTTTCCCAATTTGTTGGTTGCCGATTTTTCCTCTTGATGGTGTCCTTTGCCTTACAGAAACTTTGTAATTTCATGAGGTCCCATTTGTCAATTCTTGCTCTTAGAGCATACGCTATTGGTGTTCTGTTCAGAAACTTTCTCCCTGTACCGATGTCCTCAAGGTTCTTCCCCAGTTTCTTTTCTATTAGCTTCAGAGTGTCTGGCTTTATGTGGAGGTCCTTGATCCATTTGGATTTGAGCTTAGTACAAGGAGACAAGGATGGATCAATTCGCATTCTTCTGCATGCTGACCTCCAGTTGAACCAGCACCATTTGTTGAAAAGGCTATCTTTCTTCCATTGGATGTTTTCAGCCTCTTTGTCAAGGATCAAGTGGCCATAGGTGTGTGGGTTCATTTCTAGATCTTCAATCCTGTTCCATTGATCCTCCTGTCTGTCACTGTACCAACACCATGCAGTTTTTAACACTATTGCTCTGTAGTATTGCTTGAGGTCAGGGATACTGATTCCCCCAGATTTTCTTTTGTTGCTGAGAATAGTTTTAGGTATCCTGGGTTTTTTGTTGTTCCAGATGAATTTGATAATTGCTCTTTCTAACTCTGTGAAGAATTGAGTTGGGATTTTGATGGGTATTGCATTGAATCTGTATAGTGCTTTAGGCAGAATGGCCATTTTAACTATATTGGTTCTACCGATCCATGAGCATGGGAGGTTTTCCCATTTTTTGAGGTCTTCTTCCATTTCCTTCTTCAGAGTCTTGAAGTTCTTGTCATACAGATCTTTCACATGTTTGGTAAGGGTCACCCCAAGATACTTTATACTGTTTGAGGCTATTGTGAAGGGGGTCATTTCCCTAATTTCTTTCTCAGCCTGCTTATCCTTTGAGTATAGGAAGGCCACTGATTTGCTTGAGTTGATTTTATAACCTGCCACTTTGCTGAAGTTGTTTATCAGCTGTAGGAGCTCTCTAGTGGAGTTCTTTGGGTCACTTAGGTAGACGATCATGTCGTCTGTAAATAATGATAGTTTGACTTCTTCCTTTCCAATTTGTATCCCTTTGACCTCCTTATGTTGTCGAATTGCCCGAGCTAGTACCTCAAGTACAATATTGAAAAGATAAGGAGAAAGGGGGCAGCCTTGTCTGGTCCTTGATTTCAGTGGGATTGCTTCAAGTTTCTCTCCATTTAGTTTGATGCTGGCTACCGGTTTGCTGTATATTGCTTTTACTATGTTTAGGTATGGGCCTTGAATTCCTGTTCTCTCCAAGACTTTAAGCATGAAGGGATGCTGAATTTTGTCAAATGCTTTTTCAGCATCCAATGAAATGACCATGTGGTTTTGTTATTTGAGTTTGTTTATGTAGTGGATTGTATTGATGGATTTCCGTATATTGAACCAACCCTGCATTCCCGGGATAAAGCCTACTTGATCATGGTGGATGATCGTTTTGATGTGTTTTGGATTCGGTTAGCAAGAATTTTATTGAGTATTTTTGCATCGATGTTCATAAGGGAAATTGGTCTGAAGTTCTCTTTCTTTGTTGGATCTTTTTGTGGCTTTGGTATCAGCGGAATTGTGGCTTCGTAGAAGGAATTGGGTAGTGTTCCTTCTGTTTCTATTTTGTGGAATAGTTTGAAGAGTATTGGTGTTAACTCTTCTTTGAAGGTCTGGTAGAATTCTGCACTGAAGCCATCTGGTCCTGTGCTTTTTTTGGTTGGAAGACTTTCTATGACTCCTTCTATTTCTTTAGGCATTATGGGACTGTTTAGATGGTCTAGTTGGTCCTGATTTAATTTTGGTATTTGGTATCTGTCAAGGAAATTGTCCATTTCCTCCAGATTCTCCAGTTGTGTTGAGTACAGACTCTTGTAGTAGGATCTGATGATTTTTTGGATTTCCTCAGTTTCCGTTGTTATATCTCCCTTTTCATTTCTAAGTTTGTTAATTTGGATACTTTCTCTGTGCCCTTTGGTCAGTCTGGCTAAGGGTTTATCTCTCTTGTTGATTTTCTCAAAGAACCAGCTCCTGGTTTTGTTGATTTTTTGTATGGTTCTCTTTGTTTCTACTTGATTGATTTCGGCCCTGAGTTTGATGATTTCCTGCCTTCTACTCCTCCTGGGTGAAATAGCTTCTTTTTGTTCTAGGGCTTTCAGGTGTGTCATTAAGCTGGTAATGTATGCTCTCTCCATTTTCTTTTTGGAGGCACTCAGGGCTATGAGTTTTCCTCTTAGCACTGCTTTCATTGTGTCCCATAGATTTGGGTATGTTGTGTTTTCATTTTTATTGTGTTCTAAAAAGTCTTTAATTTCTTTCTTTATTTCTTCCTTGACCAAGGTATCATTGAGTAGAGTATTGTTCAGTTTCCACGTGTATGTGGGTTTTCTGTTGTTTCTGTTGCTATTGAAGACCACTTTTACTCCATAGTGATCAGATAGGAGGCATGGTATTAGTTCTATCTTCTTATATTTGTTGAGGTCTGTCTTGTGACCAATTATATGGTCGATTTTGGAGAAGGTACCATGAGGTGCTCAGAAAAAGGTATATTCTTTTGTTTTAGGATAGAATGTTCTATATATATCTGTTAAATCTAATTGGTCCAAAGCTTCAATTAGTTTCATTGTGTCCCTGTTTAGTTTCTGTTTTCCTGATCGGTCCATTGAGGAAAGTGCAGTGTTGAAGTCACCCACAATTATTGTGTTAGGTGCAATGTGTGCTTTTAGTTTTAATAAAGTTTCTTTTACGAAAGAGGGTGCCCTTGCATTTGGGGCATAGATGTTCAGGATTGACAGTTCTTCTTTTTGTATTTTTCCTTTGACCAGCAAGAAGTGTCCCTCAGGGTCTCTTTTGATGACTTTGGGTTGAAAGTCAATTTTATCTGATATTAAAATGGCTACTCCAGCTTGTTTCCTGAGACCATTTGCTTGTAAAATTGTCTTCCAGCCTTTTACTCTAAGGTAGTGTTTGTCTTTGACCCTGAGGTGTGTTTCCTGTAAGCAGCAAAATGTAGGGTCCTGTTTACGTATCCATTCAGTTAGTCTGTGTCTTTTTGTTGGGGCATTAAGTCCATTGATGTTAAGAGATATTAAGGAATAGTGATTGTTACTTCCTATCATTTTTGACGTTATTTTTTAAATTTGAATGCTTAACTTCTTTTGGGTTTGATGAAAGGTTACTATCTTGCTTTTTCCAGGGTGAAGTTTCCCTCCTTGTATTGGTGTTGTCTTCCTATTATCCTTTTTAGGGCCGGGTTTGTGGATAGATATTGGGTAAACTTGGTTTTGTCATGAAATATCTTAGTTTCTGCATCTATGGTGATTGAGAGTTTTGCTGGATATAGTAGTTTTGGTTGGCATTTGTGTTCCCTTAGAGTCTGCATGAGATCTGCCCAGGACCTTCTAGCCTTCATAGTCTCCGGTGAAAAGTCTGCTGTGATTCTGATAGGTCTTCCTTTATATGTTACTTGGCCTTTTTCTCTTACTGCCTTTAGTATTCTTTCTTTGTTTAGAACATTTGGTGTTTTGATTATTATGTGACGGGAAGTATTTCTGTTCTGGTCCAGTCTGTTTGGAGTTCTGTAGGCTTCTTGTATATTCATGGGCATCTCTCTCTTTAGGTTAGGGAAGTTTTCTTCCATAATTTTATTGAAGATATTTGCTGGCCCTTTAAGTTGTAAATCTTCACTCTCATCTATGCCTATAATCCTTAGGTTTGGTCTTCTCATTGTGTCCTGGATTTCCTGGATATTTTGGGTTACAAGCTTTTTGCATTTTGCATTTTCTTTAACTGTTGAGTCCATGGTTTCTATGGAATCTTCAGCATCTGAGATTCTTTCTTCTATCTCTTGTATTCTGTTGTTGATATTTGCATCTCTGTCCCCTGATTTCTTCCCAAGGCTTTCTATCTCAAAAGTTGTCTCCCTTTGAGTTTTCTTAGTTGTTTCTACTTCTGATTTTAGATCCTGGATGGTTTTGCTTAGCTCCTTCACTTGCATGTTTGTGTTTTCCTGTAATTCTTTAAGAGATTTTTGTGTTTCCTCTTTCATGAGCTCAGCCTGTTGACCAAAGTTCTCCTGTATTTCTTTAAGAGATTTTTGTGTTTCGTCTTTCATGACCTCAGCCTGTTGACCAAAGTTCTCCTGTATTTCTTTAAGTGTTTTTTGCATTTCCTCCTTGTTGGCTTTTGTATTCTCCTGGATTTCTTTCAATGATTTTTGTGTTTCCCTTGCAAGGGCTTCTAACTTTTGATCCATTTTCTCCTGAATTTCTTTAAGTATGTCCTTCATGTGTTCCTGTACCAGCATCATGACCAGTGATTTTAAATCCAAATCATGTTTTACTGGTGTGATGGGGTATCCAGGACATGTTGGTAGAGGAGAATTGGGTTCAGATGTTGCCATATTGCCTTGATTTCTGTTAGTGACGTTCCTGCGTTTGCCTTTTGCCATCTAGTTCTCACTGGTGTTAGTTTGTCTTGTCAGTGCTGGACTCACCAGTGCAAGCTGCCCCTTCCCCGTTGGCCTCTGGTGCACAGCTTACCTCCTGCACTGCTTGTAGACAGGGTGCTGCTGCCCAGGCTGTTCAGATCCCAAAGCAGGCACCCGAAGGCTCCTGCTGGGGCCCGCTGGATTCACTGGAGCACACTGACTTCTCCCAGCTGGCCGCCCGGAAACCCAGCTAGCCACTTGCAGGACTTGGAGATGTGGTGCTGCCACCCAGGCTGATCTGGGCAGCAGAACTCCCAACCGGGTTGGTGCACACAAGGCTATCCTAGCTGCTCAGGCCCTGAGTCTAGGCAAAAGCCTGGCAGGCCAATGTCGGTGCAAAGTTCCCCTCAGCTGTGGGTGTTAATTGGGTGTGTCAGGTGGCTAGGATGGTGGCGTGTGCGAGTTCCCTGAGAGTGCTGGGAGAGTCTGCTGGGCTAACAACCTCCTGGCTGGGTCAGCACACAGATGGCTCAACGAGCAGCCCAGGGCCTGGGGGTCAGTCCAGGGCCTGACCGTCTGAGACCCCTGCTATGTCCGCCTCGGGCTATGCCTGTTAGCTGGTTTGGTTTTGCCTGCTAGGTCTCTCTGGCTTCCCGTAGGCAAAATGGTGGTGGTGCGCAAACTGGCCCGGATAAACAACCTCCTGGCCGGGTCGGCACACAGATGGCCCACCGAGCAGCCCAGGGCCTGGGGGCAGTCCAGGGACTGACCGTCTGAGACCCCTGCTATGCCTGTTAGCCGGTTTGGTTTTGCCTGCTAGGTCTCCCTGGCTTCCCCCAGGCAAAATGGTGGTGGTGCGCGCACCGGCCCTGGAGGAAAAAAACCTCCTGGCCGGGTTTGCACCCCGGTGGACCCCCGATCAGCTCAGGGCCTGGGTGCAGGCCAACGCCCGTCGGGCTTAGACCCCCGCGATGTTGTTCTCGGGTTATATTTGCGTACCTCAGTCTGATTTCTCTGGCGACCGAGAACCAATATGGAGCCCTCGTAACTGACTGGCGGGAGGCAGAGTTCTGATGTGGCTTCCGTGTGGTGAAAGGCACCGTAAATCCGCCGCTGCTTGCAGCCTGGCTGGCCAGCGATGGCCAGTGGTCGTGGGCACCGGGTCTGCCTGGACCCTGTCCGCTTGGTTCTACTGCTGATGGCCCTTCCTCTGGACCAGCCACGGCTGCTGCTACTGCTGCTGCTGCCGCCGCTCCCAGGCCCAAGAATTTTCTTTCATCAAAATTTGTCAGAAACCACGTTTTAAGGAAATCTCGCATCGTGTGAAATTATCTTGTTTTTCATAAACAACACGTTGTAAATCGAAAAGCTTTGGTGTTGCGTGTATGTCTAAGCGTGTAGCCTCAAAAGAGAACGCACAGGAGAGTTTTCTCTCGAAAGAAAATGTAGGAATACCACGTTATAAGGAAATAAAGTGTTGCAGAGTAAAGACAAATACGTACATATTGGAAACACTTTAAGAGAAGAAATAACGCATCGTACAAAATTAGCTTGTATCTCCTAAACAAAGCTTTGTAACTCGAAAAGATTTGGTGTGGCTCATACCTCTACAAGTGTAGCCTCAAAAGAGAACCCACAGGAGGAAATTCTTTCGTTAAAAATTTTCAGAAAACCACGATTTATGGAAATCTCGCATCATGCGAAATTATCTTGTTTTTTCCTAAACAACACGTTGTAACTCGAAAAGCTTTGGTGTTGCGTGTTTGTCTAAGCGTGTAGCCTCGAAAGAGAACGCACAGGAGAGTTTTCCCTCGAAAGAATATGTAAGAATACCACGTTATAAGGAAATACAGTGTTGCAGAGTAAAGACAAATTCGTACGTATTGGAAACACTTTATGAGAAGAATTAACGCATCTTACAAAATTAGCTTGTATCTCCTAAACAAAACGTTGTAACTCGAAAGGATTTGGTGTGGCGTGTACATCTAAACATGTAGCCTCAAAAGAGAACCCACAGGAGAATTTTCTTTCGTCAAAATTTTTCAGAAAACCACGTTTTAAGGAAATCCCGCATCGTGCGAAATTATCTTGTTTTTCCTAAACAACACGTTGTAACTCGAAAAGCTTTGGTGTTGCGTGTATGTCTAAGCGTGTAGCCTCAAAAGAGAAGGCACAGGAGAGAATTCTCTTGAAAGAATATGTAAGAATACCACGTTATAAGGAAATACAGTGTTGCAGAGTAAAGACAGATACTTACTTATTGGAAACACTTTACGAGAAGGAATAATACATCGTAAAAAATTAGCTTGTATTTCCTAAACAACACGTTGTAACTCAAAGGATTTGGTGTGGCGTGTAAGTTGAAACGTGTAGCCTCAAAAGAGAACCCACAGGAGAATTTTCTTTCGTCAAAATTTTTCAGAAAACCACGTTTTAAGGAAATCCCGCATTGTGCGAAATTATCTTGTTTTTCCTAAACAACACGTTGTAATTCGAAAAGCTTTGGTGTTGCGTGTATGTCTAAACGTGTGGCCTCAAAGGAGAACGCACAGGACAGTTTTCTATTGAAAGAATATGTAAGAATACCACGTTATAAGGAAATACAATGTTGCAGGGTAAAGACAAATATGTATGTATTGGAAACACTTTTTGAGAAGAATTAACGCATTGTAAAAAATTAACTTGTATCTCCTAAACAATACGTTGTAACTCGAACAGATTTGGTGTGGCGTGTACGTCTAAACATGTAGCCTCAAAAGAGAACCCACAGGAGAATTTTCTTTCGTCAAAATTTTTCAGAAAACCACGTGTTAAGGAAATCCCCCATCGTGCGAAATCATCTTCTTTTTCCTAAACAACATGTTGTAACTTGAAAAGCTTTGGTGTTGCGTGTATGTGTAAGCATGGAGCCTCAAAAGAGAAGGCACAGGAGAGTTTTCTCTCGAAAGAATATGTAAGAATACCACGTTATAAGGAAATACAATTTTGCAGAGTAAAGACAAATAAGTACATATTGGAAACACTTTATGAGAAGGAAGAATGGATTGTAAAAAATTAGCTTGTATCTCCTAAACAACACGTTGTAACTCGAAAAGATTTGGTGTGACGTGTATGTCTAAACGTTTAGCCTCAAAAGAGAACCCACAGGAGAATTTTCTTTCATCAAAATTTGTCAGAAACCACGTTTAAAGGATTCTCGCATCGTGCGAAATTATCTTGTTTTTCCTAAACAACACGTTGTAAATCGAAAAGCTTTGGTGTTGCGTGTATGTCTAAGCTTGTAGCCTCAAAAGAGAACGCACAGGAGAGTTTTCTCTTGAAAGAATATGTAGGAATACCACGTTATAAGGAAATACAGTGTTGCAGAGTAAAGACAACTACGTACGTATTGGAAACACTTTAAGAGAAGAAATAACGCATCGTACAAAATTAGCTTGTATCTCCTAAAGAACACTTTGTAACTCGAAAAGATTTGGTGTGGCTCGTACCTCTAGAAGTGTAGCCTCAAAAGAGAACCCACAGGAGAACTTTCTTTCATCAAAATTTTTCAGAAAACCACGTTTTATGGAAATCTCGCATCGTGCGAAATTATCTTGTTTTTCCTAAACAACACGTTGTAACTCGAAAAGCTTTGGCGTTGCGTGTATGTCTACACGTGTAGCCTCAAAAGAGCACGCACAGGAGCGTTTTCCCTCGAAAGAATATGTAAGAATACCACGTTATATGGAAATACAATGTTGCAGAGTAAAGGCAAATAAGTACATATTGGAAACACTTAGGAGAAGAAATAACGCATCTTACAAAATTTGCTTGTATCTCCTAAACAACACGTTGTAACTCGAAAAGATTTGGTGTGGCTCGTACGTCTACACGTGTACCCTCAAAAGAGAAACCACAGGATAACTTTCTTTCGTCAAAATTTGTCAGAAAACCACGTTTTAAGGAAATCCCGCATCGTGCAAAATTATCTTGTTTTTCATAAACAACATGTTGTAACTCAAAAAGCTTTGGTGTTTCGTGTATGTCTAAGCCTGTAGCCTCTAAAGAGAACGCACAGGAGAGTTTTCTCTCGAAATAACATGTAAGAATACAACGTTATAAGGAAATACAGTGTTGCAGAGTAAAGACAAATACTTAATTATTGGAAACACTTTACGAGAAGAAATAACACATCGTAGAAAATTAGCTTGTTTCTCCTAAGCAACACGTGGTAACTCGAAAGGATTTGGTGTGGCATGTATGTCTAAACGTGGAGCCTCAAAAGAGAACCCACAGGAGAATTATCATTCGTCAAAATTTGGCATAAAACCACGTTTTAAAGAAATCCCGCATCGTGCGAAATAATCTTGTTTTTCATAAACAACACGTTGTAACTCTAAAAGCATTGATGTTGCCTGTATGTCTAAGTGTGCAGCCTCAAAAGGGAACGCACAGGATACTTTTCTCTCGAAAGAATATGTAAGAATACCACGTTATAAGGAAATACAGTGTTGCAGAGTAAAGACAAATACGTATGTATTGGAAACACTTTATGAGAAGAATTAACGCATCGTACAAAATTAGCTTGTATGTCCAAAATAACACGTTGTAACTCGAAAAGATTTGGTGTGGCGTGTACATCTAAACATGTAGCCTCAAAAGAGAACCCACAGGAGAATTTTCTTTCGTCAAAATTTTTCAGAAAACCACGTTTTAAGGAAATCCCGCATCGTGCGAAATCATCTTCTTTTTCCTAAACAACATGTTGTAACTCGAAAAGCGTTGGTGTTGCGTGTATGTGTAAGCGTGGAGACTCAAAAGAGAAGGCACAGGAGAGTGTTCTCTTGAAAGAATATGTAAGAATACCACGTTAAAAGGAAATACAATTTTGCAGAGTAAAGACAAATAAGTACATATTGGAAACACTTTACGAGAAGAAATAATGCATCGTAAAAAATGAGCTTGTATCTCCTAAACAACACGTTGTAACTCGAAAAGATTTGGTGTGTCATGTACGTCTAAAAGTGTAGCCTCAAACGAGAACCCACAGGAGAATTTTCTTTCATCAAAATTTGTCTGAAACCACTTTTTAAGGAAATAGCGCATCGTGCGAAATTATCTTGTTTTTCCTAAACAACACGTTGTAACTCGAAAAGCTTTGGTGTTGCATGTATGTCTAAGCATGTAGCCTCAAAAGAGAATGCACAGGAGAGTTTTCTCTCGAAAGAATATGTAAGAATACCACGTTATAAGGAAATACAGTGTTGCAGAATAAAGACAACTACGTACGTATTGGAAACACTTTAAGAGAAGAAATAACGCATTGTACAAAATTAGCTTGTATCTCCTAAACAACACATTGTAACTCGAAAAGATTTGGTGTGGCTCGTACCTCTACACGTGTAGCCTCAAAAGAGAACCCAGAGGAGAACTTTCTTCCGTCAAAATTTGTCTGAAAACCACGTTTTATGGAAATCTCGCATCGTGCGAAATTATCTTCTTTTTCCTAAACAACACGTTGTAACTCGAAAAGCTTTGGCGTGCGTGTTCGTCTAAGCGTGTAGCCTCAAAAGAGCATGCACAGGAGAGTTTTCCCTCGAAAGAATATGTAAGAATACCACGTTATAAGAAAATACAGTGTTGCAGAGTAAAGATAAATAACGACATATTGGAAACAATTTAGGGAAGAAATAACGCATCGTACAAAATTTGCTTGTATCTCCTAAACAACACGTTATAACTCGAAAATATTTGGTGTGGCTCGTACTTCTACACTTGTAGCCTCAAAAGAGAACCAACAGGAGAACTTTTTTTCGTCAAAATTTGTCAAAGAACCACGTTTTAAGGAAATCCCGCATCGTGCAAAATTATCTTGTTTTTCCTAAACAACACGTTGTAACTCGAAAAGCTTTGGTGTTGCGTGTATGTCTGAGCATGTTGCCTCTAAAGACAATGCACAGGAGAGTTTTCTCTCAAAAGAACATGTAATAATACAACGTAAAAAGGAAATACAGTGTTGCAGAGTAAAGACAAATACGTACGTATTGGAAACACTTTACGAGAAGAAATAACGCATCATACAAAATTAGCTTGTATCTCCTAAACAACACGTGGTAACTCTAAAGGATTTGGTGTGGCGTGTACGTCTAAATGTGTAGCCCCAAAAGTGAACCGACAGGAGAATTTTCTTTCGTCAAAATTTGTCAGAAAACCACGTTTTAAGGAAATCCTGCATCGTGCGAAATTATCTTGTTTTTCCTAAACAACATGTTGTAACTCGAAAAGCTTTGGTGTTGCCTGTATGTCTAAGTGTGTAGCCTCAAAAGAGAACGCACAGGATAGTTTTCTCTCGAAATAATATGTAAGAATACCACGTTATAGGAAACACAGTGTTGCAGAGCAGACAAATATGTACATATTGGAAACACTTTACGAGAAGAAGTAACGCATCGTAGAAAATTAGCTTGTATCTCCTAAACAAAACGTTGTAACTCGAAAAGATTTGGTGCGGCATGTACGTCTAAACGTGTAGCCTCAAAAGAGAACCCACAGGAGAATTTTCTTTCGTCAAAATTTTTCAGAAAACCACGTTTTAAGGAAATCCCGCATCGTGCCAAATCATCTTCTTTTTCCTGAAAAACATGTTGTAACTCGAAAAGCTTTGGAGTTGGGTGTATGTCTAAGCATGTAGCCTCAAAAGAGAATGCACAGGAGAGTTTTCTCTCGAAAGAATTTGTAAGAATACCATGTTATGAGAAAATACAGTGTTGCAGAATAAAGACAAATACGTACGTATTGGAAACACTTTAAGAGAGGAAATAACACATCGTACAAAATTATCTTGTATCTGCTAAACAACAATTGGAACTCGAAAAGATTTGTTGTGGCTCATACTTCTACACGTGTAGCCTCAAAAGAGAACCCACAGGAAAACTTTCTTTCGTCAAAATTTTTCAGAAAACCACGTTTTATGGAAATCTCGCATCGTGCGAAATTATCTTGCTTTTCCTAAACAACACATTGTAACTCGAAAATCTTTGCCGTTGCGTGTATGTCTAAGTGTGTAGCCTCTAAAGAGTACGCACAGGAGAGTTTTCTCTCAAAAGAACATGTAAGAATACAACGTTATAAGGGAATACAGTGTTGCAGAGTAAAGACAAATACATACTTGATGGAAACACTTTACGAGAAGAAATAACGCATTGTAAAAAATTAGCTTGTATCTCCTAAACAACACGTGGTAACTCAAAAGGACTTGGTGTGGCGTGTACGTCTAAACGTGTAGCCTGAAAAGAGAACCCATAGGAGAATTTTCTTTCTTCAAAATTTTTCAGAAAATCACGTTTTAACGAAATCCCGCATCCTGCGAAATTATCTTGTTTTTCCTAAACAACAAGTTGTAACTCGAAAAGCTTTGGTGTTGCGTGTATGACTAAGTGTGTAGCCACAAAAGGGAATGCACAGGAGAGTTTTCTCTCGAAAGAATATGTAAGAATACCACGTTATAAGGAAATACAGTGTTGCAGAGTAAAGACAAATACGTACATATTGGAAACACTTTAAAAGAAGAAATATCGCATCATACAAAATTAGCTTGTGTCTCCTAAACAACTCGTTGTAACTCGAAAAGTTTTGGTGTGACGTGTACGTCTCAACGTGTAGCCTCAAAAGAGTACCCACAGGAGAATTTTCTTTCATCAAAATTTGTCAGAAACCACGTTTTAAGGAAATCTCGCATTGTGCGAAATTATCTAGTTTTTCCTAAACAACACGTTGTAACTCGAAAATCTTTGGTGTTGTGTGTATGTCTAAGCATGTAGCCTCAAAAGAGAACACACAGGAGAGTTTTCCCTCAAAAGAATATGTAAGAATACACATTATAAGGAAATACAGTGTTGCAGAGTAAAGACAAATACGTATGTATTGGAAACACTTTACGAGAAGAACTAATGCATCATACAAAATTAGCTCGTATCTCCTAAACAACCGGTTGTAACTCGAAAGGATTTGGTGTGGCGTGTACGGCTAAACGTGTAGCCTCAAAAGAGAACCAACAGGAGAATTTTCTTTCGTCAAAATATGTGAGAAAACCACGTTTTAAGGAAATCCCTCATCGTGCAAAATTATCTTGTTTTTCCTAAACAACAAGTTGTAACTCTCAAAGCTTTGGTGTTGCGTGTATGTCTAAGCGTGTAGCCTCAAAAAAGAATGTAAAGGAGAGTTTTTTCTCGAAAGAATATTTAAGAATACCACGTTATAAGGAAATACATTGTTGCAGTGTAAAGACAAATACGTACATATTGGAAACTCTCTACGAGAAGAAATAACGCATCGTAAAAAGTTAACTTGTTTCTCCTAAACAACACGTTGTAACTCGAAAAGATTTGGTGTGGCGTGTACGTCTAAACGTGTAGCCTCAAAAGAGAACCCACAGGACAATTTTCTTTCGTTAAATTTTTTTCAGAAAACCGCGTTTTAAGGAAATCCAGCATCGTGCGAAATCATCTTCTTTTTCCTAAACAACATGTTGTAACTCAAAAAGCTTTGGTGGTGCGTGTATGTCTAAGCGTGGAGCCTCAAAAGCGAAGGCACAGGAGAGTTTTCTCTCGAAAGAATATGTAAGAATATACGTTATAAAGAAATACAATTTTGCCGAGTAAAGGCAAATAAGTACATATTGGAAACACTTTAGGAGAAGAAATAACGCATCGGACAAAATTAGCTTGTATCTCCTAAACAACACGTGGTAACTCGAAAAGGTTTGGTTTGGCGTGTACGTCTAAACGTGTAGCCGCAAAAGAGAACACAAAGGAGAATTTTCTTTCCTCATAATTTGTCAGAAAACCACGTTTTAAGGAAATCCCCCATCGTGCAAAATTATCTTGTTTTTCCTAAACAACAACTTGTAACACGAAAAGCATTGGTGTTGCATGTATGTCTCAGTGTGTAGCCTCAAAAGAGAATGCACAGGAGAGTTTTCTCTCGAAAGAACATGTAAGAATACAACGTTATAAGGAAATAGAGTGTTGGAGAGTAAAGACAAATACGTACATATTGGAAACACTTTACGAGAAGAAATGACACATCATAAAATATAAGCTTGTATCTCCTAAACAACAAGTGGTAACTCGAAAAGATTTGGTTTGGCGTGTACGTCTAAAAGTGTAGCCTCAAAAGAGACCCCACAGGAGAATTTTCTTTCTTCAAAATTTGTCAGAAAACCACGATATAAAGAAATCCCTCATCATGCAAAATTATCTTGTTTTTCCTAAACAACATGTTGTAACTCGAAAAACTTTGGTGTTGTTTGTATGTCTAAGCGTGTAGCCTCAAAAGAGGATGTAAAGGAGAGTTTTTTCTAGAAAGAATATGTAAGAATACCACGTTATAAGGATATAGAGTGTTGCAGAGTAAAGACAGATACGTACATATTGGAAACACTTTACGAGAAGAAATAACGCATCGTAAAAAATTAACTTGTATCTCCTAAACAACACGTTGTAACTCGAAAAAATTCGGTGTGGCGTGTACGTCTAAACGTGTTGCCTCAAAAGAGAACCCACAGGACAATATTCTTTCGTTAAAAATTTTCAGAAAACCTCGTTTTAAGGAAATCCCGCATCGTGCGAAATCATCTTCTTTTTCCTAAACAACATGTTGTAACTCAAAAAGCTTTGGTGTTGCGTGTATGTCTAAGCGTGGAGCCTCAAAAGCGAAGTTACAGGAGAGTTTTCTCTCGAAAGAATATGTAAGAATACCACGTTATAAAGAAATACAATTTTGCAGAGTAAAGGCAAATAAGTACATATTGGAAACACTTTAGGGGAAGAAATAACGCATCATAACGCATCGTACAAAATTAGCTTGCATCTCCTAAACAACACGTGGTAACTCGAAAAGATTTGGTTTGGCGTGTACGTCTAAACGTGTAGCCTCAAAAGAGAACACAAAGGAGAATTTTCTTTCGTCAAAATTTTCAGAAAGCCACGTTTTAAGGAAATCCCGCATCGTGCGAAATTATCTTGTTTTTCCTAAACAACACCTTGTAACTCGAAAAGCTTTGGTGTTGCGTGTATGTCTCAGCGTGTAGCCTCAAAAGAGAATGCACAGGAGAGTTTTCTCTCGAAAGATCATGTAAGAATACAACGTTATAAGGAAACACAGTGTTGCAGAGTAAAGACAAATACGTACTTATTGGAAACACTTTACAAGAAGAAATTACGCATCATACAATATTAGCTTGTATGTCCTAAACAAAAAGTGGAAACTCGAAAACATTTGGTTTGGCGTGTACGTCTAAAAGTGTAGCCTCAAAAGAGAACCCACTGGAGAATTTTCTTTCTTCAAAATTTGTCAGAAAACCACGTTTTAACGAAATCCCGCATCCTGCGAAATTATCTTGTTTTTCTTAAACAACAAGTTGTAACTCGAAAAGCTTTGGTGTTGCGTGTATGTCTAAGTGTGTAGCCTCAAAAGGGAATGCACAGGAGAGTTTTCTCTCGAAAGAATATGTAAGAATACCCCGTTATAAGGAAATACAGTGTTGCAGAGTAAAGACAAATACGTACATATTGGAAACACTTTACGAGAAGAATTAACGCATCGTACAAAATTAGCTTGAATCTCCTAAACAACACGTTGTTACTCGAAAAGATTTGGTGTGGCCTGTACATCTAAACGTGTAGCCTCAAAAGAGATCCCACAGGAGAATTTTCTTTCATCAAAATTTGTCAGAAACCACGTTTTAAGGAAATCTCGCATTGTGCGAAATTATCTAGTTTTTCCTAAACAACACGTTGTAACTCGAAAAGCTCTGGTGTTGCGTGTATGTCTAAGCGTGTAGCCTCAAAAGAGAAAGCACAGGAGAGTTTTCTCTCGAAAGAATATGTAAGAATGCCACGTTATAAGGAAATACAATGTTGCAGAGTAAAGACAAACACATACGTATTGGAAACACTTTACGAGAAGAATTAACGCGTAGTACAAAATTAGCTTGTATCTCCTAAACAACAAGTTGTAACTCGAAAAGATTTGGTGTGGCCTGTACGTCTAAACGTGTAGCCTCAAAGGAGAACCCACAGGAGAATTTTCTTTCATCAAAATTTTTCACAGAACCAAGTTTTAAGGAAATCCCGCATCGTGTGAAACCATCTTCTTTTTCCTAAACAACATATTGTAACTCGAAAACCTTTAGTGTTGCGTGTATGTCTAAGCGTGGAGCCTCAAAAGAGAAGGCACAGGATAGTTTTCTCTCGAGAGAATATGTAAGAATACCACGTTATTAGGAAATACAATTTTGCAGAGTAAAGACAAATAAGTACATATTGGAAACACTTTACGAGAAGAAATAATACATCATACAAACTTACCTTGTATCTCCTAACAACACGTGGTAACTCGAAAAGATTTGGTTTGGCGTGTACGTCTAAACGTGTAGCCTCAAAAGAGAACCAACAGGAGAATTTTCTTTCATCAAAATTAGATAACCACGTTTTAAGGAAATCCCGCATCGTGCAAAATTATCTTGTTTTTCCTAAACAACACGTTGTAACTCGAAAAGCTTTGGTGTTGCGTGTATATCTAAGCGTGTAGCCTCAAAAGAGAATGCACAGGAGAGTTTTCTCTCAAAGGAACATGTAAGACTACAACGTTATAAGGAAATACAGTGTTGCAGAGTAAAGACAAAAACATAAATATTGGAAACACTTTACGAGAAGAAATGACGCATCATCAAATATAAGCTTGTATCTCCTAAACAACAAGTGGTAACTCGAAAAGATTTGGTTTGGCGTGTACGTCTAAAAGTGTAGCCTCAAAAGAGACCCCACAGGAGAATTTTCTTTCTTCAAAATTTGTCAGAAAACCACGTTATAAGGAAATCCCGCATCCTGGGAAATTATCTTGTTTTTCCTAAACAACAAGTTGTAACTCGAAAAGCTTTGGTGTTTCATGTATGTTTAAGTGTGTAGCCTCTAAAGGGAATGCCCAGGAGAGTTTTCTATCGAACGAATATGTAAGAATACCACGTTATAAGGAAATACAGTGTTGCAGAGTAAAGACAAATACGTACATATTGGAAACACTTTATGAGAAGAAATAACGCATCGTTCAAAATTAGCTTGTATCTCCTAAACAACACGTTGTAACTCGAAAAGATTTGGTGTGGCCCGTATGTCTACACGTGTAGCCTCAAAAGAGAACCCACAGGAGAATTTTCTTTCGTCAAAATTTGTCAGAAAACCACGTTTTAAGGAAATCCCGCATCGTGAGAAATTATCTTGTTTTTCCTAAACAACACGTTGTAACTCGAAAAGCTTTGGTGTTGCGAGTATGTCTAAGCGTGTAGCCTCTAAAGAGTACACACAGGAGTGTTTTCTCTCGAAAGAACATGTAAGAATACAACGTTATAAGGAATACAGTGTTGCAGAGTAAAGACAAAAACATACTTGTTGGAAACACTTTACGAGAAGAAATAACGCATTGTAAAAAATTAGCTTGTATCTCCTAAACAACACGTGGTAACTCGAAAGGACTTGGTGTGGCGTGTACGTCTAAATGTGTAGCCTCAAAAGAGAACCCATAGGAGAATTTTCTTTCATCAAAATTTGTCAGAAAACACGTTGTATGGAAATCTCGCTTCGTGTGAAATTTTCTAGTTTTTCCTAAACAACACATTGTAACTCGAAAAGCTTTGGTGTTGCGTGTATGTCTAAGCGTGTAGCCTCAAAAGAGAACGCACAGGAGAGTTTTCTCTTGAACGAATATGTAAGAATACCACGTTATAAGGAAATACAGTGTTGCACAGAAAAGACAATTACGTACCATTGGAAACACTTTAAGAGAAGAAATAATGCATCGTACAAAATTAGCTTGTATCTCCTAAACAACACGTTGTAACTCGAAAAGATTTGGTGTGGCTCGTACGTCTACACGTGTAGCCTCAAAAGAGAACCCACAGGATAACTTTCTTTCTTCAAAATTTTTCAGAAAACCACGTTTTAAGTAAATCCCGCATCGTGAAAATTATCTTGTTTTTCCTTAAAAACACGTTGTAACTCGAAAAGCTTTGTTGTTGCGTGTATGTCTAAGCGTGTAGCCTCTAAAGAGTATGCACAGGAGAGTTTTCTCTAGAAAGAACATGTAAGAATACAACGTTATAAGGAAATACAGTGTTGCAGAGTAAAGACAAATACATACTTGTTGGAAACACTTTACAAGAAGAAATAATGCATCGTAAAAAATTAGCTTGTATCTCCTAAACAACACGTGGTAACTCGAAAGGACTTCATGTGGCGTGTACGTCTAAACGTGTAGCCTCAAAAGAGAACCAATAGGAGAATTTTCTTTCTTCAAAATTTGTCAGAAAATCACGTTTTAACGAAATCCCGCATCCTGCAAAATTATCTTGTTTTTCCTAAACAACAAGTTGTAACTCGAAAAGCTTTGGTGTTGCGTGTATGTCTACGTGTGTAGCCACAAAAGCGAATGCACAGGAGAGTTTTCTCTCGAAAGAATATGTAAGAATACCACGTTGTAGGAAATACAGTGTTGCAGAGTAAAGACAAATACGTACATATTGGAAACACTTTAAGAGAAGAAATAACGCATCGTACAAAATTAGATTGTATCTCCTAAACATCACGTTGTAACTCGAAAAGATTTGGTGTGATGTATACGTCTAAACGTGTAGCCTTAAAAGAGAACCCACAGGAGAATTTTCTTTCAACAAAATTTGTCAGAAACCACGTTTTAAGGAAATCTCGCATCGTGCGAAATTATCTTGTTTTCCCTAAACAACACGTTGTAACTCGAAAAGCTTTGGTGTTGCATGTGTATCTAAGCATGTAGCCTCAAAAGAGAACACACAGGAGAGTTTTCCCTCGAAAGAATATGTAAGAATATCACATTATAAGGAAATACAGAGTTGCAGAGTAAAGACAAATACGTATGTATTGGAAACACTTTACGAGAAGAAATAACGCAACACACATTATTAGCTTGTATCTCCTAAACAACAGGTTGTAACTCGAAAGGATTTGGTGTGGCGTGTACAGCTAAACGTGTAGCCTCAAAAGAGAACCCACAGAAGAATTTTCTTTCGTCAAAATATGTGAGAAAACCACGTTTTAAGGAAATCCCTCATCGTGCAAAATTATCTTGTTTTTCCTAAACAACAAGTTGTAACTCGAAAAGCTTTGGTGTTGCGTGCATGTCTAAGCGTGTAGCCTCAAAAGAGAATGTAAAGGAGAGTTTTTTCTAGAAAGAATATGTAAGAATACCACGTTATAAGGAAAAACAGTGTTGCAGAGTAAAGACAAATACGTACATATTGGAAATACTTTATGAGAAGAAATAACGCATCGTAAAAAATTAACTTGTATCTCCTAAACAACACGTTGTAACTGGAAAAGATTTGGTGTGGCGTGTACGTCTAAACGTGTAGCCTCAAAAGTGAACCCACCGGACAATTTTCTTTCGTTAAATTTTTTCAGAAAACCACGTTTTAAGGAAATCCCGCATCATGCAAAATCATCTTGTTTTTCCTAAACAACATGTTGTAACTCAAAAAGCTTTGGTGTTGCGTGTATGTTTAAGCGTGGAGCCTCAAAAGCGAAGGCACAGGTGAGTTTTCTCTCGAAAGAATATGTAAGAATACCACGTTATAAAGAAATACAATTTTGCAGAGTAAAGGCAAATAAGTACATATTGGAAACACTTTAGGAAAAGAAATAACGCATCGTACAAAATTAGCTTGTATCTCCTAAACAACACGTTGTAACATGAAAAGTTTTGGTTTGGCGTGTATGTCTAAACGTGTAGCCTCAAAAGAGAACACAAAGGAGAATTTTCTTTCGTCAAAATTTGTCAGAAAACCACGTTTTAAGGAAATCCCGCATAATGCGAAATTATCTTGTTTTTCCTAAACAACACGTTGTAACTCGAAAAGCTTTGGTGTTGCGTGTATGTCTAAGCGTGTAGCCTCAAAAGAGAATGCACAGGAGAATTTTCTCTCAAAAGAACATGTAAGAATACAACGTTATATGGAAATACAGTGTTGCAGAGTAAAGACAAATACGTACATATTGGAAACACTTTACGAGAAGAAATTACGCATCATGAAATATTAGCTTGTATCTCCTAAACAAAAAGTGGAAACTCACAAACATTTCGTTTGGTGTGTATGTCTAAACGTGTAGCCTCAAAAGAGAGCGCACTGGAGAATTTTCTTTCTTCAAAATTTGTCAGAAAACCACGTTTTAACGAAATCCCGCATCCTGCAAAATTATCTTGTTTTTCCTAAAGAACAAGTTGTAACTCGAAAAGCTTTGGTGTTGCGTGTATGTCTAAGTGTGTAGCCTCAAAAGGATATGCAAGGAGAGTTTTCTCTCGAAAGAATATGTAAGAATACCACGTTATAAGGAAATACAGTGTTGCAGAGTAAAGACAAATACGTACATATTGGAAACACTTTAAGAGAAGAAATAAAAAATCGTACAAAATTAGCTTGTATCTCCTAAACAACAGGTTGTAACTCGAAAATATTTGGTGTGCCGTGTACGTCTAAACGTGTAGCCTCAAAAGAGATCCCACAGGAGAATTTTCTTTCATCAAAATTTGTCAGAAACCACGTTTTAAGGAAATCTCGCATTGTGCGAAATTATCTAGTTTTTCCTAAACAACACTTTGTAACTCGAAAAGCTCTGGTGTTGCGTGTATGTCTAAGCGTGTAGCCTCAAAAGAGAAAGCACAGGAGAGTTTTCTCTCGAAAGAATATGTAAGAATGCCACGTTATAAGGAAATACAATGTTGCAGAGTAAAGACAAACACATACGTATTGGAAACACTTTACGAGAAGAATTAACGCGTAGTACAAAATTAGCTTGTATCTCCTAAACAACAAGTTGCAACTCGAAAAGATTTGGTGTGGCCTGTACGTCTAAACGTGTAGCCTCAAAGGAGAACCCACAGGAGAATTTTCTTTCATCAAAATTTTTCACAGAACCAAGTTTTAAGGAAATCCCGCATCGTGTGAAACCATCTTCTTTTTCCTAAACAACATATTGTAACTCGAAAACCTTTAGTGTTGCGTGTATGTCTAAGCGTGGAGCCTCAAAAGAGAAGGCACAGGATAGTTTTCTCTCGAGAGAATATGTAAGAATACCACGTTATTAGGAAATACAATTTTGCAGAGTAAAGACAAATAAGTACATATTGGAAACACTTTACGAGAAGAAATAATACATCATACAAACTTACCTTGTATCTCCTAACAACACGTGGTAACTCGAAAAGATTTGGTTTGGCGTGTACATCTAAACGTGTAGCCTCAAAAGAGAACCAACAGGAGAATTTTCTTTCATCAAAATTAGATAACCACATTTTAAGGAAATCCCGCATCGTGCAAAATTATCTTGTTTTTCCTAAACAACACGTTGTAACTCGAAAAGCTTTGGTGTTGCGTGTATGTCTAAGCGTGTAGCCTCAAAAGAGAATGCACAGGAGAATTTTCTCTCAAAAGAACATGTAAGAATACAACGTTATATGGAAATACAGTGTTGCAGAGTAAAGACAAATACGTACATATTGGAAACACTTTACGAGAAGAAATTACGCATCATGAAATATTAGCTTGTATCTCCTAAACAAAAAGTGGAAACTCACAAACATTTCGTTTGGTGTGTATGTCTAAACGTGTAGCCTCAAAAGAGAGCGCACTGGAGAATTTTCTTTCTTCAAAATTTGTCAGAAAACCACGTTTTAACGAAATCCCGCATCCTGCAAAATTATCTTGTTTTTCCTAAAGAACAAGTTGTAACTCGAAAAGCTTTGGTGTTGCGTGTATGTCTAAGTGTGTAGCCTCAAAAGGATATGCAAGGAGAGTTTTCTCTCGAAAGAATATGTAAGAATACCACGTTATAAGGAAATACAGTGTTGCAGAGTAAAGACAAATACGTACATATTGGAAACACTTTAAGAGAAGAAATAAAAAATCGTACAAAATTAGCTTGTATCTCCTAAACAACAGGTTGTAACTCGAAAATATTTGGTGTGCCGTGTACGTCTAAACGTGTAGCCTCAAAAGAGATCCCACAGGAGAATTTTCTTTCATCAAAATTTGTCAGAAACCACGTTTTAAGGAAATCTCGCATTGTGCGAAATTATCTAGTTTTTCCTAAACAACATTTTGTAACTCGAAAAGCTCTGGTGTTGCGTGTATGTCTAAGCGTGTAGCCTCAAAAGAGAAAGCACAGGAGAGTTTTCTCTCGAAAGAATATGTAAGAATGCCACGTTATAAGGAAATACAATGTTGCAGAGTAAAGACAAACACATACGTATTGGAAACACTTTACGAGAAGAATTAACGCGTAGTACAAAATTAGCTTGTATCTCCTAAACAACAAGTTGTAACTCGAAAAGATTTGGTGTGGCCTGTACGTCTAAACGTGTAGCCTCAAAGGAGAACCCACAGGAGAATTTTCTTTCATCAAAATTTTTCACAGAACCAAGTTTTAAGGAAATCCCGCATCGTGTGAAACCATCTTCTTTTTCCTAAACAACATATTGTAACTCGAAAACCTTTAGTGTTGCGTGTATGTCTAAGCGTGGAGCCTCAAAAGAGAAGGCACAGGATAGTTTTCTCTCGAGAGAATATGTAAGAATACCACGTTATTAGGAAATACAATTTTGCAGAGTAAAGACAAATAAGTACATATTGGAAACACTTTACGAGAAGAAATAATACATCATACAAACTTACCTTGTATCTCCTAACAACACGTGGTAACTCGAAAAGATTTGGTTTGGCGTGTACGTCTAAACGTGTAGCCTCAAAAGAGAACCAACAGGAGAATTTTCTTTCATCAAAATTAGATAACCACATTTTAAGGAAATCCCGCATCGTGCAAAATTATCTTGTTTTTCCTAAACAACACGTTGTAACTCGAAAAGCTTTGGTGTTGCGTGTATATCTAAGCGTGTAGCCTCAAAAGAGAATGCACAGGAGAGTTTTCTCTCAAAGGAACATGTAAGACTACAACGTTATAAGGAAATACAGTGTTGCAGAGTTAAGACAAAAACATAAATATTGGAAACACTTTACGAGAAGAAATGACGCATCATCAAATATAAGCTTGTATCTCCTAAACAACAAGTGGTAACTCGAAAAGATTTGGTTTGGCGTGTACGTCTAAAAGTGTAGCCTCAAAAGAGACCCCACAGGAGAATTTTCTTTCTTCAAAATTTGTCAGAAAACCACGTTATAAGGAAATCCCGCATCCTGGGAAATTATCTTGTTTTTCCTAAACAACAAGTTGTAACTCGAAAAGCTTTGGTGTTTCATGTATGTTTAAGTGTGTAGCCTCTAAAGGGAATGCCCAGGAGAGTTTTCTATCGAACGAATATGTAAGAATACCACGTTATAAGGAAATACAGTGTTGCAGAGTAAAGACAAATACGTACATATTGGAAACACTTTATGAGAAGAAATAACGCATCGTTCAAAATTAGCTTGTATCTCCTAAACAACACGTTGTAACTCGAAAAGATTTGGTGTGGCCCGTATGTCTACACGTGTAGCCTCAAAAGAGAACCCACAGGAGAATTTTCTTTCGTCAAAATTTGTCAGAAAACCACGTTTTAAGGAAATCCCGCATCGTGAGAAATTATCTTGTTTTTCCTAAACAACACGTTGTAACTCGAAAAGCTTTGGTGTTGCGAGTATGTCTAAGCGTGTAGCCTCTAAAGAGTACACACAGGAGTGTTTTCTCTCGAAAGAACATGTAAGAATACAACGTTATAAGGAATACAGTGTTGCAGAGTAAAGACAAAAACATACTTGTTGGAAACACTTTACGAGAAGAAATAACGCATTGTAAAAAATTAGCTTGTATCTCCTAAACAACACGTGGTAACTCGAAAGGACTTGGTGTGGCGTGTACGTCTAAATGTGTAGCCTCAAAAGAGAACCCATAGGAGAATTTTCTTTCATCAAATTTTGTCAGAAAACACGTTGTATGGAAATCTCGCTTCGTGTGAAATTTTCTAGTTTTTCCTAAACAACACATTGTAACTCGAAAAGCTTTGGTGTTGCGTGTATGTCTAAGCGTGTAGCCTCAAAAGAGAACGCACAGGAGAGTTTTCTCTTGAACGAATATGTAAGAATACCACGTTATAAGGAAATACAGTGTTGCACAGAAAAGACAATTACGTACCATTGGAAACACTTTAAGAGAAGAAATAATGCATCGTACAAAATTAGCTTGTATCTCCTAAACAACACGTTGTAACTCGAAAAGATTTGGTGTGGCTCGTACGTCTACACGTGTAGCCTCAAAAGAGAACCCACAGGATAACTTTCTTCAAAATTTTTCAGAAAACCACGTTTTAAGTAAATCCCGCATCGTGAAAATTATCTTGTTTTTCCTTAAAAACACGTTGTAACTCGAAAAGCTTTGTTGTTGCGTGTATGTCTAAGCGTGTAGCCTCTAAAGAGTATGCACAGGAGAGTTTTCTCTAGAAAGAACATGTAAGAATACAACGTTATAAGGAAATACAGTGTTGCAGAGTAAAGACAAATACATACTTGTTGGAAACACTTTACAAGAAGAAATAATGCATCGTAAAAAATTAGCTTGTATCTCCTAAACAACACGTGGTAACTCGAAAGGACTTCATGTGGCGTGTACGTCTAAACGTGTAGCCTCAAAAGAGAACCAATAGGAGAATTTTCTTTCTTCAAAATTTGTCAGAAAATCACGTTTTAACGAAATCCCGCATCCTGCGAAATTATCTTGTTTTTCCTAAACAACAAGTTGTAACTCGAAAAGCTTTGGTGTTGCGTGTATGTCTACGTGTGTAGCCACAAAAGCGAATGCACAGGAGAGTTTTCTCTCGAAAGAATATGTAAGAATACCACGTTGTAGGAAATACAGTGTTGCAGAGTAAAGACAAATACGTACATATTGGAAACACTTTAAGAGAAGAAATAACGCATCGTACAAAATTAGATTGTATCTCCTAAACATCACGTTGTAACTCGAAAAGATTTGGTGTGATGTATACGTCTAAACGTGTAGCCTTAAAAGAGAACCCAGAGGAGAATTTTCTTTCAACAAAATTTGTCAGAAACCACGTTTTAAGGAAATCTCGCATCGTGCGAAATTATCTTGTTTTCCCTAAACAACACGTTGTAACTCGAAAAGCTTTGGTGTTGCATGTGTATCTAAGCATGTAGCCTCAAAAGAGAACACACAGGAGAGTTTTCCCTCGAAAGAATATATAAGAATATCACATTATAAGGAAATACAGAGTTGCAGAGTAAAGACAAATACGTACGTATTGGAAACACTTTACGAGAAGAAATAACGCAACACACATTATTAGCTTGTATCTCCTAAACAACAGGTTGTAACTCGAAAGGATTTGGTGTGGCGTGTACAGCTAAACGTGTAGCCTCAAAAGAGAACCCACAGAAGAATTTTCTTTCGTCAAAATATGTGAGAAAACCACGTTTTAAGGAAATCCCTCATCGTGCAAAATTATCTTGTTTTTCCTAAACAACAAGTTGTAACTCGAAAAACTTTGGTGTTGCGTGCATGTCTAAGCGTGTAGCCTCAAAAGAGAATGTAAAGGAGAGTTTTTTCTAGAAAGAATATGTAAGAATACCACGTTATAAGGAAAAACAGTGTTGCAGAGTAAAGACAAATACGTACATATTGGAAATACTTTATGAGAAGAAATAACGCATCGTAAAAAATTAACTTGTATCTCCTAAACAACACGTTGTAACTGGAAAAGATTTGGTGTGACGTGTACGTCTAAACGTGTAGTCTCAAAAGTGAACCCACCGGACAATTTTCTTTCGTTAAATTTTTTCAGAAAACCACGTTTTAAGGAAATCCCGCATCATGCAAAATCATCTTGTTTTTCCTAAACAACATGTTGTAACTCAAAAAGCTTTGGTGTTGCGTGTATGTTTAAGCGTGGAGCCTCAAAAGCGAAGGCACAGGTGAGTTTTCTCTCGAAAGAATATGTAAGAATACCACGTTATAAAGAAATACAATTTTGCAGAGTAAAGGCAAATAAGTACATATTGGAAACACTTTAGGAAAAGAAATAACGCATCGTACAAAATTAGCTTGTATCTCCTAAACAACACGTTATAACATGAAAAGTTTTGGTTTGGCGTGTATGTCTAAACGTGTAGCCTCAAAAGAGAACACAAAGGAGAATTTTCTTTCGTCAAAATTTGTCAGAAAACCACGTTTTAAGGAAATCCCGCATAATGCGAAATTATCTTGTTTTTCCTAAACAACACGTTGTAACTCGAAAAGCTTTGGTGTTGCGTGTATGTCTAAGCGTGTAGCCTCAAAAGAGAATGCACAGGAGAATTTTCTCTCAAAAGAACATGTAAGAATACAACGTTATATGGAAATACAGTGTTGCAGAGTAAAGACAAATACGTACATATTGGAAACGCTTTACGAGAAGAAATTACGCATCATGAAATATTAGCTTGTATCTCCTAAACAAAAAGTGGAAACTCACAAACATTTCGTTTGGTGTGTATGTCTAAACGTGTAGCCTCAAAAGAGAGCGCACTGGAGAATTTTCTTTCTTCAAAATTTGTCAGAAAACCACGTTTTAACGAAATCCCGCATCCTGCAAAATTATCTTGTTTTTCCTAAAGAACAAGTTGTAACTCGAAAAGCTTTGGTGTTGCGTGTATGTCTAAGTGTGTAGCCTCAAAAGGATATGCAAGGAGAGTTTTCTCTCGAAAGAATATGTAAGAATACCACGTTATAAGGAAATACAGTGTTGCAGAGTAAAGACAAATACGTACATATTGGAAACACTTTAAGAGAAGAAATAAAAAATCGTACAAAATTAGCTTGTATCTCCTAAACAACAGGTTGTAACTCGAAAATATTTGGTGTGCCGTGTACGTCTAAACGTGTAGCCTCAAAAGAGATCCCACAGGAGAATTTTCTTTCATCAAAATTTGTCAGAAACCACGTTTTAAGGAAATCTCGCATTGTGCGAAATTATCTAGTTTTTCCTAAACAACACGTTGTAACTCGAAAAGCTCTGGTGTTGCGTGTATGTCTAAGCGTGTAGCCTCAAAAGAGAAAGCACAGGAGAGTTTTCTCTCGAAAGAATATGTAAGAATGCCACGTTATAAGGAAATACAATGTTGCAGAGTAAAGACAAACACATACGTATTGGAAACACTTTACGAGAAGAATTAACGCGTAGTACAAAATTAGCTTGTATCTCCTAAACAACAAGTTGTAACTCGAAAAGATTTGGTGTGGCCTGTACGTCTAAACGTGTAGCCTCAAAGGAGAACCCACAGGAGAATTTTCTTTCATCAAAATTTTTCACAGAACCAAGTTTTAAGGAAATCCCGCATCGTGTGAAACCATCTTCTTTTTCCTAAACAACATATTGTAACTCGAAAACCTTTAGTGTTGCGTGTATGTCTAAGCGCGGAGCCTCAAAAGAGAAGGCACAGGATAGTTTTCTCTCGAGAGAATATGTAAGAATACCACGTTATTAGGAAATACAATTTTGCAGAGTAAAGCCAAATAAGTACATATTGGAAACACTTTACGAGAAGAAATAATACATCATACAAACTTACCTTGTATCTCCTAACAACACGTGGTAACTCGAAAAGATTTGGTTTGGCGTGTACGTCTAAACGTGTAGCCTCAAAAGAGAACCAACAGGAGAATTTTCTTTCATCAAAATTAGATAACCACATTTTAAGGAAATCCCGCATCGTGCAAAATTATCTTGTTTTTCCTAAACAACACGTTGTAACTCGAAAAGCTTTGGTGTTGCGTGTATATCTAAGCGTGTAGCCTCAAAAGAGAATGCACAGGAGAGTTTTCTCTCAAAGGAACATGTAAGACTACAACGTTATAAGGAAATACAGTGTTGCAGAGTAAAGACAAAAACATAAATATTGGAAACACTTTACGAGAAGAAATGACGCATCATCAAATATAAGCTTGTATCTCCTAAACAACAAGTGGTAACTCGAAAAGATTTGGTTTGGCGTGTACGTCTAAAAGTGTAGCCTCAAAAGAGACCCCACAGGAGAATTTTCTTTCTTCAAAATTTGTCAGAAAACCACGTTATAAGGAAATCCCGCATCCTGGGAAATTATCTTGTTTTTCCTAAACAACAAGTTGTAACTCGAAAAGCTTTGGTGTTTCATGTATGTTTAAGTGTGTAGCCTCTAAAGGGAATGCCCAGGAGAGTTTTCTATCGAACGAATATGTAAGAATACCACGTTATAAGGAAATACAGTGTTGCAGAGTAAAGACAAATACGTACATATTGGAAACACTTTATGAGAAGAAATAACGCATCGTTCAAAATTAGCTTGTATCTCCTAAACAACACGTTGTAACTCGAAAAGATTTGGTGTGGCCCGTATGTCTACACGTGTAGCCTCAAAAGAGAACCCACAGGAGAATTTTCTTTCGTCAAAATTTGTCAGAAAACCACGTTTTAAGGAAATCCCGCATCGTGAGAAATTATCTTGTTTTTCCTAAACAACACGTTGTAACTCGAAAAGCTTTGGTGTTGCGAGTATGTCTAAGCGTGTAGCCTCTAAAGAGTACACACAGGAGTGTTTTCTCTCGAAAGAACATGTAAGAATACAACGTTATAAGGAATACAGTGTTGCAGAGTAAAGACAAAAACATACTTGTTGGAAACACTTTACGAGAAGAAATAACGCATTGTAAAAAATTAGCTTGTATCTCCTAAACAACACGTGGTAACTCGAAAGGACTTGGTGTGGCGTGTACGTCTAAATGTGTAGCCTCAAAAGAGAACCCATAGGAGAATTTTCTTTCATCAAATTTTGTCAGAAAACACGTTGTATGGAAATCTCGCTTCGTGTGAAATTTTCTAGTTTTTCCTAAACAACACATTGTAACTCGAAAAGCTTTGGTGTTGCGTGTATGTCTAAGCGTGTAGCCTCAAAAGAGAACGCACAGGAGAGTTTTCTCTTGAACGAATATGTAAGAATACCACGTTATAAGGAAATACAGTGTTGCACAGAAAAGACAATTACGTACCATTGGAAACACTTTAAGAGAAGAAATAATGCATCGTACAAAATTAGCTTGTATCTCCTAAACAACACGTTGTAACTCGAAAAGATTTGGTGTGGCTCGTACGTCTACACGTGTAGCCTCAAAAGAGAACCCACAGGATAACTTTCTTCAAAATTTTTCAGAAAACCACGTTTTAAGTAAATCCCGCATCGTGAAAATTATCTTGTTTTTCCTTAAAAACACGTTGTAACTCGAAAAGCTTTGTTGTTGCGTGTATGTCTAAGCGTGTAGCCTCTAAAGAGTATGCACAGGAGAGTTTTCTCTAGAAAGAACATGTAAGAATACAACGTTATAAGGAAATACAGTGTTGCAGAGTAAAGACAAATACATACTTGTTGGAAACACTTTACAAGAAGAAATAATGCATCGTAAAAAATTAGCTTGTATCTCCTAAACAACACGTGGTAACTCGAAAGGACTTCATGTGGCGTGTACGTCTAAACGTGTAGCCTCAAAAGAGAACCAATAGGAGAATTTTCTTTCTTCAAAATTTGTCAGAAAATCACGTTTTAACGAAATCCCGCATCCTGCGAAATTATCTTGTTTTTCCTAAACAACAAGTTGTAACTCGAAAAGCTTTGGTGTTGCGTGTATGTCTACGTGTGTAGCCACAAAAGCGAATGCACAGGAGAGTTTTCTCTCGAAAGAATATGTAAGAATACCACGTTGTAGGAAATACAGTGTTGCAGAGTAAAGACAAATACGTACATATTGGAAACACTTTAAGAGAAGAAATAACGCATCGTACAAAATTAGATTGTATCTCCTAAACATCACGTTGGAACTCGAAAAGATTTGGTGTGATGTATACGTCTAAACGTGTAGCCTTAAAAGAGAACCCACAGGAGAATTTTCTTTCAACAAAATTTGTCAGAAACCACGTTTTAAGGAAATCTCGCATCGTGCGAAATTATCTTGTTTTCCCTAAACAACACGTTGTAACTCGAAAAGCTTTGGTGTTGCATGTGTATCTAAGCATGTAGCCTCAAAAGAGAACACACAGGAGAGTTTTCCCTCGAAAGAATATATAAGAATATCACATTATAAGGAAATACAGAGTTGCAGAGTAAAGACAAATACGTACGTATTGGAAACACTTTACGAGAAGAAATAACGCAACACACATTATTAGCTTGTATCTCCTAAACAACAGGTTGTAACTCGAAAGGATTTGGTGTGGCGTGTACAGCTAAACGTGTAGCCTCAAAAGAGAACCCACAGAAGAATTTTCTTTCGTCAAAATATGTGAGAAAACCACGTTTTAAGGAAATCCCTCATCGTGCAAAATTATCTTGTTTTTCCTAAACAACAAGTTGTAACTCGAAAAGCTTTGGTGTTGCGTGCATGTCTAAGCGTGTAGCCTCAAAAGAGAATGTAAAGGAGAGTTTTTTCTAGAAAGAATATGTAAGAATACCACGTTATAAGGAAAAACAGTGTTGCAGAGTAAAGACAAATACGTACATATTGGAAATACTTTATGAGAAGAAATAACGCATCGTAAAAAATTAACTTGTATCTCCTAAACAACACGTTGTAACTGGAAAAGATTTGGTGTGGCGTGTACGTCTAAACGTGTAGCCTCAAAAGTGAACCCACCGGACAATTTTCTTTCGTTAAATTTTTTCAGAAAACCACGTTTTAAGGAAATCCCGCATCATGCAAAATCATCTTGTTTTTCCTAAACAACATGTTGTAACTCAAAAAGCTTTGGTGTTGCGTGTATGTTTAAGCGTGGAGCCTCAAAAGCGAAGGCACAGGTGAGTTTTCTCTCGAAAGAATATGTAAGAATACCACGTTATAAAGAAATACAATTTTGCAGAGTAAAGGCAAATAAGTACATATTGGAAACACTTTAGGAAAAGAAATAACGCATCGTACAAAATTAGCTTGTATCTCCTAAACAACACGTTGTAACATGAAAAGTTTTGGTTTGGCGTGTATGTCTAAACGTGTAGCCTCAAAAGAGAACACAAAGGAGAATTTTCTTTCGTCAAAATTTGTCAGAAAACCACGTTTTAAGGAAATCCCGCATAATGCGAAATTATCTTGTTTTTCCTAAACAACACGTTGTAACTCGAAAAGCTTTGGTGTTGCGTGTATGTCTAAGCGTGTAGCCTCAAAAGAGAATGCACAGGAGAATTTTCTCTCAAAAGAACATGTAAGAATACAACGTTATATGGAAATACAGTGTTGCAGAGTAAAGACAAATACGTACATATTGGAAACGCTTTACGAGAAGAAATTACGCATCATGAAATATTAGCTTGTATCTCCTAAACAAAAAGTGGAAACTCACAAACATTTCGTTTGGTGTGTATGTCTAAACGTGTAGCCTCAAAAGAGAGCGCACTGGAGAATTTTCTTTCTTCAAAATTTGTCAGAAAACCACGTTTTAACGAAATCCCGCATCCTGCAAAATTATCTTGTTTTTCCTAAAGAACAAGTTGTAACTCGAAAAGCTTTGGTGTTGCGTGTATGTCTAAGTGTGTAGCCTCAAAAGGATATGCAAGGAGAGTTTTCTCTCGAAAGAATATGTAAGAATACCACGTTATAAGGAAATACAGTGTTGCAGAGTAAAGACAAATACGTACATATTGGAAACACTTTAAGAGAAGAAATAAAAAATCGTACAAAATTAGCTTGTATCTCCTAAACAACAGGTTGTAACTCGAAAATATTTGGTGTGCCGTGTACGTCTAAACGTGTAGCCTCAAAAGAGATCCCACAGGAGAATTTTCTTTCATCAAAATTTGTCAGAAACCACGTTTTAAGGAAATCTCGCATTGTGCGAAATTATCTAGTTTTTCCTAAACAACACGTTGTAACTCGAAAAGCTCTGGTGTTGCGTGTATGTCTAAGCGTGTAGCCTCAAAAGAGAAAGCACAGGAGAGTTTTCTCTCGAAAGAATATGTAAGAATGCCACGTTATAAGGAAATACAATGTTGCAGAGTAAAGACAAACACATACGTATTGGAAACACTTTACGAGAAGAATTAACGCGTAGTACAAAATTAGCTTGTATCTCCTAAACAACAAGTTGTAACTCGAAAAGATTTGGTGTGGCCTGTACGTCTAAACGTGTAGCCTCAAAGGAGAACCCACAGGAGAATTTTCTTTCATCAAAATTTTTCACAGAACCAAGTTTTAAGGAAATCCCGCATCGTGTGAAACCATCTTCTTTTTCCTAAACAACATATTGTAACTCGAAAACCTTTAGTGTTGCGTGTATGTCTAAGCGCGGAGCCTCAAAAGAGAAGGCACAGGATAGTTTTCTCTCGAGAGAATATGTAAGAATACCACGTTATTAGGAAATACAATTTTGCAGAGTAAAGCCAAATAAGTACATATTGGAAACACTTTACGAGAAGAAATAATACATCATACAAACTTACCTTGTATCTCCTAACAACACGTGGTAACTCGAAAAGATTTGGTTTGGCGTGTACGTCTAAACGTGTAGCCTCAAAAGAGAACCAACAGGAGAATTTTCTTTCATCAAAATTAGATAACCACATTTTAAGGAAATCCCGCATCGTGCAAAATTATCTTGTTTTTCCTAAACAACACGTTGTAACTCGAAAAGCTTTGGTGTTGCGTGTATATCTAAGCGTGTAGCCTCAAAAGAGAATGCACAGGAGAGTTTTCTCTCAAAGGAACATGTAAGACTACAACGTTATAAGGAAATACAGTGTTGCAGAGTAAAGACAAAAACATAAATATTGGAAACACTTTACGAGAAGAAATGACGCATCATCAAATATAAGCTTGTATCTCCTAAACAACAAGTGGTAACTCGAAAAGATTTGGTTTGGCGTGTACGTCTAAAAGTGTAGCCTCAAAAGAGACCCCACAGGAGAATTTTCTTTCTTCAAAATTTGTCAGAAAACCACGTTATAAGGAAATCCCGCATCCTGGGAAATTATCTTGTTTTTCCTAAACAACAAGTTGTAACTCGAAAAGCTTTGGTGTTTCATGTATGTTTAAGTGTGTAGCCTCTAAAGGGAATGCCCAGGAGAGTTTTCTATCGAACGAATATGTAAGAATACCACGTTATAAGGAAATACAGTGTTGCAGAGTAAAGACAAATACGTACATATTGGAAACACTTTATGAGAAGAAATAACGCATCGTTCAAAATTAGCTTGTATCTCCTAAACAACACGTTGTAACTCGAAAAGATTTGGTGTGGCCCGTATGTCTACACGTGTAGCCTCAAAAGAGAACCCACAGGAGAATTTTCTTTCGTCAAAATTTGTCAGAAAACCACGTTTTAAGGAAATCCCGCATCGTGAGAAATTATCTTGTTTTTCCTAAACAACACGTTGTAACTCGAAAAGCTTTGGTGTTGCGAGTATGTCTAAGCGTGTAGCCTCTAAAGAGTACACACAGGAGTGTTTTCTCTCGAAAGAACATGTAAGAATACAACGTTATAAGGAATACAGTGTTGCAGAGTAAAGACAAAAACATACTTGTTGGAAACACTTTACGAGAAGAAATAACGCATTGTAAAAAATTAGCTTGTATCTCCTAAACAACACGTGGTAACTCGAAAGGACTTGGTGTGGCGTGTACGTCTAAATGTGTAGCCTCAAAAGAGAACCCATAGGAGAATTTTCTTTCATCAAATTTTGTCAGAAAACACGTTGTATGGAAATCTCGCTTCGTGTGAAATTTTCTAGTTTTTCCTAAACAACACATTGTAACTCGAAAAGCTTTGGTGTTGCGTGTATGTCTAAGCGTGTAGCCTCAAAAGAGAACGCACAGGAGAGTTTTCTCTTGAACGAATATGTAAGAATACCACGTTATAAGGAAATACAGTGTTGCACAGAAAAGACAATTACGTACCATTGGAAACACTTTAAGAGAAGAAATAATGCATCGTACAAAATTAGCTTGTATCTCCTAAACAACACGTTGTAACTCGAAAAGATTTGGTGTGGCTCGTACGTCTACACGTGTAGCCTCAAAAGAGAACCCACAGGATAACTTTCTTCAAAATTTTTCAGAAAACCACGTTTTAAGTAAATCCCGCATCGTGAAAATTATCTTGTTTTTCCTTAAAAACACGTTGTAACTCGAAAAGCTTTGTTGTTGCGTGTATGTCTAAGCGTGTAGCCTCTAAAGAGTATGCACAGGAGAGTTTTCTCTAGAAAGAACATGTAAGAATACAACGTTATAAGGAAATACAGTGTTGCAGAGTAAAGACAAATACATACTTGTTGGAAACACTTTACAAGAAGAAATAATGCATCGTAAAAAATTAGCTTGTATCTCCTAAACAACACGTGGTAACTCGAAAGGACTTCATGTGGCGTGTACGTCTAAACGTGTAGCCTCAAAAGAGAACCAATAGGAGAATTTTCTTTCTTCAAAATTTGTCAGAAAATCACGTTTTAACGAAATCCCGCATCCTGCGAAATTATCTTGTTTTTCCTAAACAACAAGTTGTAACTCGAAAAGCTTTGGTGTTGCGTGTATGTCTACGTGTGTAGCCACAAAAGCGAATGCACAGGAGAGTTTTCTCTCGAAAGAATATGTAAGAATACCACGTTGTAGGAAATACAGTGTTGCAGAGTAAAGACAAATACGTACATATTGGAAACACTTTAAGAGAAGAAATAACGCATCGTACAAAATTAGATTGTATCTCCTAAACATCACGTTGTAACTCGAAAAGATTTGGTGTGATGTATACGTCTAAACGTGTAGCCTTAAAAGAGAACCCACAGGAGAATTTTCTTTCAACAAAATTTGTCAGAAACCACGTTTTAAGGAAATCTCGCATCGTGCGAAATTATCTTGTTTTCCCTAAACAACACGTTGTAACTCGAAAAGCTTTGGTGTTGCATGTGTATCTAAGCATGTAGCCTCAAAAGAGAACACACAGGAGAGTTTTCCCTCGAAAGAATATGTAAGAATATCACATTATAAGGAAATACAGAGTTGCAGAGTAAAGACAAATACGTATGTATTGGAAACACTTTACGAGAAGAAATAACGCAACACACATTATTAGCTTGTATCTCCTAAACAACAGGTTGTAACTCGAAAGGATTTGGTGTGGCGTGTACAGCTAAACGTGTAGCCTCAAAAGAGAACCCACAGAAGAATTTTCTTTCGTCAAAATATGTGAGAAAACCACGTTTTAAGGAAATCCCTCATCGTGCAAAATTATCTTGTTTTTCCTAAACAACAAGTTGTAACTCGAAAAGCTTTGGTGTTGCGTGCATGTCTAAGCGTGTAGCCTCAAAAGAGAATGTAAAGGAGAGTTTTTTCTAGAAAGAATATGTAAGAATACCACGTTATAAGGAAAAACAGTGTTGCAGAGTAAAGACAAATACGTACATATTGGAAATACTTTATGAGAAGAAATAACGCATCGTAAAAAATTAACTTGTATCTCCTAAACAACACGTTGTAACTGGAAAAGATTTGGTGTGGCGTGTACGTCTAAACGTGTAGCCTCAAAAGTGAACCCACCGGACAATTTTCTTTCGTTAAATTTTTTCAGAAAACCACGTTTTAAGGAAATCCCGCATCATGCAAAATCATCTTGTTTTTCCTAAACAACATGTTGTAACTCAAAAAGCTTTGGTGTTGCGTGTATGTTTAAGCGTGGAGCCTCAAAAGCGAAGGCACAGGTGAGTTTTCTCTCGAAAGAATATGTAAGAATACCACGTTATAAAGAAATACAATTTTGCAGAGTAAAGGCAAATAAGTACATATTGGAAACACTTTAGGAAAAGAAATAACGCATCGTACAAAATTAGCTTGTATCTCCTAAACAACACGTTGTAACATGAAAAGTTTTGGTTTGGCGTGTATGTCTAAACGTGTAGCCTCAAAAGAGAACACAAAGGAGAATTTTCTTTCGTCAAAATTTGTCAGAAAACCACGTTTTAAGGAAATCCCGCATAATGCGAAATTATCTTGTTTTTCCTAAACAACACGTTGTAACTCGAAAAGCTTTGGTGTTGCGTGTATGTCTAAGCGTGTAGCCTCAAAAGAGAATGCACAGGAGAATTTTCTCTCAAAAGAACATGTAAGAATACAACGTTATATGGAAATACAGTGTTGCAGAGTAAAGACAAATACGTACATATTGGAAACGCTTTACGAGAAGAAATTACGCATCATGAAATATTAGCTTGTATGTCCTAAACAAAAAGTGGAAACTCACAAACATTTCGTTTGGTGTGTATGTCTAAACGTGTAGCCTCAAAAGAGAGCGCACTGGAGAATTTTCTTTCTTCAAAATTTGTCAGAAAACCACGTTTTAACGAAATCCCGCATCCTGCAAAATTATCTTGTTTTTCCTAAAGAACAAGTTGTAACTCGAAAAGCTTTGGTGTTGCGTGTATGTCTAAGTGTGTAGCCTCAAAAGGATATGCAAGGAGAGTTTTCTCTCGAAAGAATATGTAAGAATACCACGTTATAAGGAAATACAGTGTTGCAGAGTAAAGACAAATACGTACATATTGGAAACACTTTAAGAGAAGAAATAAAAAATCGTACAAAATTAGCTTGTATCTCCTAAACAACAGGTTGTAACTCGAAAATATTTGGTGTGCCGTGTACGTCTAAACGTGTAGCCTCAAAAGAGATCCCACAGGAGAATTTTCTTTCATCAAAATTTGTCAGAAACCACGTTTTAAGGAAATCTCGCATTGTGCGAAATTATCTAGTTTTTCCTAAACAACACGTTGTAACTCGAAAAGCTCTGGTGTTGCGTGTATGTCTAAGCGTGTAGCCTCAAAAGAGAAAGCACAGGAGAGTTTTCTCTCGAAAGAATATGTAAGAATGCCACGTTATAAGGAAATACAATGTTGCAGAGTAAAGACAAACACATACGTATTGGAAACACTTTACGAGAAGAATTAACGCGTAGTACAAAATTAGCTTGTATCTCCTAAACAACAAGTTGTAACTCGAAAAGATTTGGTGTGGCCTGTACGTCTAAACGTGTAGCCTCAAAGGAGAACCCACAGGAGAATTTTCTTTCATCAAAATTTTTCACAGAACCAAGTTTTAAGGAAATCCCGCATCGTGTGAAACCATCTTCTTTTTCCTAAACAACATATTGTAACTCGAAAACCTTTAGTGTTGCGTGTATGTCTAAGCGTGGAGCCTCAAAAGAGAAGGCACAGGATAGTTTTCTCTCGAGAGAATATGTAAGAATACCACGTTATTAGGAAATACAATTTTGCAGAGTAAAGACAAATAAGTACATATTGGAAACACTTTACGAGAAGAAATAATACATCATACAAACTTACCTTGTATCTCCTAACAACACGTGGTAACTCGAAAAGATTTGGTTTGGCGTGTACGTCTAAACGTGTAGCCTCAAAAGAGAACCAACAGGAGAATTTTCTTTCATCAAAATTA
Source organism: Apodemus sylvaticus (assembly GCF_947179515.1). Lineage (NCBI taxonomy): Eukaryota > Metazoa > Chordata > Mammalia > Rodentia > Muridae > Apodemus > Apodemus sylvaticus. The sequence goes on from NW_026263270.1 coordinate 2,616,632, forward strand.
GATAACCACATTTTAAGGAAATCCCGCATCGTGCAAAATTATCTTGTTTTTCCTAAACAACACGTTGTAACTCGAAAAGCTTTGGTGTTGCGTGTATATCTAAGCGTGTAGCCTCAAAAGAGAATGCACAGGAGAGTTTTCTCTCAAAGGAACATGTAAGACTACAACGTTATAAGGAAATACAGTGTTGCAGAGTAAAGACAAAAACATAAATATTGGAAACACTTTACGAGAAGAAATGACGCATCATAAAATATAAGCTTGTATCTCCTAAACAACAAGTGGTAACTCGAAAAGATTTGGTTTGGCGTGTACGTCTAAAAGTGTAGCCTCAAAAGAGACCCCACAGGAGAATTTTCTTTCTTCAAAATTTGTCAGAAAACCACGTTATAAGGAAATCCCGCATCCTGGGAAATTATCTTGTTTTTCCTAAACAACAAGTTGTAACTCGAAAAGCTTTGGTGTTTCATGTATGTTTAAGTGTGTAGCCTCTAAAGGGAATGCCCAGGAGAGTTTTCTATCAAACGAATATGTAAGAATACCACGTTATAAGGAAATACAGTGTTGCAGAGTAAAGACAAATACGTACATATTGGAAAAACTTTATGAGAAGAAATAACGCATCGTTCAAAATTAGCTTGTATCTCCTAAACAACACGTTGTAACTCGAAAAGATTTGGTGTGGCCCGTATGTCTACACGTGTAGCCTCAAAAGAGAACCCACAGGAGAATTTTCTTTCGTCAAAATTTGTCAGAAAACCACGTTTTAAGGAAATCCCGCATCGTGAGAAATTATCTTGTTTTTCCTAAACAACACGTTGTAACTCGAAAAGCTTTGGTGTTGCGAGTATGTCTAAGCGTGTAGCCTCTAAAGAGTACACACAGGAGTGTTTTCTCTCGAAAGAACATGTAAGAATACAACGTTATAAGGAATACAGTGTTGCAGAGTAAAGACAAAAACATACTTGTTGGAAACACTTTACGAGAAGAAATAACGCATTGTAAAAAATTAGCTTGTATCTCCTAAACAACACGTGGTAACTTGAAAGGACTTGGTGTGGCGTGTACGTCTAAATGTGTAGCCTCAAAAGAGAACCCATAGGAGAATTTTCTTTCATCAAAATTTGTCAGAAAACACGTTGTATGGAAATCTCGCTTCGTGTGAAATTTTCTAGTTTTTCCTAAACAACACATTGTAACTCGAAAAGCTTTGGTGTTGCGTGTATGTCTAAGCGTGTAGCCTCAAAAGACAACGCACAGGAGAGTTTTCTCTTGAACGAATATGTAAGAATACCACGTTATAAGGAAATACAGTGTTGCACAGAAAAGACAATTACGTACCATTGGAAACACTTTAAGAGAAGAAATAATGCATCGTACAAAATTAGCTTGTATCTCCTAAACAACACGTTGTAACTCGAAAAGATTTGGTGTGGCTCGTACGTCTACACGTGTAGCCTCAAAAGAGAACCCACAGGATAACTTTCTTCAAAATTTTTCAGAAAACCACGTTTTAAGTAAATCCCGCATCGTGAAAATTATCTTGGTTTTCCTTAAAAACACGTTGTAACTCGAAAAGCTTTGTTGTTGCGTGTATGTCTAAGCGTGTAGCCTCTAAAGAGTATGCACAGGAGAGTTTTCTCTAGAAAGAACATGTAAGAATACAAGGTTATAAGGAAATACTGTGTTGCAGAGTAAAGACAAATACATACTTGTTGGAAACACTTTACAAGAAGAAATAATGCATCGTAAAAAATTAGCTTGTATCTCCTAAACAACACGTGGTAACTCGAAAGGACTTCATGTGGCGTGTACGTCTAAACGTGTAGCCTCAAAAGAGAACCAATAGGAGAATTTTCTTTCTTCAAAATTTGTCAGAAAATCACGTTTTAACGAAATCCTGCATCCTGCGAAATTATCTTGTTTTTCCTAAACAACAAGTTGTAACTCGAAAAGCTTTGGTGTTGCGTGTATGTCTACATGTGTAGCCACAAAAGCGAATGCACAGGAGAGTTTTCTCTCGAAAAAATATGTAAGAATACCACGTTGTAGGAAATACAGTGTTGCAGAGTAAAGACAAATACGTACATATTGGAAACACTTTAAGAGAAGAAATAACGCATCGTACAAAATTAGATTGTATCTCCTAAACATCACGTTGTAACTCGAAAAGATTTGGTGTGATGTATACGTCTAAACGTGTAGCCTTAAAAGAGAACCCACAGGAGAATTTTCTTTCAACAAAATTTGTCAGAAACCACGTTTTAAGGAAATCTCGCATCGTGCGAAATTATCTTGTTTTCCCTAAACAACACGTTGTAACTCGAAAAGCTTTGGTGTTGCATGTGTATCTAAGCATGTAGCCTCAAAAGAGAACACACAGGAGAGTTTTCCCTCGAAAGAATATGTAAGAATATCACATTATAAGGAAATACAGAGTTGCAGAGTAAAGACAAATACGTATGTATTGGAAACACTTTACGAGAAGAAATAACGCAACACACATTATTAGCTTGTATCTCCTAAACAACAGGTTGTAACTCGAAAGGATTTGGTGTGGCGTGTACAGCTAAACGTGTAGCCTCAAAAGAGAACCCACAGAAGAATTTTCTTTCGTCAAAATATGTGAGAAAACCACGTTTTAAGGAAATCCCTCATCGTGCAAAATTATCTTGTTTTTCCTAAACAACAAGTTGTAACTCGAAAAGCTTTGGTGTTGCGTGCATGTCTAAGCGTGTAGCCTCAAAAGAGAATGTAAAGGAGAGTTTTTTCTAGAAAGAATATGTAAGAATACCACGTTATAAGGAAAAACAGTGTTGCAGAGTAAAGACAAATACGTACATATTGGAAATACTTTATGAGAAGAAATAACGCATCGTAAAAAATTAACTTGTATCTCCTAAACAACACGTTGTAACTGGAAAAGATTTGGTGTGGCGTGTACGTCTAAACGTGTAGCCTCAAAAGTGAACCCACCGGACAATTTTCTTTCGTTAAATTTTTTCAGAAAACCACGTTTTAAGGAAATCCCGCATCATGCAAAATCATCTTGTTTTTCCTAAACAACATGTTGTAACTCAAAAAGCTTTGGTGTTGCGTGTATGTTTAAGCGTGGAGCCTCAAAAGCGAAGGCACAGGTGAGTTTTCTCTCGAAAGAATATGTAAGAATACCACGTTATAAAGAAATACAATTTTGCAGAGTAAAGGCAAATAAGTACATATTGGAAACACTTTAGGAAAAGAAATAACGCATCGTACAAAATTAGCTTGTATCTCCTAAACAACACGTTGTAACATGAAAAGTTTTGGTTTGGCGTGTATGTCTAAACGTGTAGCCTCAAAAGAGAACACAAAGGAGAATTTTCTTTCGTCAAAATTTGTCAGAAAACCACGTTTTAAGGAAATCCCGCATAATGCGAAATTATCTTGTTTTTCCTAAACAACACGTTGTAACTCGAAAAGCTTTGGTGTTGCGTGTATGTCTAAGCGTGTAGCCTCAAAAGAGAATGCACAGGAGAATTTTCTCTCAAAAGAACATGTAAGAATACAACGTTATATGGAAATACAGTGTTGCAGAGTAAAGACAAATACGTACATATTGGAAACGCTTTACGAGAAGAAATTACGCATCATGAAATATTAGCTTGTATCTCCTAAACAAAAAGTGGAAACTCACAAACATTTCGTTTGGTGTGTATGTCTAAACGTGTAGCCTCAAAAGAGAGCGCACTGGAGAATTTTCTTTCTTCAAAATTTGTCAGAAAACCACGTTTTAACGAAATCCCGCATCCTGCAAAATTATCTTGTTTTTCCTAAAGAACAAGTTGTAACTCGAAAAGCTTTGGTGTTGCGTGTATGTCTAAGTGTGTAGCCTCAAAAGGATATGCAAGGAGAGTTTTCTCTCGAAAGAATATGTAAGAATACCACGTTATAAGGAAATACAGTGTTGCAGAGTAAAGACAAATACGTACATATTGGAAACACTTTAAGAGAAGAAATAAAAAATCGTACAAAATTAGCTTGTATCTCCTAAACAACAGGTTGTAACTCGAAAATATTTGGTGTGCCGTGTACGTCTAAACGTGTAGCCTCAAAAGAGATCCCACAGGAGAATTTTCTTTCATCAAAATTTGTCAGAAACCACGTTTTAAGGAAATCTCGCATTGTGCGAAATTATCTAGTTTTTCCTAAACAACACGTTGTAACTCGAAAAGCTCTGGTGTTGCGTGTATGTCTAAGCGTGTAGCCTCAAAAGAGAAAGCACAGGAGAGTTTTCTCTCGAAAGAATATGTAAGAATGCCACGTTATAAGGAAATACAATGTTGCAGAGTAAAGACAAACACATACGTACTGGAAACACTTTACGAGAAGAATTAACGCGTAGTACAAAATTAGCATGTATCTCCTAAACAACAAGTTGTAACTCGAAAGATTTGGTGTGGCCTGTACGTCTAAACGTGTAGCCTCAAAGGAGAACCCACAGGAGAATTTTCTTTCATCAAAATTTTTCACAGAACCAAGTTTTAAGGAAATCCCGCATCGTGTGAAACCATCTTCTTTTTCCTAAACAACATATTGTAACTCGAAAACCTTTAGTGTTGCGTGTATGTCTAAGCGTGGAGCCTCAAAAGAGAAGGCACAGGATAGTTTTCTCTCGAGAGAATATGTAAGAATACCACGTTATTAAGAAATACAATTTTGCAGAGTAAAGACAAATAAGTACATATTGGAAACACTTTACGAGAAGAAATAATACATCATACAAACTTACCTTGTATCTCCTAACAACACGTGGTAACTCGAAAAGATTTGGTTTGGCGAGTACGTCTAAACGTGTAGCCTCAAAAGAGAACCAACAGGAGAATTTTCTTTCATCAAAATTAGATAACCACGTTTTAAGGAAATCCCGCATCGTGCAAAATTATCTTGTTTTTCCTAAACAACACGTTGTAACTCGAAAAGCTTTGGTGTTGCGTGTATATCTAAGCGTGTAGCCTCAAAAGAGAATGCACAGGAGAGTTTTCTCTCAAAGGAACATGTAAGACTACAACGTTATAAGGAAATACAGTGTTGCAGAGTAAAGACAAAAACATAAATATTGGAAACACTTTACGAGAAGAAATGACGCATCATCAAATATAAGCTTGTATCTCCTAAACAACAAGTGGTAACTCGAAAAGATTTGGTTTGGCGTGTACGTCTAAAAGTGTAGCCTCAAAAGAGACCCCACAGGAGAATTTTCTTTCTTCAAAATTTGTCAGAAAACCACGTTATAAGGAAATCCCGCATCCTGGGAAATTATCTTGTTTTTCCTAAACAACAAGTTGTAACTCGAAAAGCTTTGGTGTTTCATGTATGTTTAAGTGTGTAGCCTCTAAAGGGAATGCCCAGGAGAGTTTTCTATCGAACGAATATGTAAGAATACCACGTTATAAGGAAATACAGTGTTGCAGAGTAAAGACAAATACGTACATATTGGAAACACTTTATGAGAAGAAATAACGCATCGTTCAAAATTAGCTTGTATCTCCTAAACAACACGTTGTAACTCGAAAAGATTTGGTGTGGCCCGTATGTCTACACGTGTAGCCTCAAAAGAGAACCCACAGGAGAATTTTCTTTCGTCAAAATTTGTCAGAAAACCACGTTTTAAGGAAATCCCGCATCGTGAGAAATTATCTTGTTTTTCCTAAACAACACGTTGTAACTCGAAAAGCTTTGGTGTTGCGAGTATGTCTAAGCGTGTAGCCTCTAAAGAGTACACACAGGAGTGTTTTCTCTCGAAAGAACATGTAAGAATACAACGTTATAAGGAATACAGTGTTGCAGAGTAAAGACAAAAACATACTTGTTGGAAACACTTTACGAGAAGAAATAACGCATTGTAAAAAATTAGCTTGTATCTCCTAAACAACACGTGGTAACTCGAAAGGACTTGGTGTGGCGTGTACGTCTAAATGTGTAGCCTCAAAAGAGAACCCATAGGAGAATTTTCTTTCATCAAAATTTGTCAGAAAACACGTTGTATGGAAATCTCGCTTCGTGTGAAATTTTCTAGTTTTTCCTAAACAACACATTGTAACTCGAAAAGCTTTGGTGTTGCGTGTATGTCTAAGCGTGTAGCCTCAAAAGAGAACGCACAGGAGAGTTTTCTCTTGAACGAATATGTAAGAATACCACGTTATAAGGAAATACAGTGTTGCACAGAAAAGACAATTACGTACCATTGGAAACACTTTAAGAGAAGAAATAATGCATCGTACAAAATTAGCTTGTATCTCCTAAACAACACGTTGTAACTCGAAAAGATTTGGTGTGGCTCGTACGTCTACACGTGTAGCCTCAAAAGAGAACCCACAGGATAACTTTCTTTCTTCAAAATTTTTCAGAAAACCACGTTTTAAGTAAATCCCGCATCGTGAAAATTATCTTGGTTTTCCTTAAAAACACGTTGTAACTCGAAAAGCTTTGTTGTTGCGTGTATGTCTAAGCGTGTAGCCTCTAAAGAGTATGCACAGGAGAGTTTTCTCTAGAAAGAACATGTAAGAATACAACGTTATAAGGAAATACAGTGTTGCAGAGTAAAGACAAATACATACTTGTTGGAAACACTTTACAAGAAGAAATAATGCATCGTAAAAAATTAGCTTGTATCTCCTAAACAACACGTGGTAACTCGAAAGGACTTCATGTGGCGTGTACGTCTAAACGTGTAGCCTCAAAAGAGAACCAATAGGAGAATTTTCTTTCTTCAAAATTTGTCAGAAAATCACGTTTTAACGAAATCCCGCATCCTGCGAAATTATCTTGTTTTTCCTAAACAACAAGTTGTAACTCGAAAAGCTTTGGTGTTGCGTGTATGTCTACGTGTGTAGCCACAAAAGCGAATGCACAGGAGAGTTTTCTCTCGAAAGAATATGTAAGAATACCACGTTGTAGGAAATACAGTGTTGCAGAGTAAAGACAAATACGTACATATTGGAAACACTTTAAGAGAAGAAATAACGCATCGTACAAAATTAGATTGTATCTCCTAAACATCACGTTGTAACTCGAAAAGATTTGGTGTGATGTATACGTCTAAACGTGTAGCCTTAAAAGAGAACCCACAGGAGAATTTTCTTTCAACAAAATTTGTCAGAAACCACGTTTTAAGGAAATCTCGCATCGTGCGAAATTATCTTGTTTTCCCTAAACAACACGTTGTAACTCGAAAAGCTTTGGTGTTGCATGTGTATCTAAGCATGTAGCCTCAAAAGAGAACACACAGGAGAGTTTTCCCTCGAAAGAATATGTAAGAATATCACATTATAAGGAAATACAGAGTTGCAGAGTAAAGACAAATACGTATGTATTGGAAACACTTTACGAGAAGAAATAACGCAACACACATTATTAGCTTGTATCTCCTAAACAACAGGTTGTAACTCGAAAGGATTTGGTGTGGCGTGTACAGCTAAACGTGTAGCCTCAAAAGAGAACCCACAGAAGAATTTTCTTTCGTCAAAATATGTGAGAAAACCACGTTTTAAGGAAATCCCTCATCGTGCAAAATTATCTTGTTTTTCCTAAACAACAAGTTGTAACTCGAAAAGCTTTGGTGTTGCGTGCATGTCTAAGCGTGTAGCCTCAAAAGAGAATGTAAAGGAGAGTTTTTTCTAGAAAGAATATGTAAGAATACCACGTTATAAGGAAAAACAGTGTTGCAGAGTAAAGACAAATACGTACATATTGGAAATACTTTATGAGAAGAAATAACGCATCGTAAAAAATTAACTTGTATCTCCTAAACAACACGTTGTAACTGGAAAAGATTTGGTGTGGCGTGTACGTCTAAACGTGTAGCCTCAAAAGTGAACCCACCGGACAATTTTCTTTCGTTAAATTTTTTCAGAAAACCACGTTTTAAGGAAATCCCGCATCATGCAAAATCATCTTGTTTTTCCTAAACAACATGTTGTAACTCAAAAAGCTTTGGTGTTGCGTGTATGTTTAAGCGTGGAGCCTCAAAAGCGAAGGCACAGGTGAGTTTTCTCTCGAAAGAATATGTAAGAATACCACGTTATAAAGAAATACAATTTTGCAGAGTAAAGGCAAATAAGTACATATTGGAAACACTTTAGGAAAAGAAATAACGCATCGTACAAAATTAGCTTGTATCTCCTAAACAACACGTTGTAACATGAAAAGTTTTGGTTTGGCGTGTATGTCTAAACGTGTAGCCTCAAAAGAGAACACAAAGGAGAATTTTCTTTCGTCAAAATTTGTCAGAAAACCACGTTTTAAGGAAATCCCGCATAATGCGAAATTATCTTGTTTTTCCTAAACAACACGTTGTAACTCGAAAAGCTTTGGTGTTGCGTGTATGTCTAAGCGTGTAGCCTCAAAAGAGAATGCACAGGAGAATTTTCTCTCAAAAGAACATGTAAGAATACAACGTTATATGGAAATACAGTGTTGCAGAGTAAAGACAAATACGTACATATTGGAAACACTTTACGAGAAGAAATTACGCATCATGAAATATTAGCTTGTATGTCCTAAACAAAAAGTGGAAACTCACAAACATTTCGTTTGGTGTGTATGTCTAAACGTGTAGCCTCAAAAGAGAGCGCACTGGAGAATTTTCTTTCTTCAAAATTTGTCAGAAAACCACGTTTTAACGAAATCCCGCATCCTGCAAAATTATCTTGTTTTTCCTAAACAACAAGTTGTAACTCGAAAAGCTTTGGTGTTGCGTGTATGTCTAAGTGTGTAGCCTCAAAAGGATATGCAAGGAGAGTTTTCTCTCGAAAGAATATGTAAGAATACCACGTTATAAGGAAATACAGTGTTGCAGAGTAAAGACAAATACGTACATATTGGAAACACTTTAAGAGAAGAAATAAAAAATCGTACAAAATTAGCTTGTATCTCCTAAACAACAGGTTGTAACTCGAAAATATTTGGTGTGCCGTGTACGTCTAAACGTGTAGCCTCAAAAGAGAACCGACAGGAGAATTTTTTATCGTCAAAATATGTGAGAAAACCACGTTTTAAGGAAATCCCTCATCGTGCAATATTATCTTGTTTTTCCTAAACAACAAGTTGTAACTCGAAATCTTTGGTGTTGTGTGTATGTCTAAGCGTGTAGCCTCAAAAGAGAATGCAAAGGAGAGTTTTTTCTCGAAAGAATATGTAAGAATACCACGTTATAAGGAAATACAGAGTTGCAGAGTAAAGACAAATACGTACATATTGGAAACACTTTAGAGAAGAAATAACGCATCATACAAAATTAGCTTGTATCTCCTAAACAACACGTTGTAACTCGAAAAGATTTGATGTCGCATGTACGTATAAAAGTGTAGCCTCAAAAGAGAACCCACAGGAGAATTTTCTTTGGTCAAATTTGTCAGAAAACCACATATGAAGGAAATCCTGCATCGTGGGAAATTATCTTGTTTTTCCTAAACAACACGTTGTAACTCGAAAAGATTTGGTGTTGCGTGTTTGTCTCACTGTGTAGCCTCAAAAGAGAACACACAGTAGAGTTTTCACTAGAAAAAATATGTAAGAATACCAGGTTATAAGGAAATACAGTGTTGCAGAGTAAAGACAAATACGTACTTATTGGAAACACTTTACAAGAAGAAATAACGCATTATACAAAATTAGCTTGTATCTCCTAAACAACAGGTTGTAACTCGAAAGGATTTGGTGTGGCATGTATGTCTAAACGTGTAGCGTCAAAAGAGAACCCACAGGAGAATTTTCTATCGTCAAAATTTGTGAGAAAACCACGTTTTAAGGAAATCCCTCATCGTGAAAAATTATCTTGTTTTTCTTAAACAACACGTTGTAACTCGAAAAGCTTTGGTGTTGCGTGTATGTCTAAGCATGTAGCCTCAAAAGAGAATGCAAAGGAGAGTTCTTTCTCGAAAGAATATATAAGAATACCACGTTATAAGGAAATACAGTGTTGTAGAGTAAAGACAAATACGTACATATTGGAAACACTTTACGAGAAGAAAAAACACATCGTACAAAATTAGCTTGTATCTCCTAAACACACGTTGTAACTCTAAATGATTTGGTGTGGCGTGTACGTCTAAATGTGTAGCCTCAAAAGAGAACCCACAGGAGAATTTTCTTTGGTCAAATTTGTCAGAAAACCACGTATTAAGGAAATCCCGCATCGTGCGAAATTATCTTGTTTTTCCTAAACAACGCGTTGTAAGTCGAAAAGCTTTGGTGTTGCGTGTATGTCTAAGCGTGTAGCCTCAAAAGAGAACACACAGGAGAGTTTTCTCTCGAAAGAATATGTAAGAATACCACGTTATAAGGAAGTACACTGTTGCAGAATAATGACAAATACTTACGTATTGGAAACCCTTAAACTTTACGAGATTAAATAAAGCATCGTACAAAATTAGCTTGTATCTCCTAAACAACACGTTGTAACTCGAAAAGATTTTGTGTGGCGTGTACATCTAAACGTGTAGCCTCAAAAGAGAACCACAGAACAATTTTCTTTCGTCAAAATTTGTCAGAAAACCACGTTTTAAGGAAATCCCGCATCGTGAGAAATTATCTTGTTCTTCCTAAAAAACACGTTGTAACTCGAAAAGCTTTGGTGTTGCGTGTATGTCTAAGCATGTAGCCTCAAAAGAGAACGCACAGGAGAGTTTTCTCTCGAAAGAATATGGAAGAATACCACGTTATAAGGAAATACAGTGTTGCAGAGTAAAGACAAATACATACTTATTGGAAACACTTTAAGAGAAGAAATAACGCATCGTTCAAAATTAGCTTGTATCTCCTAAACAACAGGTTGTAACTCGAAGAGATTTGATGTGGCGTGTACGGTTAAACGTGTAGCCTCAAAAGAGAAACCACAAGGAGAATTTTCTTTGGTCAAAATTTGTCAGAAAACCACGTATTAAGGAAACCCCGCATCGTGTGAAATTATCTTGTTCTTCCAAAACAACAAGTTGTAACTCGAAAAGCTTTGGTGTTGCTTGTATGTCTAAGCGTGTAGCCTCAAAAGAGAATGCACAGGAGAGTTTTCTCTCGAAAGAATATGCAAGAATACCACGTTATAAGGAAAACAGTGTTGCAGAGTAAAGGCAAATACGTACGAATTGGAAACACTTAAACTTTACGAGAAGAAATAATGCATCTTAAAAAATTAGCTTGTATCTCCTAAACAACACGTTGTAACTCAAAAAGATTTGGTGTGGCGTGTAAGTCTACATGTGTAGCCTCAAAAGAGAACCCACAGAATAACTTTCTTTCTTCAAAATTTTTCAGAAAACCACGTTTTAAGTAAATCCCGCATCGTGAAAATTATCTTGTTTTTCCTTAAAAACACGTTGTAACTCAAAAAGCTTTGTTGTTGCGTGTATGTCTAAGCGTGTAGCCTCAAAAGAGAACGCACAGGGGAGTTTTCTCTCGAAAGAATATGTAAGAATACCACGTTATTAGGAAATAGAGAGTTGCAGAGTAAAGACAAAAACGTATGTATTGGAAACACTTAAACTTTACAACAAGAAATAACGCATCGTAAAAAAAATTAGCTTGTATCTCCTAAACAGCACGGTGTAACTCAAAAAGATTTGGTGTGGTGTGTACGTCTAAAGGTGTAGCCTCAAAAGAGAACCCACAGGAGAATTTTCTTTCGTCAAAATTTGTCAGAACACCACGTTTTAAGGAAATCCTGCATCGTGGGAAATTATCTTGTTCTTCCTAAACAACACGTTGTAACTAGAAAAGCTTTGCTGTTGCGTGTATGTCTAAGCTTGTAGCCTCAAAAGAGAACGCACAGGAGAGTTTTCTCTCAAAAGAATATGAAAGAATACCACGTTATAAGGAAATACAGTGTTGCAGAGTAAAGACAAACACGTATGTATTGGAAACCCTTAAACTTTACGAGATGAAATAAAGCATCGTACAAAATTAGATTGTATCTCCTAAACAACACGTTGTAACTCGAAAAGATTTGGTGTGGCATGTACGTCTAAACGTGTAGCCTCAAAAGAGAACCCACAGGACAATTTTCTTTCGTCAAAATTTTTCAGAAAACCACGTTTTAAGGAAATACCGCATCGTGAGAAATTATCTTGTTCTTCCTAAACAACACGTTTTAACTCGAAAAGCTTTGGTGTTGGGTGTATGTCTAAGCGTGTAGCCCCAAAAGAGAACGCATAGGAGAGTTTTCTCTCGAAAGAATATGTAAGAATACCACGTTATAAGGAAATACAGTGTGGCAGAGTAAAGACAAATACGTACGTACTGGAAACACTTTATGAGAGAAATAACGCATCTTGCAAAATTAGCTTGTAGGTCCTAAACAACATGTTGTAACTCGAAAAGATTTGGTGTGGCGTGTACGTCTAAACGTGTATCCTCAAAAGAGAACCCACAGGAGAGTTTTCTTTCGTCAAAATTTGTCAGAAAACCACGTTTTAAGGAAATCCCGCATCGTGCGAAATTATCTTGTTTTTCCTAAACAACACGTTGTAACTCGAAAAGCTTTGGGGTTGCGTGTATGTCTAAGTGTGTAGCCTCTAAAGGGAATGCAAGGAGAGTTTTCTCTCGAAAGAATATGTAAGAATACCACGTTATAAGGAAATACAGTGTTGCAGCATAAAGACAAATACGTACATATTGTAAACACTTTAAGAGAAGAAATAAAAATTCGTACAAAATTAGCTTGTATCTCATAAACAACACGTTGTAACTCGAAAATATTTGGTGTGACGTGTACGTCTAAACATGTAGCCTCAAAAGAGAACCGACAGGAGAATTTTTTATCGTCAAAATATGTACGAAAACCACGTTTTAAGGAAATCCTCAGCGTGCAAAATTATCTTGTTTTTCCTAAACAACAAGTTGTAACTCGAAAAGTTTTGGTGTTTCGTGTATGTCTAAGCGTGTAGCCTCAAAAGAGAATGCAAAGGAGAGTTTTTTCTCGAAAGAATATGTAAGAATACCACGTTATAAGGAAATACAGTGTTGCAGAGTAAAGACAAATACGTACATATTGGAAACACTTTACGAGAAGAAATAATGCATCATACAAAATTAGCTTGTATCTCCTAAACAACACGTTGTAACTCGAAAAGATTTGATGTGGTGTGTACGTCTAAACGTGTAGCCTCAAAAGAGAACACACAGGAGAATTTTCTTTGGTCAAATTTGTCAGAAAACCACGTATTAAGGAAATCCTGCATTGTGGGAAATTATCTTGTTTTTCCTAAACAACACGTTGTAACTCGAAAAGGTTTGGTGTTGCGTGTTTGTCTCAGTGTGTAGCCTCAAAAGAGAACACACAGGAGAGTTTTCATTAGAAAGAATATGTAAGAATACCAGGTTATAAGGAAATACAGTGTTGCAGAGTAAAGACAAATACGTACTTATTGGAAACACTTTACGAGAAGCAATAACGCACCATACAAAATTAGCTTGTATCTCCTAAACAACAGGTTGTAACTCGAAAGGATTTGGTGGGGCATGTACGTCTAAACGTGTAGCCTCAAAAGCGAACCCACAGGAGAATTTTCTATCGTCAAAATTTGTGAGAAAACTACGTTTTAAGGAAATCCCTCATCGTGCAAAATTATCTTGTTTTTCTTAAACAACACGTTGTAACTCGAAAAGCTTTGGTGTTGCGTGTATGTCTAAGCATGTAGCCTCAAAAGAGAAGGCAAAGGATAGTTCTTTCTCGAAAGAATATATAAGAATACCACGTTATAAGTAAATACAGTGTTGCAGAGTAAAGACAAATACGTACATATTGGAAACACTTTACGAGAAGAAATAATGCATCGTACAAAATTAGCTTGTATCTCGTAAACAACACGTTGTAACTCTAAATGATTTGGTGTGGCATGTACGTCTAAACGTGTAGCCTCAAAAGAGAACCCACAGGAGAATTTTCTTTGGTCAAATTTGTCAGAAAACCACGTATTAAGGAAATCCTGCATCGTGCGAAATTATCTTGTTTTTCCTAAACAACACGTTTTAACTCGAAAAGCTTTGGTGTTGCGTGTATGTCTCAGCATGTAGCCTCAAAAGAGAACACACAGGAGAGTTTTCTCTCAAAAGAATATGTAAGAATACCACGTTATAAGGAAATACAGTGTTTCAGAGTAAAGACAAATAGGTACGTATTGGAAACCCTTAAACTTTACGAGATGAAATAAAGCATCATACAAAATTAGCTCGTATCTCCTAAACAACACGTTGTAACTCGAAAAGACTTTGTGTGGCGTGTACGTCTAAACGTGTAGCCTCAAGAGAGAACCCATAGGAGAATTTTCTTTCGTCAAATATTCAGAAAACCACGTTTATGAAATCCCGCATCGTGCGAAATTATCTTGTTTTTCCTAAACAAAACCTTGTAACTCGAAAAGCTTAGGTGTTGCATGTATGTTTAAGCGTGTAGACTCAAAAGAGAGCACAGAGGAGAGTTTTCTCTCGAAAGAATGTGTAAGAATACCACGTTATAAGAAAATACAATGTTGCAGATTAAAGACAAATATGTACTTATTGGAAATACTTTATGAGAAGAAATAACATATCGTAAAAAATTAGCTTGTATCTCCTAAACAACACGTTGAAACTCCAAAAGATTTGGTGTGGCGTGTACGTCTAAACGTGTAGCCTCAAAAGAGAACCCACAGGAGAATTTTCTTTGGTCAAAATTTGTCAGAAAACCACGTATTAAGGAAATCCCGCATCGTGTGAAATTATCTTGTTTTTCCTAAACAACGCGTTGTAACTCGAAAAGCTTTGGTGTTGGGTGTATGTCTAAGCGTGTAGCCTCAAAAGAGAACACACAGGAGAGTTTTCTCTCGAAAGAATATGTAAGAATACCACGTTATAAGGAAGTACACTGTTGCAGAATAATGACAAATACTTTCGTATTGGAAACCCTTAAACTTTACGAGATGAAATAAAGCATCGTACAAAATTAGCTTGTATCTCCTAAACAACACGTTGTAACTCGAAAAGATTTTGTGTGGCGTGTACATCTAAACGTGTAGCCTCAAAAGAGAACCACAGAACAATTTTCTTTCGTCAAAATTTGTCAGAAAACCACGTTTTAAGGAAATCCCGCATCGTGAGAAATTATCTTGTTCTTCCTAAAAAACACGTTGTAACTCGAAAAGCTTTGGTGTTGCGTGTATGTCTAAGCATGTAGCCTCAAAAGAGAACGCACAGGAGAGTTTTCTCTCGAAAGAATATGGAAGAATACCACGTTATAAGGAAATACAGTGTTGCAGAGTAAAGACAAATACATACTTATTGGAAACACTTTAAGAGAAGAAATAACGCATCGTTCAAAATTAGCTTGTATCTCCTAAACAACAGGTTGTAACTCGAAGAGATTTGATGTGGCGTGTACGGTTAAACGTGTAGCCTCAAAAGAGAAACCACAAGGAGAATTTTCTTTGGTCAAAATTTGTCAGAAAACCACGTATTAAGGAAACCCCGCATCGTGTGAAATTATCTTGTTCTTCCAAAACAACAAGTTGTAACTCGAAAAGCTTTGGTGTTGCTTGTATGTCTAAGCGTGTAGCCTCAAAAGAGAATGCACAGGAGAGTTTTCTCTCGAAAGAATATGCAAGAATACCACGTTATAAGGAAAACAGTGTTGCAGAGTAAAGGCAAATACGTACGAATTGGAAACACTTAAACTTTACGAGAAGAAATAATGCATCTTAAAAAATTAGCTTGTATCTCCTAAACAACACGTTGTAACTCAAAAAGATTTGGTGTGGCGTGTAAGTCTACATGTGTAGCCTCAAAAGAGAACCCACAGAATAACTTTCTTTCTTCAAAATTTTTCAGAAAACCACGTTTTAAGTAAATCCCGCATCGTGAAAATTATCTTGTTTTTCCTTAAAAACACGTTGTAACTCAAAAAGCTTTGTTGTTGCGTGTATGTCTAAGCGTGTAGCCTCAAAAGAGAACGCACAGGGGAGTTTTCTCTCGAAAGAATATGTAAGAATACCACGTTATTAGGAAATAGAGAGTTGCAGAGTAAAGACAAAAACGTATGTATTGGAAACACTTAAACTTTACAACAAGAAATAACGCATCGTAAAAAAAATTAGCTTGTATCTCCTAAACAGCACGGTGTAACTCAAAAAGATTTGGTGTGGTGTGTACGTCTAAAGGTGTAGCCTCAAAAGAGAACCCACAGGAGAATTTTCTTTCGTCAAAATTTGTCAGAACACCACGTTTTAAGGAAATCCTGCATCGTGGGAAATTATCTTGTTCTTCCTAAACAACACGTTGTAACTAGAAAAGCTTTGCTGTTGCGTGTATGTCTAAGCTTGTAGCCTCAAAAGAGAACGCACAGGAGAGTTTTCTCTCAAAAGAATATGAAAGAATACCACGTTATAAGGAAATACAGTGTTGCAGAGTAAAGACAAACACGTATGTATTGGAAACCCTTAAACTTTACGAGATGAAATAAAGCATCGTACAAAATTAGATTGTATCTCCTAAACAACACGTTGTAACTCGAAAAGATTTGGTGTGGCATGTACGTCTAAACGTGTAGCCTCAAAAGAGAACCCACAGGACAATTTTCTTTCGTCAAAATTTTTCAGAAAACCACGTTTTAAGGAAATACCGCATCGTGAGAAATTATCTTGTTCTTCCTAAACAACACGTTTTAACTCGAAAAGCTTTGGTGTTGGGTGTATGTCTAAGCGTGTAGCCCCAAAAGAGAACGCATAGGAGAGTTTTCTCTCGAAAGAATATGTAAGAATACCACGTTATAAGGAAATACAGTGTGGCAGAGTAAAGACAAATACGTACGTACTGGAAACACTTTATGAGAGAAATAACGCATCTTGCAAAATTAGCTTGTAGGTCCTAAACAACATGTTGTAACTCGAAAAGATTTGGTGTGGCGTGTACGTCTAAACGTGTATCCTCAAAAGAGAACCCACAGGAGAGTTTTCTTTCGTCAAAATTTGTCAGAAAACCACGTTTTAAGGAAATCCCGCATCGTGCGAAATTATCTTGTTTTTCCTAAACAACACGTTGTAACTCGAAAAGCTTTGGGGTTGCGTGTATGTCTAAGTGTGTAGCCTCTAAAGGGAATGCAAGGAGAGTTTTCTCTCGAAAGAATATGTAAGAATACCACGTTATAAGGAAATACAGTGTTGCAGCATAAAGACAAATACGTACATATTGTAAACACTTTAAGAGAAGAAATAAAAATTCGTACAAAATTAGCTTGTATCTCATAAACAACACGTTGTAACTCGAAAATATTTGGTGTGACGTGTACGTCTAAACATGTAGCCTCAAAAGAGAACCGACAGGAGAATTTTTTATCGTCAAAATATGTACGAAAACCACGTTTTAAGGAAATCCTCAGCGTGCAAAATTATCTTGTTTTTCCTAAACAACAAGTTGTAACTCGAAAAGTTTTGGTGTTTCGTGTATGTCTAAGCGTGTAGCCTCAAAAGAGAATGCAAAGGAGAGTTTTTTCTCGAAAGAATATGTAAGAATACCACGTTATAAGGAAATACAGTGTTGCAGAGTAAAGACAAATACGTACATATTGGAAACACTTTACGAGAAGAAATAATGCATCATACAAAATTAGCTTGTATCTCCTAAACAACACGTTGTAACTCGAAAAGATTTGATGTGGTGTGTACGTCTAAACGTGTAGCCTCAAAAGAGAACACACAGGAGAATTTTCTTTGGTCAAATTTGTCAGAAAACCACGTATTAAGGAAATCCTGCATTGTGGGAAATTATCTTGTTTTTCCTAAACAACACGTTGTAACTCGAAAAGGTTTGGTGTTGCGTGTTTGTCTCAGTGTGTAGCCTCAAAAGAGAACACACAGGAGAGTTTTCATTAGAAAGAATATGTAAGAATACCAGGTTATAAGGAAATACAGTGTTGCAGAGTAAAGACAAATACGTACTTATTGGAAACACTTTACGAGAAGCAATAACGCACCATACAAAATTAGCTTGTATCTCCTAAACAACAGGTTGTAACTCGAAAGGATTTGGTGGGGCATGTACGTCTAAACGTGTAGCCTCAAAAGCGAACCCACAGGAGAATTTTCTATCGTCAAAATTTGTGAGAAAACTACGTTTTAAGGAAATCCCTCATCGTGCAAAATTATCTTGTTTTTCTTAAACAACACGTTGTAACTCGAAAAGCTTTGGTGTTGCGTGTATGTCTAAGCATGTAGCCTCAAAAGAGAAGGCAAAGGATAGTTCTTTCTCGAAAGAATATATAAGAATACCACGTTATAAGTAAATACAGTGTTGCAGAGTAAAGACAAATACGTACATATTGGAAACACTTTACGAGAAGAAATAATGCATCGTACAAAATTAGCTTGTATCTCGTAAACAACACGTTGTAACTCTAAATGATTTGGTGTGGCATGTACGTCTAAACGTGTAGCCTCAAAAGAGAACCCACAGGAGAATTTTCTTTGGTCAAATTTGTCAGAAAACCACATATTAAGGAAATCCTGCATCGTGCGAAATTATCTTGTTTTTCCTAAACAACACGTTTTAACTCGAAAAGCTTTGGTGTTGCGTGTATGTCTCAGCATGTAGCCTCAAAAGAGAACACACAGGAGAGTTTTCTCTCAAAAGAATATGTAAGAATACCACGTTATAAGGAAATACAGTGTTTCAGAGTAAAGACAAATAGGTACGTATTGGAAACCCTTAAACTTTACGAGATGAAATAAAGCATCATACAAAATTAGCTCGTATCTCCTAAACAACACGTTGTAACTCGAAAAGACTTTGTGTGGCGTGTACGTCTAAACGTGTAGCCTCAAGAGAGAACCCATAGGAGAATTTTCTTTCGTCAAATATTCAGAAAACCACGTTTATGAAATCCCGCATCGTGCGAAATTATCTTGTTTTTCCTAAACAAAACCTTGTAACTCGAAAAGCTTAGGTGTTGCATGTATGTTTAAGCGTGTAGACTCAAAAGAGAGCACAGAGGAGAGTTTTCTCTCGAAAGAATGTGTAAGAATACCACGTTATAAGAAAATACAATGTTGCAGATTAAAGACAAATATGTACTTATTGGAAATACTTTATGAGAAGAAATAACATATCGTAAAAAATTAGCTTGTATCTCCTAAACAACACGTTGAAACTCCAAAAGATTTGGTGTGGCGTGTACGTCTAAACGTGTAGCCTCAAAAGAGAACCCACAGGAGAATTTTCTTTGGTCAAAATTTGTCAGAAAACCACGTATTAAGGAAATCCCGCATCGTGTGAAATTATCTTGTTTTTCCTAAACAACGCGTTGTAACTCGAAAAGCTTTGGTGTTGGGTGTATGTCTAAGCGTGTAGCCTCAAAAGAGAACACACAGGAGAGTTTTCTCTCGAAAGAATATGTAAGAATACCACGTTATAAGGAAGTACACTGTTGCAGAATAATGACAAATACTTTCGTATTGGAAACCCTTAAACTTTACGAGATGAAATAAAGCATCGTACAAAATTAGCTTGTATCTCCTAAACAACACGTTGTAACTCGAAAAGATTTTGTGTGGCGTGTACATCTAAACGTGTAGCCTCAAAAGAGAACCACAGAACAATTTTCTTTCGTCAAAATTTGTCAGAAAACCACGTTTTAAGGAAATCCCGCATCGTGAGAAATTATCTTGTTCTTCCTAAAAAACACGTTGTAACTCGAAAAGCTTTGGTGTTGCGTGTATGTCTAAGCATGTAGCCTCAAAAGAGAACGCACAGGAGAGTTTTCTCTCGAAAGAATATGTAAGAATACCACGTTGTAAGGAAACACAGTGTTGCAGAGTAAAGACAAATATGTACTTATTGGAAACACTTTACGAGAAGAAATAACGCATCGTAAAAAAATTAGCTTGTATCTCCTAAACAACAGGTTGTAACTCGAAAAGATTTGGTGTGGCGTGTACGGCTAAACGTGTAGCCTCAAAAGAGAACGCACAGGAGAATTTTCTTTGGTCAAAATTTGTCAGAAAACCACGTACTAAGGAAACCCCGCATCGTGCGAAATTATCTTGTTTTTCCTAAACAACACATTGTAACTCGAAAAGCTTTGGTGTTGCGTGTATGTCTAAGCATGTAGCCTCAAGAGAGAACGCACAGGAGAGTTTTCTCTCGAAAGAATAGTTAAGAATACCACTTTATAAGGAAGTACAGTGTTGCTGAGTAAAGACAAAAGCGTACATATTGGAAACACTTAAACTTTACGAGATGTATTAAAGCATCGTACAAAATTAGCTTGTATCTCCTAAACAACACGTTTTTACTGGAAAAGATTTGGTGTGGCTTGTACGTCTAAACGTGTAGCCCCAAAAGAGAACCCACAGGACAATTTTCTTTCGTCAAAATTTGTCAGCAAACCTCGTTTTAAGGAAATCCCGCATCGTGAGAAATTATCTTGTTCTTCCTAAACAACACGTTGTAACTCGAAAAGTTTCGGTGTTGCATGTATGTCTAAGCGTGTAGCCTCAAAAGAGAACGCACAGGAGAGTTTTCTCTCGAAAGAATATGTAAGAATACCACGTTATTAGGAAAACAGTGTTGCAGAGTAAAGGCAAATACGTACGTATTGGAAACACTTAAACTTTACGAGAAGAAATAACGCATCTTAAAAAATTAGCTTGTATCTCCTAAACAACACGTTGTAACTCGAAAAGATTTGGTGTGGCGTGTACGTCTAAACGTGTAGCCTCAAAAGAGAAACCTCGGGAGTATTTTCTTTCGTCAAAATTTGTCAGAAAACCACGTTTTAAGGAAATCCCGCATCGTGCTAAATTATCTTGTTTTTCCTAAACAACACATTGTAACTCGAAAA
Organism: Apodemus sylvaticus; assembly: GCF_947179515.1. Classification (NCBI taxonomy): domain Eukaryota; kingdom Metazoa; phylum Chordata; class Mammalia; order Rodentia; family Muridae; genus Apodemus; species Apodemus sylvaticus. The sequence goes on from NW_026263270.1 coordinate 2,637,474, forward strand.
GCTGTGGTGTTGCCTGTATGTCTAAGCGTGTAGCCTCAAAAGAGAATGCACAGGAGAGTTTTCTCTCGAAAGAATATGTAAGAATACCACGTTATAAGGAAATACAGAGTTGCAGTGTAAAAACAAAAACGTATGTATTGGAAACACTTAAACTTTATGAGAAGAAATAACGCATCGTAAAAAAAATTAGCTTGTATCTCCTAAACAGCACGGTGTAACTCAAAAAGATTTGGTGTGGTGTGTACGTCTAAAGGTGTAGCCTCAAAAGAGAACCCACAGGAGTATTTTCTTTCATCAAAATTTGTCAGAACACCACGTTTTAAGGAAATCCCGCATCGTGGGAAATTATCTTGTTCTTCCTAAACAACATGTTGTAACTCGAAAGGCTTTGCTGTTGCGTGTATGTCTAAGCTTGTAGCCTCAAAAGAGAATGCACAGGAGAGTTTTCTCTCGAAAGAATATGAAAGAATACCACGTTATAAGGAAATACAGTGTTACAGAGTAAAGACAAACACGTATGTATTGGAAACCCTTAAACTTTACGAGATGAATTAAAGCATCGTACAAAATTAGCTTGTATCTCCTAAACAACACGTTGTAACTCGAAAAGATTTGGTGTGCCATGTACGTCTAAACGTGTAGCCTCAAAAGAGAACCCACAGGACAATTTTCTTTCGTCAAAATTTTTCAGAAAACCACGTTTTAAGGAAATCGCGCATCGTGAGAAATTATCTTGTTCTTCCTAAACAACACGTTTTAACTCGAAAAGCTTTGGTGTTGCGTGTATGTCTAAGCATGTAGCCCAAAAAGAGAACGCATAGGAGAGTTTTCTCTCGAAAGAATATATAAGAATACCACGTTATAAGGAAATACAGTGTGGCAGAGTAAAGACAAATACGTACATACTGGAAACACTTTATGAGAGAAATAACGCATCTTGCAAAATTTGCTTGTATGTCCTAAACAACATGTTGTAACTCGAAAAGATTTGGTGTGGCGTGTACGTCTAAACGTGTATCCTCAAAAGAGAACCCAGAGGAGAGTTTTCTTTCATCAAAATTTGTCAGAAAACCACGTTTTAAGGAAATCCCGCATCGTGTGAAATTATCTTGTTTTTCCTAAACAACACGTTGTAACTCGAAAAGCTTTGGTGTTGCGTGTATGTCTAAGTGTGTAGCCTCTAAAAGGAATGCAAGGAGAGTTTTCTCTCGAAAGAATATGTAAGAATACCACGTTATAAGGAAATACAGTGTTGAAGAGTAAAGACAAATACGTACATATTGTAAAACTTTAAGAGAAGAAATAAAAAATCATACAAAATTAGCTTGTATTTCCTAAACAACACGTTGTATCTCGAAAATATTTGGTGTGATGTGTACGTCTAAATGTGTAGCCTAAAAAGAGAACCGACAGGAGACTTTTTTACCGTCAAAATATGTAAGAAAACCACGTTTTAAGGAAATCCCTTATCGTGCAAAATTATCTTGTTTTTCCTAAACAATGCGTTGTAACTCGAAAAGCTTTGGAGTTGCGTGTATACCTAAGCGTGTAGACTCAAAAGAGAGCACACAGGAGAGTTTTCTCTAAAAAGAATAAGTAAGAATACCACCTTATAAGGAAATACAGTGTTGCAGAGAAAAGACAAATACTTACTTATTGGAAAGACTTTATGAGAAGAAAAAACGCATCGTAAAAAATTAGCTTGTATCTCCTAAACAACACGTTGTAACTCGAAAAGATTTGGTATGACCTGTACGTCTAAACGTGTAGCCTCAAAAGAGAACACACAGGAGAATTTTCTTTGGTCAAAATTTGTCAGAAAACCACGTATTAAGGAAATCCCGCATCGTGCGAAATTATCTTGTTTTTCCTAAACAACGCATTGTAACTCGAAAAGCTTTGGTGTTGCGTGTATGTCTAAGCGTGTAGCCTCAAAAGAGAACACACAGGAGAGTTTTCTCCCGAAAGAATATGTAAGAATACCACATTATAAGGAAGTACACTGTTGCAGAATAATGACAACTACTTTCGTATTGGAAACCCTTAAACTTTACGAGATGAAATAAAGCATCGTACAAAATTACCTTGTATCTCCTAAACAACACGTTGTAACTCGAAAAGATTTGGTGTGGCGTGTACATCTAAACGTGTAGCCTCAAAGAGAACGACAGGACAAATTTCTTTCGTCAAAATTTGTCAGAAAACCACGTTTTAAGGAAATCCCGCATCGTGAGAAATTACCTTGTTCTTCCTAAAAAACACGTTGTAACTCGAAAAGCTTTGGTGTTGCGTGTATGTCTAAGCATGTAGCCTCAAAAGAGAACGCACAGGAGAGTTTTCTCTCGAAAGAATATGTAAGAATACCACGTTATAAGGAAACACAGTGTTGCAGAGTAAAGACAAATACGTACTTATTGGAAACACTTTACGAGAAGAAATAACGCATCGTAAAAAAATTAGCTTGTATCTCCTAAACAACAGGTTGTAACTCGAAAAGATTTGGTGTGGCGTGTACGGCTAAACGTGTAGCCTCAAAAGAGAACCCACAGGAGTATTTTCTTTCATCAAAATTTGTCAGAAAACCACGTTTTAAGGAAATCCCGCATCGTGAGAAATTACCTAGTTCTTCCTAAAAAACACGTTGTAACTCGAAAAGCTTTGGTGTTGGGTGTATGTCTAAGCATGTAGCCTCAAAAGACAACGCACAGGAGAGTTTTCTCTCGAAAGAATATGTAAGAATACCACGTTATAAGGAAACACAGTGTTGCAGAGTAAAGACAAATACGTACTTATTGGAAACACTTTACGAGAAGAAATAACGCATCGTAAAAAAATTAGCTTGTATCTCCTAAACAACAGGTTGTAACTCGAAAAGATTTGGTGTGGCGTGTACGGCTAAACGTGTAGCCTCAAAAGAGAACCCACAGGAGTATTTTCTTTCATCAAAATTTGTCAGAAAACCACGTTTTAAGGAAATCCCGCATCGTGCTAAATTATCTTGTTTTTCCTAAACAACACATTGTAACTCGAAAAGCTGTGGTGTTGCCTGTATGTCTAAGCGTGTAGCCTCAAAAGAGAACGCACAGGAGAGTTTTCTCTCGAAAGAGTATGTAAGAATACCACGTTATAAGGAAATACAGAGTTGCAGTGTAAAGACAAAAACGTATGTATTGGAAACACTTAAACTTTACGGGAAGAAATAATGCATCGTAAAAAATATTAGCTTGTATCTCCTAAACAGCACGGTGTAACTCAAAAAGATTTGGTGTGGTGTGTACGTCTAAAGGTGTAGCCTCAAAAGAGAACCCACAGGAGAATTTTCTTTCATCAAAATTTGTCAGAACACCACGTTTTAAGGAAATCCCGCATCGTGGGAAATTATCTTGTTCTTCCTAAACAACATGCTGTAACTTGAAAAGCTTTGCTGTTGCGTGTATGTCTAAGCGTGTAGCCTCAAAAGAGAACGCACAGGAGAGTTTTCTCTCGAAAGAATATGAAAGAATACCACGTTATAAGGAAATACAGTGTTGCAGAGTAAAGACAAACACGTATGTATTGGAAACCCTTAAACTTTATGAGATGAAATAAAGCATAGTACAAAATTAGCTTGTATCTCCTAAACAACACGTTGTAACTCGAAAAGATTTGGTGTGGCATGTACGTCTAAACCTGTAGCCTCAAAAGAGAACCCACAGGACAATTTTCTTTCGTCAAAATTTTTCAGAAAACCACGTTTTAAGGAAATCGCGCATCGTGAGAAATTATCTTGTTCTTCCTAAACAACACGTTTTAACTCGAAAAGCTTTGGTGTTGCGTGTATGTCTAAGCATGTAGCCCCAAAAGAGAATGCATAGGAGAGTTTTCTCTCGAAAGAATATGTAAGAATACCACGTTATAAGGAAATACAGTGTGGCAGAGTAAAGACAAATACGTACATACTGGAAACACTTTATGAGAGAAATAACGCATCTTGCAAAATTAGCTTGTATGTCCTAAACAACATGTTGTAACTCGAAAAGATTTGGTGTGGCGTGTTCGTCTAAACGTGTATCCTCAAAAGAGAACACACAGGAGAGTTTTCTTTCGTCAAAATTTGTCAGAAAACCACGTTTTAAGGAAATCCCGCATCGTGCGAAATTATCTTGTTTTTCCTAAACAACACGTTGTAACTCGAAAAGCTTTGGGGTTGCGTGTATGTCTAAGTGTGTAGCCTCTAAAGGGAATGCAAGGAGAGTTTTCTCTCGAAAGAATATGTAAGAATACCACGTTATAAGGAAATACAGTGTTGCAGATTAAAGACAAATACGTACATATTGTAAAACTTTAAGAGAAGAAATAAAAAATCGTACAAAATTAGCTTGTATCTCCTAAACAACACGTTGTAACTCGAAAATATTTGGTGTGACGTGTACGTCTAAACGTGTAGCCTCAAAAGAGAACCGACAGGAGAATTTTTTATCGTCAAAATATGTAAGAAAACCACGTTATAAGGATATCCCTTATCGTGCAAAATTATCTTGTTTTTCCTAAACAATGCGTTGTAACTCGAAAAGCTTTGGTGTTGCGTGTATGTCTAAGCGTGTAGACTCAAAAGAGAGCGCACAGGAGAGTTTTCTCTAAAAAGAATATGTAAGAATACCACGTTATAAGGAAATACAGTGTTGCAGAGTAAAGACAAATACGTACTTATTGGAAACACTTTATGAGAAGAAATAACGCATCGTAAAAAATTAGCTTGTATCTCCTAAACAACACGTTGTAACTCGAAAAGATTTGGTGTGACCTGTATGTCTAAACGTGTAGCCTCAAAAGAGAACCCACAGGAGAATTTTCTTTGGTCAAAATTTGTCAGAAAACCACATATTAAGGAAATCCCGGATCGTGCGAAATTATCTTGTTTTTCCTAAACAACGCGTTGTAACTCGAAAAGCTTTGGTGTTGCGTGTATGTCTAAGCGTGTAGCCTCAAAAGAGAACAAACAGGAGAGTTTTCTCTCGAAAGAATATGTAAGAATACCACGTTATATGCAAGTACACTGTTGCAGAATAATGACAAATACTTTCATATTGGAAACCCTTAAACTTTACGAGATGAAATAAAGCATCGTAAAAAATTAGCTTGTATCTCCTAAACAACACGTTGTAACTCGAAAGGATTTGGTGTGGCGTGTACATCTAAACGTGTAGCCTCAAAGAGAACCACAGGACAAATTTCTTTCGTCAAAATTTGTCAGAAAACCACGTTTTAAGGAAATCCTGCATCGTGAGAAATTATCTTGTTCTTCCTAAAAAAAAACGTTGTAACACGAAAAGCTTTGGTGTTGCGTGTATGTCTAAGCGTTTAGCCTCAAAAGAGAACGCACAGGAGAGTTTTCTCTCGAAAGAATATGCAAGAATACCACGTTATAAGGAAAACAGTGTTGCAGAGTAAAGGCAAATACATACGTATTGGAAACACTTAAACTTTACGAGAATAAATAACGCATCTTAAAAAATTAGCTTGTATCTCCTAAACAACACATTGTAACTCGAAAAGATTTGGTGTGGCATGTACGTCTAAACGTGTAGCCTCAAAAGAGAACCCTCAGGAGTATTTTCTTTTGTCAATATTTGTCAGAAACCACGTTTTAAGGAAATACTGCATCGTGCGTTATTATCTTGTTTTTCCTAAAAAACACGTTGTAACTCGAAAAGCTGTGGTGTTGCGTTTTTGTCTAAGCGTGTAGCCGCAAAAGAGAACGCACAGGAGAGTTTTCTCTCGAAAGAATATGTAAGAATACCACGTTATAAGGAAATACAGAGTTGCAGAGTAAAGACAAAAATGTATGTATTGGAAAAACTTAAACTTTACGAGAAGAAATAACGCATCGTAAAAAAAATTTGCTTGTATCTTCTAAACAGCACGGTGTAACTCAAAAAGATTTGGTGTGGTGTGTACGTCTAAAGGTGTAGCCTCAAAAGAGAAACCACAGGTGAATTTTCTTTCATCAAAATTTGTCAGAAACCACGTTTTAAGGAAAACTAGCATCGTGCGAAATTATCTTGTTTTTTCTAAACAACAAGTTGTAACTCGAAAAGCTCTGGAGTTGCGTGTATGTCTAAGCATGTAGCCTCAAAAGAGAATGCACAGGAGAGTTTTCTCTCGAAAGAATATGTAAGAATACCACGTTATAAGGAAATACAGTGTTGCAGAGTAAAGACAAACACGTATGTATTCGAAACACTTTACGTAAAGAATTAACGCATAGTACAAAATTAGCTTGTATCTCCTAAACAACATGTTGTAACTCGAAAAGATTTGGTGTGGCATGTACGTCTAAACGTGTAGCCTTAAAAGAGAACCCACAGGAGAATTTTCTTTCGTTAAAATTTTTCAGAAAACCACGTGTTAAGGAAATCCCGCATCGTGCAAAATCATCTTCTTTTTCCTAAACAACATGTTGTAACTCGAAAAGCTTTGGTGTTACGCGTATGTCTAAGCGTGGAGCCTCAAAAGAGAAGGCACAGGAGAGTTTTCTCTCGAAAGAAAATGTAAGAATACCACGTTATAAAGAAATACAATTTTGCAGAGTAAAGGCAAATAAGTACATATTGGAAACACTTTACAAGAAAAAATAACGCATCGTACAAAATAAGCTTGTATCTCCTAAACAACACGTGGTAACTCGAAAAGATTTGATGTGACGTGTACGTCTAAACGTGTAGCCTCAAAAGATAACCCACAGGAGAATTTTCTTTTGTCAAAATTTGTCAGAAAACCACGTTTTAAGGAAATCCCGCATCGTGCGAAATTATCTTTTTATTCATAAACAACATGTTGTAACTTGAAAAGCTTTGGTGTTGCGTGTATGTCTCCGCGTGTAGCCTCAAAAGGGAACGCACAGGATAGTTTTCTCTCGAAAGAATATATAAGAATACCACGTTATAAGGAAATACAGTGTTTCAGAGTAAAGACAAATACTTACGTATTGGAAACACCTTACAAGAAGAATTAACGCATCGTACAAAATTAGCTTGTATCTCCTAAAAAGCACGTTGTAACTCGAAAACATTTGGTGTGGCGTGTACGACTAAATGTGTAGCCTCAAAAGAGAACCCACAGGAGAATTTTCTTTCCTCAAAATTTTTCAGAAAACCACGTCTTAAGGAAATCCCGCATCGTGCGAAATCATCTTCTTTTTCCTAAACAACATGTTGTGACTCGAAAAGCTTTAGTGTTGCGTGTATGTGTAAGCCTGGAGCCTCAAAAGAGAAGGCACAGGAGAGTTTTCTCTTGAAAGAATATGTAAGAATACCACGTTATTAGAAAATACAATTTTGCAGAGTAAATACAAATAAGTATATATTGGGAACACTTTACGAGAAGAAATAACGCATCGAACAAAATTAGCTTATATCTCCTAAACAACACGTGGTAACTCGAAAAGATTTGGTTTGACGTGTATATCTAAAGGTGTAGCCTCAAAGAAGAACAAAAAGGAGAATTTTCTTTCGTCAAAAATTTGTCAGAAAACCACGTTTTAAGGAAATACCGCATCTTGCGAAATTATCTTGTTTTTCCTAAACAACACGTGGTAACTCGAAAAGCTTTGGTGTTGCGTGTTTTTCTAAGCGTGTAGCCTCAAAAGAGAATGCACAGGAGAGTTTTCTCTCGATAGAACATGTAAGAATTCAACGTTATAAGGAAATACAGTGTTGCAGAGTAAAGACAAATACGTACATATTGGAAACACTTTACGAGAAGAAATTAAGCATCATACAATATTAGCTTGTATCTCCTAAACAACAAGTGGAAACTCGAAAATATTTGGTTTGGCGTGTACGTGTAAAAGTTTAGCCTCAAAAGAGAACCCACTGGAGAATTTTCTTTCGTCAAAATTTGTCAGAAAACCACGTTTTAAAGAAATCCCGCATCCTGCGAAATTATCTTGTTTTTCCTAAACAACACGTTGTAACTCGAAAAGCTTTGGTGTTGCGTGTATGTCTCAGTGTGTAGCCTCAAAAGAGACCGCACAGGAGAGTTTTCACTCGAAAGAATATGTAAGAGTACCAGGTTGTAAGGAAATACAGTGTTGCAGAATAAAGACAAATACGTACGTATTGGAAACACTTTACGAGAAGAAATAACGCATCATACAAAATTAGCTGTATCTCCTAAAAAACACGTTGTAACTCGAAAAGATTTGGTGTGGCGTGTACGTCTAAACGTGTAGCCTCAAAAAGAGAACCCACAGGAAAATTTTCTTTGGTCAAATTTGTCAGAAAACCACGTATTAAGGAAATCCTGCATCATGCGAAATTATCTTGTTTTTCCTAAACAACACGTTGTAACTTGAAAAGCTTTGGTGTTGCGTGTATGTCTCAGCGTGTAGCCTCAAAAGAGAACACACAGGAGAGTTTTCTCTCAAAAGAATATGGAAGAATACAACGTTATAAGGAAATACAGTGTTGCAGAGTAAAGACAAATACGTTCATATTGGAAACCCTTAAACTTTACGAGATGAAAGAAAGCATCGTACAAAATGAGCTCGTATCTCCTAAACAACACGTTGTAACTCGAAAGGATTTGGTGTGGCGTGTACGTCTAAATGTGTAGCCTCAAAAGAGAACAGATAGGAGAATTACTTTCGTCAAAATTTTCAGAAAACCACGTTTTAAGGAAATCCCGCATCGTGCAAAATTATCTTGTTTTTCTTAAACAACACGTTGTAATTCGAAAAGCTTTTGTGTTGTGTGTATGTCTCAGCGTGTAGCCTCAAAAGAGAACACACAGGAGAGTTTTCTCTCGAAAGAATATGTAAGAATACCACGTTATAAGGAAATACAATTTTTCAGAATAAAGACAAATGAGTACACATTGGAAACACTTTACGAGAAGAAATAATGCATCGTACAAAATTAGCTTGTATCTCCTAAACAACACGTTGTAACTCAAAAGGATTTGGTGTGTCGTATACGTCTAAACGTATAGCCTCAAAAGAGAACCCACAGGAGAATTTTCTTAAGTCAAAATTTGTCAAAAAACCACGTTTTAAGGAAATCCCGCATCCTGCGAAATTATCTTGTTTTTCCTAAACAACACGTTTTAACTCGAAAAGCTTTGGTGTTGCGTGTATGTCTAAGCATGTAGCCTCAAAAGAGAATGCACAGGAGAGTTTTCTCTCGAAAGAATATGTACGAATACCATGTTATAAGGAAATACAGTGTTGCAGAGTAAAGACAAATACGTACGTATTGGAAACCCTTAAACTTTATGGGATGAAATAAAGCATCGTACAAAATGAGCTCGTATCTCCTAAACAACATGTTGTAACTCGAAAAGATTTGGTGTGGCATGTACGTCTAAACGTGTAGCCTCAAAAGGGAACCCACAGGAGAATTTTCTTTCGTCAAAATTTGTCAGAACACCAAGTTTTGAGGAAATCCCGCATCGTGCGAAATTATCTTGTTTTTCATAAACAACACGTTGTAACTTGAAAAGCTTTGGTGTTGCCTGTATGTCTAAGTGTGTAGCCTCAAAAGGGAACGCACAGGATAGTTTTCTCTCGAAAGAATATGTAAGAATACCACGTTATAAGGAAATACAGTGTTGCAGAGTAAAGACAAATACGTACGTATTGGAAACACTTTACGAGAAGAAATAAAGCATCGTACAAAATTAGCCTGTATTTCCTAAACAACACGTGGCAACTCGAAAGGATTAGGTGTGACATGCACGTCGAAACGTGAAGCCTCAAAAGAGAACCAACCGAATAATTTCCTTTCGTCAAAATTTGTCAGAAAACCATGTTTTAAAGAAATCCGGCATCGTGCGAAAGTATCTTGTTTTTTATAAACAACACGTAGTAACTCAAAAAGCTTTGGTGTTGCCTGTATGTCTAAGTGTTTAGCCTCAAAAGTGAATGCACAGGATAGTTTTCTCTCGAAAGAATATGTAAGAATGCCACGTTGTAAGGAAATACAGTGTTGCAGAGTAAAGACAAATAAGTACGTATTGGAAACACTTTACGAGAATTAACGCATTATAAAAAATTAGCATGTATCTCCTAAACAACACGTTGTAACTCGAAAAGATTTCGTGTGACGTGTACGTCTAAATATGTAGCCTCAAAAGAGAACCCACAGGAGAATTTTCTTTCGTCAAAATTTTTCAGAAAACCAGGTTTTTAGGAAATCCCGCATCGTGCGAAATCATCTTCTTTTTCCTAAACAACACGTTGTAACTGGAAAAGCTTTGGTGTTGCGTGTTTGTCTAATCATGTAGCCTCAAAAGAGAATGCACAGGAGAGTTTTCCCTCGAAAGAATATGTAAGAATACCATGTTATAAGGAAATACAGTGTTGCAGAGTAAAGACAAATATGTACGTATTGGAAACACTTTACGAGAAGAAATAACGCATCGTACAATATTTGCTTGTGTCTCCTAAACAACACGTTGTAACTGAAAAATATTTGGTGTGGCTCGTACGTCTACACGTCTAGCCTCAAAAGAGAACCTACAGGAGAACTTTCTTTCGTCAAAATTTGTCAGAAAACCACGTTTTAAGGAAATCCCGCATCGTGCAAAATTATCTTGTTTTTCCTAAACAACACGTTGTAACTCGAAAAGCTTTGTTGTTGCGTGTATGTCTGAGCATGTAGCCTCTAAAGAGAATGCACAGGAGAGTTTTCTCTCGAAAGAACATGTAAGAATACAACGTTATAAGGAAATACAGTGTTGCAGAGTAAAGACAAATACATACGTATTGGAACCACTTTACGAAAAGAAATAACGCATCATACAAAATTAGCTTGTATCTCTTAAACAACACGTTGTAACTCGAAAGGATTTGGTGTGGCGTGCACGTCTAAACGTGTAGCCTCAAAACAGAAGCCACAGGAGAATTTTCTTTCGTCAAAATTTTTCAGAAAACCACGTTTTAAGGAAATCCCGCATCGTGCAAAATTATCTTGTTTTCCATAAACAACACGTTGTAACTCGAAAAGCTTTGGTGTTGCCTGTATGTCTAAGTGTGTAGCCTCAAAAGGGAACGCACAGGATAGTTTTCTCTCGAAGGAATATGTAAGAATACCACGTTATAAGGAAATATAATGTTGCAGTGTAAAGACAAATATGTACTTATTGGAAACACTTTACGAGAAGAATTAACGCATAGTAAAAAATTAGCTTATATCTCCTAAACAACACGTTGTAATTCGAAAAGATTTGGTGTGGCTCGTACCTCTACACGTGTAGCCTCAAAAGAGAACCCACAGGAGAACTTTCTTTCGTCAAAATTTTTCAGAAAACCACGTTTTATGGAAATCTCGCATCGTGCTAAATTATCTTGTTTTTCCTAAACAACACATTGTAACTCGAAAAGCTTTGGCGATGCATGTTTGCTTAAGCGTGTCCCCTCAAAAGAGAACGCACAGGAGAGTTTTCCCTCGAAGTAATATGTAAGATTACCATGTTATAAGGAAATACAGTGTTGCAGATTAAAGACAAATAAGTACGTATTGGAAACACTTTACGAGAAGAAATAATGCATCGTACAAAATTAGCTTGTATCTCCTAAACAACACGTGGTAACTTGAAAGGATTTGGTGTGGCGTGTACGTCTAAACGTGTAGCCTCAAAAGAGAACCCACAGGAGAATTTTCTTTATTCAAAATTTTTCAGAAAACCACGTTTTAAGGAAATCCCGCATCGTGCGAAATCATCTTCTTTTTCCTAAACAACATGTTGTAACTCGAAAAGCTATGGTGTTGCGTGTATGTGTAAGCGTGGAGCCTCAAAAGAGAAGGCACTGGAGAGTTTTCTCTCCAAAGAATATGTAATAATACCACGTTATAAGGAAATACAATTTTGCAGAGTAAAGACAAATAAGTACATATTGGAAAAAAATTTACGAGAAGAAATAACGCATCTTATAAAATTAGCTTGTATCTCCTAAACAACAGGTTGTAACTCGAAAGGATTTGGTGTGACGTGTACGTCTAAAAGTGTAGCCTCAAACGAGAACCCACAGGAGAATTTTCTTTCATAAAAATTTGTCAGAAACCACGTTTTAAGGAAATCTCGCATCGTGGGAAATTATCTTGTTTTTCCTAAACAACACGTTGTAACTCGAAAAGCTTTGGTGTTGCGTGTATTTCTAAGCGTGTAGCCTCAAAAGAGAACGCACAGGAGAGGTTTCTCTCGAAAGAATATGTAAGAATACCACGTTATAAGGAAATAAAGTGTTGCAGAGTAAAGACAACTACATACATATTGGAAACACTTTAAGAGAAGAAATAACACATCGTACAAAATTAGCTTGTATCTCCTAAACAACACGTTTTAACTCGAAAAGATTTGGTGTGGCTCGTACCTCTACACGTGTAGCCTCAAAAGAGAACCCACAGGATAACTTTCTTTCGTCAAAATTTTTCAGACAACCACGTTTTATGGAAATCTCGCATTGTGCGAAATTATCTTGTTTTTCCTAAACGACACATTGTAACTCGAAAAGCTTTGGCGTTGCGTGTATGTCTAAGCGTGTAGCCTCTAAAGAGAACGCACAGGAGAGTTTTCTCTCGAAAGAATATGTAAGAATACAACGTTATAAGCAAATACAGTGTTGTAGAGAAAAGACAAATAAGTACGTATTGGAAATCTTTACGAGCAGAAGTAACGCATCTTACAAAATTAGCTTGTATCTCCGAAACAACACGTGGTAACTCGAAAAGATTTGGTGTGCCGTGTACGTCTAAACGTGTAGCCTCAAAAGAGAACCCACAGGAGAATTTTCGTTCGTCAAAATTTGTCAGAAAACCACGTTTTAAGGAAATCCCGCATCGTGCAAAATTATCTTGTTTTTCCTAAACAACACTTTGTAACTAGAAAAGCTTTGGTGTTGCGTGTATGTCTAAGCGTGCAGCCTCAAAAGAGAATGCACAGGAGAGTTTTCTCTCGAAAGAATATGTAAGAATACCATGTTATAAGGAAACATATTGCTGCAGAGTAAAGACATACGTACTTATTGGAAACACATTATGAGAAGAAATAACGCATGGTACAAAATTAGCTTGTATCTCCAAAACAACACGTGGTAACTCAAAAAGATTTGGTGTGGCGTGTACGTCTGAACGTGTAGCCTCAAAAGAGAACCCACAGGAGAATTTTCTTACGTCAAAATTTGTCAGAAAACCACGTTTTAAGGAAATCCCGCATCGGACGAAATTATCTTGTTTTTCCTAATCAACACGTTGTAACTCGAAAAGTTTTGGTGTTGCGTGTATGTCTAAGCATGTAGCCTCCAAAGAGAACGAACAGGATAGTTTTCTCTCAAAAGAATATGTAAGAATACCACGTGATAAGGAAATACAGTGTTGCAGAGTAAAGACAAATACGTACTTATTGGAAACACTTTACGAGAAGAAATAACGCATCATGCAAAATTAGCTTGTATCTCCTAAACAACACGGTGTAACTCGAAAAGATTTGGTGTGGCGTGTACGTCTAAACGTGTAGCCTCAATGAGAACCCACAGGAGAATTTTCTTTCGTCAAAATTTGTCAAAAACCACGTTTTAAGGAAATCCCGCATCGTGCGTAATTATCTTGTTTTTCCTAAACAACATGTTGTAACTCGAAAATCTTTGGTGTTGCGTGTATGTCTAAGCGTGTAGCCTTAAAAGAGAACGCACAGGAGAGTTTTTTCCCGAAAGAATATGTAAGAATACCACGTTATAAGTAAATACAGTGTTGCAGAGTAAAGACAAATACATACTTTTTGGAAACACTTAAACTTTACGAGTAGAAATAACACATAGTACAAAATTAGCTTGTATCTCCTAAACAACACGTTATAACTCGAAAGGATTTGGTGTGGCTTGTACATCTAAACGTGGACCCTCAAAAGAGAACCCACAGGACAATATTCTTTCGTCAAAATTTGTCAGATAACCACGTTTTAAGGAAATCCCGCATCATGCGTAATTATCTTGTTTTTCCTAAACAACACGTTGTAACTCGAAAAGCTTTGGTTTTGCGTGTATGTCTAAGCATGTAGCCTCCAAAGAGAACGCACAGGAGAGTTTTCTCTCGAAAGAATATGTAAGAATACCACGTTATAAAGAAATACAGTGTTGCAGAGTAAAGGCAACTACATACGTATTGGAGACACTTAAACTTTACGAGAAGAAATAACGCATCATAAAAATATTAGCTTGTATCTCCTAAACAACACGTTGAAATTCAAGAAGATTTGGTGTGGTGTGTACAACTAAACGTGTAGCCTCAAAAGAGAACCCACAGGAGAATTTTCTTTGGTCAAAATTTGTCAGAAAACCACGTTTTAAGGAAATCCCGCATCGTGGGAAATTATCTTGTTCTTCCTAAACAACACGTTGTAACTCGAAAAGCGTTGGTGTTGCGTATATCTCTAAGCGTGTAGCCTCAAATGAGAACGCACAGGAGAGTTTTCTCTTGAAAGAATATGTAAGAATACCACGTTATAAGGAAATACATTGTTGCAGAATAAAGACATATACTAACTTATTGGAAAAACTTTAGGAGAAGAAATAACGCATCGTACAAAATTAGCTTGTATCTCCTAAACAACACGTTGTAACTTAAAAAGATTTGGTGTGGCCTGTACGTCTAAACGTGTAGCCTCAAAAGAGAACCCATAGAGGAATTTTCCTTAATCAAAATTTGTCAGGAAACCACTTATTAAGGAAATCCCGCATCGTGCGTAATTATCTTGTTTTTCCTAAACAACGCGTTGTAACTCGAAAAGCTTTGGTGTTGCGTGTCCGTCTAAGTGCGTAGCCTCAAAGGGGAACGCACAGGAGAGTTTTCTCTTGAAAGAATATGTAAGAATACCACGTTATAAGGAAATACAGTGTTGCAGAGTATAGACAAATACGTACTTATTGGAAACACTTTAGGAGAAGAAATAAAGCATCATGCAAAATTAGCTTGTATCTCCTAAACAACACGTTGTAACTGGAAAAGATTTGGTGTGGTGTGTATGTCTAAACGTGTAGCCTCAAAAGAGAACCCACAGGAGAGTTTTCTTTGGTCATAATTTGTCAAAAACCACGTTTTACGGAAATCCCGCATCGTGCGAAAATATCTTGTTTTTCCTAAACAACACGTTGTAACTCGAAAAGCTTTGGTGTTGCGTGTATTTCTAATCGTGTAGCCTCAAAAGAGAATGCACAGGAGAGTTTTCTCCCGAAAGAATATGTAGGAATACCAAGTTATAAGGAAATACAGTGTTGCAGAGTAAAGACAAATACATACTTATTGGAAACACTTAAACTTTACGAGAAGAAATAACACATAGTACAAAATTAGCTTGTATCTCCTAAACAACACGTTATAACTCGAAAGGATTTGGTGTGGCGTGTACGTCTAAACGTGTACCCTCAAAAGAGAACCCACAGGAGCGTTCTCTTTTGAGGTTACACCCTTAGACATACACGCAACACCAATGCTTTTCGAGTTACAACGTGTTGTTTAGGAAAAACAAGATAATTTCGCACGATGCGAGATTCCCTTAAAACCTGGTTTCTGACAAATTTTGATGAAAGAAAATTCTCTTGTGGGTTCTCTGTTGAGCCTACACGTTTAGACGTACATGTCACAGCAAATCTTTTCGAGTTACAATGTGTTGTTTAGGAGATACAATCTAATTTTGTACGATGTGTTATTTCTTCTTGTAAAGTGTTTCCAATATGTACCTATTTGTCTTTACTCTGCAAAATTGTATTTCCTTATAACGTGGTATTCTTACATAATCTTTCAAGAGAAAACTCTCCTGTGCCTTCTCTTTTGAGGCTACACGCTTACACATACACGCAACACCAAAGCTTTTCGAGTTATGACATGTTGTTTAGGAAAAAGAAGATGATTTCGCACGATGCGGGATTTCCTTGAAACTTGGTTTTCTGAAAATTTTTGACGAAAGAAAATTCTCCTGTGGGGGCTCTTTTGAGGCTACATGTTTAGACGAACATGCCACACCAAATCTTTTCGAGTTACAACGTGTTGTTTCGGAGATACAAGCTAATTTTGTAGGATGCGTTACTTATTCTCGTAAAGTGTTTCTAATACGTACGTATTTGTCTTTACTCTGCAACACTGTATTGCCTTATAACGTTGTATTCTTACATAATCTTTCCAGAGAAAACTGTCTCGTGCTTTCCCTTTTGCAGCTACACACTTAGACAAACAGGCAACACCAAAGATTTTTGAGTTACAACGTGTTGTTTATGAAAAACAAGATAATTTCGCGCGATGCGGGATTTCCTTAAAATGTAGTTTTCTGAAAAATTTTGACCAAAGAAAATTCTTCAGTGGGTTTTCTTTTGAGGCTCCACGTTTAGACGTACACGCCACACCAAATACTTTCGAGTTACCACGTGTTATTTAGGAGATACAAGCTAATTTTGTATGATGCATTATTTCTTCTCGTAAAGTGTTTCCAATATGTATGTATTTGTCTTTACTCTGAAACACTTTATTTCCTTATAACGTTGTATTCTTACATATTCTTTCTAGAAAGAACTCTACTGTGTGTTCTCTTTATAGGCTACACGCTTAGACATACACGCAACGCCAAAGCTTTTCGAGTTACAATGTGTTGTTTAGGAAAAACAAGATAATTTCGCACGATGCGAGATTTCCATAAACGTGGTTGTCTGAAAAATGTTGACGAAAGAAAGTTCTCCTGTGGGTTCTCTTTTGAGGCTACACATGTAGAGGTACGAGCCACACCAAATCTTTTCGAGTTACAATGTGTTGTTTAGGAGATACAAGCTAATTTTGTACGATGCATTATTTCTTCTCTTAAAGTGTTTCCAATAGTATTTGTCTTTACTCTGCAACACTGTATTTCCTTATAACGTGGTATTCTTACATATTCTTTCGAGAGAAAACTCTCCTGTGCGTTCTCTTTTGAGGCTACACGCTTAGACATACATGCAACACCAAAGCTTTTCGAGTTACAACGTGTTGTTTAGGAAAAACAAGATAATTTCCCACGATGCGAGATTTCCTTAAAACGTGGTTTCTGACAAATTTTGATGAAAGAAAATTCTCCTGTGGGTTCTCTTTTGAGGGTACACTTTTAGACGTACACGTCACACCAAATCTTTTCGAGTTACAACGTGTTGTTTAGGAGATACAAGCTAATTTTGTACGATGCGTTATTTCTTCTTGTAAAGTGTTTCCAATATGTACTTATTTGTCTTTACTCTGCAAAATTGTATTTCCGTATAACGTGGTATTCTTACATATTCTTTCGAGAGAAAACTCTCCTGTGCCTTTTCTTTTGAGTCTCCACGCTTACACATACACGCAACACCAATGCTTTTCAAGTTACAACATGTTGTTTAGGAAAAAGAAGATAATTTCACACGATGCAGGATTTCCTTAAAACGTGGTTTTCTGAAAAATTTTGACGAAAGAAAATTCTCCTGTGGGTTCTCTTTTGAGGCTACACGTTTAGACGTACACGGCACACCAAATCTTTTCGAGTTACCACGTGTTGTTTCGGAGATACAAGCTAATTTTGTAAGATGCGTTACTTCTGCTCGTAAAGTTTTCCAATACGTACTTATTTGTCTTTTCTCTACAACACTGTATTTGCTTATAACGTTGTATTCTTACATATTCTTTCGAGAGAAAACTCTCCTGTGCGTTCTCTTTAGAGGCTACACGCTTAGACATACACGCAACGCCAAAGCTTTTCGAGTTACAATGTGTCGTTTAGGAAAAACAAGATAATTTCGCACAATGCGAGATTTCCATAAAACGTGGTTGTCTGAAAAATTTTGACGAAAGAAAGTTATCCTGTGGGTTCTCTTTTGAGGCTACACGTGTAGAGGTACGAGCCACACCAAATCTTTTCGAGTTAAAACGTGTTGTTTAGGAGATACAAGCTAATTTTGTACGATGTGTTATTTCTTCTCTTAAAGTGTTTCCAATATGTATGTAGTTGTCTTTACTCTGCAACACTTTATTTCCTTATAACGTGGTATTCTTACATATTCTTTCGAGAGAAACCTCTCCTGTGCGTTCTCTTTTGAGGCTACACGCTTAGAAATACACGCAACACCAAAGCTTTTCGAGTTACAACGTGTTGTTTAGGAAAAACAAGATAATTTCCCACGATGCGAGATTTCCTTAAAACGTGGTTTCTGACAAATTTTTATGAAAGAAAATTCTCCTGTGGGTTCTCGTTTGAGGCTACACTTTTAGACGTACACGTCACACCAAATCCTTTCGAGTTACAACCTGTTGTTTAGGAGATACAAGCTAATTTTATAAGATGTGTTATTTCTTCTCGTAAATTTTTTTCCAATATGTACTTATTTGTCTTTACTCTGCAAAATTGTATTTCCTTATAACGTGGTATTCTTACATATTCTTTGGAGAGAAAACTCTCCAGTGCCTTCTCTTTTGAGGCTCCACGCTTACACATACACGCAACACCATAGCTTTTCGAGTTACAACATGTTGTTTAGGAAAAAGAAGATGATTTCACACGATGCGGGATTTCCTTAAAACGTGGTTTTCTGGAAATTTTGAATAAAGAAAATTCTCCTGTGGGTTCTCTTTTGAGGCTACACGTTTAGACGTACACGCCACACCAAATCCTTTCAAGTTACCACGTGTTGTTTAGGAGATACAAGCTAATTTTGTACGATGCATTATTTCTTCTCGTAAAGTGTTTCCAATACGTACTTATTTGTCTTTAATCTGCAACACTGTATTTCCTTATAACATGGTAATCTTACATATTATTTCGAGGGAAAACTCTCCTGTGCGTTCTCTTTTGAGGGGACACGCTTAAGCAAACATGCATCGCCAAAGCTTTTCGAGTTACAATGTGTTGTTTAGGAAAAACAAGATAATTTAGCACGATGCGAGATTTCCATAAAACGTGGTTTTCTGAAAAATTTTGACGAAAGAAAGTTCTCCTGTGGGTTCTCTTTTGAGGCTACACGTGTAGAGGTACGAGCCACACCAAATCTTTTCGAATTACAACGTGTTGTTTAGGAGATATAAGCTAATTTTTTACTATGCGTTAATTCTTCTCGTAAAGTGTTTCCAATAAGTACATATTTGTCTTTACACTGCAACATTATATTTCCTTATAACGTGGTATTCTTACATATTCCTTCGAGAGAAAACTATCCTGTGCGTTCCCTTTTGAGGCTACACACTTAGACATACAGGCAACACCAAAGCTTTTCGAGTTACAACGTGTTGTTTATGGAAAACAAGATAATTTTGCACGATGCGGGATTTCCTTAAAACGTGGTTTTCTGAAAATTTTTGACGAAAGAAAATTCTCCTGTGGCTTCTCTTTTGAGGCTACACGTTTGGACATGCACACCACACCAAATCCTTTTGAGTTACAACGTGTTGTTTAAGAGATACAAGCTAATTTTGTATGATGCGTTATTTCTTTTCGTAAAGTGGTTCCAATACGTATGTATTTGTCTTTACTCTGCAACACTGTATTTCCTTATAACGTTGTATTCTTACATGTTCTTTCGAGAGAAAACTCTCCTGTGCATTCTCTTTAGAGGCTACATGCTCAGACATACACGCAACACCAAAGCTTTTCGAGTTACAACGTGTTGTTTAGGAAAAACAAGATAATTTTGCACGATGCGAGATTTCTTTAAAACGTGGTTTTCTGACAAATTTTGACGAAAGAAAGTTCTCCTGTAGGTTCTCTTTTGAGGCTAGACGTGTAGACGTACGAGCCACACCAAATATTTTTCAATTACAACGTGTTGTTTAGGAGACACAAGCAAATATTGTACGATGCGTTATTTCTTCTCGTAAAGTGTTTCCAATACGTACATATTTGTCTTTACTCTGCAACACTGTATTTCCTTATAACGTGGTATTCTTACATATTCTTTCGAGAGAAAACTATCCTGTGCGTTCCCTTTTGAGGCTGCACACTTAGACATACAGGCAACACCAAAGCTTTTTGAGTTACAACGTGTTGTTTATAAAAAATAAGATACTTTCGCACGATGCCGGATTTCCTTAAAACATGGTTTCTGACAAATTTTGACGAAAGGAAATTATTCGGTTGGTTCTCTTTTGAGGCTTCATGTTTCGACGTGCATGTCACACCTAATCCTTTCGAGTTGCCACGTGTTGTTTAGGAAATACAGGCTAATTTTGTACGATGCTTTATTTCTTCTCGTAAAGTGTTTCCAATACGTACGTATTTGTCTTTACTCTGCAACACTGTATTTCCTTATAACGTGGTATTCTTACATATTCTTTCGAGAGAAAACTATCCTGTGCGTTCCCTTTTGAGGCTACACACTTAGACATACAGGCAACACCAAAGCTTTTCAAGTTACAACGTGTTGTTTATGAAAAACAAGATAATTTCGCACGATGCGGGATTTCCTCAAAACTTGGTGTTCTGACAAATTTTGACGAAAGAAAATTCTCCTGTGGGTTCCCTTTTGAGGCTACACGTTTAGACGTACATGCCACACCAAATCTTTTCGAGTTACAACATGTTGTTTAGGAGATACGAGCTCATTTTGTACGATGCTTTATTTCATCCCATAAAGTTTAAGGGTTTCCAATACGTACGTATTTGTCTTTACTCTGCAACACTGTATTTCCTTATAACATGGTATTCGTACATATTCTTTCGAGAGAAAACTCTCCTGTGCATTCTCTTTTGAGGCTACATGCTTAGACATACACGCAACACCAAAGCTTTTCGAGTTAAAACGTGTTGTTTAGGAAAAACAAGATAATTTCGCAGGATGCGGGATTTCCTTAAAACGTGGTTTTTTGACAAATTTTGACTTAAGAAAATTCTCCTGTGGGTTCTCTTTTGAGGCTATACGTTTAGACGTATACGACACACCAAATCCTTTTGAGTTACAACGTGTTGTTTAGGAGATACAAGCTAATTTTGTATGATGCATTATTTCTTCTCGTAAAGTGTTTCCAATGTGTACTCATTTGTCTTTATTCTGAAAAATTGTATTTCCTTATAACGTGGTATTCTTACATATTCTTTCGAGAGAAAACTCTCCTGTGTGTTCTCTTTTGAGGCTACACGCTGAGACATACACACAACACAAAAGCTTTTCGAATTACAACGTGTTGTTTAAGAAAAACAAGATAATTTTGCACGATGCGGGATTTCCTTAAAACGTGGTTTTCTGAAAATTTTGACGAAAGTAATTCTCCTATCTGTTCTCTTTTGAGGCTACACATTTAGACGTACACGCCACACCAAATCTTTTCGAGTTACAACGTGTTGTTTAGGAGATACGAGCTCATTTTGTACGATGCTTTATTTCATCTCGTAAAGTTTAAGGGTTTCCAATATGTACGTATTTGTCTTAACTCTGCAACACTGTATTTCCTTATAACGTGGTATTCTTACATATTCTTTTGAGAGAAAACTCTCCTGTGTATTCTCTTTTGAGGCTACACGCTGAGACATACACGCAACACCAAAGCTTTTCGAGTTACAACATGTTGTTTAGGAAAAACAAGATAATTTCGCATGATGCAGGATTTCCTTAATACGTGGTTTTCTGACAAATTTGACCAAAGAAAATTCTCCTGTGGGTTCTCTTTTTGAGGCTACACGTTTAGACGTACACGCCACACCAAATCTTTCGAGTTACAACGTGTATTTTAGGAGATACAGCTAATTTTGTATGATGCGTTATTTCTTCTCGTAAAGTGTTTCCAATACGTATGTATTTGTCTTTATTCTGCAACACTGTATTTCCTTATAACCTGGTACTCTTACATATTCTTTCGAGTGAAAACTCTCCTGTGCGGTTTCTTTTGAGGCTACACACTGAGACATACACGCAACACCAAAGCTTTTCGAGTTACAACGTGTTGTTTAGGAAAAACAAGATAATTTCGCAGGATGCGGGATTTCTTTAAAACGTGGTTTTCTGACAAATTTTGACGAAAGAAAATTCTCCAGTGGGTTCTCTTTTGAGGCTAAACTTTTACACGTACACGCCAAACCAAATATCTTCGAGTTTCCACTTGTTGTTTAGGAGATACAAGCTAATATTGTATGATGCTTAATTTCTTCTCGTAAAGTGTTTCCAATATGTACGTATTTGTCTTTACTCTGCAACACTGTATTTCCTTATAACGTTGAATTCTTACATGTTCTATCGAGAGAAAACTCTCCTGTGCATTCTCTTTTGAGGCTACACGCTTAGAAAAACACGCAACACCAAAGCTTTTCGAGTTACCACGTGTTGTTTAGGAAAAACAAGATAATTTCGCAAGATGCGGTATTTCCTTAAAACGTGGTTTTCTGACAAATTTTTGACGAAAGAAAATTCTCCTTTTTGTTCTTCTTTGAGGCTACACCTTTAGATATACACGTCAAACCAAATCTTTTCGAGTTACCACGTGTTGTTTAGGAGATATAAGCTAATTTTGTTCGATGCGTTATTTCTTCTCGTAAAGTGTTCCCAATATATACTTATTTGTATTTACTCTGCAAAATTGTATTTCCTAATAACGTGGTATTCTTACATATTCTTTCAAGAGAAAACTCTCCTGTGCCTTCTCTTTTGAGGCTCCAGGCTTACACATACACGCAACACTAAAGCTTTTCGAGTCACAACATGTTGTTTAGGAAAAAGAAGATGATTTCGCACGATGCGGGATTTCCTTAAGACGTGGTTTTCTGAAAAATTTTGAGGAAAGAAAATTCTCCTGTGGGTTCTCTTTTGAGGCTACACATTTAGTCGTACACGCCACACCAAATGTTTTCGAGTTACAACGTGCTTTTTAGGAGATACAAGCTAATTTTGTACGATGCGTTAATTCTTCTTGTAAGGTGTTTCCAATACGTAAGTATTTGTCTTTACTCTGAAACACTGTATTTCCTTATAACGTGGTATTCTTATATATTCTTTCGAGAGAAAACTATCCTG
Organism: Apodemus sylvaticus; assembly: GCF_947179515.1. NCBI lineage: Eukaryota > Metazoa > Chordata > Mammalia > Rodentia > Muridae > Apodemus > Apodemus sylvaticus. The sequence continues at coordinate 2,660,428 of NW_026263270.1, forward strand.
TGCGTTCCCTTTTGAGGCTACACGCGGAGACATACACGCAACACCAAAGCTTTTCAAGTTACAACATGTTGTTTATGAATAAAAAGATAATTTCGCACGATGCGGGATTTCCTTAAAACGTGGTTTTCTGACAAATTTTGACAAAAGAAAATTCTCCTGTGGGTTATCTTTTGAGGCTACACGTTTAGACGTACACGTCACATCAAATCTTTTCGAGTTACCACGTGTTGTTTAGGAGATACAAGCTTATTTTGTACGATGCGTTATTTTTTCTTGTAAAGTGTTTCCAATATGTACTTATTTGCCTTTACTCTGCAAAATTGTATTTCTTTATAACGTGGTATTCTTACATTTTCTTTCGAGAGAAAACTCTCCTGTGCCTTCTCTTTTGAGGCTCCACGCTTAGACATACGCGCAACACCAAAGCTTTTCGAGTTACAACATGTTGTTTAGGAAAAAGAAGATGATTTTGCACGATGCGGGATTTCCTTAATACGTGGTTTTCTGAAAAATTTTAACGAAAGAAAATTCTCCTGTGGGTTCTCTTTTAAAGCTACACGTTTAGACGTACATGCCACACCAAATCTTTTTGAGTTACAACATGTTGTTTAGGAGATACAAGCTAATTTTGTACTATGCGTTAATTCTTTACGTAAAGTGTTTCGAATACATACGTGTTTGTCTTTACTCTGCAACACTGTATTTCCTTATAACGTGGTATTCTTACATATTCTTTCGAGAGAAAACTCTCCTGTGCATTCTCTTTTGAGGCTACATGCTTAGACATACACGCAACTCCAGAGCTTTTCGAGTTACAACTTGTTGTTTAGAAAAAAACAAGATAATTTCGCACGATGCTAGTTTTCCTTAAAACGTGGTTTCTGACAAATTTTGATGAAAGAAAATTCACCTGTGGGTTCTCTTTTGAGGCTACACCTTTAGACGTACACACCACACCAAATCTTTTTGAGTTACACCGTGCTGTTTAGAAGATACAAGCAAATTTTTTTTACGATGCGTTATTTCTTCTCGTAAAGTTTAAGTTTTTCCAATACATACGTTTTTGTCTTTACTCTGCAACTCTGTATTTCCTTATAACGTGGTATTCTTACATATTCTTTCGAGAGAAAACTCTCCTGTGCGTTCTCTTTTGAGGCTACACGCTTAGACAAAAACGCAACACCACAGCTTTTCGAGTTACAACGTGTTCTTTAGGAAAAACAAGATAATAACGCACGATGCAGTATTTCCTTAAAACGTGGTTTCTGACAAATATTGACAAAAGAAAATATTCCTGAGGGTTCTCTTTTGAGGCTACACGTTTAGACGTACATGCCACACCAAATCTTTTCGAGTTACAACGTGTTGTTTAGGAGATACAAGCTAATTTTTTAAGATGCGTTATTTCTTCTCGTAAAGTTTAAGTGTTTCCAATACGTATGTATTTGCCTTTACTCTGCAACACTGTTTTCCTTATAACGTGGTATTCTTGCATATTCTTTCGAGAGAAAACTCTCCTGTGCGTTCTCTTTTGAGGCTAAACGCTTAGACATACACGCAACACCAAAGCTTTTCGAGTTACAACGTTTTTTTTAGGAAGAACAAGATAATTTCTCACGATGCGGGATTTCCTTAAAACGTGGTTTTCTGACAAATTTTGACGAAAGAAATTTGTCCTGTGGTTCTCTTTGAGGCTACACGTTTAGATGTACACGCCACACCAAATCCTTTCGAGTTACAACGTGTTGTTTAGGAGATACAAGCTAATTTTTTACGATGCTTTATTTCATCTCGTAAAGTTTAAGGGTTTCCAATATGAAAGTATTTGCCATTATTCTGCAACAGTGTACTTCCTTATAACGTGGTATTCTTACATATTCTTTCGAGAGAAAACTCTCCTGTGTGTTCTCTTTTGAGGCTACACGCTTAGACATACACGCAACACCAAAGCTTTTCGAGTTACAACGCGTTGTTTAGGAAAAACAAGATAATTTCTCACGATGCGGGATTTCCTTAATATGTGGTTTTCTGACAAATTTTGACCAAAGAAAATTCTCCTGTGGGTTCTCTTTTGAGGCTACACGTTTAGACCTACAGGTCACACCAAATCTTTTCGAGTTACAACGTGTTGTTTAGGAGATACAAGCTAATTTTTTATGATGCGTTATTTCTTCTCATAAAGTGTTTCCAATAAGTACGTATTTGTCTTTACTCTGCAACACTGTATTTCCTTATAACGTGGTATTCTTACATATTCTTTTTAGAGAAAATTCTCCTGTGTGCTCTCTTTGAGTCTACACGCTTAGACATACACGCAACACCAAAGCTTTTCGAGTTACAACGCATTGTTTAGGAAAAACAAGATAATTTTGCACGATAAGGGATTTCCTTAAAACGAGGTTTTCTTACATATTTTGACGATAAAAAATTCTCCTGTCGGTTCTCTTTTGAGGCTACACGTTTAGACGTACACGTCACACCAAATATTTTCGAGTTACAACGTGTTGTTTAGGAGATACAAGCTAATTTTGTACGATTTTTTATTTCTTCTCTTAAAGTTTTACAATATGTACGTATTTGTCTTTAATCTGCAACACTGTATTTCCTTATAACGTGGTATTCTTACATATTCTTTCGAGAGAAAACTCTCCTTGCATTCCCTTTAGAGGCTACACACTTAGACATACACGCAACCCCAAAGCTTTTCGAGTTACAACGTGTTGTTTAGGAAAAACAAGATAATTTCGCACGATGCGGGATTTCCTTAAAACGTGGTTTTCTGACAAATTTTGACGAAAGAAAACTCTCCTGTGGGTTCTCTTTTGAGGATACACGTTTAGACGTACACGCCACACCAAATCTTTTCGAGTCACAACATGTTGTTTAGGACATACAAGCTAATTTTCCAAGATGCGTTATTTCTCTCATAAAGTGTTTCCAGTATGTACATATTTGTCTTTACTCTGCCACACTGTATTTCCTTATAACGTGGTATTCTTACATATTCTTTCGAGAGAAAACTCTCCTATGCGTTCTCTTTTGGGGCTACATGCTTAGACATACACCCAGCACCAAAGCTTTTCGAGTTAAAACGTGTTGTTTAGGAAGAACAAGATAATTTCTCACGATGCGCGATTTCCTTAAAACGTGGTTTTCTGAAAAATTTTGACGAAAGAAAATTGTCCTGTGGGTTCTCTTTTGAGGCTACACGTTTAGACGTACATGCCACACCAAATCTTTTCGAGTTACAACGTGTTGTTTAGGAGATACAAGCTAATTTTGTACGATGCTTTATTTCATCTCATAAAGTTTAAGGGTTTCCAATACATACGTGTTTGTCTTTACTCTGCAACACTGTATTTCCTTATAAAGTGGTATTCTTTCATATTCTTTCGAGAGAAAACTCTCCTGTGCGTTCTCTTTTGAGGCTACACGCTTAGACATACACGCAATAGCAAAGCTTTTCGAGTTACAACATGTTGTTTAGGAAGAACAAGATAATTTCCCACGATGCGGGATTTCCTTAAAACGTGGTGTTCTGACAAATTTTGATGAAAGAAAATTCTCCTGTGGGTTCTCTTTTGAGACTACACCTTTAGACGTACACACCACACCAAATCTTTTTGAGTTACACCGTGCTGTTTAGGAGATCCAAGCTAATTTTTTTTACGATGCATTATTTCTTCCCGTAAAGTTTAAGTGTTTCCAATACATACGTTTTTGTCTTTACACTGCAACTCTGTTTTTCCTTATAACGTGGTATTCTTACATACTCTTTCGAGAGAAAACTCTCCTGTGCGTTCTCTTTTGAGGCTACACGCTTAGACATACAGGCAACACCACAGCTTTTCGAGTTACAATGTGTTGTTTAGGAAAAACAAGATAATTTAGCACGATGCGGGATTTCCTTAAAACGTGGTTTTCTGACAAATTTTGACGAAAGAAAATACTCCTGTGGGTTCTCTTTTGAGGCTACACGTTTAGCCGTACACGCCACACCAAATCTTTTCGAGTTACAACCTGTTGTTTAGGAGATACAAGCTAATTTTTTTACGATGCGTTATTTCTTCTCGTAAAGTGTTTCCAATAAGTACGTATTTGTCTTTACTCTGCAACACTGTGTTTCCTTATAACGTGGTATTCTTACATATTCTTTCGAGAGAAAACTCTCCTGTGCGTTCTCTTTTGAGGCTACATGCTTAGACATACACGCAACACCAAAGCTTTTCGAGTTACAACGTGTTTTTTAGGAAGAACAAGATAATTTCTCACGATGCGGGATTTCCTTAAAACGTGGTTTTCTGACAAATTTTTTTTTTTTTTTATCTTTTTTTTTATTATTATTATTCGATATAATTTATTTACATTTCAAATGATTTCCCCTTTTCTAGCCCCCCCACTCCCCGAAAGTCCCGCAAGCCCCCTTCTCTTCCCCTGTCCTCCCACCCACCCCTTCCCACTTCCCCGTTCTGGTTTTGCTGAATACTGTTTCACTGAGTCTTTCCAGAACCAGGGGCCACTCCTCCTTTCTTCTTGTACCTCATTTGATGTGTGGATTATGTTTTGGGTATTCCAGTTTTCTAGGTTAATATCCACTTATTAGTGAGTGCATACCATGATTCACCTTTTGAGTCTGGGTTACCTCACTTAGTATGATATTCTCTAGCTCCATCCATTTGCCTAAGAATTTCATGAATTCATTGTTTCTAATGGCTGAATAGTACTCCATTGTGTAGATATACCACATTTTTTGCATCCACTCTTCTGTTGAGGGATACCTGGGTTCTTTCCAGCATCTGGCAATTACAAATAGGGCTGCTATGAACATAGTAGAACATGTATCCTTATTACATGGTGGGGAGTCTTCTGGGTATATGCCCAGGAGTGGTATAGCAGGATCTTCTGGAAGTAAGGAGCCCAGTTTTCGGAGGAACCGCCAGACTGATTTCCAGAGTGGTTGTACCAATTTGCAACCCCACCAGCAGTGGAGGAGTGTTCCTCTTTCTCCACACCCTCTCCAACAGCTGCTGTCTCCTGAATTTTTAATCTTAGCCATTCTGACTGGTGTAAGATGAAATCTTAGGGTTGTTTTGATTTGCATTTCCCTAATGACTAATGAAGTTGAGCATTTTTTAAGATGCTTCTCCGCCATCCGAAGTTCTTCAGGTGAGAATTCTTTGTTTAACTCTGTACCCCATTTTTTAATAGGGTTGTTTGGTTTTCTGGAGTCTAACTTCTTGAGTTCTTTATATATATTGGATATTAGCCCTCTATCTGATGTAGGATTGGTGAAGATCTTTTCCCAATTTGTTGGTTGCCGATTTGTCCTCTTGATGGTGTCCTTTGCCTTACAGAAACTTTGTAATTTTATGAGGTCCCATTTGTCAATTCTTGCTCTTAGAGCATACGCTATTGGTGTTCTGTTCAGAAACTTTCTCCCTGTACCGATGTCCTCAAGGGTCTTCCCCAGTTTTTTTTCTATTAGCTTCAGAGTGTCTGGCTTTATGTGGAGGTCCTTGATCCATTTGGATTTGAGCTTAGTACAAGGAGACAAGGATGGATCAATTTGCATTCTTCTGCATGCTGACCTCCAGTTGAACCAGCACCATTTGTTGAAAAGGCTATCTTTTTTCCATTGGATGTTTTCAGCCTCTTTGTCGAGGATCAAGTGGCCATAGGTGTGTGGGTTCATTTCTGGATCTTCAATCCTGTTCCATTGATCCTCCTGTCTGTCACTGTACCAATACCATGCAGTTTTTAACACTATTGCTCTGTAGTATTGCTTGAGGTCAGGGATACTGATTCCCCCAGATTTCCTTTTGTTGCTGAGAATAGTTTTAGCTATCCTGGGTTTTTTGTTGTTCCAGATGAATTTGATAATTGCTCTTTCTAGCTCTGTGAAGAATTGAGTTGGGATTTTGATGGGTATTGCATTGAATCTGTATAGTGCTTTAGGCAAAATGGCCATTTTAACTATATTGATTCTGCCGATCCATGAGCATGGGAGGTTTTCCCATTTTTTGAGGTCTTCTTCCATTTCCTTCTTCAGAGTCTTGAAGTTCTTGTCATACAGATCTTTCACATGTTTGGTAAGAGTCACCCCAAGATACTTTATACTGTTTGTGGCTATTGTGAAGGGGGTCATTTCCCTAATTTCTTTCTCAGCCTGCTTATCCTTTGAGTATAGGAAGGCCACTGATTTGCTTGAGTTGACTTTATAACCTGCCACTTTGCTGAAGTTGTTTATCAGCTGTAGGAGTTCTCTAGTGGAGTTCTTTGGGTCACTTAGGTAGACGATCATGTCGTCTGCAAATAATGATAGTTTGACTTCTTCCTTTCCAATTTGTATCCCTTTGACCTCCTTATGTTGTCGAATTGCCCGAGCTAGTACCTCAAGTACAATATTGAAAAGATAAGGAGAAAGGGGGCAGCCTTGTCTGGTCCCTGATTTCAGTGGGATTGCTTCAAGTTTCTCTCCATTTAGTTTGATGCTGGCTACCGGTTTGCTGTATATTGCTTTTACTATGTTTAGGTATGGGCCTTGAATTCCTGTTCTCTCCAAGACTTTAAGCATGAAGGGATGCTGAATTTTGTCAAATGCTTTTTCAGCATCCAATGAAATGACCATGTGGTTTTGTTCTTTGAGTTTGTTTATGTAGTGGATTGTATTGATGGATTTCCGTATATTGAACCAACCCTGCATTCCTGGGATAAAGCCTACTTGATCATGGTGGATGATCGTTTTGATGTGTTCTTGGATTCGGTTGGCAAGAATTTTATTGAGTATTGTTGCATCGATGTTCATAAGGGAAATTGGTCTGAAGTTCTCTTTCTTTGTTGGATCTTTGTGTGGCTTTGGTATCAGCGTAATTGTGGCTTCGTAGAAGGAATTGGGTAGTGTTCCTTCTGTTTCTATTTTGTGGAATAGTTTGAAGAGTATTGGTGTTAACTCTTCTTTGAAGGTCTGGTAGAATTCTGCACTGAAGCCATCTGGTCCTGTGCTTTTTTTGGTTGGAAGACTTTCTATGACTCCTTCTATTTCTTTAGGCATTATGGGACTGTTTAGATGGTCTAGTTGGTCCTGATTTAATTTTGGTATTTGGTATCTGTCAAGGAAATTGTCCATTTCCTCCAGATTCTCCAGTTGTGTTGAGTATAGGCTCTTGTAGTAGGATCTGATGATTTTTTGGATTTCCTCAGTTTCCGTTGTTATATCTCCCTTTTCATTTCTAAGTTTGTTAATTTGGATACTTTCTCTGTGCCCTTTGGTCATTCTGGCTAAGGGTTTATCTATCTTGTTGATTTTCTCAAAGAACCAGCTCCTGGTATTGTTGATTTTTTGTATGGTTCTCTTTGTTTCTACTTGATTGATTTCGGCCCTGAGTTTGATGATTTCCTGCCTTCTACTCCTCCTGGGCGAAATAGCTTCTTTTTGTTCCAGGGCTTTCAGGTGTGTCATTAAGCTGGTAATGTATGCTCTCTCCATTTTCTTTTTGGAGGCACTCAGGGCTATGAGTTTTCCTCTTAGCACTGCTTTCATTGTGTCCCATAGATTTGGGTATGTTGTGTTTTCATTTTCATTGTGTTCTAAAAAGTCTTTAATTTCTTTCTTTATTTCTTCCTTGACCAAGGTATCATTGAGTAGAGTATTGTTCAGTTTCCACGTGTATGTGGGCTTTCTGTTGTTTCTGTTGCTATTGAAGACCACTTTTACTCCATAGTGATCAGATAGGAGGCATGGGATTAGTTCGATCTTCTTATATTTGTTGAGGTCTGTCTTGTGACCAATTATATGGTCGATTTTGGAGAAGGTACCATGAGGTGCTGAGAAAAAGGTATATTCTTTTGTTTTAGGATAGAATGTTCTATATATATCTGTTAAATCTAATTGGTCCAAAGCTTCAATTAGTTTCATTGTGTCCCTGTTTAGTTTCTGTTTTCCTGATCGGTCCATTGAGGAAAGTGCAGTGTTGAAGTCACCCACAATTATTGTGTTAGGTGCAATGTGTGCTTTTAGTTTTAATAAAGTTTCTTTTACAAAAGAGGGTGCCCTTACATTTGGGGCATAGATGTTCAGGATTGTCAGTTCTTCTTTTTGTATTTTTCCTTTGACCAGCAAGAAGTGTCCCTCAGGGTCTCTTTTGATGACTTTGGGTTGAAAGTCAATTTTATCTGATATTAAAATGGCTACTCCAGCTTGTTTCCTGAGACCATTTGCTTGTAAAATTGTCTTCCAGCCTTTTACTCTAAGGTAGTGTTTGTCTTTGACCCTGAGGTGTGTTTCCTGTAAGCAGCAAAATGTAGGGTCCTGTTTACGTATCCATTCAGTTAGTCTGTGTCTTTTTATTGGGGCATTAAGTCCATTGATGTTAAGAGATATTAAGGAATAGTGATTGTTACTTCCTATCATTTTTGACGTTATTTTTTAAATTTGAATGCTTAACTTCTTTTGGGTTTGATGAAAGGTTACTATCTTGCTTTTTCCAGGGTGAAGTTTCCCTCCTTGTATTGGTGTTGTCCTCCTATTATCCTTTTTAGGGCCGGGTTTGTGGATAGATATTGGGTAAACTTGGTTTTGTCATGAAATATCTTAGTTTCTCCATCTATGGTGATTGAGAGTTTTGCTGGATATAGTAGTTTTGGTTGGCATTTGTGTTCTCTTAGAGTCTGCATGAGATCTGCCCAGGACCTTCTAGCCTTCATAGTCTCAGGTGAAAAGTCTGCTGTGATTCTGATAGGTCTTCCTTTATATGTTACTTGGCCTTTTTCTCTTACTGCCTTTAGTATTCTTTCTTTGTTTAGAACATTTGGTGTTTTGATTATTATGTGACGGGAAGTATTTCTGTTCTGGTCCAGTCTGTTTGGAGTTCTGTAGGCTTCTTGTATATTCATGGGCATCTCTCTCTTTAGGTTAGGGAAGTTTTCTTCCATAATTTTATTGAAGATATTTGCTGGCCCTTTAAGTTGTAAATCTTCACTCTCCTCTATGCCTATAATCCTTAGGTTTGGTCTTCTCATTGTGTCCTGGATTTCCTGGATATTTTGGGTTACAAGCTTTTTGCATTTTGCATTTTCTTTAACTGTTGAGTCCATGGTTTCTATGGAATCTTCAGCATCTGAGATTCTTTCTTCTATCTCTTGTATTCTGTTGTTGATATTTGTATCTCTGTCCCCTGATTTCTTCCCAAGGCTTTCTATCTCCAAAGTTGTCTCCCTTTGAGTTTTCTTAGTTGTTTCTACTTCTGATTTTAGATCCTGGATGGTTTTGCTTAGCTCCTTCACTTGCATGTTTGTGTTTTCCTGTAATTCTTTAAGAGATTTTTGTGTTTTCTCATTCATGAGCTCAGCCTGTTGACCAAAGTTCTCCTGTATTTCTTTAAGAGATTTTTGTGTTTCGTCTTTCATGACCTCAGCCTGTTGAGCAAAGTTCTCCTGTATTTCTTTAAGTGTTTTTTGCATTTCCTCCTTGTTGGCTTTTGTATTCTCCTGGATTTCTTTCAATGATTTTTGTGTTTCCCTTGCAAGGGCTTCTACCTTTTGATCCATTGTCTCCTGAATTTCTTTACGTATGACCTCCATGTGTTCCTGTACCAGCATCATGACCAGTGATTTTAAATCCAAATCTTGTTTTACTGGTGTGATGGGGTATCCAGGACATGTTGGTAGAGGAGAATTGGGTTCAGATGTTGCCATATTGCCTTGATTTCTGTTAGTGACGTTCCTGCGTTTGCCTTTTGCCATCTAGATCTCACTGGTGTTAGTTTATCTTGTCAGTGCTGGACTCACCAGTGCAAGCTGCCCCTTCCCAGTTGGCCTCTGGTGCACAGCTTACCTCCTGCACTGCTTGTAGACAGTGTGCTGCTGCCCAGGCTGTTCAGATCCCAAAGCAGGCACCCGAAGGCTCCCGCTGGGGCCCGCTGGATTCACTGGAGCACACTGACTTCTCCCAGCTGGCCGCCCGGAAGCCCAGCTAGCCACTTGCAGGACTTGGAGATGTAATGCTGCCGCCCAGGCTGATCTGGATCCGGAAGCGGAGAGAGTAGAGCTAAGGCCTTCTGCCTGAGGCCTTGCCCCAGATTGTGTCTGTGGAGCAGATGGAGCCCGTGTGCACTCCCAGGGAGTGCCGATGGTGTATGCTACTGTGACCTCCCCTGAGTTCTGCTCACTCCGCTGGGCAGCCGATCTGCCAACCGGGCTATCGCACACAAGGTTAGCCTGGCCGCCCAGTCCCTGAGTCCAGGCAAAAGCCTGGGAGGCCAAGGTCCGAGCAAAGTTCCCCTACGGCTTTGACTGTTAATTGGGTTTGCCAGGTGACTAGGATGGCGGGCGTGTGCGCCCGCGCTCCCTGAAAGCGCCGGGAGAGTCTGCTTTGCTAACAATCACCTGGGCGGGTTGACTCACAGATGGCCCACCAAGCCGCCCAGTTCTTGGGGTCAGTCCTGTGCCTTTTGGGGCCTGGACCCCCGCTTTGTTAGCCTTAGGCTATGCCTGTTACAGGTCTGCCCGCCTGAGCTCTCTGTCGTCCTGCAGGCAAAATGGCGGCGGCGCGCTCGCAGGCCTGGGCAAAAAACCTCCTGGTTGGGTTGGCACCCCGATGGCCCCCCGACCCGCCCAGGGCCTGGGTGCAGGCCAACGCCCGTCGGGCTCAGACCACCGCGGTGTTGGCCTCGGATTATGTTTGTGTACCTCAGTCTGTCCGATTCCTGGAGTACGGAACCAAGATGGATCCTCCTCTCCTGTCTGGTGGGAGGCCGAGTTCTGAAGTGGCCTCCTTGCAGGAAAGGCGCCGCACAACTGCAGCTGCTTGCTGTCCGGCTGGTCAGCGAAGGTCAGTGGTCGTGGGCGCAGGGCCTAACTGGTCCCTGTGACGCCTTGGTTCCACTGCTGATGGCCCTTCAGCTGGAGCAGCCACTGCTGCCGCTGCTGCCGCCGCCGCCGCCCTTTCTGACAAATTTTGACGAAAGAAATTTGTCCTGTGGTTCTCTTTGAGGCTACACGTTTAGATGTACATGCCACACCAAATCTTTTCGAGTTACAACGTGTTGTTTAGGAGATACAAGCTAATTTTGTACGATGCTTTATTTCATCTCGTAAAGTTTAAGGGTTTCCAATACGAAAGTATTTGTCATTATTCTGCAACAGTGTACTTCCTTATAATGTGGTATTCTTACATATTCTTTCGAGAGAAAACTCTCCTGTGTGTTCTCTTTTGAGGCTACACGCTTAGACATACACGCAACACCAAAGCTTTTCGAGTTACAACGCGTTGTTTAGGAAAAACAAGATAATTTCGCACGATGCGGGATTTCCTTAATACGTGGTTTTCTGACAAATTTTGACCAAAGAAAATTCTCCTGTGTGTTCTCTTTTGAGGCTACACGTTTAGACGTACAGGTCACACCAAATCTATTCGAGTTACAACGTGTTGTTTAGGAGATACAAGCTAATTTTTTACGATGCGTTATTTCTTCTCATAAAGTGTTTCCAATAAGTACGTATTTGTCTTTACTCTGCAACACTGTATTTCCTTATAAGGTGGTATTCTTACATATTCTTTTTAGAGAAAACTCTCCTGTGTGCTCTCTTTTGAGTCTACACGCTTAGACATACACGCAACTCCAAAGCTTTTCGAGTTACAACGCATTGTTTAGGAAAAACAAGATAATTTTTCACGATAAGGGATTTCCTTAAAACGTGGTTTTCTTACATATTTTGACGATAAAAAATTCTCCTGTCGGTTCTCTTTTGAGGCTACACATTTAGACGTACACGTCACACCAAATATTTTCGAGTTACAACGTGTTGTTTAGGAGATACAAGCTAATTTTGTATGATTTTTTATTTCTTCTCTTAAAGTTTTACAATATGTACGTATTTGTCTTTACTCTTCAACACTGTATTTCCTTATAACGTGGTATTCTTACATATTCTTTCGAGAGAAAACTCTCCTTGCATTCCTTTTAGAGGCTACACACTTAGAAATACATGCAACACCAAAGCATTTCGAGTTACAACGTGTTGTTTAGGAAAAACAAGATAATTTCGCACGATGCGGGATTTCCTTAAAACGTGGTTTTCTGACAAATTTTGACGAAAGAAAACTCTCCTGTGGGTTCTCTTTTGAGGATACACGTTTAGACGTACACGCCACACCAAATCTTTTCGAGTTACAACATGTTGTTTAGGACATACAAGCAAATTTTGCAAGATGCGTTATTTCTCTCATAAAGTGTTTCCAGTATGTACGTATTTGTCTTTACTCTGCCACACTGTATTTCCTTATAACGTGGTATTCTTATATATTCTTTCGAGAGAAAACTCTCCTATGCATTCTCTTTTGGGGCTACATGCTTAGACATACACCCAACACCAAAGCTTTCGAGTTAAAACGTGTTGTTTAGGAAGAACAAGATAATTTCTCACGATGCGCGATTTCCTTAAAACGTGGTTTTCTGAAAAATTTTGACGAAAGAAAATTGTCCTGTGGGTTCTCTTTTGAGGCTACACGTTTAGACGTACATGCCACACCAAATCTTTTCGTGTTACAACGTGTTGTTTGGGAGATACAAGCTAATTTTGTACGATGCTTTAATTCATCTCGTAAAGTTTAAGGGTTTCCAATACATACGTGTTTGTCTTTACTCTGTAACACTGTATTTCCTTATAACGTGGTATCCTTTCATATTCTTTCGAGAGAAAACTCTCCTGTGCGTTCTCTTTTGAGGCTACACGCTTAGACATACACGCAACAGCAAAGCCTTTCGAGTTACAACATGTTGCTTAGGAAGAACAAGATAATTTCCCACGATGCGGGATTTCCTTAAAACGTGGTGTTCTGACAAATTTTGATGAAAGAAAATACTCCTGTGGGTTCTCTTTTGAGGCTACACCTTTAGACGTACACACCACACCAAATCTTTTTGAGTTACACCGTGCTGTTTAGGAGATACAAGCTAATTTTTTTTACGATGCGTTATTTCTTCTCATAAAGTTTAAGTGTTTCCAATACATACGTTTTTGTCTTTACACTGCAACTCTGTATTTCCTTATAACGTGGTATTCTTACATATTCTTTCGAGAGAAAACTCTCCTGTGCATTCTCTTTTGAGGCTACACGCTTAGACATACAGGCAACACCACAGCTTTTCGAGTTACAATGTGTTGTTTAGGAAAAACAAGATAATTTAGCACGATGCGGGATTTCCTTAAAACGTGGTTTTCTGACAAATTTTGACGAAAGAAAATACTCCCGAGGTTTCTCTTTTGAGGCTACACGTTTAGACGTACACGCCACACCAAATCTTTTCGAGTTACAACGTGTTGTTTAGGAGATACAAGCTAATTTTTTAAGATGCGTTATTTCTTCTCGTAAAGTTTAAGTGTTTCCAATACGTACGTATTTGCCTTTACTCTGCAACACTGTTTTCCTAATAACGTGGTATTCTTACATATTCCTTCGAGAGAAAACTCTCCTGTGCGTTCTCTTTTGAGGCTACACGCTTAGACATACATGCAACACCAAAACTTTTCGAGTTACAACATGTTGTTTAGGAAGAACAAGATAATTTCCCACGATGCGGGATTTCCTTAAAACGTGGTGTTCTGACAAATTTTGATGAAAGAAAATTCTCCTGTGGGTTCTCTTTTGAGGCTACACCTTTAGACATACAAACCACACCAAATCTTTTGGAGTTACACCGTGCTGTTTAGGAGATACAAGCTAATTTTTTTTACGATGCATTATTTCTTCCCGTAAAGTTTAAGTGTTTCCAATACATACGTTTTTGTCTTTACACTGCAACTCTGTTTTTCCTTATAACGTGGTATTCTTACATACTCTTTCGAGAGAAAACTCTCCTGTGCGTTCTCTTTTGAGGCTACACGCTTAGACATACAGGCAACACCACAGCTTTTCGAGTTACAATGTGTTGTTTAGGAAAAACAAGATAATTTAGCACGATGCGGGATTTCCTTAAAACGTGGTTTTCTGACAAATTTTGACGAAAGAAAATACTCCTGTGGGTTCTCTTTTGAGGCTACACGTTTAGCCGTACACGCCACACCAAATCTTTTCGAGTTACAACCTGTTGTTTAGGAGATACAAGCTAATTTTTTTACGATGCGTTATTTCTTCTCGTAAAGTGTTTCCAATAAGTACGTATTTGTCTTTACTCTGCAACACTGTGTTTCCTTATAACGTGGTATTCTTACATATTCTTTCGAGAGAAAACTCTCCTGTGCGTTCTCTTTTGAGGCTACATGCTTAGACATACACGCAACACCAAAGCTTTTCGAGTTACAACGTGTTTTTTAGGAAGAACAAGATAATTTCTCACGATGCGGGATTTCCTTAAAACGTGGTTTTCTGACAAATTTTGACGAAAGAAATTTGTCCTGTGGTTCTCTTTGAGGCTACACGTTTAGATGTACACGCCACACCAAATCTTTTCGAGTTACAACGTGTTGTTTAGGAGATACAAGCTAATTTTGTACGATGCTTTATTTCATCTCGTAAAGTTTAAGGGTTTCCAATACGAAAGTATTTGTCATTATTCTGCAACAGTGTACTTCCTTATAATGTGGTATTCTTACATATTCTTTCGAGAGAAAACTCTCCTGTGTGTTCTCTTTTGAGGCTACACGCTTAGACATACACGCAACACCAAAGCTTTTCGAGTTACAACGCGTTGTTTAGGAAAAACAAGATAATTTCGCACGATGCAGGATTTCCTTAATACGTGGTTTTCTGACAAATTTTGACCAAAGAAAATTCTCCTGTGTGTTCTCTTTTGAGGCTACACGTTTAGACGTACAGGTCACACCAAATCTTTTCGAGTTACAACGTGTTGTTTAGGAGATACAAGCTAATTTTTTACGATGCGTTATTTCTTCTCATAAAGTGTTTCCAATAAGTACGTATTTGTCTTTACTCTGCAACACTGTATTTCCTTATAAGGTGGTATTCTTACATATTCTTTTTAGAGAAAACTCTCCTGTGTGCTCTCTTTTGTGTCTACACGCTTAGACATACACGCAACTCCAAAGCTTTTCGAGTTACAACGCATTGTTTAGGAAAAACAAGATAATTTTGCACGATAAGGGATTTCCTTAAAACGTGGTTTTCTTACATATTTTGAGGATAAAAAATTCTCCTGTCGGTTCTCTTTTGAGGCTACACATTTAGACGTACACGTCACACCAAATATTTTCGAGTTACAACGTGTTGTTTAGGAGATACAAGCTAATTTTGTATGATTTTTTATTTCTTCTCTTAAAGTTTTACAATATGTACGTATTTGTCTTTACTCTTCAACACTGTATTTCCTTATAACGTGGTATTCTTACATATTCTTTCGAGAGAAAACTCTCCTTGCATTCCTTTTAGAGGCTACACACTTAGACATACATGCAACACCAAAGCTTTTCGAGTTACAACGTGTTGTTTAGGAAAAACAAGATAATTTCGCACGATGCGGGATTTCCTTAAAACGTGGTTTTCTGACAAATTTTGACGAAAGAAAACTCTCCTGTGGGTTCTCTTTTGAGGATACACGTTTAGACGTACACGCCACACCAAATCTTTTCGAGTTAAAACATGTTGTTTAGGACATACAAGCAAATTTTGCAAGATGCGTTATTTCTCTCATAAAGTGTTTCCAGTATGTATGTATTTGTCTTTACTCTGCCACACTGTATTTCCTTATAACGTGGTATTCTTATATATTCGTTCGAGAGAAAACTCTCCTATGCGTTCTCTTTTGGGGCTACATGCTTAGACATACACCCAACACCAAAGCTTTTCGAGTTAAAACGTGTTGTTTAGGAAGAACAAGATAATTTCTCACGATGCGCGATTTCCTTAAAACGTGGTTTTCTGAAAAATTTTGACGAAAGATAATTGTCCTGTGGGTTCTCTTTTGAGGCTACACGTTTAGACGTACATGCCACACCAAATCTTTTCGAGTTACAACGTGTTGTTTAGGAGATACAAGCTAATTTTGTACGATGCTTTAATTCATCTCGTAAAGTTTAAGGGTTTCCAATACATACGTGTTTGTCTTTACTCTGTAACACTGTATTTCCTTATAACGTGGTATCCTTTCATATTCTTTCGAGAGAAAACTCTCCTGTGCGTTCTCTTTTGAGGCTACACGCTTAGACATACACACAACAGCAAAGCCTTTCGAGTTACAACATGTTGCTTAGGAAGAACAAGATAATTTCCCACGATGCGGGATTTCCTTAAAACGTGGTGTTCTGACAAATTTTGATGAAAGAAAATACTCCTGTGGGTTCTCTTTTGAGGCTACACCTTTAGACGTACACACCACACCAAATCTTTTTGAGTTACACCGTGCTGTTTAGGAGATACAAGCTAATTTTTTTTTTACGATGCGTTATTTCTTCTCATAAAGTTTAAGTGTTTCCAATACATACGTTTTTGTCTTTACACTGCAACTCTGTATTTCCTTATAACGTGGTATTCTTACATATTCTTTCGAGAGAAAACTCTCCTGTGCATTCTCTTTTGAGGCTACACGCTTAGACATACAGGCAACACCACAGCTTTTCGAGTTACAATGTGTTGTTTAGGAAAAACAAGATAATTTAGCACGATGCGGGATTTCCTTAAAACGTGGTTTTCTGACAAATTTTGACGAAAGAAAATACTCCCGAGGTTTCTCTTTTGAGGCTACACGTTTAGACGTACATGCCACACCAAATCTTTTCGAGTTACAACGTGTTGTTTAGGAGATACTAGCTAATTTTTTAAGATGCATTATTTCTTCTCGTAAAGTTTAAGTGTTTCCAATACGTACGTATTTGCCTTTACTCTGCAACACTGTTTTCCTAATAACGTGGTATTCTTACATATTCCTTCGAGAGAAAACTCTCCTGTGCGTTCTCTTTTGAGGCTACATGCTTAGACATACATGCAACACCAAAACTTTTCGAGTTACAACGTGTTGTTTAGGAAGAACAAGATAATTTCTCACGATGCGGGATTTCCTTAAAACGAGGTTTGCTGACAAATTTTGACGAAAGAAAATTGTCCTGTGGGTTCTCTTTTGGGGCTACACGTTTAGACGTACAAGCCACACCAAATCTTTTCCAGTAAAAACGTGTTGTTTAGGAGATACAAGCTAATTTTGTACGATGCTTTAATACATCTCGTAAAGTTTAAGTGTTTCCAATATGTACGCTTTCGTCTTTACTCAGCAACACTGTACTTCCTTATAAAGTGGTATTCTTAACTATTCTTTCGAGAGAAAACTCTCCTGTGCGTTCTCTCTTGAGGCTACATGCTTAGACATACACGCAACACCAAAGCTTTTCGAGTTACAATGTGTTGTTTAGGAAAAACAAGATAATTTCGCACGATGCGGGGTTTCCTTAGTACGTGGTTTTCTGACAAATTTTGACCAAAGAAAATTCTCCTGTGCGTTCTCTTTTGAGGCTACACGTTTAGCCGTACACGCCACACCAAATCTTTTCGAGTTACAACCAGTTGTTTAGGAGATAGAAGCTAATTTTTTTATGATGCGTTATTTCTTCTCGTAAAGTGTTTCCAATAAGTACGTATTTGTCTTTACTCTGCAACACTGTGTTTCCTTATAACGTGGTATTCTTACATATTCTTTCGAGAGAAAACTCTCCTGTGCGTTCTCTTTTGAGGCTACATGCTTAGACATACACGCAACACCAAAGCTTTTCGAGTTACAACGTGTTTTTTAGGAAGAACAAGATAATTTCTCACGATGCGGGATTTCCTTAAAACGTGGTTTTCTGACAAATTTTGACGAAAGAAATTTGTCCTGTGGTTCTCTTTGAGGCTACACGTTTAGATGTACATGCCACACCAAATCTTTTCGAGTTACAACGTGTTGTTTAGGAGATACAAGCTAATTTTGTACGATGCTTTATTTCATCTCGTAAAGTTTAAGGGTTTCCAATACGAAAGTATTTGTCATTATTCTGCAACAGTGTACTTCCTTATAATGTGGTATTCTTACATATTCTTTCGAGAGAAAACTCTCCTGTGTGTTCTCTTTTGAGGCTACACGCTTAGACATACACCCAACACCAAAGCTTTTCGAGTTACAACGCGTTGTTTAGGAAAAACAAGATAATTTCACACGATGCGGGATTTCCTTAATACGTGGTTTTCTGACAAATTTTGACCAAAGAAAATTCTCCTGTGGGTTCTCTTTTGAGGCTACACGTTTAGACGTACACGCCACACCAAATCTTTTGGAGTTTCAATGTGTTGTTTAGGAGATACAAGCTAATTTTTTACGATATGTTATTTCTTCTCATAAAGTATTTCCAATAAGTACGTATTTGTCTTTAATCTGCAACACTGTATTTTCTTATAACGTGGTATTCTTACACATTCTTTCGAGTGAAAACTCTCCTGTGTGCTCTCTTTTGAGTCTACACGCTTAAACATACATGCAACACCAAAGCTTTTCGAGTTACAAGGTTTTGTTTAGGAAAAACAAGATAATTTCGCACGATGCGGGATTTCATAAACGTGGTTTTCTGAATATTTGACGAAAGAAAATTCTCCTATGGGTTCTCTCTTGAGGCTACACGTTTAGACGTACACGCCACACAAAGTCTTTTCGAGTTACAACGTGTTGTTTAGGAGATATGAGCTAATTTTGTACGATGCTTTATTTCATCTCGTAAAGTTTAAGGGTTTCCAATACGTACCTATTTGTCTTTACTCTGAAACACTGTATTTCCTTATAACGTGGTATTCTTACATATTCTTTTGAGAGAAAACTCTCCTGTGTGTTCTCTTTTGAGGCTACATGCTGAGACATACACGCAACACCATAGCTTTTCGAGTTAAAACGTGTTGTTTAGGAAAAACAAGATAATTTCGCACGATGCAGGATTTTCTTAATACGTGGTTTTCTGACAAATTTGACCAAAGAAAATTCTCCTGTGGGTTCTCTTTTGAGGCTACACGTTTAGACGTACACGCCACACCAAATCATTTAGAGTTACAACATGTTGTTTACGAGATACAAGCTAATTTTGTACGATGCGTTATTTCTTCTCTTAAAGTGTTTCCAATATGTACGTATTTGTCTTTACTCTGCAACACTGTATTTCCTACAACGTGGTATTCTTACATATTCTTTCGAGAGAAAACTCTCCTGTGCATTCGCTTTTGTGGCTACACACTTAGACATACACGCAACACCAAAGCTTTTCGAGTTACAACTTGTTGTTTAGGAAAAACAAGATAATTTCGCAGGATGCGGGATTTCGTTAAAACGTGATTTTGTGACAAATTTTGAAGAAAGAAAATTCTCCTATTGGTTCTCTTTTGAGGCTACACGTTTAGAAGTACACACCACATGAAGTCCTTTCGAGTTACCACGTGTTGTTTAGGAGATACAAGCTAATTTTTTACGATGCATTATTTCTTCTTGTAAAGTGTTTCCAACAAGTATGTATTTGTCTTTACTCTGCAACACTGTATTTCCTTATAACGTTGTATTCTTACATGTTCTTTCTAGAGAAAACTCTCCTGTGCATACTCTTTAGAGGCTACACGCTTAGACATACACGCAACAACAAAGCTTTTCGAGTTACAACGTGTTTTTAAGGAAAAACAAGATAATTTTCACGATGCGGGATTTACTTAAAACGTGGTTTTCTGAAAAATTTTGAAGAAAGAAAGTTATCCTGTGGGTTCTCTTTTGAGGCTACACGTGTAGACGTACGAGCCACACCAAATCTTTTCGAGTTACAACGTGTTGTTTAGGAGATACAAGCTAATTTTGTACGATGCATTATTTCTTCTCTTAAAGTGTTTCCAATGGTATGTAATTGTCTTTTCTGTGCAACACTGTATTTCCTTATAACGTGGTATTCTTACATATTCGTTCAAGAGAAAACTCTCCTGTGCGTTCTCTATTGAGGCTACACGCTTAGACATACACGCAACACCAAAGCTTTTCGAGTTACAATGTGTTGTTTAGGAAAAACTAGAAAATTTCACACGAAGCGAGATTTCCATACAACGTGTTTTCTGACAAATTTTGATGAAAGAAAATTCTCCTATGGGTTCTCTTTTGAGGCTACACATTTAGATGTACACGCCACACCAAGTCCTTTCGAGTTACCACGTGTTGTTTAGGAGATACAAGCTAATTTTTTACAATGCGTTATTTCTTCTCGTAAAGTGTTTCCAACAAGTATGTTTTTGTCTTTACTCTGCAACACTGTATTCCTTATAACGTTGTATTCTTACATGTTCTTTCGAGAGAAAACACTCCTGTGTGTACTCTTTAGAGGCTACACGCTTAGACATACTCGCAACACCAAAGCTTTTCGAGTTACAACGTGTTGTTTAGGAAAAACAAGATAATTTTGAACGATGCGGGATTTCCTTAAAACGTGGTTTTCTGACAAATTTTGACGAAAGAAAATTCTCCTGTGGGTTCTCTTTTGAGGCTACACGTGTAGACATACGGGCCACACCAAATCTTTTCGAGTTACAACGTGTTGTTTAGGAGATACAAGCTAATTTTGAACGATGCGTTATTTCTTCTCATAAAGTGTTTCCAATATGTATGTATTTGTCTTTACTCTGCAACACTGTATTTCCTTATAACGTGGTATTCTTACATATTCGTTCGATAGAAAACTCTCCTGCGCATTCCCTTTAGAGGCTACACACTTAAACATACATGAAACACCAAAGCTTTTCGAGTTACAACTTGTTGTTTAGGAAAAACAAGATAATTTCGCAGGATGCGGGATTTCCTTATAACGTGGTTTTCTGATAAATTTTGAAGAAAGAAAATTCTCCTGTGGGGTCTCTTTTGAGGCTACACTTTTAGACGTACACGCCAAACCAAATCTTTTCGAGTTACCACTTGTTGTTTAGGAGATACAAGCTTATATTTTATGATGCGTCATTTCTTCTCGTAAAGTGTTTCCAATATTTATGTTTTTGTCTTTACTCTGCAACACTGTATTTCCTTATAACGTTGTAGTCTTACATGTTCCTTTGAGAGAAAACTCTCCTGTGCATTCTCTTTTGAGGCTACACGCTTAGATATACACGCAACACCAAAGCTTTTCGAGTTACAACGTGTTGTTTAGGAAAAACAAGATAATTTTGCACGATGCGGAATTTCCTTAAAATGTGGTTATCTAATTTTGATGAAAGAAAATTCTCCTGTTGGTTCTCTTTTGAGGCTACACGTTTAGACGGACACGCCAAACCAAATCTTTTCGAGTTACCACGTGTTGTTAGGAGATACAAGGTAACTTTGTATGATGTATTATTTCTTCTCGTAAAGTGTTTCCAATATGTACTTATTTGTCTTTACTCTGCAAAATTGTATTTCCTAATAACGTGGTATTCTTACATATTCTCTCGAGAGAAAACTATCCTGTGCCTTCTCTTTTGAGGCTCCACGCTTAGACATACACGCAACACTAAAGGTTTTCGAGTTACAATATGTTGTTTAGGAAAAAGAAGATGGTTTCACACGATGCGGGATTTCCTTAAAACTTGGTTCTGTGAAAAATTTTGATGAAAGAAAATTCTCCTGTGGGTTCTCCTTTGAGGCTACACGTTTAGACGTACAGGCCACACCAAATCTTTTCGAGTTACAACTTGTTGTTTAGGAGATACAAGCTAATTTTGTACTACGCGTTAATTCTTCTCGTAAAGTGTTTCCAATACGTATGTGTTTGTCTTTACTCTGCAACATTGTATTTCCTTATAACGTGGCATTCTTACATATTCTTTCGAGAGAAAACTCTCCTGTGCTTTCTCTTTTGAGGCTACACGCTTAGACATACACGCAACACCAGAGCTTTTCGAGTTACAACGTGTTGTTTAGGAAAAACTAGATAATTACGCACAATGCGAGATTTCCTTAAAACGTGGTTTCTGACAAATTTTGATGAAAGAAAATTCTCCTGTGGGATCTCTTTTGAGGCTACACGCTTAGACGTACAGGCCACACCAAATCTTTTCGAGTAACAACGTGTTGTTTAGGAGATTCAAGCTAATTTTGTACGATGCGTTAATTCCTCTCGTAAAGTGTTTCCAATATGTACGTATTTGTCTTTACTCTGCAACACTGTATTTCCTTATAACGGGGTATTCTTACATATTCTTTCGAGAGAAAACTCTCCTGTGCATTCCCTTTTGAGGCTACACACTTAGACATACACGCAACACCAAAGCTTTTCGAGTTACAACTTGTTGTTTAGGAAAAACAAGATAATTTCGCAGGATGCGGGATTTCGTTAAAACGTGGTTTTCTGACAAATTTTGAAGAAAGAAAATTCTCCAGTGGGTTCTCTTTTGAGGCTACACCTTTAGACGTACACGCCAAACCAAATGTTTTCGAGTTTCCACTTTTTGTTTAGGACATACAAGCTAATATTGTATGATGCGTAATTTCTTCTTGTAAAGTGTTTCCAATAAGTACGTATTTGTCTTTACTCTGCAACACTGTATTTCCTTATAACGTTGTATTCTTACATGATCTTTCGAGAGAAAACTCTCCTGTGCATTCTCTTTTGAGGCTACACGCTGAGACATACACGCAACACCAAAGCTTTTCGAGTTACAAGGTGTTGTTTAGGAATAACAAGATAATTTCGCACGATGCGGGATTTCCTTAAAACGTGGTTTTCTGAAAATTTTGACGAAAGAAAATTCTCCTTTGTGTTCTCTTTTGAGGCTACACGTTTAGACGTACACGCCAAACCAAATCTTTTCGAGTTACCACGTGTTGTTTAGGAGATACAAGCTAATTTTGTACGATGCGTTATGATGCGTTATTTCTTCTCCTAAAGTGTTTCCAATATGTACTTATTTGCCTTTACTCTGCAAAATTGTATTTCTTTATAACGTGGTATTCTTACATATTCTTTCGAGAGAAAACTCTCCTGTACCTTTGCTTTTGAGGCTCCACGCTTAGACATACACGCAACACCAAAGCTTTTTGAGTTACAACATGTTGTTTAGGAAAAAGAAGATGATTTCGCACGATGCGGGATTTCCTTAAAACGTGGTTTTCTGAAAATTTTTAACGAAAGAAAATTGTCCTGTGGGTTCCCTTTTGAGGCAACACGTTTAGACGTACACGCCACACCGAATTTTTTCGAGTTACAACGTGTTGTTTAGGAGATACAAGTTAATTTTTTACGATGTGTTATTTCTTCTCGTAAAGTGTTTCCAATATGTACGTATCTGTCTTTACTCTGCAACACTCTATTTCCTTATAACGTGGTATTCTTACATATTCTTTCTAGAAAAAACTCTCCTTTACATTCTCTTTTGAGGCTACACGCTTAGACATACACACAACACCAAAGTTTTTCGAGTTACAACGTGTTGTTTAGGAAAAACAAGATAATTTTGCATGATGAGGGATTTCCTTATATCGTGGTTTTCTGACAAATTTTGAAGAAAGAAAATTCTCCTGTGGGGTCTCTTTTGAGGCTACACTTTTAGACGTACACGCCAAACCAAATCTTTTCGAGTTACCACTTGTTGTTTAGGAGATACAAGCTTATATTTTATGATGTGTCATTTCTTCTCGTAAAGTGTTTCCAGTATGTACGTATTTGTCTTTACTCTCCAACACTGTATTTCCGTATAACGTTGTATTCTTACATGTTCTTTCGAGAGAAAACTCTCCTGTGCATTCTCTTTTGAGGCTACACGCTGAGACATACATGCAACACCAAAGCTTTTCGTGTTACAAAATGTTTAGGAAAAACAAGATAATTTCGCACGATGGGGGATTTCCTTAAAACGTGGTTTTCTGACAAATTTTGACGAAAGAAAATTCTCCTTTGTGTTCTCTTTTGCGGCTACACGTTTAGACGTACACGCCAAACCAAACCTTTTCGAGTTACCACGTGTTGTTTAGGAGATACAAGCTAATTTTGTATGATGCGTTATTTCTTCTCCTAAAGTGTTTCCAATATGTACTTATTTGCCTTTACTCGGCAAAATTGTATTTCTTTATAACGTCTATTCTTACATATTCTTTCGAGAGAAAACTCTCCTGTGCCTTCGCTTTTGAGGCTCCACGCTTAAACATACACGCAACACCAAAGTTTTTTGAGTTACAACATGTTGTTTAGGAAAAAGAAGATGATTTCGCACGATGCTGGATTTCCTTAAAACGTGGTTTTCTGAAAAATCTAACGAAAGAAAATTGTCCTGTGGGTTCTCTTTTGAGGCTACACGTTTAGACGTACACGCCACACCAAATCTTTTCGAGTTACAACGTGTTGTTTAGGAGAAACAAGTTAATTTTTTACGATGCGTTATTTCTTCTCGTAGAGAGTTTCCAATATGTACGTATTTGTCTTTACTCTGCAACAATGTATTTCCTTATAACGTGGTATTCTTAAATATTCTTTCGAGAAAAAACTCTCCTTTACATTCCCTTTGAGGCTACACGCTTAGACATACACGCAACACCAAAGCTTTTCGAGTTACAACTTGTTGTTTAGGAAAAACAAGATAATTTTGCACGATGAGGGATTTCCTTAAAACGTGGTTTTCTCACATATTTTGACGAAAGAAAATTCTCCTGTGGGTTCTCTTTTGAGGCTACACGTTTAGCTGTACACGCCACACCAAATCCTTTCGAGTTACAACCGGTTGTTTAGGAGATACGAGCTAATTTTGTATGATGCATTAGTTCTTCTCGTAAAGTGTTTCCAATACATACGTATTTGTCTTTACTCTGCAACACTGTATTTCCTTATAATGTGATATTCTTACATATTCTTTTGAGGGAAAACTCTCCTGTGTGTTCTCTTTTGAGGCTACATGCTTAGACATACACACAACACCAAAGATTTTCGAGTTACAACGTGTTGTTTAGGAAAAACTAGATAATTTCGCACAATGCGAGATTTCCTTAAAACGTGGTTTCTGACAAATTTTGATGAAAGAAAATTCTCCTGTGGGTTCTCTTTTGAGGCTACACGTTGAGACGTACACGTCACACCAAAACTTTTCGAGTTACAACGAGTTGTTTAGGAGACACAAGCTAATTTTGTATGATGCGATATTTCTTCTTTTAAAGTGTTTCCAATATGTACGTATTTGTCTTTACTCTGCAACACTGTATTTCCTTATAACGTGGTATTCTTACATATTCTTTCGAGAGAAAACTCTCCTGTGCATTCCCTTTTGTGGCTACACACTTAGTCATACACGCAACACCAAAGCTTTTCGAGTTGCAACTTGTTGTTTAGGAAAAACAAGATAATTTCGCAGGATGCGGGATTTCGTTAAAACGTGATTTTCTGAAAAATTTTGAAGAAAGAAAATTCTCCTATGGGTTCTCTTTTCAGGCTACACGTTTAGACGTACACGCCACACCAAGTCCTTTCGAGTTACCACGTGTTGTTTAGGAGATACAAGCTAATTTTTTACAATGCGTTATTTCTTCTCGTAAAGTGTTTCCATCAAGTATGTATTTGTCTTTACTCTGCAACACTGTATTCCCTTATAACGTTGTATTCTTACATGTTCTTTCGAGAGAAAACTCTCCTGTGCGTACTCTTTAGAGGCTACACGCTTAAACATACACGCAACGCCAAAGATTTTCGAGTTACAATGTGTTGTTTAGGAAAAGCAAGATAATTTCGCACGATGCGAGATTTCCATAAAACGTGGTTTTCTGAAAAATTTTGACAAAAGAAAGTTTTCCTGTGGGTTCTCTTTTGAGGCTACACGTGTAGAAGTACGAGCCACAACAAATCTTTTCGAGTTCCAATTGTTGTTTAGGAGATACAAGATAATTTTGTACGATGTGTTATTTCCTCTCTTAAAGTGTTTCCAATACGTACGTATTTGTCTTTATTCTGCAACACTGTATTTTCTCATAACATGGTATACTTACAAATTCTTTCGAGAGAAAACTCTCCTGTGCATTCTCTTTTGAGGCTACAAGCTTAGACATACACCCAACTCCAAAACTTTTCGAGTTACATCATGTTGTTCAGGAAAAAGAAGATGATTTGGCACGATGCGGGATTTCCTTAAAACGTGGTTTTCTGAAAAATTTTGACGAAAGAAAATTCTCCTGTGGGTTCTCTTTTGAGGCTACACGTTTAGACGTACACGCCGCACCAAATCTTTTCGAGTTACAACGTTTTGTTTAGGAGATACAAGCTAATTTTCTACGATGCGTTACTTCTTCTCGTAAAGTGTTTCCAATATGTACATATTTGTCTGCTCTGCAACACTGTATTTCCTTTTAACGTTGTATTATTACATGTTCTTTTGAGAGAAAACTCTCCTGTGCATTGTCTTTAGAGGCAACATGCTCAGACATACACGCAACACCAAAGCTTTTCTAGTTACAACGTGTTGTTTAGGAAAAACAAGATAATTTTGCACGATGCGGGATTTCCTTAAAACGTGGTTCTTTGACAAATTTTGACGAAAAAAAGTTCTCCTGTTGGTTCTCTTTTGAGGCTACAAGTGTAGAAGTACGAGCCACACCAAATATTTTCGAGTTATAACGTGTTGTTTAGGAGATACAAGCAAATTTTGTACGATGCGTTATTTCTTCCCTAAATTGTTTCCAATATGTCGTTATTTATCTTTACTCTGCAACACTGTATTTTCTTATAACGTGGTATTCTTACATATTCTTTCGAGGGAAAACTCTCCTGTGCATGCTCTTTTGAGGCTACACGCTTAGACGAACACGCACGCCAAAGCTTTTCGAGTTACAACGTGTTGTTTAGGAAAAAGAAGATAATTTTGCACGATGCGAGATTTCCATAAAACGTGGTTTTCAGACAAATTTTGACGGCAGAAAGTTCTCCTCTGGGTTCTCTTTTGAGGCTACACGTGTAGAGGTACGAGCCACACCAAATCTTTTCGAGTTACAATGTGTTGTTTAGGAGATACAAGCTAATTTTGTACAATGCGTTATTTCTTCTCTTAAAGTGTTTCCAATACGTACGTAGTTGTCTTTATTCTGCAACACTGTATTTCCTTATAACGTGGTATTCTTACATATTCTTTCGAGAGAAAACTCTCCTGTGCATTCTCTTTTGAGGCTACATGCTTAGACATACATGCAACACCAAAGCTTTTCGAGTTACAACGTGTTGTTTAGGAAAAACAAGATAATTTCGCACGATGCGCTATTTCCTTCAAAAGTGGTTTCAGACAAATTTTGATGAAAGAAAATTCTCCTGTGGGTTCTCGTTTGAGGCTACACTTTTAGACGTACATGACACACCAAATCTTTTCGAGTTACAACGTGTTGTTTAGGAGATACAAGCTCATTTTTTACGATGCATTATTTCTTCTCCTAAAGTGTTTCCAATATGTACTTATTTGTCTTTACTCTGCAAAATTGTATTTCCTTTTAACGTGGTATTCTTACATATTCTTTCATGAGAACACTCTCCTGTGCCTTCTCTTTTGAGTCTCCACGCTTACACATACACGCAACACCAACGCTTTTCGAGTTACAACATGTTGTTTAGGAAAAAGAAGATGATTTCGCACGATGCGGGATTTCCTTAAAACGTGGTTTTCTGAAAAATTTTGACGAAAGAAAATTCTCCTGTGGGTTCTCTTTTGAGGCTACATGTTTAGATGTACACGCCACACCAAATCTTTTCGAGTTACAACGTGTTGTTTTGGAGATACAAGCTAATTTTGTACGATGCGTTAATTCTTCTCATAAAGTGTTTCCAATACATACGTATTTGTCTTTACTCTGCAACACTGTATTTCCTTATAACGTGGTATTCTTACATATTCTTTCGAGAGAAAAGTATCCTGTGCATTCCCTTTTGAGGCTGCACACTTAGACATACAGGCAACATCAATGCTTTTAGAGTTACAACGTGTTGTTTATGAAAAACAAGATTATTTCGCACGATGCGGGATTTCCTTAAAACGTGGTTTTCTGACAAATTTTGACGAATGAAAATTCTCCTGTGGGTTCTCTTTTGAGGCTCCACGTTTAGACATACACGCCACACCAAATCCTTTCGAGTTACCACGTGTTACTTAGGAGATACAAGCTAATTTTCTACGATGCGTTATTTCTTCTCGTAAAGTGTTTCCAATAATTACGTATTTGTCTTTACTCTGCAACACTGTATTTCCTTATAACGTTGTATTCTTACATGTTATTTCGAGAGAAAACTCTCCTGTGCGTTCTCTTTAGAGGCTACAGGCTTAGACATACACGAAACACCAAAGCTTTTTGAGTTACAACATGTTGTTTATGAAAAACAAGATAATTTTGCACGATGCGAGATTTCCTTAAAACGTGGTTTTCTGACAAATTTTGACGAAAGAAAGTTATCCTGTGGTTTCTCTTTTGAGGGTACACGTGTAGACGTACGAGCCACACCAAATCTTTTCGAGTTACAACGCGTACGTATATGTCTTTACTCTGCAAAACTGTATTTCCTTATGAAGTGGTATTCTTACATATCCTTTCGAGAGAAAACTGTCCTGTGCCTTCTCTTTTGAGGCTACACACTTAGACATACACGCAACATGAAAGCTTTTCGACTTACAACGTGTTGTTTAGGAAAAACAAGATAATTTCGCACGATGCGGGATTTCCTTAAAACGTGATTTTCTGAAAAATTTTGACGAAAGAAAATTCTCCTTTTGGTTCTCTTTAGATGCTACATGTTAAGACGTACACGCCACAACAATTCTTTTCGAGATACAACGTGTAGTTTTGGAGATACAAGCTAATTTTGTACTATGCGTTATTTCTTCTCGTAAAGAGTTTCCAATGCGTACGTATATGTCTTTACTCTGCAAAACTGTATTTCCTTATGAAGTGGTATTCTTACATATCCTTTCGACAGAAAACTGTCCTGTGCCTTCTCTTTTGAGGCTACACTCTTAGACATACACGCAACATGAAAGCTTTTCGACTTACAACGTGTTGTTTAGGAAAAACAAGATAATTTCGCACGATGCGGGATTTCCTTAAAACGTGATTTTCTGAAAAATTTTGACGAAAGAAAATTCTCCTTTTGGATCTCTTTAGATGCTACATGTTAAGACGTACACGCCACAACAATTCTTTTCGAGATACAACGTGTAGTTTTGGAGATACAAGCTAATTTTGTACTATGCGTTATTTCTTCTCGTAAAGAGTTTCCAATGCGTACGTATATGTCTTTACTCTGCAAAACTGTATTTCCTTATGAAGTGGTATTCTTACATATCCTTTCGAGAGAAAACTGTCCTGTGCCTTCTCTTTTGAGGCTACACTCTTAGACATACACGCAACATGAAAGCTTTTCGACTTACAACGTGTTGTTTAGGAAAAACAAGATAATTTCGCACGATGCGGGATTTCCTTAAAACGTGATTTTCTGAAAAATTTTGAAGAAAGAAAATTCTCCTTTTGGTTCTCTTTAGATGCTACATGTTAAGACGTACACGCCACAACAATTCTTTTCGAGATACAACGTGTAGTTTTGGAGATACAAGCTAATTTTGTACTATGCGTTATTTCTTCTCGTAAAGAGTTTCCAATGCGTACGTATATGTCTTTACTCTGCAAAGCTGTATTTCCTTATGAAGTGGTATTCTTACATATCCTTTCGAGAGAAAACTGTCCTGTGCCTTCTCTTTTGAGGCTACACACTTAGACATACACGCAAAATGAAAGCTTTTCGACTTACAACGTGTTGTTTAGGAAAAACAAGATAATTTCGCACGATGCGAGATTTCCTTAAAACGTGATTTTCTGAAAAATTTTGACGAAAGAAAATTCTCCTTTTGGTTCTCTTTAGATGCTACATGTTAAGACGTACACGCCACAACAATTCTTTTCGAGATACAACGTGTAGTTTTGGAGATACAAGCTAATTTTGTACTATGCGTTATTTCTTCTTGTAAGGAGTTTCCAATGCGTACGTATATGTCTTTACTCTGCAAAGCTGTATTTCCTTATGAAGTGGTATTCTACATATCCTTTCGAGAGAAAACTGTCCTGTGCCTTCTCTTTTGAGGCTACACACTTAGACATACACGCAACATGAAAGCTTTTCGACTTACAACGTGTTGTTTAGGAAAAACAAGATAATTTCGCACGATGCGGGATTTCCTTAAAACGTGATTTTCTGAAAAATTTTGACGAAAGAAAATTCTCCTTTTGGTTCTCTTTAGATGCTACATGTTAAGACGTACACGCCACAACAATTCTTTTCGAGATACAACGTGTAGTTTTGGAGATACAAGCTAATTTTGTACTATGCGTTATTTCTTCTCGTAAAGAGTTTCCAATGCGTACGTATATGTCTTTACTCTGCAAAACTGTATTTCCTTATGAAGTGGTATTCTTACATATCCTTTCGAGAGAAAACTGTCCTGTGCCTTCTCTTTTGAGGCTACACACTTAGACATACACGCAACATGAAAGCTTTTCGACTTATAACGTGTTGTTTAGGAAAAACAAGATAATTTCGCACGATGTGGGATTTCCTTAAAACGTGATTTTCTGAAAAATTTTGACGAAAGAAAATTCTCCTTTTGGTTCTCTTTAGATGCTACATGTTAAGACGTACACGCCACAACAATTCTTTTCGAGATACAACGTGTAGTTTTGGAGATACAAGCTAATTTTGTACTATGCGTTATTTCTTCTCGTAAAGAGTTTCCAATGCGTACGTATATGTCTTTACTCTGCAAAACTGTATTTCCTTATGAAGTGGTATTCTTACATATCCTTTCGAGAGAAAACTGTCCTGTGCCTTCTCTTTTGAGGCTACACACTTAGACATACACGCAACATGAAAGCTTTTCGACTTACAACGTGTTGTTTAGGAAAAACAAGATAATTTCGCACGATGTGGGATTTCCTTAAAACGTGATTTTCTGAAAAATTTTGACGAAAGAAAATTCTCTTTTTGGTTCTCTTTAGATGCTACATGTTAAGACGTAAACGCCACAACAATTCTTTTCGAGATACAACGTGTAGTTTTGGAGATACAAGCTAATTTTGTACTATGCGTTATTTCTTCTCGTAAAGAGTTTCCAATGCGTACGTATATGTCTTTACTCTGCAAAACTGTATTTCCTTATGAAGTGGTATTCTTACATATCCTTTCGAGAGAAAACTGTCCTGTGCCTTCTCTTTTGAGGCTACACACTTAGACATACACGCAACATGAAAGCTTTTCGACTTACAACGTGTTGTTTAGGAAAAACAAGATAATTTCACACGATGCGGGATTTCCTTAAAACGTGATTTTCTGAAAAATTTTGACGAAAGAAAATTCTCCTTTTGGTTCTCTTTAGATGCTACATGTTAAGACGTACACGCCACAAGAATTCTTTTCGAGATACAACGTGTAGTTTTGGAGATACAAGCTAATTTTGTACTATGCGTTATTTCTTCTCGTATAGAGTTTCCAATGCGTACGTATATGTGTTTACTCTGCAAAACTGTATTTCCTTATGAAGTGGTATTCTTACATATCCTTTCGAGAGAAAACTGTCCTGTGCCTTCTCTTTTGAGGCTACACACTTAGACATACACGCAACATGAAAGCTTTTCGACTTACAACGTGTTGTTTAGGAAAAACAAGATAATTTCGCACGATGCGGGATTTCCTTAAAACGTGATTTTCTGAAAAATTTTGACAAAAGAAAATTCTCCTTTTGGTTCTCTTTAGATGCTACATGTTAAGACGTACACGCCACAACAATTCTTTTCGAGATACAACGTGTAGTTTTGGAGATACAAGCTAATTTTGTACTATGCGTTATTTCTTCTCGTAAAGAGTTTCCAATGCGTACGTATATGTCTTTACTCTGCAAAACTGTATTTCCTTATGAAGTGGTATTCTTACATATCCTTTCGAGAGAAAACTGTCCTGTGCCTTCTCTTTTGAGGCTACACACTTAGACATACACGCAACATGAAAGCTTTTCGACTTACAACGTGTTGTTTAGGAAAAACAAGATAATTTCGCACGATGCGGGATTTCCTTAAAACGTGATTTTCTGAAAAATTTTGACGAAAGAAAATTCTCCTTTTGGTTCTCTTTAGATGCTACATGTTAAGACGTACACGCCACAACAATTCTTTTCGAGATACAACGTGTAGTTTTGGAGATACAAGCTAATTTTGTACTATGCGTTATTTCTTCTCGTAAGGAGTTTCCAATGCGTACGTATATGTCTTTACTCTGCAAAGCTGTATTTCCTTATGAAGTGGTATTCTTACATATCCTTTCAAGAGAAAACTGTCCTGTGCCTTCTCTTTTGAGGCTACACACTTAGACATACACGCAACATGAAAGCTTTTCGACTTACAACGTGTTGTTTAGGAAAAACAAGATAATTTCGCACGATGCGGGATTTCCTTAAAACGTGATTTTCTGAAAAATTTTGACGAAAGAAAATTCTCCTTTTGGTTCTCTTTAGATGCTACATGTTAAGACGTACACGCCACAACAATTCTTTTCGAGATACAACGTGTAGTTTTGGAGATACAAGCTAATTTTGTACTATGCGTTATTTCTTCTCGTAAAGAGTTTCCAATGCGTACGTATATGTCTTTACTCTGCAAAACTGTATTTCCTTATGAAGTGGTATTCTTACATATCCTTTCGAGAGAAAACTGTCCTGTGCCTTCTCTTTTGAGGCTACACACTTAGACATACACGCAACATGAAAGCTTTTCGACTTACAACGTGTTGTTTAGGAAAAACAAGATAATTTCGCACGATGCGGGATTTCCTTAAAACGTGATTTTCTGAAAAATTTTGACGAAAGAAAATTCTCCTTTTGGTTCTCTTTAGATGCTACATGTTAAGACGTACACGCCACAACAATTCTTTTCGAGATACAACGTGTAGTTTTGGAGATACAAGCTAATTTTGTACTATGCGTTATTTCTTCTCGTAAAGAGTTTCCAATGCGTACGTATATGTCTTTACTCTGCAAAACTGTATTTCCTTATGAAGTGGTATTCTTACATATCCTTTCGAGAGAAAACTGTCCTGTGCCTTCTCTTTTGAGGCTACACACTTAGACATACACGCAACATGAAAGCTTTTCGACTTACAACGTGTTGTTTAGGAAAAACAAGATAATTTCGCACGATGCGGGATTTCCTTAAAACGTGATTTTCTGAAAAATTTTGACGAAAGAAAATTCTCCTTTTGGTTCTCTTTAGATGCTACATGTTAAGACGTACACGCCACAACAATTCTTTTCGAGATACAACGTGTAGTTTTGGAGATACAAGCTAATTTTGTACTATGCGTTATTTCTTCTCTTAAAGAGTTTCCAATGCGTACGTATATGTCTTTACTCTGCAAAGCTGTATTTCCTTATGAAGTGGTATTCTTACATATCCTTTCGAGAGAAAACTGTCCTGTGCCTTCTCTTTCGAGGCTATACACTTAGACATACACGCAACATGAAAGCGTTTCGACTTACAACGTGTTGTTTAGGAAAAACAAGATAATTTCGCACGATGCGGGATTTCCTTAAAACGTGATTTTCTGAAAAATTTTGACGGAAGAAAATTCTCCTTTTGGTTCTCTTTAGATGCTACATGTTAAGACGTACACGCCACAAGAATTCTTTTCGAGATACAACGTGTAGTTTTGGAGATACAAGCTAATTTTGTACTATGCGTTATTTCTTCTCGTAAGGAGTTTCCAATGCGTACGTATATGTCTTTACTCTGCAAAGCTGTATTTCCTTATGAAGTGGTATTCATACATATCCTTTCGAGAGAAAACTGTCCTGTGCCTTCTCTTTTGAGGCTACACACTTAGACATACACGCAACATGAAAGCTTTTCGACTTACAACGTGTTGTTTAGGAAAAACAAGATAATTTCGCACGATGCGGGATTTCCTTAAAACGTGATTTTCTGAAAAATTTTGACGAAAGAAAATTCTCCTTTTGGTTCTCTTTAGATGCTACATGTTAAGACGTACACGCCACAACAATTCTTTTCGAGATACAACGTGTAGTTTTGGAGATACAAGCTAATTTTGTACTATGCGTTATTTCTTCTCGTAAAGAGTTTCCAATGCGTACGTATATGTCTTTACTCTGCAAAACTGTATTTCCTTATGAAGTGGTATGCTTACATATCCTTTCGAGAGAAAACTGTCCTGTGCCTTCTCTTTTGAGGCTACACACTTAGACATACACGCAACATGAAAGCTTTTCGACTTACAACGTGTTGTTTAGGAAAAACAAGATAATTTCGCACGATGCGGGATTTCCTTAAAACGTGATTTTCTGAAAAATTTTGACGAAAGAAAATTCTCCTTTTGGTTCTCTTTAGATGCTACATGTTAAGACGTACACGCCACAACAATTCTTTTCGAGATACAACGTGTAGTTTTGGAGATACAAGCTAATTTTGTACTATGCGTTATTTCTTCTCGTGAAGAGTTTCCAATGCGTACGTATATGTCTTTACTCTGCAAAACTGTATTTCCTTATGAAGTGGTATTCGTACATATCCTTTCGAGAGAAAAATGTCCTGTGCCTTCTCTTTTGAGGCTACACACTTAGACATACACGCAACATGAAAGCTTTTCGACTTACAACGTGTTGTTTAGGAAAAACAAGATAATTTCGCACGATGCGGGATTTCCTTAAAACGTGATTTTCTGAAAAATTTTGACGAAAGAAAATTCTCCTTTTGGTTCTCTTTAGATGCTACATGTTAAGACGTACACGCCACAACAATTCTTTTCGAGATACAACGTATAGTTTTGGAGATACAAGCTAATTTTGTACTATGCGTTATTTCTTCTCGTAAAGAGTTTCCAATGCGTACGTATATGTCTTTACTCTGCAAAGCTGTATTTCCTTATGAAGTGGTATTCTTACATATCCTTTCGAGAGAAAACTGTCCTGTGCCTTCTCTTTCGAGGCTATACACTTAGACATACACGCAACATGAAAGCGTTTCGACTTACAACGTGTTGTTTAGGAAAAACAAGATAATTTCGCACGATGCGGGATTTCCTTAAAACGTGATTTTCTGAAAAATTTTGACGAAAGAAAATTCTCCTTTTGGTTCTCTTTAGATGCTACATGTTAAGACGTACACGCCACAACAATTCTTTTCGAGATACAACGTGTAGTTTTGGAGATACAAGCTAATTTTGTACTATGCGTTATTTCTTCTCGTAAGGAGTTTCCAATGCGTACGTATATGTCTTTACTCTGCAAAGCTGTATTTCCTTATGAAGTGGTATTCTTACATATCCTTTCGAGAGAAAACTGTCCTGTGCCTTCTCTTTTGAGGCTACACACTTAGACATACACGCAACATGAAAGCTTTTCGACTTACAACGTGTTGTTTAGGAAAAACAAGATAATTTCGCACGATGCGGGATTTCCTTAAAACGTGATTTTCTGAAAAATTTTGACGAAAGAAAATTCTCCTTTTGGTTCTCTTTAGATGCTACATGTTAAGACGTACACGCCACAACAATTCTTTTCGAGATACAACGTGTAGTTTTGGAGATACAAGCTAATTTTGTACTATGCGTTATTTCTTCTCGTAAAGAGTTTCCAATGCGTACGTATATGTCTTTACTCTGCAAAACTGTATTTCCTTATGAAGTGGTATTCTTACATATCCTTTCGAGAGAAAACTGTCCTGTGCCTTCTCTTTTGAGGCTACACACTTAGACATACACGCAACATGAAAGCTTTTCGACTTACAACGTGTTGTTTAGGAAAAACAAGATAATTTCGTACGATGCGGGATTTCCTTAAAACGTGATTTTCTGAAAAATTTTGACGAAAGAAAATTCTCCTTTTGGTTCTCTTTAGATGCTACATGTTAAGACGTACACGCCACAACAATTCTTTTCGAGATACAACGTGTAGTTTTGGAGATACAAGCTAATTTTGTACTATGCGTTATTTCTTCTCGTAAAGAGTTTCCAATGCGTACGTATATGTCTTTACTCTGCAAAACTGTATTTCCTTATGAAGTGGTATTCTTACATATCCTTTCGAGAGAAAACTGTCCTGTGCCTTCTCTTTTGAGGCTACACACTTAGACATACACGCAACATGAAAGCTTTTCGACTTACAACGTGTTGTTTAGGAAAAACAAGATAATTTCGCACGATGCGGGATTTCCTTAAAACGTGATTTTCTGAAAAATTTTGACGAAAGAAAATTCTCCTTTTGGTTCTCTTTAGATGCTACATGTTAAGACGTACACGCCACAAGAATTCTTTTCGAGATACAACGTGTAGTTTTGGAGATACAAGCTAATTTTGTACTATGCGTTATTTCTTCTCGTAAGGAGTTTCCAATGCGTACGTATATGTCTTTACTCTGCAAAGCTGTATTTCCTTATGAAGTGGTATTCTTACATATCCTTTCGAGAGAAAACTGTCCTGTGCCTTCTCTTTTGAGGCTACACACTTAGACATACACGCAACATGAAAGCTTTTCGACTTACAACGTGTTGTTTAGGAAAAACAAGATAATTTCGCACGATGCGGGATTTCCTTAAAACGTGATTTTCTGAAAAATTTTGACGAAAGAAAATTCTCCTTTTGGTTCTCTTTAGATGCTACATGTTAAGACGTACACGCCACAACAATTCTTTTCGAGATACAACGTGTAGTTTTGGAGATACAAGCTAATTTTGTACTATGCGTTATTTCTTCTCGTAAGGAGTTTCCAATGCGTACGTATACATCTTTACTCTGCAAAGCTGTATTTCCTTATGAAGTGGTATTCTTACATATCCTTTCGAGAGAAAACTGTCCTGTGCCTTCTCTTTTGAGGCTACACACTTAGACATACACGCAACATGAAAGCTTTTCGACTTACAACGTGTTGTTTAGGAAAAACAAGATAATTTCGCACGATGCGGGATTTCCTTAAAACGTGATTTTCTGAAAAATTTTGACGAAAGAAAATTCTCCTTTTGGTTCTCTTTAGATGCTACATGTTAAGACGTACACGCCACAACAATTCTTTTCGAGATACAACGTGTAGTTTTGGAGATACAAGCTAATTTTGTACTATGCGTTATTTCTTCTCGTAAAGAGTTTCCAATGCGTACGTATATGTCTTTACTCTGCAAAACTGTATTTCCTTATGAAGTGGTATTCTTACATATCCTTTCGAGAGAAAAATGTCCTGTGCCTTCTCTTTTGAGGCTACACACTTAGACATACACGCAACATGAAAGCTTTTCGACTTACAACGTGTTGTTTAGGAAAAACAAGATAATTTCGCACGATGCGGGATTTCCTTAAAACGTGATTTTCTGAAAAATTTTGACGAAAGAAAATTCTCCTTTTGGTTCTCTTTAGATGCTACATGTTAAGACGTACACGCCACAACAATTCTTTTCGAGATACAACGTGTAGTTTTGGAGATACAAGCTAATTTTGTACTATGCGTTATTTCTTCTCGTAAAGAGTTTCCAATGCGTACGTATATGTCTTTACTCTGCAAAACTGTATTTCCTTATGAAGTGGTATTCTTACATATCCTTTCGAGAGAAAACTGTCCTGTGCCTTCTCTTTTGAGGCTACACACTTAGACATACACGCAACATGAAAGCTTTTCGACTTACAACGTGTTGTTTAGGAAAAACAAGATAATTTCGCACGATGCGGGATTTCCTTAAAACGTGATTTTCTGAAAAATTTTGACGAAAGAAAATTCTCCTTTTGGTTCTCTTTAGATGCTACATGTTAAGACGTACACGCCACAACAATTCTTTTCGAGATACAACGTGTAGTTTTGGAGATACAAGCTAATTTTGTACTATGCGTTATTTCTTCTCGTAAAGAGTTTCCAATGCGTACCTATATGTCTTTACTCTGCAAAACTGTATTTCCTTATGAAGTGGTATTCTTACATATCCTTTCGAGAGAAAACTGTCCTGTGCCTTCTCTTTTGAGGCTACACACTTAGACAAACACGCAACATGAAAGCTTTTCGACTTACAACGTGTTGTTTAGGAAAAACAAGATAATTTCGCACGATGCGGGATTTCCTTAAAACGTGATTTTCTGAAAAATTTTGACGAAAGAAAATTCTCCTTTTGGTTCTCTTTAGATGCTACATGTTAAGACGTACACGCCACAACAATTCTTTTCGAGATACAACGTGTAGTTTTGGAGATACAAGCTAATTTTGTACTATGCGTTATTTCTTCTCGTAAGGAGTTTCCAATGCGTACGTATATGTCTTTACTCTGCAAAGCTGTATTTCCTTATGAAGTGGTATTCTTACATATCCTTTCGAGAGTAAACTGTCCTGTGCCTTCTCTTTTGAGGCTACACACTTAGACATACACGCAACATGAAAGCTTTTCGACTTACAACGTGTTGTTTAGGAAAAACAAGATAATTTCGCACGATGCGGGATTTCCTTAAAACGTGATTTTCTGAAAAATTTTGACGAAAGAAAATTCTCCTTTTGGTTCTCTTTAGATGCTACATGTTAAGACGTACACGCCACAACAATTCTTTTCGAGATACAACGTGTAGTTTTGGAGATACAAGCTAATTTTGTACTATGCGTTATTTCTTCTCGTAAAGAGTTTCCAATGCGTACCTATATGTCTTTACTCTGCAAAACTGTATTTCCTTATGAAGTGGTATTCTTACATATCCTTTCGAGAGAAAACTGTCCTGTGCCTTCTCTTTTGAGGCTACACACTTAGACATACACGCAACATGAAAGCTTTTCGACTTACAACGTGTTGTTTAGGAAAAACAAGATAATTTCGCACGATGCGGGATTTCCTTAAAACGTGATTTTCTGAAAAATTTTGACGAAAGAAAATTCTCCTTTTGGTTCTCTTTAGATGCTACATGTTAAGACGTACACGCCACAACAATTCTTTTCGAGATACAACGTGTAGTTTTGGAGATACAAGCTAATTTTGTACTATGCGTTATTTCTTCTCGTAAGGAGTTTCCAATGCGTACGTATATGTCTTTACTCTGCAAAGCTGTATTTCCTTATGAAGTGGTATTCTTACATATCCTTTCGAGAGAAAACTGTCCTGTGCCTTCTCTTTTGAGGCTACACACTTAGACATACACGCAACATGAAAGCTTTTCGACTTACAACGTGTTGTTTAGGAAAAACAAGATAATTTCGCACGATGCGGGATTTCCTTAAAACGTGATTTTCTGAAAAATTTTGACGAAAGAAAATTCTCCTTTTGGTTCTCTTTAGATGCTACATGTTAAGACGTACACGCCACAACAATTCTTTTCGAGATACAACGTGTAGTTTTGGAGATACAAGCTAATTTTGTACTATGCGTTATTTCTTCTCGTAAGGAGTTTCCAATGCGTACGTATACATCTTTACTCTGCAAAGCTGTATTTCCTTATGAAGTGGTATTCTTACATATCCTTTCGAGAGAAAACTGTCCTGTGCCTTCTCTTTTGAGGCTACACACTTAGACATACACGCAACATGAAAGCTTTTCGACTTACAACGTGTTGTTTAGGAAAAACAAGATAATTTCGCACGATGCGGGATTTCCTTAAAACGTGATTTTCTGAAAAATTTTGACGAAAGAAAATTCTCCTTTTGGTTCTCTTTAGATGCTACATGTTAAGACGTACACGCCACAACAATTCTTTTCGAGATACAACGTGTAGTTTTGGAGATACAAGCTAATTTTGTACTATGCGTTATTTCTTCTCGTAAAGAGTTTCCAATGCGTACGTATATGTCTTTACTCTGCAAAACTGTATTTCCTTATGAAGTGGTATTCTTACATATCCTTTCGAGAGAAAAATGTCCTGTGCCTTCTCTTTTGAGGCTACACACTTAGACATACACGCAACATGAAAGCTTTTCGACTTACAACGTGTTGTTTAGGAAAAACAAGATAATTTCGCACGATGCGGGATTTCCTTAAAACGTGATTTTCTGAAAAATTTTGACGAAAGAAAATTCTCCTTTTGGTTCTCTTTAGATGCTACATGTTAAGACGTACACGCCACAACAATTCTTTTCGAGATACAACGTGTAGTTTTGGAGATACAAGCTAATTTTGTACTATGCGTTATTTCTTCTCGTAAAGAGTTTCCAATGCGTACGTATATGTCTTTACTCTGCAAAACTGTATTTCCTTATGAAGTGGTATTCTTACATATCCTTTCGAGAGAAAACTGTCCTGTGCCTTCTCTTTTGAGGCTACACACTTAGACATACACGCAACATGAAAGCTTTTCGACTTACAACGTGTTGTTTAGGAAAAACAAGATAATTTCGCACGATGCGGGATTTCCTTAAAACGTGATTTTCTGAAAAATTTTGACGAAAGAAAATTCTCCTTTTGGTTCTCTTTAGATGCTACATGTTAAGACGTACACGCCACAACAATTCTTTTCGAGATACAACGTGTAGTTTTGGAGATACAAGCTAATTTTGTACTATGCGTTATTTCTTCTCGTAAAGAGTTTCCAATGCGTACCTATATGTCTTTACTCTGCAAAACTGTATTTCCTTATGAAGTGGTATTCTTACATATCCTTTCGAGAGAAAACTGTCCTGTGCCTTCTCTTTTGAGGCTACACACTTAGACAAACACGCAACATGAAAGCTTTTCGACTTACAACGTGTTGTTTAGGAAAAACAAGATAATTTCGCACGATGCGGGATTTCCTTAAAACGTGATTTTCTGAAAAATTTTGACGAAAGAAAATTCTCCTTTTGGTTCTCTTTAGATGCTACATGTTAAGACGTACACGCCACAACAATTCTTTTCGAGATACAACGTGTAGTTTTGGAGATACAAGCTAATTTTGTACTATGCGTTATTTCTTCTCGTAAGGAGTTTCCAATGCGTACGTATATGTCTTTACTCTGCAAAGCTGTATTTCCTTATGAAGTGGTATTCTTACATATCCTTTCGAGAGTAAACTGTCCTGTGCCTTCTCTTTTGAGGCTACACACTTAGACATACACGCAACATGAAAGCTTTTCGACTTACAACGTGTTGTTTAGGAAAAACAAGATAATTTCGCACGATGCGGGATTTCCTTAAAACGTGATTTTCTGAAAAATTTTGACGAAAGAAAATTCTCCTTTTGGTTCTCTTTAGATGCTACATGTTAAGACGTACACGCCACAACAATTCTTTTCGAGATACAACGTGTAGTTTTGGAGATACAAGCTAATTTTGTACTATGCGTTATTTCTTCTCGTAAAGAGTTTCCAATGCGTACCTATATGTCTTTACTCTGCAAAACTGTATTTCCTTATGAAGTGGTATTCTTACATATCCTTTCGAGAGAAAACTGTCCTGTGCCTTCTCTTTTGAGGCTACACACTTAGACATACACGCAACATGAAAGCTTTTCGACTTACAACGTGTTGTTTAGGAAAAACAAGATAATTTCGCACGATGCGGGATTTCCTTAAAACGTGATTTTCTGAAAAATTTTGACGAAAGAAAATTCTCCTTTTGGTTCTCTTTAGATGCTACATGTTAAGACGTACACGCCACAACAATTCTTTTCGAGATACAACGTGTAGTTTTGGAGATACAAGCTAATTTTGTACTATGCGTTATTTCTTCTCGTAAAGAGTTTCCAATGCGTACGTATATGTCTTTACTCTGCAAAACTGCATTTCCTTATGAAGTGGTATTCTTACATATCCTTTCGAGAGAAAACTGTCCTGTGCCTTCTCTTTTGAGGCTACACACTTAGACAAACACGCAACATGAAAGCTTTTCGACTTACAACGTGTTGTTTAGGAAAAACAAGATAATTTCGCACGATGCGGGATTTCCTTAAAACGTGATTTTCTGAAAAATTTTGACGAAAGAAAATTCTCCTTTTGGTTCTCTTTAGATGCTACATGTTAAGACGTACACGCCACAACAATTCTTTTCGAGATACAACGTGTAGTTTTGGAGATACAAGCTAATTTTGTACTATGCGTTATTTCTTCTCGTAAGGAGTTTCCAATGCGTACGTATATGTCTTTACTCTGCAAAGCTGTATTTCCTTATGAAGTGGTATTCTTACATATCCTTTCGAGAGTAAACTGTCCTGTGCCTTCTCTTTTGAGGCTACTCACTTAGACATACACGCAACATGAAAGCTTTTCGACTTACAACGTGTTGTTTAGGAAAAACAAGATAATTTCGCACGATGCGGGATTTCCTTAAAACGTGATTTTCTGAAAAATTTTGACGAAAGAAAATTCTCCTTTTGGTTCTCTTTAGATGCTACATGTTAAGACGTACACGCCACAACAATTCTTTTCGAGATACAACGTGTAGTTTTGGAGATACAAGCTAATTTTGTACTATGCGTTATTTCTTCTCGTAAAGAGTTTCCAATGCGTACCTATATGTCTTTACTCTGCAAAACTGTATTTCCTTATGAAGTGGTATTCTTACATATCCTTTCGAGAGAAAACTGTCCTGTGCCTTCTCTTTTGAGGCTACACACTTAGACATACACGCAACATGAAAGCTTTTCGACTTACAACGTGTTGTTTAGGAAAAACAAGATAATTTCGCACGATGCGGGATTTCCTTAAAACGTGATTTTCTGAAAAATTTTGACGAAAGAAAATTCTCCTTTTGGTTCTCTTTAGATGCTACATGTTAAGACGTACACGCCACAACAATTCTTTTCGAGATACAACGTGTAGTTTTGGAGATACAAGCTAATTTTGTACTATGCGTTATTTCTTCTCGTAAAGAGTTTCCAATGCGTACGTATATGTCTTTACTCTGCAAAACTGTATTTCCTTATGAAGTGGTATTCTTACATATCCTTTCGAGAGAAAACTGTCCTGTGCCTTCTCTTTTGAGGCTATACACTTAGACATACACGCAACATGAAAGCGTTTTGACTTACAACGTGTTGTTTAGGAAAAACAAGATAATTTCGCACGATGCGGGATTTCCTTAAAACGTGATTTTCTGAAAAATTTTGACGAAAGAAAATTCTCCTTTTGGTTCTCTTTAGATGCTACATGTTAAGACGTACACGCCACAACAATTCTTTTCGAGATACAACGTGTAGTTTTGGAGATACAAGCTAATTTTGTACTATGCGTTATTTCTTCTCGTAAGGAGTTTCCAATGCGTACGTATACGTCTTTACTCTGCAAAGCTGTATTTCCTTATGAAGTGGTATTCTTACATATCCTTTCGAGAGAAAACTGTCCTGTGCCTTCTCTTTTGAGGCTACACACTTAGACATACACGCAACATGAAAGCTTTTCGACTTACAACGTGTTGTTTAGGAAAAACAAGATAATTTCGCACGATGCGGGATTTCCTTAAAACGTGATTTTCTGAAAAATTTTGACGAAAGAAAATTCTCCGTTTGGTTCTCTTTAGATGCTACATGTTAAGACGTACACGCCACAACAATTCTTTTCGAGATACAACGTGTAGTTTTGGAGATACAAGCTAATTTTGTACTATGCGTTATTTCTTCTCGTAAGGAGTTTCCAATGCGTACGTATATGTCTTTACTCTGCAAAGCTGTATTTCCTTATGAAGTGGTATTCTTACATATCCTTTCGAGAGTAAACTGTCCTGTGCCTTCTCTTTTGAGGCTACACACTTAGACATACACGCAACATGAAAGCTTTTCGACTTACAACGTGTTGTTTAGGAAAAACAAGATAATTTCGCACGATGCGGGATTTCCTTAAAACGTGATTTTCTGAAAAATTTTGACGAAAGAAAATTCTCCTTTTGGTTCTCTTTAGATGCTACATGTTAAGACGTACACGCCACAACAATTCTTTTCGAGATACAACGTGTAGTTTTGGAGATACAAGCTAATTTTGTACTATGCGTTATTTCTTCTCGTAAAGAGTTTCCAATGCGTACCTATATGTCTTTACTCTGCAAAACTGTATTTCCTTATGAAGTGGTATTCTTACATATCCTTTCGAGAGAAAACTGTCCTGTGCCTTCTCTTTTGAGGCTACACACTTAGACATACACGCAA
Organism: Apodemus sylvaticus; assembly: GCF_947179515.1. Lineage (NCBI taxonomy): Eukaryota > Metazoa > Chordata > Mammalia > Rodentia > Muridae > Apodemus > Apodemus sylvaticus. The sequence goes on from NW_026263270.1 coordinate 2,704,441, forward strand.
CATGAAAGCTTTTCGACTTACAACGTGTTGTTTAGGAAAAACAAGATAATTTCGCACGATGCGGGATTTCCTTAAAACGTGATTTTCTGAAAAATTTTGACGAAAGAAAATTCTCCTTTTGGTTCTCTTTAGATGCTACATGTTAAGACGTACACGCCACAACAATTCTTTTCGAGATACAACGTGTAGTTTTGGAGATACAAGCTAATTTTGTACTATGCGTTATTTCTTCTCGTAAAGAGTTTCCAATGCGTACGTATATGTCTTTACTCTGCAAAACTGCATTTCCTTATGAAGTGGTATTCTTACATATCCTTTCGAGAGAAAACTGTCCTGTGCCTTCTCTTTTGAGGCTACACACTTAGACAAACACGCAACATGAAAGCTTTTCGACTTACAACGTGTTGTTTAGGAAAAACAAGATAATTTCGCACGATGCGGGATTTCCTTAAAACGTGATTTTCTGAAAAATTTTGACGAAAGAAAATTCTCCTTTTGGTTCTCTTTAGATGCTACATGTTAAGACGTACACGCCACAACAATTCTTTTCGAGATACAACGTGTAGTTTTGGAGATACAAGCTAATTTTGTACTATGCGTTATTTCTTCTCGTAAGGAGTTTCCAATGCGTACGTATATGTCTTTACTCTGCAAAGCTGTATTTCCTTATGAAGTGGTATTCTTACATATCCTTTCGAGAGTAAACTGTCCTGTGCCTTCTCTTTTGAGGCTACTCACTTAGACATACACGCAACATGAAAGCTTTTCGACTTACAACGTGTTGTTTAGGAAAAACAAGATAATTTCGCACGATGCGGGATTTCCTTAAAACGTGATTTTCTGAAAAATTTTGACGAAAGAAAATTCTCCTTTTGGTTCTCTTTAGATGCTACATGTTAAGACGTACACGCCACAACAATTCTTTTCGAGATACAACGTGTAGTTTTGGAGATACAAGCTAATTTTGTACTATGCGTTATTTCTTCTCGTAAAGAGTTTCCAATGCGTACCTATATGTCTTTACTCTGCAAAACTGTATTTCCTTATGAAGTGGTATTCTTACATATCCTTTCGAGAGAAAACTGTCCTGTGCCTTCTCTTTTGAGGCTACACACTTAGACATACACGCAACATGAAAGCTTTTCGACTTACAACGTGTTGTTTAGGAAAAACAAGATAATTTCGCACGATGCGGGATTTCCTTAAAACGTGATTTTCTGAAAAATTTTGACGAAAGAAAATTCTCCTTTTGGTTCTCTTTAGATGCTACATGTTAAGACGTACACGCCACAACAATTCTTTTCGAGATACAACGTGTAGTTTTGGAGATACAAGCTAATTTTGTACTATGCGTTATTTCTTCTCGTAAAGAGTTTCCAATGCGTACGTATATGTCTTTACTCTGCAAAACTGTATTTCCTTATGAAGTGGTATTCTTACATATCCTTTCGAGAGAAAACTGTCCTGTGCCTTCTCTTTTGAGGCTATACACTTAGACATACACGCAACATGAAAGCGTTTTGACTTACAACGTGTTGTTTAGGAAAAACAAGATAATTTCGCACGATGCGGGATTTCCTTAAAACGTGATTTTCTGAAAAATTTTGACGAAAGAAAATTCTCCTTTTGGTTCTCTTTAGATGCTACATGTTAAGACGTACACGCCACAACAATTCTTTTCGAGATACAACGTGTAGTTTTGGAGATACAAGCTAATTTTGTACTATGCGTTATTTCTTCTCGTAAGGAGTTTCCAATGCGTACGTATACGTCTTTACTCTGCAAAGCTGTATTTCCTTATGAAGTGGTATTCTTACATATCCTTTCGAGAGAAAACTGTCCTGTGCCTTCTCTTTTGAGGCTACACACTTAGACATACACGCAACATGAAAGCTTTTCGACTTACAACGTGTTGTTTAGGAAAAACAAGATAATTTCGCACGATGCGGGATTTCCTTAAAACGTGATTTTCTGAAAAATTTTGACGAAAGAAAATTCTCCTTTTGGTTCTCTTTAGATGCTACATGTTAAGACGTACACGCCACAACAATTCTTTTCGAGATACAACGTGTAGTTTTGGAGATACAAGCTAATTTTGTACTATGCGTTATTTCTTCTCGTAAAGAGTTTCCAATGCGTACCTATATGTCTTTACTCTGCAAAACTGTATTTCCTTATGAAGTGGTATTCTTACATATCCTTTCGAGAGAAAACTGTCCTGTGCCTTCTCTTTTGAGGCTACACACTTAGACATACACGCAACATGAAAGCTTTTCGACTTACAACGTGTTGTTTAGGAAAAACAAGATAATTTCGCACGATGCGGGATTTCCTTAAAACGTGATTTTCTGAAAAATTTTGACGAAAGAAAATTCTCCTTTTGGTTCTCTTTAGATGCTACATGTTAAGACGTACACGCCACAACAATTCTTTTCGAGATACAACGTGTAGTTTTGGAGATACAAGCTAATTTTGTACTATGCGTTATTTCTTCTCGTAAAGAGTTTCCAATGCGTACGTATATGTCTTTACTCTGCAAAACTGTATTTCCTTATGAAGTGGTATTCTTACATATCCTTTCGAGAGAAAACTGTCCTGTGCCTTCTCTTTTGAGGCTACACACTTAGACATACACGCAACATGAAAGCTTTTCGACTTACAACGTGTTGTTTAGGAAAAACAAGATAATTTCGCACGATGCGGGATTTCCTTAAAACGTGATTTTCTGAAAAATTTTGACGAAAGAAAATTCTCCTTTTGGTTCTCTTTAGATGCTACATGTTAAGACGTACACGCCACAACAATTCTTTTCGAGATACAACGTGTAGTTTTGGAGATACAAGCTAATTTTGTACTATGCGTTATTTCTTCTCGTAAAGAGTTTCCAATGCGTACGTATATGTCTTTACTCTGCAAAACTGTATTTCCTTATGAAGTGGTATTCTTACATATCCTTTCGAGAGAAAACTGTCCTGTGCCTTCTCTTTTGAGGCTACACACTTAGACATACACGCAACATGAAAGCTTTTCGACTTACAACGTGTTGTTTAGGAAAAACAAGATAATTTTGCACGATGCGGGATTTCCTTAAAACGTGATTTTCTGAAAAATTTTGACGAAAGAAAATTCTCCTTTTGGTTCTCTTTAGATGCTACATGTTAAGACGTACACGCCACAACAATTCTTTTCGAGATACAACGTGTAGTTTTGGAGATACAAGCTAATTTTTTACTATGCGTTATTTCTTCTCGTAAAGAGTTTCCAATGCGTACGTATATGTCTTTACTCTGCAAAGCTGTATTTCCTTATGAAGTGGTATTCTTACATATCCTTTCGAGAGAAAACTGTCCTGTGCCTTCTCTTTTGAGGCTACACACTTAGACAAACACGCAACATGAAAGCTTTTCGACTTACAACGTGTTGTTTAGGAAAAACAAGATAATTTCGCACGATGCGGGATTTCCTTAAAACGTGATTTTCTGAAAAATTTTGACGAAAGAAAATTCTCCTTTTGGTTCTCTTTAGATGCTACATGTTAAGACGTACACGCCACAACAATTCTTTTCGAGATACAACGTGTAGTTTTGGAGATACAAGCTAATTTTGTACTATGCGTTATTTCTTCTCGTAAGGAGTTTCCAATGCGTACGTATATGTCTTTACTCTGCAAAGCTGTATTTCCTTATGAAGTGGTATTCTTACATATCCTTTCGAGAGTAAACTGTCCTGTGCCTTCTCTTTTGAGGCTACACACTTAGACATACACGCAACATGAAAGCTTTTCGACTTACAACGTGTTGTTTAGGAAAAACAAGATAATTTCGCACGATGCGGGATTTCCTTAAAACGTGATTTTCTGAAAAATTTTGACGAAAGAAAATTCTCCTTTTGGTTCTCTTTAGATGCTACATGTTAAGACGTACACGCCACAACAATTCTTTTCGAGATACAACGTGTAGTTTTGGAGATACAAGCTAATTTTGTACTATGCGTTATTTCTTCTCGTAAAGAGTTTCCAATGCGTACCTATATGTCTTTACTCTGCAAAACTGTATTTCCTTATGAAGTGGTATTCTTACATATCCTTTCGAGAGAAAACTGTCCTGTGCCTTCTCTTTTGAGGCTACACACTTAGACATACACGCAACATGAAAGCTTTTCGACTTACAACGTGTTGTTTAGGAAAAACAAGATAATTTCGCACGATGCGGGATTTCCTTAAAACGTGATTTTCTGAAAAATTTTGACGAAAGAAAATTCTCCTTTTGGTTCTCTTTAGATGCTACATGTTAAGACGTACACGCCACAACAATTCTTTTCGAGATACAAGGTGTAGTTTTGGAGATACAAGCTAATTTTGTACTATGCGTTATTTCTTCTCGTAAAGAGTTTCCAATGCGTACGTATATGTCTTTACTCTGCAAAACTGTATTTCCTTATGAAGTGGTATTCTTACATATCCTTTCGAGAGAAAAATGTCCTGTGCCTTCTCTTTTGAGGCTACACACTTAGACATACACGCAACATGAAAGCTTTTCGACTTACAACGTGTTGTTTAGGAAAAACAAGATAATTTCGCACGATGCGGGATTTCCTTAAAACGTGATTTTCTGAAAAATTTTGACGAAAGAAAATTCTCCTTTTGGTTCTCTTTAGATGCTACATGTTAAGACGTACACGCCACAACAATTCTTTTCGAGATACAACGTGTAGTTTTGGAGATACAAGCTAATTTTGTACTATGCGTTATTTCTTCTCGTAAAGAGTTTCCAATGCGTACGTATATGTCTTTACTCTGCAAAACTGTATTTCCTTATGAAGTGGTATTCTTACATATCCTTTCGAGAGAAAACTGTCCTGTGCCTTCTCTTTTGAGGCTATACACTTAGACATACACGCAACATGAAAGCGTTTTGACTTACAACGTGTTGTTTAGGAAAAACAAGATAATTTCGCACGATGCGGGATTTCCTTAAAACGTGATTTTCTGAAAAATTTTGACGAAAGAAAATTCTCCTTTTGGTTCTCTTTAGATGCTACATGTTAAGACGTACACGCCACAACAATTCTTTTCGAGATACAACGTGTAGTTTTGGAGATACAAGCTAATTTTGTACTATGCGTTATTTCTTCTCGTAAGGAGTTTCCAATGCGTACGTATATGTCTTTACTCTGCAAAGCTGTATTTCCTTATGAAGTGGTATTCTTACATATCCTTTCGAGAGAAAACTGTCCTGTGCCTTCTCTTTTGAGGCTACACACTTAGACATACACGCAACATGAAAGCTTTTCGACTTACAACGTGTTGTTTAGGAAAAACAAGATAATTTCGCACGATGCGGGATTTCCTTAAAACGTGATTTTCTGAAAAATTTTGACGAAAGAAAATTCTCCTTTTGGTTCTCTTTAGATGCTACATGTTAAGACGTACACGCCACAACAATTCTTTTCGAGATACAACGTGTAGTTTTGGAGATACAAGCTAATTTTGTACTATGCGTTATTTCTTCTCGTAAAGAGTTTCCAATGCGTACGTATATGTCTTTACTCTGCAAAACTGTATTTCCTTATGAAGTGGTATTCTTACATATCCTTTCGAGAGAAAACTGTCCTGTGCCTTCTCTTTTGAGGCTACACACTTAGACATACACGCAACATGAAAGCTTTTCGACTTACAACGTGTTGTTTAGGAAAAACAAGATAATTTCGCACGATGCGGGATTTCCTTAAAACGTGATTTTCTGAAAAATTTTGACGAAAGAAATTTCTCCTTTTGGTTCTCTTTAGATGCTACATGTTAAGACGTCCACGCCACAACAATTCTTTTCGAGATACAACGTGTAGTTTTGGAGATACAAGCTAATTTTGTACTATGCGTTATTTTTTCTCGTAAAGAGTTTCCAATGCGTACGTATATGTCTTTACTCTGCAAAACTGTATTTCCTTATGAAGTGGTATTCTTACATATCCTTTCGAGAGAAAACTGTCCTGTGCCTTCTCTTTTGAGGCTACACACTTAGACATACACGCAACATGAAAGCTTTTCGACTTACAACGTGTTGTTTAGGAAAAACAAGATAATTTCGCACGATGCGGGATTTCCTTAAAACGTGATTTTCTGAAAAATTTTGACGAAAGAAAATTCTCCTTTTGGTTCTCTTTAGATGCTACATGTTAAGACGTACACGCCACAACAATTCTTTTCGAGATACAACGTGTAGTTTTGGAGATACAAGCTAATTTTGTACTATGCGTTATTTCTTCTCGTAAAGAGTTTCCAATGCGTACCTATATGTCTTTACTCTGCAAAACTGTATTTCCTTATGAAGTGGTATTCTTACATATCCTTTCGAGAGAAAACTGTCCTGTGCCTTCTCTTTTGAGGCTACACACTTAGACATACACGCAACATGAAAGCTTTTCGACTTACAACGTGTTGTTTAGGAAAAACAAGATAATTTCGCACGATGCGGGATTTCCTTAAAACGTGATTTTCTGAAAAATTTTGACGAAAGAAAATTCTCCTTTTGGTTCTCTTTAGATGCTACATGTTAAGACGTACACGCCACAACAATTCTTTTCGAGATACAACGTGTAGTTTTGGAGATACAAGCTAATTTTTTACTATGCGTTATTTCTTCTCGTAAAGAGTTTCCAATGCGTACGTATATGTCTTTACTCTGCAAAACTGTATTTCCTTATGAAGTGGTATTCTTACATATCCTTTCGAGAGAAAACTGTCCTGTGCCTTCTCTTTTGAGGCTACACACTTAGACATACACGCAACATGAAAGCTTTTCGACTTACAACGTGTTGTTTAGGAAAAACAAGATAATTTCGCACGATGCGGGATTTCCTTAAAACGTGATTTTCTGAAAAATTTTGACGAAAGAAAATTCTCCTTTTGGTTCTCTTTAGATGCTACATGTTAAGACGTACACGCCACAACAATTCTTTTCGAGATACAACGTGTAGTTTTGGAGATACAAGCTAATTTTGTACTATGCGTTATTTCTTCTCGTAAGGAGTTTCCAATGCGTACGTATATGTCTTTACTCTGCAAAGCTGTATTTCCTTATGAAGTGGTATTCTTACATATCCTTTCGAGAGTAAACTGTCCTGTGCCTTCTCTTTTGAGGCTACACACTTAGACATACACGCAACATGAAAGCTTTTCGACTTACAACGTGTTGTTTAGGAAAAACAAGATAATTTCGCACGATGCGGGATTTCCTTAAAACGTGATTTTCTGAAAAATTTTGACGAAAGAAAATTCTCCTTTTGGTTCTCTTTAGATGCTACATGTTAAGACGTACACGCCACAACAATTCTTTTCGAGATACAACGTGTAGTTTTGGAGATACAAGCTAATTTTGTACTATGCGTTATTTCTTCTCGTAAAGAGTTTCCAATGCGTACCTATATGTCTTTACTCTGCAAAACTGTATTTCCTTATGAAGTGGTATTCTTACATATCCTTTCGAGAGAAAACTGTCCTGTGCCTTCTCTTTTGAGGCTACACACTTAGACATACACGCAACATGAAAGCTTTTCGACTTACAACGTGTTGTTTAGGAAAAACAAGATAATTTCGCACGATGCGGGATTTCCTTAAAACGTGATTTTCTGAAAAATTTTGACGAAAGAAAATTCTCCTTTTGGTTCTCTTTAGATGCTACATGTTAAGACGTACACGCCACAACAATTCTTTTCGAGATACAACGTGTAGTTTTGGAGATACAAGCTAATTTTGTACTATGCGTTATTTCTTCTCGTAAAGAGTTTCCAATGCGTACGTATATGTCTTTACTCTGCAAAGCTGTATTTCCTTATGAAGTGGTATTCTTACATATCCTTTCGAGAGAAAACTGTCCTGTGCCTTCTCTTTTGAGGCTACACACTTAGACATACACGCAACATGAAAGCTTTTCGACTTACAACGTGTTGTTTAGGAAAAACAAGATAATTTCGCACGATGCGGGATTTCCTTAAAACGTGATTTTCTGAAAAATTTTGACGAAAGAAAATTCTCCTTTTGGTTCTCTTTAGATGCTACATGTTAAGACGTACACGCCACAACAATTCTTTTCGAGATACAACGTGTAGTTTTGGAGATACAAGCTAATTTTGTACTATGCGTTATTTCTTCTCGTAAAGAGTTTCCAATGCGTACGTATATGTCTTTACTCTGCAAAACTGTATTTCCTTATGAAGTGGTATTCTTACATATCCTTTCGAGAGAAAACTGTCCTGTGCCTTCTCTTTTGAGGCTACACACTTAGACATACACGCAACATGAAAGCGTTTCGACTTACAACGTGTTGTTTAGGAAAAACAAGATAATTTCGCACGATGCGGGATTTCCTTAAAACGTGATTTTCTGAAAAATTTTGACGAAAGAAAATTCTCCTTTTGGTTCTCTTTAGATGCTACATGTTAAGACGTACACGCCACAACAATTCTTTTCGAGATACAACGTGTAGTTTTGGAGATACAAGCTAATTTTGTACTATGCGTTATTTCTTCTCGTAAGGAGTTTCCAATGCGTACGTATATGTCTTTACTCTGCAAAGCTGTATTTCCTTATGAAGTGGTATTCTTACATATCCTTTCGAGAGAAAACTGTCCTGTGCCTTCTCTTTTGAGGCTACACACTTAGACATACACGCAACATGAAAGCTTTTCGACTTACAACGTGTTGTTTAGGAAAAACAAGATAATTTCGCACGATGCGGGATTTCCTTAAAACGTGATTTTCTGAAAAATTTTGACGAAAGAAAATTCTCCTTTTGGTTCTCTTTAGATGCTACATGTTAAGACGTACACGCCACAACAATTCTTTTCGAGATACAACGTGTAGTTTTGGAGATACAAGCTAATTTTGTACTATGCGTTATTTCTTCTCGTAAAGAGTTTCCAATGCGTACCTATATGTCTTTACTCTGCAAAACTGTATTTCCTTATGAAGTGGTATTCTTACATATCCTTTCGAGAGAAAACTGTCCTGTGCCTTCTCTTTTGAGGCTACACACTTAGACATACACGCAACATGAAAGCTTTTCGACTTACAACGTGTTGTTTAGGAAAAACAAGATAATTTCGCACGATGCGGGATTTCCTTAAAACGTGATTTTCTGAAAAATTTTGACGAAAGAAAATTCTCCTTTTGGTTCTCTTTAGATGCTACATGTTAAGACGTACACGCCACAACAATTCTTTTCGAGATACAACGTGTAGTTTTGGAGATACAAGCTAATTTTGTACTATGCGTTATTTCTTCTCTTAAAGAGTTTCCAATGCGTACGTATATGTCTTTACTCTGCAAAACTGTATTTCCTTATGAAGTGGTATTCTTACATATCCTTTCGAGAGAAAAATGTCCTGTGCCTTCTCTTTTGAGGCTACACACTTAGACATACACGCAACATGAAAGCTTTTCGACTTACAACGTGTTGTTTAGGAAAAACAAGATAATTTCGCACGATGCGGGATTTCCTTAAAACGTGATTTTCTGAAAAATTTTGACGAAAGAAAATTCTCCTTTTGGTTCTCTTTAGATGCTACATGTTAAGACGTACACGCCACAACAATTCTTTTCGAGATACAACGTGTAGTTTTGGAGATACAAGCTAATTTTGTACTATGCGTTATTTCTTCTCGTAAAGAGTTTCCAATGCGTACGTATATGTCTTTACTCTGCAAAACTGTATTTCCTTATGAAGTGGTATTCTTACATATCCTTTCGAGAGAAAACTGTCCTGTGCCTTCTCTTTTGAGGCTATACACTTAGACATACACGCAACATGAAAGCGTTTCGACTTACAACGTGTTGTTTAGGAAAAACAAGATAATTTCGCACGATGCGGGATTTCCTTAAAACGTGATTTTCTGAAAAATTTTGACGAAAGAAAATTCTCCTTTTGGTTCTCTTTAGATGCTACATGTTAAGACGTACACGCCACAAGAATTCTTTTCGAGATACAACGTGTAGTTTTGGAGATACAAGCTAATTTTGTACTATGCGTTATTTCTTCTCGTAAGGAGTTTCCAATGCGTACGTATATGTCTTTACTCTGCAAAGCTGTATTTCCTTATGAAGTGGTATTCTTACATATCCTTTCGAGAGAAAACTGTCCTGTGCCTTCTCTTTTGAGGCTACACACTTAGACATACACGCAACATGAAAGCTTTTCGACTTACAACGTGTTGTTTAGGAAAAACAAGATAATTTCGCACGATGCGGGATTTCCTTAAAACGTGATTTTCTGAAAAATTTTGACGAAAGAAAATTCTCCTTTTGGTTCTCTTTAGATGCTACATGTTAAGACGTACACGCCACAACAATTCTTTTCGAGATACAACGTGTAGTTTTGGAGATACAAGCTAATTTTGTACTATGCGCTATTTCTTCTCGTAAAGAGTTTCCAATGCGTACGTATATGTCTTTACTCTGCAAAACTGTATTTCCTTATGAAGTGGTATTCTTACATATCCTTTCGAGAGAAAACTGTCCTGTGCCTTCTCTTTTGAGGCTACACACTTAGACATACACGCAACATGAAAGCTTTTCGACTTACAACGTGTTGTTTAGGAAAAACAAGATAATTTCGCACGATGCGGGATTTCCTTAAAACGTGATTTTCTGAAAAATTTTGACGAAAGAAAATTCTCCTTTTGGTTCTCTTTAGATGCTACATGTTAAGACGTACACGCCACAACAATTCTTTTCGAGATACAACGTGTAGTTTTGGAGATACAAGCTAATTTTGTACGATGCGTTATTTCTTCTCGTAAAGAGTTTCCAATGCGTACGTATATGTCTTTACTCTGCAAAACTGTATTTCCTTATGAAGTGGTATTCTTACATATCCTTTCGAGAGAAAACTGTCCTGTGCCTTCTCTTTTGAGGCTACACACTTAGACATACACGCAACATGAAAGCTTTTCGACTTACAACGTGTTGTTTAGGAAAAACAAGATAATTTCGCACGATGCGGGATTTCCTTAAAACGTGATTTTCTGAAAAATTTTGACGAAAGAAAATTCTCCTTTTGGTTCTCTTTAGATGCTACATGTTAAGACGTACACGCCACAACAATTCTTTTCGAGATACAACGTGTAGTTTTGGAGATACAAGCTAATTTTGTACTATGTGTTATTTCTTCTCGTAAAGAGTTTCCAATGCGTACCTATATGTCTTTACTCTGCAAAACTGTATTTCCTTATGAAGTGGTATTCTTACATATCCTTTCGAGAGAAAACTGTCCTGTGCCTTCTCTTTTGAGGCTACACACTTAGACATACACGCAACATGAAAGCTTTTCGACTTACAACGTGTTGTTTAGGAAAAACAAGATAATTTCGCACGATGCGGGATTTCCTTAAAACGTGATTTTCTGAAAAATTTTGACGGAAGAAAATTCTCCTTTTGGTTCTCTTTAGATGCTACATGTTAAGACGTACACGCCACAACAATTCTTTTCGAGATACAACGTGTAGTTTTGGAGATACAAGCTAATTTTGTACTATGCGTTATTTCTTCTCGTAAAGAGTTTCCAATGCGTACGTATATGTCTTTACTCTGCAAAGCTGTATTTCCTTATGAAGTGGTATTCTTACATATCCTTTCGAGAGAAAACTGTCCTGTGCCTTCTCTTTTGAGGCTACACACTTAGACATACACGCAACATGAAAGCTTTTCGACTTACAACGTGTTGTTTAGGAAAAACAAGATAATTTCGCACGATGCGGGATTTCCTTAAAACGTGATTTTCTGAAAAATTTTGACGAAAGAAAATTCTCCTTTTGGTTCTCTTTAGATGCTACATGTTAAGACGTACACGCCACAACAATTCTTTTCGAGATACAACGTGTAGTTTTGGAGATACAAGCTAATTTTGTACTATGCGTTATTTCTTCTCGTAAAGAGTTTCCAATGCGTACGTATATGTCTTTACTCTGCAAAACTGTATTTCCTTATGAAGTGGTATTCTTACATATCCTTTCGAGAGAAAACTGTCCTGTGCCTTCTCTTTTGAGGCTACACACTTAGACATACACGCAACATGAAAGCTTTTCGACTTACAACGTGTTGTTTAGGAAAAACAAGATAATTTCGCACGATGCGGGATTTCCTTAAAACGTGATTTTCTGAAAAATTTTGACGAAAGAAAATTCTCCTTTTGGTTCTCTTTAGATGCTACATGTTAAGACGTACACGCCACAACAATTCTTTTCGAGATACAACGTGTAGTTTTGGAGATACAAGCTAATTTTGTACTATGCGTTATTTCTTCTCGTAAAGAGTTTCCAATGCGTACGTATATGTCTTTACTCTGCAAAACTGTATTTCCTTATGAAGTGGTATTCTTACATATCCTTTCGAGAGAAAACTGTCCTGTGCCTTCTCTTTTGAGGCTACACACTTAGACATACACGCAACATGAAAGCTTTTCGACTTACAACGTGTTGTTTAGGAAAAACAAGATAATTTCGCACGATGCGGGATTTCCTTAAAACGTGATTTTCTGAAAAAATTTGACAAAAGAAAATTCTCCTTTTGGTTCTCTTTAGATGCTACATGTTAAGACGTACACGCCACAACAATTCTTTTCGAGATACAACGTGTAGTTTTGGAGATACAAGCTAATTTTGTACTATGCGTTATTTCTTCTCGTAAAGAGTTTCCAATGCGTACGTATATGTCTTTACTCTGCAAAACTGTATTTCCTTATGAAGTGGTATTCTTACATATCCTTTCGAGAGAAAACTGTCCTGTGCCTTCTCTTTTGAGGCTACACACTTAGACATACACGCAACATGAAAGCTTTTCGACTTACAACGTGTTGTTTAGGAAAAACAAGATAATTTCGCACGATGCGGGATTTCCTTAAAACGTGATTTTCTGAAAAATTTTGACGAAAGAAAATTCTCCTTTTGGTTCTCTTTAGATGCTACATGTTTAGACGTACACGCCACAACAATTCTTTTCGAGATACAACGTGTAGTTTTGGAGATACAAGCTAATTTTGTACTATGCGTTATTTCTTCTCGTAAGGAGTTTCCAATGCGTACGTATATGTCTTTACTCTGCAAAGCTGTATTTCCTTATGAAGTGGTATTCTTACATATCCTTTCGAGAGAAAACTGTCCTGTGCCTTCTCTTTTGAGGCTACACACTTAGACATACACGCAACATGAAAGCTTTTCGACTTACAACGTGTTGTTTAGGAAAAACAAGATAATTTCGCACGATGCGGGATTTCCTTAAAACGTGATTTTCTGAAAAATTTTGACGAAAGAAAATTCTCCTTTTGGTTCTCTTTAGATGCTACATGTTAAGACGTACACGCCACAACAATTCTTTTCGAGATACAACGTGTAGTTTTGGAGATACAAGCTAATTTTGTACTATGCGTTATTTCTTCTCGTAAGGAGTTTCCAATGCGTACGTATATGTCTTTACTCTGCAAAACTGTATTTCCTTATGAAGTGGTATTCTTACATATCCTTTCGAGAGAAAACTGTCCTGTGCCTTCTCTTTTGAGGCTACACACTTAGACATACACGCAACATGAAAGCTTTTCGACTTACAACGTGTTGTTTAGGAAAAACAAGATAATTTCGCACGATGCGGGATTTCCTTAAAACGTGATTTTCTGAAAAATTTTGACGAAAGAAAATTCTCCTTTTGGTTCTCTTTAGATGCTACATGTTAAGACGTACACGCCACAACAATTCTTTTCGAGATACAACGTGTAGTTTTGGAGATACAAGCTAATTTTGTACTATGCGTTATTTCTTCTCGTAAGGAGTTTCCAATGCGTACGTATATGTCTTTACTCTGCAAAGCTGTATTTCCTTATGAAGTGGTATTCTTACATATCCTTTCGAGAGTAAACTGTCCTGTGCCTTCTCTTTTGAGGCTACACACTTAGACATACACGCAACATGAAAGCTTTTCGACTTACAACGTGTTGTTTAGGAAAAACAAGATAATTTCGCACGATGCGGGATTTCCTTAAAACGTGATTTTCTGAAAAATTTTGACGAAAGAAAATTCTCCTTTTGGTTCTCTTTAGATGCTACATGTTAAGACGTACACGCCACAACAATTCTTTTCGAGATACAACGTGTAGTTTTGGAGATACAAGCTAATTTTGTACTATGCGTTATTTCTTCTCGTAAAGAGTTTCCAATGCGTACCTATATGTCTTTACTCTGCAAAACTGTATTTCCTTATGAAGTGGTATTCTTACATATCCTTTCGAGAGAAAACTGTCCTGTGCCTTCTCTTTTGAGGCTACACACTTAGACATACACGCAACATGAAAGCTTTTCGACTTACAACGTGTTGTTTAGGAAAAACAAGATAATTTCGCACGATGCGGGATTTCCTTAAAACGTGATTTTCTGAAAAATTTTGACGAAAGAAAATTCTCCTTTTGGTTCTCTTTAGATGCTACATGTTAAGACGTACACGCCACAACAATTCTTTTCGAGATACAACGTGTAGTTTTGGAGATACAAGCTAATTTTGTACTATGCGTTATTTCTTCTCGTAAAGAGTTTCCAATGCGTACGTATATGTCTTTACTCTGCAAAACTGTATTTCCTTATGAAGTGGTATTCTTACATATCCTTTCGAGAGAAAAATGTCCTGTGCCTTCTCTTTTGAGGCTACACACTTAGACATACACGCAACATGAAAGCTTTTCGACTTACAACGTGTTGTTTAGGAAAAACAAGATAATTTCGCACGATGCGGGATTTCCTTAAAACGTGATTTTCTGAAAAATTTTGACGAAAGAAAATTCTCCTTTTGGTTCTCTTTAGATGCTACATGTTAAGACGTACACGCCACAACAATTCTTTTCGAGATACAACGTGTAGTTTTGGAGATACAAGCTAATTTTGTACTATGCGTTATTTCTTCTCGTAAAGAGTTTCCAATGCGTACGTATATGTCTTTACTCTGCAAAACTGTATTTCCTTATGAAGTGGTATTCTTACATATCCTTTCGAGAGAAAACTGTCCTGTGCCTTCTCTTTTGAGGCTATACACTTAGACATACACGCAACATGAAAGCGTTTCGACTTACAACGTGTTGTTTAGGAAAAACAAGATAATTTCGCACGATGCGGGATTTCCTTAAAACGTGATTTTCTGAAAAATTTTGACGGAAGAAAATTCTCCTTTTGGTTGTCTTTAGATGCTACATGTTAAGACGTACACGCCACAAGAATTCTTTTCGAGATACAACGTGTAGTTTTGGAGATACAAGCTAATTTTGTACTATGCGTTATTTCTTCTCGTAAGGAGTTTCCAATGCGTACGTATATGTCTTTACTCTGCAAAGCTGTATTTCCTTATGAAGTGGTATTCTTACATATCCTTTCGAGAGAAAACTGTCCTGTGCCTTCTCTTTTGAGGCTACACACTTAGACATACACGCAACATGAAAGCTTTTCGACTTACAACGTGTTGTTTAGGAAAAACAAGATAATTTCGCACGATGCGGGATTTCCTTAAAACGTGATTTTCTGAAAAATTTTGACGAAAGAAAATTCTCCTTTTGGTTCTCTTTAGATGCTACATGTTAAGACGTACACGCCACAACAATTCTTTTCGAGATACAACGTGTAGTTTTGGAGATACAAGCTAATTTTGTACTATGCGTTATTTCTTCTCGTAAAGAGTTTCCAATGCGTACGTATATGTCTTTACTCTGCAAAGCTGTATTTCCTTATGAAGTGGTATTCTTACATATCCTTTCGAGAGAAAACTGTCCTGTGCCTTCTCTTTTGAGGCTACACACTTAGACATACACGCAACATGAAAGCTTTTCGACTTACAACGTGTTGTTTAGGAAAAACAAGATAATTTCGCACGATGCGGGATTTCCTTAAAACGTGATTTTCTGAAAAATTTTGACGAAAGAAAATTCTCCTTTTGGTTCTCTTTAGATGCTACATGTTAAGACGTACACGCCACAACAATTCTTTTCGAGATACAACGTGTAGTTTTGGAGATACAAGCTAATTTTGTACTATGCGTTATTTCTTCTCGTAAAGAGTTTCCAATGCGTACCTATATGTCTTTACTCTGCAAAACTGTATTTCCTTATGAAGTGGTATTCTTACATATCCTTTCGAGAGAAAACTGTCCTGTGCCTTCTCTTTTGAGGCTACACACTTAGACATACACGCAACATGAAAGCTTTTCGACTTACAACGTGTTGTTTAGGAAAAACAAGATAATTTCGCACGATGCGGGATTTCCTTAAAACGTGATTTTCTGAAAAATTTTGACGAAAGAAAATTCTCCTTTTGGTTCTCTTTAGATGCTACATGTTAAGACGTACACGCCACAACAATTCTTTTCGAGATACAACGTGTAGTTTTGGAGATACAAGCTAATTTTGTACTATGCGTTATTTCTTCTCGTAAAGAGTTTCCAATGCGTACGTATATGTCTTTACTCTGCAAAACTGTATTTCCTTATGAAGTGGTATTCTTACATATCCTTTCGAGAGAAAAATGTCCTGTGCCTTCTCTTTTGAGGCTACACACTTAGACATACACGCAACATGAAAGCTTTTCGACTTACAACGTGTTGTTTAGGAAAAACAAGATAATTTCGCACGATGCGGGATTTCCTTAAAACGTGATTTTCTGAAAAATTTTGACGAAAGAAAATTCTCCTTTTGGTTCTCTTTAGATGCTACATGTTAAGACGTACACGCCACAACAATTCTTTTCGAGATACAACGTGTAGTTTTGGAGATACAAGCTAATTTTGTACTATGCGTTATTTCTTCTCGTAAAGAGTTTCCAATGCGTACGTATATGTCTTTACTCTGCAAAACTGTATTTCCTTATGAAGTGGTATTCTTACATATCCTTTCGAGAGAAAACTGTCCTGTGCCTTCTCTTTTGAGGCTATAGACTTAGACATACACGCAACATGAAAGCGTTTCGACTTACAACGTGTTGTTTAGGAAAAACAAGATAATTTCGCACGATGCGGGATTTCCTTAAAACGTGATTTTCTGAAAAATTTTGACGGAAGAAAATTCTCCTTTTGGTTCTCTTTAGATGCTACATGTTAAGACGTACACGCCACAAGAATTCTTTTCGAGATACAACGTGTAGTTTTGGAGATACAAGCTAATTTTGTACTATGCGTTATTTCTTCTCGTAAGGAGTTTCCAATGCGTACGTATATGTCTTTACTCTGCAAAGCTGTATTTCCTTATGAAGTGGTATTCTTACATATCCTTTCGAGAGAAAACTGTCCTGTGCCTTCTCTTTTGAGGCTACACACTTAGACATACACGCAACATGAAAGCTTTTCGACTTACAACGTGTTGTTTAGGAAAAACAAGATAATTTCGCACGATGCGGGATTTCCTTAAAACGTGATTTTCTGAAAAATTTTGACGAAAGAAAATTCTCCTTTTGGTTCTCTTTAGATGCTACATGTTAAGACGTACACGCCACAACAATTCTTTTCGAGATACAACGTGTAGTTTTGGAGATACAAGCTAATTTTGTACTATGCGTTATTTCTTCTCGTAAAGAGTTTCCAATGCGTACGTATATGTCTTTACTCTGCAAAGCTGTATTTCCTTATGAAGTGGTATTCTTACATATCCTTTCGAGAGAAAACTGTCCTGTGCCTTCTCTTTTGAGGCTACACACTTAGACATACACGCAACATGAAAGCTTTTCGACTTACAACGTGTTGTTTAGGAAAAACAAGATAATTTCGCACGATGCGGGATTTCCTTAAAACGTGATTTTCTGAAAAATTTTGACGAAAGAAAATTCTCCTTTTGGTTCTCTTTAGATGCTACATGTTAAGACGTACACGCCACAACAATTCTTTTCGAGATACAACGTGTAGTTTTGGAGATACAAGCTAATTTTGTACTATGCGTTATTTCTTCTCGTAAAGAGTTTCCAATGCGTACCTATATGTCTTTACTCTGCAAAACTGTATTTCCTTATGAAGTGGTATTCTTACATATCCTTTCGAGAGAAAACTGTCCTGTGCCTTCTCTTTTGAGGCTACACACTTAGACATACACGCAACATGAAAGCTTTTCGACTTACAACGTGTTGTTTAGGAAAAACAAGATAATTTCGCACGATGCGGGATTTCCTTAAAACGTGATTTTCTGAAAAATTTTGACGAAAGAAAATTCTCCTTTTGGTTCTCTTTAGATGCTACATGTTAAGACGTACACGCCACAACAATTCTTTTCGAGATACAACGTGTAGTTTTGGAGATACAAGCTAATTTTGTACTATGCGTTATTTCTTCTCGTAAAGAGTTTCCAATGCGTACCTATATGTCTTTACTCTGCAAAACTGTATTTCCTTATGAAGTGGTATTCTTACATATCCTTTCGAGAGAAAACTGTCCTGTGCCTTCTCTTTTGAGGCTACACACTTAGACATACACGCAACATGAAAGCTTTTCGACTTACAACGTGTTGTTTAGGAAAAACAAGATAATTTCGCACGATGCGGGATTTCCTTAAAACGTGATTTTCTGAAAAATTTTGACGAAAGAAAATTCTCCTTTTGGTTCTCTTTAGATGCTACATGTTAAGACGTACACGCCACAACAATTCTTTTCGAGATACAACGTGTAGTTTTGGAGATACAAGCTAATTTTGTACTATGCGTTATTTCTTCTCGTAAGGAGTTTCCAATGCGTACGTATATGTCTTTACTCTGCAAAGCTGTATTTCCTTATGAAGTGGTATTCTTACATATCCTTTCGAGAGTAAACTGTCCTGTGCCTTCTCTTTTGAGGCTACACACTTAGACATACACGCAACATGAAAGCTTTTCGACTTACAACGTGTTGTTTAGGAAAAACAAGATAATTTCGCACGATGCGGGATTTCCTTAAAACGTGATTTTCTGAAAAATTTTGACGAAAGAAAATTCTCCTTTTGGTTCTCTTTAGATGCTACATGTTAAGACGTACACGCCACAACAATTCTTTTCGAGATACAACGTGTAGTTTTGGAGATACAAGCTAATTTTGTACTATGCGTTATTTCTTCTCGTAAAGAGTTTCCAATGCGTACCTATATGTCTTTACTCTGCAAAACTGTATTTCCTTATGAAGTGGTATTCTTACATATCCTTTCGAGAGAAAACTGTCCTGTGCCTTCTCTTTTGAGGCTACACACTTAGACATACACGCAACATGAAAGCTTTTCGACTTACAACGTGTTGTTTAGGAAAAACAAGATAATTTCGCACGATGCGGGATTTCCTTAAAACGTGATTTTCTGAAAAATTTTGACGAAAGAAAATTCTCCTTTTGGTTCTCTTTAGATGCTACATGTTAAGACGTACACGCCACAACAATTCTTTTCGAGATACAACGTGTAGTTTTGGAGATACAAGCTAATTTTGTACTATGCGTTATTTCTTCTCGTAAAGAGTTTCCAATGCGTACGTATATGTCTTTACTCTGCAAAACTGTATTTCCTTATGAAGTGGTATTCTTACATATCCTTTCGAGAGAAAAATGTCCTGTGCCTTCTCTTTTGAGGCTACACACTTAGACATACACGCAACATGAAAGCTTTTCGACTTACAACGTGTTGTTTAGGAAAAACAAGATAATTTCGCACGATGCGGGATTTCCTTAAAACGTGATTTTCTGAAAAATTTTGACGAAAGAAAATTCTCCTTTTGGTTCTCTTTAGATGCTACATGTTAAGACGTACACGCCACAACAATTCTTTTCGAGATACAACGTGTAGTTTTGGAGATACAAGCTAATTTTGTACTATGCGTTATTTCTTCTCGTAAAGAGTTTCCAATGCGTACGTATATGTCTTTACTCTGCAAAACTGTATTTCCTTATGAAGTGGTATTCTTACATATCCTTTCGAGAGAAAACTGTCCTGTGCCTTCTCTTTTGAGGCTATACACTTAGACATACACGCAACATGAAAGCGTTTCGACTTACAACGTGTTGTTTAGGAAAAACAAGATAATTTCGCACGATGCGGGATTTCCTTAAAACGTGATTTTCTGAAAAATTTTGACGGAAGAAAATTCTCCTTTTGGTTGTCTTTAGATGCTACATGTTAAGACGTACACGCCACAAGAATTCTTTTCGAGATACAACGTGTAGTTTTGGAGATACAAGCTAATTTTGTACTATGCGTTATTTCTTCTCGTAAGGAGTTTCCAATGCGTACGTATATGTCTTTACTCTGCAAAGCTGTATTTCCTTATGAAGTGGTATTCTTACATATCCTTTCGAGAGAAAACTGTCCTGTGCCTTCTCTTTTGAGGCTACACACTTAGACATACACGCAACATGAAAGCTTTTCGACTTACAACGTGTTGTTTAGGAAAAACAAGATAATTTCGCACGATGCGGGATTTCCTTAAAACGTGATTTTCTGAAAAATTTTGACGAAAGAAAATTCTCCTTTTGGTTCTCTTTAGATGCTACATGTTAAGACGTACACGCCACAACAATTCTTTTCGAGATACAACGTGTAGTTTTGGAGATACAAGCTAATTTTGTACTATGCGTTATTTCTTCTCGTAAAGAGTTTCCAATGCGTACGTATATGTCTTTACTCTGCAAAGCTGTATTTCCTTATGAAGTGGTATTCTTACATATCCTTTCGAGAGAAAACTGTCCTGTGCCTTCTCTTTTGAGGCTACACACTTAGACATACACGCAACATGAAAGCTTTTCGACTTACAACGTGTTGTTTAGGAAAAACAAGATAATTTCGCACGATGCGGGATTTCCTTAAAACGTGATTTTCTGAAAAATTTTGACGAAAGAAAATTCTCCTTTTGGTTCTCTTTAGATGCTACATGTTAAGACGTACACGCCACAACAATTCTTTTCGAGATACAACGTGTAGTTTTGGAGATACAAGCTAATTTTGTACTATGCGTTATTTCTTCTCGTAAAGAGTTTCCAATGCGTACCTATATGTCTTTACTCTGCAAAACTGTATTTCCTTATGAAGTGGTATTCTTACATATCCTTTCGAGAGAAAACTGTCCTGTGCCTTCTCTTTTGAGGCTACACACTTAGACATACACGCAACATGAAAGCTTTTCGACTTACAACGTGTTGTTTAGGAAAAACAAGATAATTTCGCACGATGCGGGATTTCCTTAAAACGTGATTTTCTGAAAAATTTTGACGAAAGAAAATTCTCCTTTTGGTTCTCTTTAGATGCTACATGTTAAGACGTACACGCCACAACAATTCTTTTCGAGATACAACGTGTAGTTTTGGAGATACAAGCTAATTTTGTACTATGCGTTATTTCTTCTCGTAAAGAGTTTCCAATGCGTACGTATATGTCTTTACTCTGCAAAACTGTATTTCCTTATGAAGTGGTATTCTTACATATCCTTTCGAGAGAAAAATGTCCTGTGCCTTCTCTTTTGAGGCTACACACTTAGACATACACGCAACATGAAAGCTTTTCGACTTACAACGTGTTGTTTAGGAAAAACAAGATAATTTCGCACGATGCGGGATTTCCTTAAAACGTGATTTTCTGAAAAATTTTGACGAAAGAAAATTCTCCTTTTGGTTCTCTTTAGATGCTACATGTTAAGACGTACACGCCACAACAATTCTTTTCGAGATACAACGTGTAGTTTTGGAGATACAAGCTAATTTTGTACTATGCGTTATTTCTTCTCGTAAAGAGTTTCCAATGCGTACGTATATGTCTTTACTCTGCAAAACTGTATTTCCTTATGAAGTGGTATTCTTACATATCCTTTCGAGAGAAAACTGTCCTGTGCCTTCTCTTTTGAGGCTATAGACTTAGACATACACGCAACATGAAAGCGTTTCGACTTACAACGTGTTGTTTAGGAAAAACAAGATAATTTCGCACGATGCGGGATTTCCTTAAAACGTGATTTTCTGAAAAATTTTGACGGAAGAAAATTCTCCTTTTGGTTCTCTTTAGATGCTACATGTTAAGACGTACACGCCACAAGAATTCTTTTCGAGATACAACGTGTAGTTTTGGAGATACAAGCTAATTTTGTACTATGCGTTATTTCTTCTCGTAAGGAGTTTCCAATGCGTACGTATATGTCTTTACTCTGCAAAGCTGTATTTCCTTATGAAGTGGTATTCTTACATATCCTTTCGAGAGAAAACTGTCCTGTGCCTTCTCTTTTGAGGCTACACACTTAGACATACACGCAACATGAAAGCTTTTCGACTTACAACGTGTTGTTTAGGAAAAACAAGATAATTTCGCACGATGCGGGATTTCCTTAAAACGTGATTTTCTGAAAAATTTTGACGAAAGAAAATTCTCCTTTTGGTTCTCTTTAGATGCTACATGTTAAGACGTACACGCCACAACAATTCTTTTCGAGATACAACGTGTAGTTTTGGAGATACAAGCTAATTTTGTACTATGCGTTATTTCTTCTCGTAAAGAGTTTCCAATGCGTACGTATATGTCTTTACTCTGCAAAGCTGTATTTCCTTATGAAGTGGTATTCTTACATATCCTTTCGAGAGAAAACTGTCCTGTGCCTTCTCTTTTGAGGCTACACACTTAGACATACACGCAACATGAAAGCTTTTCGACTTACAACGTGTTGTTTAGGAAAAACAAGATAATTTCGCACGATGCGGGATTTCCTTAAAACGTGATTTTCTGAAAAATTTTGACGAAAGAAAATTCTCCTTTTGGTTCTCTTTAGATGCTACATGTTAAGACGTACACGCCACAACAATTCTTTTCGAGATACAACGTGTAGTTTTGGAGATACAAGCTAATTTTGTACTATGCGTTATTTCTTCTCGTAAAGAGTTTCCAATGCGTACCTATATGTCTTTACTCTGCAAAACTGTATTTCCTTATGAAGTGGTATTCTTACATATCCTTTCGAGAGAAAACTGTCCTGTGCCTTCTCTTTTGAGGCTACACACTTAGACATACACGCAACATGAAAGCTTTTCGACTTACAACGTGTTGTTTAGGAAAAACAAGATAATTTCGCACGATGCGGGATTTCCTTAAAACGTGATTTTCTGAAAAATTTTGACGAAAGAAAATTCTCCTTTTGGTTCTCTTTAGATGCTACATGTTAAGACGTACACGCCACAACAATTCTTTTCGAGATACAACGTGTAGTTTTGGAGATACAAGCTAATTTTGTACTATGCGTTATTTCTTCTCGTAAAGAGTTTCCAATGCGTACCTATATGTCTTTACTCTGCAAAACTGTATTTCCTTATGAAGTGGTATTCTTACATATCCTTTCGAGAGAAAACTGTCCTGTGCCTTCTCTTTTGAGGCTACACACTTAGACATACACGCAACATGAAAGCTTTTCGACTTACAACGTGTTGTTTAGGAAAAACAAGATAATTTCGCACGATGCGGGATTTCCTTAAAACGTGATTTTCTGAAAAATTTTGACGAAAGAAAATTCTCCTTTTGGTTCTCTTTAGATGCTACATGTTAAGACGTACACGCCACAACAATTCTTTTCGAGATACAACGTGTAGTTTTGGAGATACAAGCTAATTTTGTACTATGCGTTATTTCTTCTCGTAAAGAGTTTCCAATGCGTACGTATATGTCTTTACTCTGCAAAACTGTATTTCCTTATGAAGTGGTATTCTTACATATCCTTTCGAGAGAAAAATGTCCTGTGCCTTCTCTTTTGAGGCTACACACTTAGACATACACGCAACATGAAAGCTTTTCGACTTACAACGTGTTGTTTAGGAAAAACAAGATAATTTCGCACGATGCGGGATTTCCTTAAAACGTGATTTTCTGAAAAATTTTGACGAAAGAAAATTCTCCTTTTGGTTCTCTTTAGATGCTACATGTTAAGACGTACACGCCACAACAATTCTTTTCGAGATACAACGTGTAGTTTTGGAGATACAAGCTAATTTTGTACTATGCGTTATTTCTTCTCGTAAAGAGTTTCCAATGCGTACGTATATGTCTTTACTCTGCAAAACTGTATTTCCTTATGAAGTGGTATTCTTACATATCCTTTCGAGAGAAAACTGTCCTGTGCCTTCTCTTTTGAGGCTATACACTTAGACATACACGCAACATGAAAGCGTTTCGACTTACAACGTGTTGTTTAGGAAAAACAAGATAATTTCGCACGATGCGGGATTTCCTTAAAACGTGATTTTCTGAAAAATTTTGACGGAAGAAAATTCTCCTTTTGGTTCTCTTTAGATGCTACATGTTAAGACGTACACGCCACAAGAATTCTTTTCGAGATACAACGTGTAGTTTTGGAGATACAAGCTAATTTTGTACTATGCGTTATTTCTTCTCGTAAGGAGTTTCCAATGCGTACGTATATGTCTTTACTCTGCAAAGCTGTATTTCCTTATGAAGTGGTATTCTTACATATCCTTTCGAGAGAAAACTGTCCTGTGCCTTCTCTTTTGAGGCTACACACTTAGACATACACGCAACATGAAAGCTTTTCGACTTACAACGTGTTGTTTAGGAAAAACAAGATAATTTCGCACGATGCGGGATTTCCTTAAAACGTGATTTTCTGAAAAATTTTGACGAAAGAAAATTCTCCTTTTGGTTCTCTTTAGATGCTACATGTTAAGACGTACACGCCACAACAATTCTTTTCGAGATACAACGTGTAGTTTTGGAGATACAAGCTAATTTTGTACTATGCGTTATTTCTTCTCGTAAAGAGTTTCCAATGCGTACGTATATGTCTTTACTCTGCAAAGCTGTATTTCCTTATGAAGTGGTATTCTTACATATCCTTTCGAGAGAAAACTGTCCTGTGCCTTCTCTTTTGAGGCTACACACTTAGACATACACGCAACATGAAAGCTTTTCGACTTACAACGTGTTGTTTAGGAAAAACAAGATAATTTCGCACGATGCGGGATTTCCTTAAAACGTGATTTTCTGAAAAATTTTGACGAAAGAAAATTCTCCTTTTGGTTCTCTTTAGATGCTACATGTTAAGACGTACACGCCACAACAATTCTTTTCGAGATACAACGTGTAGTTTTGGAGATACAAGCTAATTTTGTACTATGCGTTATTTCTTCTCGTAAAGAGTTTCCAATGCGTACCTATATGTCTTTACTCTGCAAAACTGTATTTCCTTATGAAGTGGTATTCTTACATATCCTTTCGAGAGAAAACTGTCCTGTGCCTTCTCTTTTGAGGCTACACACTTAGACATACACGCAACATGAAAGCTTTTCGACTTACAACGTGTTGTTTAGGAAAAACAAGATAATTTCGCACGATGCGGGATTTCCTTAAAACGTGATTTTCTGAAAAATTTTGAAGAAAGAAAATTCTCCTTTTGGTTCTCTTTAGATGCTACATGTTAAGACGTACACGCCACAACAATTCTTTTCGAGATACAACGTGTAGTTTTGGAGATACAAGCTAATTTTGTACTATGCGTTATTTCTTCTCGTAAAGAGTTTCCAATGCGTACGTATATGTCTTTACTCTGCAAAACTGTATTTCCTTATGAAGTGGTATTCTTACATATCCTTTCGAGAGAAAAATGTCCTGTGCCTTCTCTTTTGAGGCTACACACTTAGACATACACGCAACATGAAAGCTTTTCGACTTACAACGTGTTGTTTAGGAAAAACAAGATAATTTCGCACGATGCGGGATTTCCTTAAAACGTGATTTTCTGAAAAATTTTGACGAAAGAAAATTCTCCTTTTGGTTCTCTTTAGATGCTACATGTTAAGACGTACACGCCACAACAATTCTTTTCGAGATACAACGTGTAGTTTTGGAGATACAAGCTAATTTTGTACTATGCGTTATTTCTTCTCGTAAAGAGTTTCCAATGCGTACGTATATGTCTTTACTCTGCAAAACTGTATTTCCTTATGAAGTGGTATTCTTACATATCCTTTCGAGAGAAAACTGTCCTGTGCCTTCTCTTTTGAGGCTATACACTTAGACATACACGCAACATGAAAGCGTTTCGACTTACAACGTGTTGTTTAGGAAAAACAAGATAATTTCGCACGATGCGGGATTTCCTTAAAACGTGATTTTCTGAAAAATTTTGACGGAAGAAAATTCTCCTTTTGGTTCTCTTTAGATGCTACATGTTAAGACGTACACGCCACAAGAATTCTTTTCGAGATACAACGTGTAGTTTTGGAGATACAAGCTAATTTTGTACTATGCGTTATTTCTTCTCTTAAGGAGTTTCCAATGCGTACGTATATGTCTTTACTCTGCAAAGCTGTATTTCCTTATGAAGTGGTATTCTTACATATCCTTTCGAGAGAAAACTGTCCTGTGCCTTCTCTTTTGAGGCTACACACTTAGACATACACGCAACATGAAAGCTTTTCGACTTACAACGTGTTGTTTAGGAAAAACAAGATAATTTCGCACGATGCGGGATTTCCTTAAAACGTGATTTTCTGAAAAATTTTGACGAAAGAAAATTCTCCTTTTGGTTCTCTTTAGATGCTACATGTTAAGACGTACACGCCACAACAATTCTTTTCGAGATACAACGTGTAGTTTTGGAGATACAAGCTAATTTTGTACTATGCGTTATTTCTTCTCGTAAAGAGTTTCCAATGCGTACGTATATGTCTTTACTCTGCAAAACTGTATTTCCTTATGAAGTGGTATTCTTACATATCCTTTCGAGAGAAAACTGTCCTGTGCCTTCTCTTTTGAGGCTACACACTTAGACATACACGCAACATGAAAGCTTTTCGACTTACAACGTGTTGTTTAGGAAAACCAAGATAATTTCGCACGATGCGGGATTTCCTTAAAACGTGATTTTCTGAAAAATTTTGACGAAAGAAAATTCTCCTTTTGGTTCTCTTTAGATGCTACATGTTAAGACGTACACGCCACAACAATTCTTTTCGAGATACAACGTGTAGTTTTGGAGATACAAGCTAATTTTGTACTATGCGTTCTTTCTTCTCGTAAAGAGTTTCCAATGCGTACGTATATGTCTTTACTCTGCAAAACTGTATTTCCTTATGAAGTGGTATTCTTACATATCCTTTCGAGAGAAAACTGTCCTGTGCCTTCTCTTTTGAGGCTACACACTTAGACATACACGCAACATGAAAGCTTTTCGACCTACAACGTGTTGTTTAGGAAAAACAAGATAATTTCGCACGATGCGGGATTTCCTTAAAACGTGATTTTCTGAAAAATTTTGACGAAAGAAAATTCTCCTTTTGGTTCTCTTTAGATGCTACATGTTAAGACGTACACGCCACAACAATTCTTTTCGAGTTACAACGTGTAGTTTTGGAGATACAAGCTAATTTTGTACTATGCGTTATTTCTTCTCGTAAAGAGTTTCCAATGCGTACGTATATGTCTTTACTCTGCAAAACTGTATTTCCTTATGAAGTGGTATTCTTACATATCCTTTCGAGAGAAAACTGTCCTGTGCCTTCTCTTTTGAGGCTACACACTTAGACATACACGCAACATGAAAGCTTTTCGACTTACAACGTGTTGTTTAGGAAAAACAAGATAATTTCGCACGATGCGGGATTTCCTTAAAACGTGATTTTCTGAAAAATTTTGACGAAAGAAAATTCTCCTTTTGGTTCTCTTTAGATGCTACATGTTTAGACGTACACGCCACAACAATTCTTTCGAGATACAACGTGTAGTTTTGGAGATACAAGCTAATTTTGTACTATGCGTTATTTCTTCTCGTAAAGAGTTTCCAATGCGTACTTATATGTCTTTACTCTGCAAAACTGTATTTCCTTATGAAGTGGTATTCTTACATATCCTTTCGAGAGAAAACTGTCCTGTGCCTTCTCTTTTGAGGCTACACACTTAGACATACACGCAACATGAAAGCTTTTCGACTTACAACGTGTTGTTTAGGAAAAACAAGATAATTTCGCACGATGCGGGATTTCCTTAAAACGTGATTTTCTGAAAAAATTTGACGAAAGAAAATTCTCCTTTTGGTTCTCTTTAGATGCTACATGTTAAGACGTACACACCACAACAATTCTTTTCGAGATACAACGTGTAGTTTTGGAGATACAAGCTAATTTTGTACTATGCGTTATTTCTTCTCGTAAAGAGTTTCCAATGCGTACGTATATGTCTTTACTCTGCAAAACTGTATTTCCTTATGAAGTGGTATTCTTACATATCCTTTCGAGAGAAAACTGTCCTGTGCCTTCTCTTTTGAGGCTACACACTTAGACATACACGCAACATGAAAGCTTTTCGACTTACAACGTGTTGTTTAGGAAAAACAAGATAATTTCGCACGATGCGGGATTTCCTTAAAACGTGATTTTCTGAAAAATTTTGACGAAAGAAAATTCTCCTTTTGGTTCTCTTTAGATGCTACATGTTTAGACGTACACGCCACAACAATTCTTTTCGAGATACAACGTGTAGTTTTGGAGATACAAGCTAATTTTGTACTATGCGTTATTTCTTCTCGTAAGGAGTTTCCAATGCGTACGTATATGTCTTTACTCTGCAAAGCTGTATTTCCTTATGAAGTGGTATTCTTACATATCCTTTCGAGAGAAAACTGTCCTGTGCCTTCTCTTTTGAGGCTACACACTTAGACATACACGCAACATGAAAGCTTTTCGACTTACAACGTGTTGATTAGGAAAAACAAGATAATTTCGCACGATGCGGGATTTCCTTAAAACGTGATTTTCTGAAAAATTTTGACGAAAGAAAATTCTCCTTTTGGTTCTCTTTAGATGCTACATGTTAAGACGTACACGCCACAACAATTCTTTTCGAGATACAACGTGTAGTTTTGGAGATACAAGCTAATTTTGTACTATGCGTTATTTCTTCTCGTAAACAGTTTCCAATGCGTACGTATATGTCTTTACTCTGCAAAACTGTATTTCCTTATGAAGTGGTATTCTTACATATCCTTTCGAGAGAAAACTGTCCTGTGCCTTCTCTTTTGAGGCTACACACTTAGACATACACGCAACATGAAAGCTTTTCGACTTACAACGTGTTGTTTAGGAAAAACAAGATAATTTCGCACGATGCGGGATTTCCTTAAAACGTGATTTTCTGAAAAATTTTGACGAAAGAAAATTCTCCTTTTGGTTCTCTTTAGATGCTACATGTTAAGACGTACACGCCACAACAATTCTTTTCGAGATACAACGTGTAGTTTTGGAGATACAAGCTAATTTTGTACTATGCGTTATTTCTTCTCGTAAGGAGTTTCCAATGCGTACGTATATGTCTTTACTCTGCAAAGCTGTATTTCCTTATGAAGTGGTATTCTTACATATCCTTTCGAGAGAAAACTGTCCTGTGCCTTCTCTTTTGAGGCTACACACTTAGACATACACGCAACATGAAAGCTTTTCGACTTACAACGTGTTGTTTAGGAAAAACAAGATAATTTCGCACGATGCGGGATTTCCTAAAACGTGATTTTCTGAAAAATTTTGACGAAAGAAAATTCTCCTTTTGGTTCTCTTTAGATGCTACATGTTAAGACGTACACGCCACAACAATTCTTTTCGAGATACAACGTGTAGTTTTGGAGATACAAGCTAATTTTGTACTATGCGTTATTTCTTCTCGTAAAGAGTTTCCAATGCGTACGTATATGTCTTTACTCTGCAAAACTGTATTTCCTTATGAAGTGGTATTCTTACATA
Organism: Apodemus sylvaticus; assembly: GCF_947179515.1. Taxonomy (NCBI): domain Eukaryota; kingdom Metazoa; phylum Chordata; class Mammalia; order Rodentia; family Muridae; genus Apodemus; species Apodemus sylvaticus. The sequence continues at coordinate 2,734,157 of NW_026263270.1, forward strand.
TCCTTTCGAGAGAAAACTGTCCTGTGCCTTCTCTTTTGAGGCTACACACTTAGACATACACGCAACATGAAAGCTTTCGACTTACAACGTGTTGTTTATGAAAAACAAGATAATTTCGCAAGATGCGGGATTTCCTTAAAACGTGATTTTCTGAAAAATTTTGACGAAAGAAAATTCTCCTTTTGGTTCTCTTTAGATGCTACATGTTAAGACGTACACGCCACAACAATTCTTTTCGAGATACAACGTGTAGTTTTGGAGATACAAGCTAATTTTTTACTATGCGTTATTTCTTCTCGTAAAGAGTTTCCAATGCGTACGTATATGACTTTACTATGCATAACTGTATTTCCTTATGAAGTGGTATTCTTACATATCCTTTCGAGAGAAAACTGTCCTGTGCCTTCTCTTTTGAGGCTACACACTTAGACATACACGCAACATGAAAGCTTTTCGACTTACAACGTGTTGTTTAGGAAAAACAAGATAATTTCGCACGATGCGGGATTTCCTTAAAACGTGATTTTCTGAAAAATTTTGACGAAAGAAAATTCTCCTTTTGGTTCTCTTTAGATGCTACATGTTAAGACGTACACGCCACAACAATTCTTTTCGAGATACAACGTGTAGTTTTGGAGATACAAGCTAATTTTGTACTATGCGTTACTTCTTCTCGTAAAGAGTTTCCAATGCGTACGTATATGTCTTTACTCTGCAAAACTGTATTTCCTTATGAAGTGGTATTCTTACATATCCTTTCGAGAGAAAACTGTCCTGTGCCTTCTCTTTTGAGGCTACACACTTAGACATACACGCAACATGAAAGCTTTTCGACTTACAACGTGTTGTTTAGGAAAACCAAGATAATTTCGCACGATGCGGGATTTCCTTAAAACGTGATTTTCTGAAAAATTTTGACGAAAGAAAATTCTCCTTTTGGTTCTCTTTAGATGCTACATGTTAAGACGTACACGCCACAGCAATTCTTTTCGAGATACAACGTGTAGTTTTGGAGATACAAGCTAATTTTGTACTATGCGTTCTTTCTTCTCCTAAAGAGTTTCCAATGCGTACGTATATGTCTTTACTCTGCAAAACTGTATTTCCTTATGAAGTGGTATTCTTACATATCCTTTCGAGAGAAAACTGTCCTGTGCCTTCTCTTTTGAGGCTACACACTTAGACATACACGCAACATGAAAGCTTTTCGACTTACAACGTGTTGTTTAGGAAAAACAAGATAATTTCGCACGATGCGGGATTTCCTTAAAACGTGATTTTCTGAAAAATTTTGACGAAAGAAAATTCTCCTTTTGGTTCTCTTTAGATGCTACATGTTAAGACGTACACGCCACAGCAATTCTTTTCGAGATACAACGTGTAGTTTTGGAGATACAAGCTAATTTTGTACTATGCGTTATTTCTTCTCTTAAAGAGTTTCCAATGCGTACGTATATGTCTTTACTCTGCAAAACTGTATTTCCTTATGAAGTGGTATTCTTACATATCCTTTCGAGAGAAAACTGTCCTGTGCCTTCTCTTTTGAGGCTACACACTTAGACATACACGCAACATGAAAGCTTTTCGACTTACAACGTGTTGTTTAGGAAAAACAAGATAATTTCGCACGATGCGGGATTTCCTTAAAACGTGATTTTCTGAAAAATTTTGACGAAAGAAAATTCTCCTTTTGGTTCTCTTTAGATGCTACATGTTAAGACGTACACGCCACAACAATTCTTTTCGAGATACAACGTGTAGTTTTGGAGATACAAGCTAATTTTGTACTATGCGTTATTTCTTCTCTTAAAGAGTTTCCAATGCGTACGTATATGTCTTTACTCTGCAAAACTGTATTTCCTTATGAAGTGGTATTCTTACATATCCTTTCGAGAGAAAACTGTCCTGTGCCTTCTCTTTTGAGGCTACACACTTAGACATACACGCAACATGAAAGCTTTTCGACTTACAACGTGTTGTTTAGGAAAAACAAGATAATTTCGCACGATGCGGGATTTCCTTAAAACGTGATTTTCTGAAAAATTTTGACGAAAGAAAATTCTCCTTTTGGTTCTCTTTAGATGCTACATGTTAAGACGTACACGCCACAACAATTCTTTTCGAGATACAACGTGTAGTTTTGGAGATACAAGCTAATTTTGTACTATGCGTTATTTCTTCTCGTAAAGAGTTTCCAATGCGTACCTATATGTCTTTACTCTGCAAAACTGTATTTCCTTATGAAGTGGTATTCTTACATATCCTTTCGAGAGAAAACTGTCCTGTGCCTTCTCTTTTGAGGCTACACACTTAGACATACACGCAACATGAAAGCTTTTCGACTTACAACGTGTTGTTTAGGAAAAACAAGATAATTTCGCACGATGCGGGATTTCCTTAAAACGTGATTTTCTGAAAAATTTTGACGAAAGAAAATTCTCCTTTTGGTTCTCTTTAGATGCTACATGTTAAGACGTACACGCCACAACAATTCTTTTCGAGATACAACGTGTAGTTTTGGAGATACAAGCTAATTTTGTACTATGCGTTATTTCTTCTCGTAAAGAGTTTCCAATGCGTACGTATATGTCTTTACTCTGCAAAACTGTATTTCCTTATGAAGTGGTATTCTTACATATCCTTTCGAGAGAAAAATGTCCTGTGCCTTCTCTTTTGAGGCTACACACTTAGACATACACGCAACATGAAAGCTTTTCGACTTACAACGTGTTGTTTAGGAAAAACAAGATAATTTCGCACGATGCGGGATTTCCTTAAAACGTGATTTTCTGAAAAATTTTGACGAAAGAAAATTCTCCTTTTGGTTCTCTTTAGATGCTACATGTTAAGACGTACACGCCACAATAATTCTTTTCGAGATACAACGTGTAGTTTTGGAGATACAAGCTAATTTTGTACTATGCGTTATTTCTTCTCGTAAAGAGTTTCCAATGCGTACGTATATGTCTTTACTCTGCAAAACTGTATTTCCTTATGAAGTGGTATTCTTACATATCCTTTCGAGAGAAAACTGTCCTGTGCCTTCTCTTTTGAGGCTACACACTTAGACAGATACGCAACATGAAAGCTTTTCGACTTACAACGTGTTGTTTAGGAAAAACAAGATAATTTCGCACGATGCGGGGTTTCCTTAAAACGTGATTTTCTGAAAAATTTTGACGAAAGAAAATTCTCCTTTTGGTTCTCTTTAGATGCTACATGTTAAGACGTAAACGCCACAACAATTCTTTTCGAGATACAACGTGTAGTTTTGGAGATACAAGCTAATTTTGTACTATGCGTTATTTCTTCTCGTAAAGAGTTTCCAATGCGTACGTATATGTCTTTATTCTGCAAAACTGTATTTCCTTATGAAGTGGTATTCTTACATATCCTTTCGAGAGAAAACTGTCCTGTGCCTTCTCTTTTGAGGCTACACACTTAGACATACACGCAACATGAAAGCTTTTCGACTTACAACGTGTTGTTTAGGAAAAACAAGATAATTTCGCACGATGCGGGATTTCCTTAAAACGTGATTTTCTGAAAAATTTTGACGAAAGAAAATTCTCCTTTTGGTTCTCTTTAGATGCTACATGTTAAGACGTACACGCCACAACAATTCTTTTCGAGATACAACGTGTAGTTTTGGAGATACAAGCTAATTTTGTACTATGCGTTATTTCTTCTCGTAAAGAGTTTCCAATGCGTACGTATATGTCTTTACTCTGCAAAACTGTATTTCCTTATGAAGTGGTATTCTTACATATCCTTTCGAGAGAAAACTGTCCTGTGCCTTCTCTTTTGAGGCTACACACTTAGACATACACGCAACATGAAAGCTTTTCGACTTACAACGTGTTGTTTAGGAAAAACAAGATAATTTCGCACGATGCGGGATTTCCTTAAAACGTGATTTTCTGAAAAATTTTGACGAAAGAAAATTCTCCTTTTGGTTCTCTTTAGATGCTACATGTTAAGACGTACACGCCACAACAATTCTTTTCGAGATACAACGTGTAGTTTTGGAGATACCAGCTAATTTTGTACTATGCGTTATTTCTTCTCGTAAAGAGTTTCCAATGCGTACGTATATGTCTTTACTCTGCAAAACTGTATTTCCTTATGAAGTCGTATTCTTACATATCCTTTCGAGAGAAAACTGTCCTGTGCCTTCTCTTTTGAGGCTACACACTTAGGCATATACGCAACATGAAAGCTTTTCGACTTACAACGTGTTGTTTAGGAAAAACAAGATAATTTCGCACGATGCGGGGTTTCCTTAAAACGTGATTTTCTGAAAAATTTTGACGAAAGAAAATTCTCCTTTTGGTTCTCTTTAGATGCTACATGTTAAGACGTAAACGCCACAACAATTCTTTTCGAGATACAACGTGTAGTTTTGGAGATACAAGCTAATTTTGTACTATGCGTTATTTCTTCTCGTAAAGAGTTTCCAATGCGTACGTATATGTCTTTATTCTGCAAAACTGTATTTCCTTATGAAGTGGTATTCTTACATATCCTTTCGAGAGAAAACTGTCCTGTGCCTTCTCTTTTGAGGCTACACACTTAGACATACACGCAACATGAAAGCTTTTCGACTTACAACGTGTTGTTTAGGAAAAACAAGATAATTTCGCACGATGCGGGATTTCCTTAAAACGTGATTTTCTGAAAAATTTTGACGAAAGAAAATTCTCCTTTTGGTTCTCTTTAGATGCTACATGTTAAGACGTACGCGCCACAAGAATTCTTTTCGAGATACAACGTGTAGTTTTGGAGATACAAGCTAATTTTGTACTATGCGTTATTTCTTCTCGTAAGGAGTTTCCAATGCGTACGTATATGTCTTTACTCTGCAAAGCTGTATTTCCTTATGAAGTGGTATTCTTACATATCCTTTCGAGAGAAAACTGTCCTGTGCCTTCTCTTTTGAGGCTACACACTTAGACATACACGCAACATGAAAGCTTTTCGACTTACAACGTGTTGTTTAGGAAAAACAAGATAATTTCGCACGATGCGGGATTTCCTTAAAACGTGATTTTCTGAAAAATTTTGACGAAAGAAAATTCTCCTTTTGGTTCTCTTTAGATGCTACATGTTAAGACGTACACGCCACAACAATTCTTTTCGAGATACAACGTGTAGTTTTGGAGATACAAGCTAATTTTGTACTATGCGTTATTTCTTCTCGTAAAGAGTTTCCAATGCGTACGTATATGTCTTTACTCTGCAAAACTGTATTTCCTTATGAAGTGGTATTCTTACATATCCTTTCGAGAGAAAACTGTCCTGTGCCTTCTCTTTTGAGGCTACACACTTAGACATACACGCAACATGAAAGCTTTTCGACTTACAACGTGTTGTTTAGGAAAAACAAGATAATTTCGTACGATGCGGGATTTCCTTAAAACGTGATTTTCTGAAAAATTTTGACGAAAGAAAATTCTCCTTTTGGTTCTCTTTAGATGCTACATGTTAAGACGTACACGCCACAACAATTCTTTTCGAGATACAACGTGTAGTTTTGGAGATACAAGCTAATTTTGTACTATGCGTTATTTCTTCTCGTAAAGAGTTTCCAATGCGTACGTATATGTCTTTACTCTGCAAAACTGTATTTCCTTATGAAGTGGTATTCTTACATATCCTTTCGAGAGAAAACTGTCCTGTGCCTTCTCTTTTGAGGCTACACACTTAGACATACACGCAACATGAAAGCTTTTCGACTTACAACGTGTTGTTTAGGAAAAACAAGATAATTTCGCACGATGCGGGATTTCCTTAAAACGTGATTTTCTGAAAAATTTTGACGAAAGAAAATTCTCCTTTTGGTTCTCTTTAGATGCTACATGTTAAGACGTACACGCCACAAGAATTCTTTTCGAGATACAACGTGTAGTTTTGGAGATACAAGCTAATTTTGTACTATGCATTATTTCTTCTCGTAAGGAGTTTCCAATGCGTACGTATATGTCTTTACTCTGCAAAGCTGTATTTCCTTATGAAGTGGTATTCTTACATATCCTTTCGAGAGAAAACTGTCCTGTGCCTTCTCTTTTGAGGCTACACACTTAGACATACACGCAACATGAAAGCTTTTCGACTTACAACGTGTTGTTTAGGAAAAACAAGATAATTTCGCACGATGCGGGATTTCCTTAAAACGTGATTTTCTGAAAAATTTTGACGAAAGAAAATTCTCCTTTTGGTTCTCTTTAGATGCTACATGTTAAGACGTACACGCCACAACAATTCTTTTCGAGATACAACGTGTAGTTTTGGAGATACAAGCTAATTTTGTACTATGCGTTATTTCTTCTCGTAAAGAGTTTCCAATGCGTACGTATATGTCTTTACTCTGCAAAACTGTATTTCCTTATGAAGTGGTATTCTTACATATCCTTTCGAGAGAAAACTGTCCTGTGCCTTCTCTTTTGAGGCTACACACTTAGACATACACGCAACATGAAAGCTTTTCGACTTACAACGTGTTGTTTAGGAAAAACAAGATAATTTCGCACGATGCGGGATTTCCTTAAAACGTGATTTTCTGAAAAATTTTGACGAAAGAAAATTCTCCTTTTGGTTCTCTTTAGATGCTACATGTTAAGACGTACACGCCACAACAATTCTTTTCGAGATACAACGTGTAGTTTTGGAGATACAAGCTAATTTTGTACTATGCGTTATTTCTTCTCGTAAAGAGTTTCCAATGCGTACGTATATGTCTTTACTCTGCAAAACTGTATTTCCTTATGAAGTGGTATTCTTACATATCCTTTCGAGAGAAAACTGTCCTGTGCCTTCTCTTTTGAGGCTACACACTTAGACATACACGCAACATGAAAGCTTTTCGACTTACAACGTGTTGTTTAGGAAAAACAAGATAATTTCGTACGATGCGGGATTTCCTTAAAACGTGATTTTCTGAAAAATTTTGACGAAAGAAAATTCTCCTTTTGGTTCTCTTTAGATGCTACATGTTAAGACGTACACGCCACAACAATTCTTTTCGAGATACAACGTGTAGTTTTGGAGATACAAGCTAATTTTGTACTATGCGTTATTTCTTCTCGTAAAGAGTTTCCAATGCGTACGTATATGTCTTTACTCTGCAAAACTGTATTTCCTTATGAAGTGGTATTCTTACATATCCTTTCGAGAGAAAACTGTCCTGTGCCTTCTCTTTTGAGGCTACACACTTAGACATACACGCAACATGAAAGCTTTTCGACTTACAACGTGTTGTTTAGGAAAAACAAGATAATTTCGCACGATGCGGGATTTCCTTAAAACGTGATTTTCTGAAAAATTTTGACGAAAGAAAATTCTCCTTTTGGTTCTCTTTAGATGCTACATGTTAAGACGTACACGCCACAAGAATTCTTTTCGAGATACAACGTGTAGTTTTGGAGATACAAGCTAATTTTGTACTATGCATTATTTCTTCTCGTAAGGAGTTTCCAATGCGTACGTATATGTCTTTACTCTGCAAAGCTGTATTTCCTTATGAAGTGGTATTCTTACATATCCTTTCGAGAGAAAACTGTCCTGTGCCTTCTCTTTTGAGGCTACACACTTAGACATACACGCAACATGAAAGCTTTTCGACTTACAACGTGTTGTTTAGGAAAAACAAGATAATTTCGCACGATGCGGGATTTCCTTAAAACGTGATTTTCTGAAAAATTTTGACGAAAGAAAATTCTCCTTTTGGTTCTCTTTAGATGCTACATGTTAAGACGTACACGCCACAACAATTCTTTTCGAGATACAACGTGTAGTTTTGGAGATACAAGCTAATTTTGTACTATGCGTTATTTCTTCTCGTAAAGAGTTTCCAATGCGTACGTATATGTCTTTACTCTGCAAAACTGTATTTCCTTATGAAGTGGTATTCTTACATATCCTTTCGAGAGAAAACTGTCCTGTGCCTTCTCTTTTGAGGCTACACACTTAGACATACACGCAACATGAAAGCTTTTCGACTTACAACGTGTTGTTTAGGAAAAACAAGATAATTTCGCACGATGCGGGATTTCCTTAAAACGTGATTTTCTGAAAAATTTTGATGAAAGAAAATTCTCCTTTTGGTTCTCTTTAGATGCTACATGTTAAGACGTACACGCCACAACAATTCTTTTCGAGATACAACGTGTAGTTTTGGAGATACAAGCTAATTTTGTACTATGCGTTATTTCTTCTCGTGAAGAGTTTCCAATGCGTACGTATATGTCTTTACTCTGCAAAACTGTATTTCCTTATGAAGTGGTATTCGTACATATCCTTTCGAGAGAAAAATGTCCTGTGCCTTCTCTTTTGAGGCTACACAGTTAGACATACACGCAACATGAAAGCTTTTCGACTTACAACGTGTTGTTTAGGAAAAACAAGATAATTTCGCACGATGCGGGATTTCCTTAAAACGTGATTTTCTGAAAAATTTTGACGAAAGAAAATTCTCCTTTTGGTTCTCTTTAGATGCTACATGTTAAGACGTACACGCCACAACAATTCTTTTCGAGATACAACGTGTAGTTTTGGAGATACAAGCTAATTTTATACTATGCGTTATTTCTTCTCATAAAGAGTTTCCAATGCGTACCTATATGTCTTTACTCTGCAAAACTGTATTTCCTTATGAAGTGGTATTCTTACATATCCTTTCGAGAGAAAACTGTCCTGTGCCTTCTCTTTTGAGGCTACACTCTTAGACATACACGCAACATGAAAGCTTTTCGACTTACAACGTGTTGTTTAGGAAAAACAAGATAATTTTGCACGATGCGGGATTTCCTTAAAACGTGATTTTCTGAAAAATTTTGACGAAAGAAAATTCTCCTTTTGGTTCTCTTTAGATGCTACATGTTAAGACGTACACGCCACAACAATTCTTTTCGAGATACAACGTGTAGTTTTGGAGATACAAGCTAATTTTGTACTATGCGTTATTTCTTCTCGTAAAGAGTTTCCAATGCGTACCTATATGTCTTTACTCTGCAAAACTGTATTTCCTTATGAAGTGGTATTCTTACATATCCTTTCGAGAGAAAACTGTCCTGTGCCTTCTCTTTTGAGGCTACACACTTAGACATACACGCAACATGAAAGCTTTTCGACTTACAACGTGTTGTTTAGGAAAAACAAGATAATTTCGCACGATGCCGGATTTCCTTAAAACGTGATTTTCTGAAAAATTTTGACGAAAGAAAATTCTCCTTTTGGTTCTCTTTAGATGCTACATGTTAAGACGTACACGCCACAACAATTCTTTTCGAGATACAACGTGTAGTTTTGGAGATACAAGCTAATTTTGTACTATGCGTTATTTCTTCTCGTAAAGAGTTTCCAATGCGTACGTATATGTCTTTACTCTGCAAAACTGTATTTCCTTATGAAGTGGTATTCTTACATATCCTTTCGAGAGAAAAATGTCCTGTGCCTTCTCTTTTGAGGCTACACACTTAGACATACACGCAACATGAAAGCTTTTCGACTTACAACGTGTTGTTTAGGAAAAACAAGATAATTTCGCACGATGCGGGATTTCCTTAAAACGTAATTTTCTGAAAAATTTTGACGAAAGAAAATTCTCCTTTTGGTTCTCTTTAGATGCTACATGTTAAGACGTACACGCCACAACAATTCTTTTCGAGATACAACGTGTAGTTTTGGAGATACAAGCTAATTTTGTACTATGCGTTATTTCTTCTCGTAAAGAGTTTCCAATGCGTACGTATATGTCTTTACTCTGCAAAACTGTATTTCCTTATGAAGTGGTATTCTTACATATCCTTTCGAGAGAAAACTGTCCTGTGCCTTCTCTTTTGAGGCTACACACTTAGACAGATACGCAACATGAAAGCTTTTCGACTTACAACGTGTTGTTTAGGAAAAACAAGATAATTTCGCACGATGCGGGGTTTCCTTAAAACGTGATTTTCTGAAAAATTTTGACGAAAGAAAATTCTCCTTTTGGTTCTCTTTAGATGCTACATGTTAAGACGTAAACGCCACAACAATTCTTTTCGAGATACAACGTGTAGTTTTGGAGATACAAGCTAATTTTGTACTATGCGTTATTTCTTCTCGTAAAGAGTTTCCAATGCGTACGTATATGTCTTTATTCTGCAAAACTGTATTTCCTTATGAAGTGGTATTCTTACATATCCTTTCGAGAGAAAACTGTCCTGTGCCTTCTCTTTTGAGGCTACACACTTAGACATACACGCAACATGAAAGCTTTTCGACTTACAACGTGTTGTTTAGGAAAAACAAGATAATTTCGCACGATGCGGGATTTCCTTAAAACGTGATTTTCTGAAAAATTTTGACGAAAGAAAATTCTCCTTTTGGTTCTCTTTAGATGCTACATGTTAAGACGTACACGCCACAACAATTCTTTTCGAGATACAACGTGTAGTTTTGGAGATACAAGCTAATTTTGTACTATGCGTTATTTCTTCTCGTAAAGAGTTTCCAATGCGTACGTATATGTCTTTACTCTGCAAAACTGTATTTCCTTATGAAGTGGTATTCTTACATATCCTTTCGAGAGAAAACTGTCCTGTGCCTTCTCTTTTGAGGCTACACACTTAGACATACACGCAACATGAAAGCTTTTCGACTTACAACGTGTTGTTTAGGAAAAACAAGATAATTTCGCACGATGCGGGATTTCCTTAAAACGTGATTTTCTGAAAAATTTTGACGAAAGAAAATTCTCCTTTTGGTTCTCTTTAGATGCTACATGTTAAGACGTACACGCCACAACAATTCTTTTCGAGATACAACGTGTAGTTTTGGAGATACCAGCTAATTTTGTACTATGCGTTATTTCTTCTCGTAAAGAGTTTCCAATGCGTACGTATATGTCTTTACTCTGCAAAACTGTATTTCCTTATGAAGTCGTATTCTTACATATCCTTTCGAGAGAAAACTGTCCTGTGCCTTCTCTTTTGAGGCTACACACTTAGGCATATACGCAACATGAAAGCTTTTCGACTTACAACGTGTTGTTTAGGAAAAACAAGATAATTTCGCACGATGCGGGGTTTCCTTAAAACGTGATTTTCTGAAAAATTTTGACGAAAGAAAATTCTCCTTTTGGTTCTCTTTAGATGCTACATGTTAAGACGTAAACGCCACAACAATTCTTTTCGAGATACAACGTGTAGTTTTGGAGATACAAGCTAATTTTGTACTATGCGTTATTTCTTCTCGTAAAGAGTTTCCAATGCGTACGTATATGTCTTTATTCTGCAAAACTGTATTTCCTTATGAAGTGGTATTCTTACATATCCTTTCGAGAGAAAACTGTCCTGTGCCTTCTCTTTTGAGGCTACACACTTAGACATACACGCAACATGAAAGCTTTTCGACTTACAACGTGTTGTTTAGGAAAAACAAGATAATTTCGCACGATGCGGGATTTCCTTAAAACGTGATTTTCTGAAAAATTTTGACGAAAGAAAATTCTCCTTTTGGTTCTCTTTAGATGCTACATGTTAAGACGTACACGCCACAAGAATTCTTTTCGAGATACAACGTGTAGTTTTGGAGATACAAGCTAATTTTGTACTATGCGTTATTTCTTCTCGTAAGGAGTTTCCAATGCGTACGTATATGTCTTTACTCTGCAAAGCTGTATTTCCTTATGAAGTGGTATTCTTACATATCCTTTCGAGAGAAAACTGTCCTGTGCCTTCTCTTTTGAGGCTACACACTTAGACATACACGCAACATGAAAGCTTTTCGACTTACAACGTGTTGTTTAGGAAAAACAAGATAATTTCGCAGGATGCGGGATTTCCTTAAAACGTGATTTTCTGAAAAATTTTGACGAAAGAAAATTCTCCTTTTGGTTCTCTTTAGATGCTACATGTTAAGACGTACACGCCACAACAATTCTTTTCGAGATACAACGTGTAGTTTTGGAGATACAAGCTAATTTTGTACTATGCGTTATTTCTTCTCGTAAAGAGTTTCCAATGCGTACGTATATGTCTTTACTCTGCAAAACTGTATTTCCTTATGAAGTGGTATTCTTACATATCCTTTCGAGAGAAAACTGTCCTGTGCCTTCTCTTTTGAGGCTACACACTTAGACATACACGCAACATGAAAGCTTTTCGACTTACAACGTGTTGTTTAGGAAAAACAAGATAATTTCGTACGATGCGGGATTTCCTTAAAACGTGATTTTCTGAAAAATTTTGACGAAAGAAAATTCTCCTTTTGGTTCTCTTTAGATGCTACATGTTAAGACGTACACGCCACAACAATTCTTTTCGAGATACAACGTGTAGTTTTGGAGATACAAGCTAATTTTGTACTATGCGTTATTTCTTCTCGTAAAGAGTTTCCAATGCGTACGTATATGTCTTTACTCTGCAAAACTGTATTTCCTTATGAAGTGGTATTCTTACATATCCTTTCGAGAGAAAACTGTCCTGTGCCTTCTCTTTTGAGGCTACACACTTAGACATACACGCAACATGAAAGCTTTTCGACTTACAACGTGTTGTTTAGGAAAAACAAGATAATTTCGCACGATGCGGGATTTCCTTAAAACGTGATTTTCTGAAAAATTTTGACGAAAGAAAATTCTCCTTTTGGTTCTCTTTAGATGCTACATGTTAAGATGTACACGCCACAACAATTCTTTTCGAGATACAACGTGTAGTTTTGGAGATACAAGCTAATTTTGTACTATGCGTTATTTCTTCTCGTAAAGAGTTTCCAATGCGTACGTATATGTCTTTACTCTGCAAAACTGTATTTCCTTATGAAGTGGTATTCTTACATATCCTTTCGAGAGAAAAATGTCCTGTGCCTTCTCTTTTGAGGCTACACACTTAGACATACACGCAACATGAAAGCTTTTCGACTTACAACGTGTTGTTTAGGAAAAACAAGATAATTTCGCACGATGCGGGATTTCCTTAAAACGTGATTTTCTGAAAAATTTTGACGAAAGAAAATTCTCCTTTTGGTTCTCTTTAGATGCTACATGTTAAGACGTACACGCCACAACAATTCTTTTCGAGATACAACGTGTAGTTTTGGAGATACAAGCTAATTTTGTACTATGCGTTATTTCTTCTCGTGAAGAGTTTCCAATGCGTACGTATATGTCTTTACTCTGCAAAACTGTATTTCCTTATGAAGTGGTATTCGTACATATCCTTTCGAGAGAAAAATGTCCTGTGCCTTCTCTTTTGAGGCTACACACTTAGACATACACGCAACATGAAAGCTTTTCGACTTACAACGTGTTGTTTAGGAAAAACAAGATAATTTCGCACGATGCGGGATTTCCTTAAAACGTGATTTTCTGAAAAATTTTGACGAAAGAAAATTCTCCTTTTGGTTCTCTTTAGATGCTACATGTTAAGACGTACACGCCACAACAATTCTTTTCGAGATACAACGTGTAGTTTTGGAGATACAAGCTAATTTTGTACTATGCGTTATTTCTTCTCGTAAAGAGTTTCCAATGCGTACCTATATGTCTTTACTCTGCAAAACTGTATTTCCTTATGAAGTGGTATTCTTACATATCCTTTCGAGAGAAAACTGTCCTGTGCCTTCTCTTTTGAGGCTACACACTTAGACATACACGCAACATGAAAGCTTTTCGACTTACAACGTGTTGTTTAGGAAAAACAAGATAATTTTGCACGATGCGGGATTTCCTTAAAACGTGATTTTCTGAAAAATTTTGACGAAAGAAAATTCTCCTTTTGGTTCTCTTTAGATGCTACATGTTAAGACGTACACGCCACAACAATTCTTTTCGAGATACAACGTGTAGTTTTGGAGATACAAGCTAATTTTGTACTATGCGTTATTTCTTCTCGTAAAGAGTTTCCAATGCGTACGTATATGTCTTTACTCTGCAAAACTGCATTTCCTTATGAAGTGGTATTCTTACATATCCTTTCGAGAGAAAACTGTCCTGTGCCTTCTCTTTTGAGGCTACACACTTAGACAAACACGCAACATGAAAGCTTTTCGACTTACAACGTGTTGTTTAGGAAAAACAAGATAATTTCGCACGATGCGGGATTTCCTTAAAACGTGATTTTCTGAAAAATTTTGACGAAAGAAAATTCTCCTTTTGGTTCTCTTTAGATGCTACATGTTAAGACGTACACGCCACAACAATTCTTTTCGAGATACAACGTGTAGTTTTGGAGATACAAGCTAATTTTGTACTATGCGTTATTTCTTCTCGTAAGGAGTTTCCAATGCGTACATATATGTCTTTACTCTGCAAAGCTGTATTTCCTTATGAAGTGGTATTCTTACATATCCTTTCGAGAGTAAACTGTCCTGTGCCTTCTCTTTTGAGGCTACACACTTAGACATACACGCAACATGAAAGCTTTTCGACTTACAACGTGTTGTTTAGGAAAAACAAGATAATTTCGCACGATGCGGGATTTCCTTAAAACGTGATTTTCTGAAAAATTTTGACGAAAGAAAATTATCCTTTTGGTTCTCTTTAGATGCTACATGTTAAGACGTACACGCCACAACAATTCTTTTCGAGATACAACGTGTAGTTTTGGAGATACAAGCTAATTTTGTACTATGCGTTATTTCTTCTCGTAAAGAGTTTCCAATGCGTACCTATATGTCTTTACTCTGCAAAACTGTATTTCCTTATGAAGTGGTATTCTTACATATCCTTTCGAGAGAAAACTGTCCTGTGCCTTCTCTTTTGAGGCTACACACTTAGACATACACGCAACATGAAAGCTTTTCGACTTACAACGTGTTGTTTAGGAAAATCAAGATAATTTCGCACGATGCGGGATTTCCTTAAAACGTGATTTTCTGAAAAATTTTGACGAAAGAAAATTCTCCTTTTGGTTCTCCTTAGATGCTACATGTTAAGACGTACACGCCACAACAATTCTTTTCGAGATACAACGTGTAGTTTTGGAGATACAAGCTAATTTTGTACTATGCGTTATTTCTTCTTGTAAAGAGTTTCCAATGCGTACGTATATGTCTTTACTCTGCAAAACTGTATTTCCTTATGAAGTGGTATTCTTACATATCCTTTCGAGAGAAAAATGTCCTGTGCCTTCTCTTTTGAGGCTACACACTTAGACATACACGCAACATGAAAGCTTTTCGACTTACAACGTGTTGTTTAGGAAAAACAAGATAATTTCGCACGATGCGGGATTTCCTTAAAACGTGATTTTCTGAAAAATTTTGACGAAAGAAAATTCTCCTTTTGGTTCTCTTTAGATGCTACATGTTAAGACGTACACGCCACAACAATTCTTTTCGAGATACAACGTGTAGTTTTGGAGATACAAGCTAATTTTGTACTATGCGTTATTTCTTCTCGTAAAGAGTTTCCAATGCGTACGTATATGTCTTTACTCTGCAAAACTGTATTTCCTTATGAAGTGGTATTCTTACATATCCTTTCGAGAGAAAACTGTCCTGTGCCTTCTCTTTTGAGGCTATACACTTAGACATACACGCAACATGAAAGCGTTTTGACTTACAACGTGTTGTTTAGGAAAAACAAGATAATTTCGCACGATGCGGGATTTCCTTAAAACGTGATTTTCTGAAAAATTTTGACGAAAGAAAATTCTCCTTTTGGTTCTCTTTAGATGCTACATGTTAAGACGTACACGCCACAACAATTCTTTTCGAGATACAACGTGTAGTTTTGGAGATACAAGCTAATTTTGTACTATGCGTTATTTCTTCTCGTAAGGAGTTTCCAATGCGTACGTATATGTCTTTACTCTGCAAAGCTGTATTTCCTTATGAAGTGGTATTCTTACATATCCTTTCGAGAGAAAACTGTCCTGTGCCTTCTCTTTTGAGGCTACACACTTAGACATACACGCAACATGAAAGCTTTTCGACTTACAACGTGTTGTTTAGGAAAAACAAGATAATTTCGCACGATGCGGGATTTCCTTAAAACGTGATTTTCTGAAAAATTTTGACAAAAGAAAATTCTCCTTTTGGTTCTCTTTAGATGCTACATGTTAAGACGTACACGCCACAACAATTCTTTTCGAGATACAACGTGTAGTTTTGGAGATACAAGCTAATTTTGTACTATGCGTTATTTCTTCTCGTAAAGAGTTTCCAATGCGTACGTATATGTCTTTACTCTGCAAAACTGTATTTCCTTATGAAGTGGTATTCTTACATATCCTTTCGAGAGAAAACTGTCCTGTGCCTTCTCTTTTGAGGCTACACACTTAGACATACACGCAACATGAAAGCTTTTCGACTTACAACGTGTTGTTTAGGAAAAACAAGATAATTTCGCACGATGCGGGATTTCCGTAAAACGTGATTTTCTGAAAAATTTTGACGAAAGAAAATTCTCCTTTTGGTTCTCTTTAGATGCTACATGTTAAGACGTACACGCCACAACAATTCTTTTCGAGATACAACGTGTAGTTTTGGAGATACAAGCTAATTTTGTACTATGCGTTATTTCTTCTCGTAAAGAGTTTCCAATGCGTACGTATATGTCTTTACTCTGCAAAACTGTATTTCCTTATGAAGTGGTATTCTTACATATCCTTTCGAGAGAAAACTGTCCTGTGCCTTCTCTTTTGAGGCTACACACTTAGACATACACGCAACATGAAAGCTTTTCGACTTACAACGTGTTGTTTAGGAAAAACAAGATAATTTCGCACGATGCGGGATTTCCTTAAAACGTGATTTTCTGAAAAATTTTGACGAAAGAAAATTCTCCTTTTGGTTCTCTTTAGATGCTACATGTTAAGACGTACACGCCACAACAATTCTTTTCGAGATACAACGTGTAGTTTTGGAGATACAAGCTAATTTTGTACTATGCGTTATTTCTTCTCGTAAAGAGTTTCCAATGCGTACCTATATGTCTTTACTCTGCAAAACTGTATTTCCTTATGAAGTGGTATTCTTACATATCCTTTCGAGAGAAAACTGTCCTGTGCCTTCTCTTTTGAGGCTACACACTTAGACATACACGCAACATGAAAGCTTTTCGACTTACAACGTGTTGTTTAGGAAAAACAAGATAATTTTGCACGATGCGGGATTTCCTTAAAACGTGATTTTCTGAAAAATTTTGACGAAAGAAAATTCTCCTTTTGGTTCTCTTTAGATGCTACATGTTAAGACGTACACGCCACAACAATTCTTTTCGAGATACAACGTGTAGTTTTGGAGATACAAGCTAATTTTTTACTATGCGTTATTTCTTCTCGTAAAGAGTTTCCAATGCGTACGTATATGTCTTTACTCTGCAAAACTGTATTTCCTTATGAAGTGGTATTCTTACATATCCTTTCGAGAGAAAACTGTCCTGTGCCTTCTCTTTTGAGGCTACTCACTTAGACATACACGCAACATGAAAGCTTTTCGACTTACAACGTGTTGTTTAGGAAAAACAAGATAATTTCGCACGATGCGGGATTTCCTTAAAACGTGATTTTCTGAAAAATTTTGACGAAAGAAAATTCTCCTTTTGGTTCTCTTTAGATGCTACATGTTAAGACGTACACGCCACAACAATTCTTTTCGAGATACAACGTGTAGTTTTGGAGATACAAGCTAATTTTGTACTATGCGTTATTTCTTCTCGTAAGGAGTTTCCAATGCGTACGTATATGTCTTTACTCTGCAAAGCTGTATTTCCTTATGAAGTGGTATTCTTACATATCCTTTCGAGAGTAAACTGTCCTGTGCCTTCTCTTTTGAGGCTACACACTTAGACATACACGCAACATGAAAGCTTTTCGACTTACAACGTGTTGTTTAGGAAAAACAAGATAATTTCGCACGATGCGGGATTTCCTTAAAACGTGATTTTCTGAAAAATTTTGACGAAAGAAAATTCTCCTTTTGGTTCTCTTTAGATGCTACATGTTAAGACGTACACGCCACAACAATTCTTTTCGAGATACAACGTGTAGTTTTGGAGATACAAGCTAATTTTGTACGATGCGTTATTTCTTCTCGTAAAGAGTTTCCAATGCGTACCTATATGTCTTTACTCTGCAAAACTGTATTTCCTTATGAAGTGGTATTCTTACATATCCTTTCGAGAGAAAACTGTCCTGTGCCTTCTCTTTTGAGGCTACACACTTAGACATACACGCAACATGAAAGCTTTTCGACTTACAACGTGTTGTTTAGGAAAAACAAGATAATTTCGCACGATGCGGGATTTCCTTAAAACGTGATTTTCTGAAAAATTTTGACGAAAGAAAATTCTCCTTTTGGTTCTCTTTAGATGCTACATGTTAAGACGTACACGCCACAACAATTCTTTTCGAGATACAACGTGTAGTTTTGGAGATACAAGCTAATTTTGTACTATGCGTTATTTCTTCTCGTAAAGAGTTTCCAATGCGTACGTATATGTCTTTACTCTGCAAAACTGTATTTCCTTATGAAGTGGTATTCTTACATATCCTTTCGAGAGAAAACTGTCCTGTGCCTTCTCTTTTGAGGCTACACACTTAGACATACACGCAACATGAAAGCTTTTCGACTTACAACGTGTTGTTTAGGAAAAACAAGATAATTTCGCACGATGCGGGATTTCCTTAAAACGTGATTTTCTGAAAAATTTTGACGAAAGAAAATTCTCCTTTTGGTTCTCTTTAGATGCTACATGTTAAGACGTACACGCCACAACAATTCTTTTCGAGATACCACGTGTAGTTTTGGAGATACAAGCTAATTTTGTACTATGCGCTATTTCTTCTCGTAAAGAGTTTCCAATGCGTACGTATATGTCTTTACTCTGCAAAACTGTATTTCCTTATGAAGTGGTATTCTTACATATCCTTTCGAGAGAAAACTGTCCTGTGCCTTCTCTTTTGAGGCTACACACTTAGACATACACGCAACATGAAAGCTTTTCGACTTACAACGTGTTGTTTAGGAAAAACAAGATAATTTCGCACGATGCGGGATTTCCTTAAAACGTGATTTTCTGAAAAATTTTGACGAAAGAAAATTCTCTTTTTGGTTCTCTTTAGATGCTACATGTTAAGACGTACACGCCACAACAATTCTTTTCGAGATACAACGTGTAGTTTTGGAGATACAAGCTAATTTTGTACTATGCGTTATTTCTTCTCGTAAAGAGTTTCCAATGCGTACGTATATGTCTTTACTCTGCAAAACTGTATTTCCTTATGAAGTGGTATTCTTACATATCCTTTCGAGAGAAAACTGTCCTGTGCCTTCTCTTTTGAGGCTACACACTTAGACATACACGCAACATGAAAGCTTTTCGACTTACAACGTGTTGTTTAGGAAAAACAAGATAATTTCGCACGATGCGGGATTTCCTTAAAACGTGATTTTCTGAAAAATTTTGACGAAAGAAAATTCTCCTTTTGGTTCTCTTTAGATGCTACATGTTAAGACGTACACGCCACAACAATTCTTTTCGAGATACAACGTGTAGTTTTGGAGATACAAGCTAATTTTGTACTATGCGTTATTTCTTCTCGTAAAGAGTTTCCAATGCGTACCTATATGTCTTTACTCTGCAAAACTGTATTTCCTTATGAAGTGGTATTCTTACATATCCTTTCGAGAGAAAACTGTCCTGTGCCTTCTCTTTTGAGGCTACACACTTAGACATACACGCAACATGAAAGCTTTTCGACTTACAACGTGTTGTTTAGGAAAAACAAGATAATTTTGCACGATGCGGGATTTCCTTAAAACGTGATTTTCTGAAAAATTTTGACGAAAGAAAATTCTCCTTTTGGTTCTCTTTAGATGCTACATGTTAAGACGTACACGCCACAACAATTCTTTTCGAGATACAACGTGTAGTTTTGGAGATACAAGCTAATTTTGTACTATGCGTTATTTCTTCTCGTAAGGAGTTTCCAATGCGTACGTATATGTCTTTACTCTGCAAAGCTGTATTTCCTTATGAAGTGGTATTCTTACATATCCTTTCGAGAGAAAACTGTCCTGTGCCTTCTCTTTTGAGGCTACACACTTAGACATACACGCAACATGAAAGCTTTTCGACTTACAACGTGTTGTTTAGGAAAAACAAGATAATTTCGCACGATGCGGGATTTCCTTAAAACGTGATTTTCTGAAAAATTTTGACGAAAGAAAATTCTCCTTTTGGTTCTCTTTAGATGCTACATGTTAAGACGTACCCGCCACAACAATTCTTTTCGAAATACAACGTGTAGTTTTGGAGATACAAGCTAATTTTGTACTATGCGTTATTTCTTCTCATAAAGAGTTTCCAATGCGTACGTATATGTCTTTACTCTGCAAAACTGTATTTCCTTATGAAGTGGTATTCTTACATATCCTTTCGAGAGAAAACTGTCCTGTGCCTTCTCTTTTGAGGCTACACACTTAGACATACACGCAACATGAAAGCTTTTCGACTTACAACGTGTTGTTTAGGAAAAACAAGATAATTTCGCACGATGCGGGATTTCCTTAAAACGTGATTTTCTGAAAAATTTTGACGAAAGAAAATTCTCCTTTTGGTTCTCTTTAGATGCTACATGTTAAGACGTACACGCCACAACAATTCTTTTCGAGATACAACGTGTAGTTTTGGAGATACAAGCTAATTTTGTACT
Organism: Apodemus sylvaticus; assembly: GCF_947179515.1. Classification (NCBI taxonomy): domain Eukaryota; kingdom Metazoa; phylum Chordata; class Mammalia; order Rodentia; family Muridae; genus Apodemus; species Apodemus sylvaticus. Next base: position 2,754,796 of record NW_026263270.1, read on the forward strand.
ATGCGTTATTTCTTCTCGTAAAGAGTTTCCAATGCGTACCTATATGTCTTTACTCTGCAAAACTGTATTTCCTTATGAAGTGGTATTCTTACATATCCTTTCGAGAGAAAACTGTCCTGTGCCTTCTCTTTTGAGGCTACACACTTAGACATACACGCAACATGAAAGCTTTTCGACTTACAACGTGTTGTTTAGGAAAAACAAGATAATTTTGCACGATGCGGGATTTCCTTAAAACGTGATTTTCTGAAAAATTTTGACGAAAGAAAATTCTCCTTTTGGTTCTCTTTAGATGCTACATGTTAAGACGTACACGCCACAACAATTCTTTTCGAGATACAACGTGTAGTTTTGGAGATACAAGCTAATTTTGTACTATGCGTTATTTCTTCTCGTAAGGAGTTTCCAATGCGTACGTATATGTCTTTACTCTGCAAAACTGTATTTCCTTATGAAGTGGTATTCTTACATATCCTTTCGAGAGAAAACTGTCCTGTGCCTTCTCTTTTGAGGCTACACACTTAGACATACACGCAACATGAAAGCTTTTCGACTTACAACGTGTTGTTTAGGAAAAACAAGATAATTTCGCACGATGCGGGATTTCCTTAAAACGTGATTTTCTGAAAAATTTTGACGAAAGAAAATTCTCCTTTTGGTTCTCTTTAGATGCTACATGTTAAGACGTACCCGCCACAACAATTCTTTTCGAGATACAACGTGTAGTTTTGGAGATACAAGCTAATTTTGTACTATGCGTTATTTCTTCTCGTAAGGAGTTTCCAATGCGTACGTATATGTCTTTACTCTGCAAAGCTGTATTTCCTTATGAAGTGGTATTCTTACATATCCTTTCGAGAGTAAACTGTCCTGTGCCTTCTCTTTTGAGGCTACACACTTAGACATACACGCAACATGAAAGCTTTTCGACTTACAACGTGTTGTTTAGGAAAAACAAGATAATTTCGCACGATGCGGGATTTCCTTAAAACGTGATTTTCTGAAAAATTTTGACGAAAGAAAATTCTCCTTTTGGTTCTCTTTAGATGCTACATGTTAAGACGTACACGCCACAACAATTCTTTTCGAGATACAACGTGTAGTTTTGGAGATACAAGCTAATTTTGTACTATGCGTTATTTCTTCTCGTAAAGAGTTTCCAATGCGTACCTATATGTCTTTACTCTGCAAAACTGTATTTCCTTATGAAGGGGTATTCTTACATATCCTTTCGAGAGAAAACTGTCCTGTGCCTTCTCTTTTGAGGCTACACACTTAGACATACACGCAACATGAAAGCTTTTCGACTTACAACGTGTTGTTTAGGAAAAACAAGATAATTTCGCACGATGCGGGATTTCCTTAAAACGTGATTTTCTGAAAAATTTTGACGAAAGAAAATTCTCCTTTTGGTTCCCTTTAGATGCTACATGTTAAGACGTACACGCCACAACAATTCTTTTCGAGATACAACGTGTAGTTTTGGAGATACAAGCTAATTTTGTACTATGCGTTATTTCTTCTCGTAAAGAGTTTCCAATGCGTACCTATATGTCTTTACTCTGCAAAACTGTATTTCCTTATGAAGTGGTATTCTTACATATCCTTTCGAGAGAAAACTGTCCTGTGCCTTCTCTTTTGAGGCTACACACTTAGACATACACGCAACATGAAAGCTTTTCGACTTACAACGTGTTGTTTAGGAAAAACAAGATAATTTCGCACGATGCGGGATTTCCTTAAAACGTGATTTTCTGAAAAATTTTGAAGAAAGAAAATTCTCCTTTTGGTTCTCTTTAGATGCTACATGTTAAGACGTACACGCCACAACAATTCTTTTCGAGATACAACGTGTAGTTTTGGAGATACAAGCTAATTTTGTACTATGCGTTATTTCTTCTCGTAAAGAGTTTCCAATGCGTACGTATATGTCTTTACTCTGCAAAACTGTATTTCCTTATGAAGTGGTATTCTTACATATCCTTTCGAGAGAAAACTGTCCTGTGCCTTCTCTTTTGAGGCTACACACTTAGACATACACGCAACATGAAAGCTTTTCGACTTACAACGTGTTGTTTAGGAAAAACAAGATAATTTCGCACGATGCGGGATTTCCTTAAAACGTGATTTTCTGAAAAATTTTGACGGAAGAAAATTCTCCTTTTGGTTCTCTTTAGATGCTACATGTTAAGACGTACACGCCACAACAATTCTTTTCGAGATACAACGTGTAGTTTTGGAGATACAAGCTAATTTTGTACTATGCGTTATTTCTTCTCGTAAAGAGTTTCCAATGCGTACGTATATGTCTTTACTCTGCAAAACTGTATTTCCTTATGAAGTGGTATTCTTACATATCCTTTCGAGAGAAAACTGTCCTGTGCCTTCTCTTTTGAGGCTATACACTTAGACATACACGCAACATGAAAGCGTTTCGACTTACAACGTGTTGTTTAGGAAAAACAAGATAATTTCGCACGATGCGGGATTTCCTTAAAACGTGATTTTCTGAAAAATTTTGACGGAAGAAAATTCTCCTTTTGGTTCTCTTTAGATGCTACATGTTAAGACGTACACGCCACAAGAATTCTTTTCGAGATACAACGTGTAGTTTTGGAGATACAAGCTAATTTTGTACTATGCGTTATTTCTTCTCTTAAGGAGTTTCCAATGCGTACGTATATGTCTTTACTCTGCAAAACTGTATTTCCTTATGAAGTGGTATTCTTACATATCCTTTCGAGAGAAAACTGTCCTGTGCCTTCTCTTTTGAGGCTACACACTTAGACATACACGCAACATGAAAGCTTTTCGACTTACAACGTGTTGTTTAGGAAAAACAAGATAATTTCGCACGATGCGGGATTTCCTTAAAACGTGATTTTCTGAAAAATTTTGACGAAAGAAAATTCTCCTTTTGGTTCTCTTTAGATGCTACATGTTAAGACGTACACGCCACAACAATTCTTTTCGAGATACAACGTGTAGTTTTGGAGATACAAGCTAATTTTGTACTATGCGTTATTTCTTCTCGTAAAGAGTTTCCAATGCGTACGTATATGTCTTTACTCTGCAAAGCTGTATTTCCTTATGAAGTGGTATTCTTACATATCCTTTCGAGAGAAAACTGTCCTGTGCCTTCTCTTTTGAGGCTACACACTTAGACATACACGCAACATGAAAGCTTTTCGACTTACAACGTGTTGTTTAGGAAAAACAAGATAATTTCGCACGATGCGGGATTTCCTTAAAACGTGATTTTCTGAAAAATTTTGACGAAAGAAAATTCTCCTTTTGGTTCTCTTTAGATGCTACATGTTAAGACGTACACGCCACAGCAATTCTTTTCGAGATACAACGTGTAGTTTTGGAGATACAAGCTAATTTTGTACTATGCGTTATTTCTTCTCGTAAAGAGTTTCCAATGCGTACGTATATGTCTTTACTCTGCAAAACTGTATTTCCTTATGAAGTGGTATTCTTACATATCCTTTCGAGAGAAAACTGTCCTGTGCCTTCTCTTTTGAGGCTACACACTTAGACATACACGCAACATGACAGCTTTTCGACTTACAACGTGTTGTTTAGGAAAAACAAAATAATTTCGCACGATGCGGGATTTCCTTAAAACGTGATTTTCTGAAAAATTTTGACGAAAGAAAATTCTCCTTTTGGTTCTCTTTAGATGCTACATGTTAAGACGTACACGCCACAACAATTCTTTTCGAGATACAACGTGTAGTTTTGGAGATACAAGCTAATTTTGTACTATGCGTTATTTCTTCTCCTAAAGAGTTTCCAATGCGTACGTATATGTCTTTACTCTGCAAAACTGTATTTCCTTATGAAGTGGTATTCTTACATATCCTTTCGAGAGAAAACTGTCCTGTGCCTTCTCTTTTGAGGCTACACACTTAGACATACACGCAACATGAAAGCTTTTCGACTTACAACGTGTTGTTTAGGAAAAACAAGATAATTTCGCACGATGCGGGATTTCCTTAAAACGTGATTTTCTGAAAAATTTTGACGAAAGAAAATTCTCCTTTTGGTTCTCTTTAGATGCTACATGTTAAGACGTACACGCCACAACAATTCTTTTCGAGATACAACGTGTAGTTTTGGAGATACAAGCTAATTTTGTACTATGCGTTATTTCTTCTCGTAAAGAGTTTCCAATGCGTACATATATGTCTTTACTCTGCAAAACTGTATTTCCTTATGAAGTGGTATTCTTACATATCCTTTCGAGAGAAAACTGTCCTGTGCCTTCTCTTTTGAGGCTACACACTTAGACATACACGCAACATGAAAGCTTTTCGACTTACAACGTGTTGTTTAGGAAAAACAAGATAATTTCGCACGATGCGGGATTTCCTTAAAACGTGATTTTCTGAAAAATTTTGACGAAAGAAAATTCTCCTTTTGGTTCTCTTTAGATGCTACATGTTAAGACGTACACGCCACAACAATTCTTTTCGAGATACAACGTGTAGTTTTGGAGATACAAGCTAATTTTGTACTATGCGTTATTTCTTCTCGTAAAGAGTTTCCAATGCGTACGTATATGTCTTTACTCTGCAAAACTGTATTTCCTTATGAAGTGGTATTCTTACATATCCTTTCGAGAGAAAACTGTCCTGTGCCTTCTCTTTTGAGGCTACACACTTAGACATACACGCAACATGAAAGCTTTTCGACTTACAACGTGTTGTTTAGGAAAAACAAGATAATTTCGCACGATGCGGGATTTCCTTAAAACGTGATTTTCTGAAAAATTTTGACGAAAGAAAATTCTCCTTTTGGTTCTCTTTAGATGCTACATGTTAAGACGTACACGCCACAACAATTCTTTTCGAGATACAACGTGTAGTTTTGGAGATACAAGCTAATTTTGTACTATGCGTTATTTCTTCTCGTAAAGAGTTTCCAATGCGTACGTATATGTCTTTACTCTGCAAAACTGTATTTCCTTATGAAGTGGTATTCTTACATATCCTTTCGAGAGAAAACTGTCCTGTGCCTTCTCTTTTGAGGCTACACACTTAGACATACACGCATCATGAAAGCTTTTCGACTTACAACGTGTTGTTTAGGAAAAACAAGATAATTTCGCACGATGCGGGATTTCCTTAAAACGTGATTTTCTGAAAAATTTTGACGAAAGAAAATTCTCCTTTTGGTTCTCTTTAGATGCTACATGTTAAGACGTACACGCCACAACAATTCTTTTCGAGATACAACGTGTAGTTTTGGAGATACAAGCTAATTTTGTACTATGCGTTATTTCTTCTCGTAAAGAGTTTCCAATGCGTACGTATATGTCTTTACTCTGCAAAACTGTATTTCCTTATGAAGTGGTATTCTTACATATCCTTTCGAGAGAAAACTGTCCTGTGCCTTCTCTTTTGAGGCTACACACTTAGACATATACGCAACATGAAAGCTTTTCGACTTACAACGTGTTGTTTAGGAAAAACAAGATAATTTCGCACGATGCGGGGTTTCCTTAAAACGTGATTTTCTGAAAAATTTTGACGAAAGAAAATTCTCCTTTTGGTTCTCTTTAGATGCTACATGTTAAGACGTAAACGCCACAACAATTCTTTTCGAGATACAACGTGTAGTTTTGGAGATACAAGCTAATTTTGTACTATGCGTTATTTCTTCTCGTAAAGAGTTTCCAATGCGTACGTATATGTCTTTATTCTGCAAAACTGTATTTCCTTATGAAGTGGTATTCTTACATATCCTTTCGAGAGAAAACTGTCCTGTGCCTTCTCTTTTGAGGCTACACACTTAGACATACACGCAACATGAAAGCTTTTCGACTTACAAAGTGTTGTTTAGGAAAAACAAGATAATTTCGCACGATGCGGGATTTCCTTAAAACGTGATTTTCTGAAAAATTTTGACGAAAGAAAATTCTCCTTTTGGTTCTCTTTAGATGCTACATGTTAAGACGTACACGCCACAACAATTCTTTTCGAGATACAACGTGTAGTTTTGGAGATACAAGCTAATTTTGTACTATGCGTTATTTCTTCTCGTAAAGAGTTTCCAATGCGTACGTATATGTCTTTACTCTGCAAAACTGTATTTCCTTATGAAGTGGTATTCTTACATATCCTTTCGAGAGAAAACTGTCCTGTGCCTTCTCTTTTGAGGCTACACACTTAGACATACACGCAACATGAAAGCTTTTCGACTTACAACGTGTTGTTTAGGAAAAAAAAGATAATTTCGCACGATGCGGGATTTCCTTAAAACGTGATTTTCTGAAAAATTTTGACGAAAGAAAATTCTCCTTTTGGTTCTCTTTAGATGCTACATGTTAAGACGTACACGCCACAACAATTCTTTTCGAGATACAACGTGTAGTTTTGGAGATACCAGCTAATTTTGTACTATGCGTTATTTCTTCTCGTAAAGAGTTTCCAATGCGTACGTATATGTCTTTACTCTGCAAAACTGTATTTCCTTATGAAGTGGTATTCTTACATATCCTTTCGAGAGAAAACTGTCCTGTGCCTTCTCTTTTGAGGCTACACACTTAGGCATATACGCAACATGAAAGCTTTTCGACTTACAACGTGTTGTTTAGGAAAAACAAGATAATTTCGCACGATGCGGGGTTTCCTTAAAACGTGATTTTCTGAAAAATTTTGACGAAAGAAAATTCTCCTTTTGGTTCTCTTTAGATGCTACATGTTAAGACGTAAACGCCACAACAATTCTTTTCGAGATACAACGTGTAGTTTTGGAGATACAAGCTAATTTTGTACTATGCGTTATTTCTTCTCGTAAAGAGTTTCCAATGCGTACGTATATGTCTTTATTCTGCAAAACTGTATTTCCTTATGAAGTGGTATTCTTACATATCCTTTCGAGAGAAAACTGTCCTGTGCCTTCTCTTTTGAGGCTACACACTTAGACATACACGCAACATGAAAGCTTTTCGACTTACAACGTGTTGTTTAGGAAAAACAAGATAATTTCGCACGATGCGGGATTTCCTTAAAACGTGATTTTCTGAAAAATTTTGACGAAAGAAAATTCTCCTTTTGGTTCTCTTTAGATGCTACATGTTAAGACGTACACGCCACAACAATTCTTTTCGAGATACAACGTGTAGTTTTGGAGATACAAGCTAATTTTGTACTATGCGTTATTTCTTCTCGTAAAGAGTTTCCAATGCGTACGTATATGTCTTTACTCTGCAAAACTGTATTTCCTTATGAAGTGGTATTCTTACATATCCTTTCGAGAGAAAACTGTCCTGTGCCTTCTCTTTTGAGGCTACACACTTAGACATACACGCAACATGAAAGCTTTTCGACTTACAACGTGTTGTTTAGGAAAAACAAGATAATTTCGCACGATGCGGGATTTCCTTAAAACGTGATTTTCTGAAAAATTTTGACGAAAGAAAATTCTCCTTTTGGTTCTCTTTAGATGCTACATGTTAAGACGTACACGCCACAACAATTCTTTTCGAGATACAACGTGTAGTTTTGGAGATACAAGCTAATTTTGTACTATGCGTTATTTCTTCTCGTAAAGAGTTTCCAATGCGTACGTATATGTCTTTACTCTGCAAAACTGTATTTCCTTATGAAGTGGTATTCTTACATATCCTTTCGAGAGAAAACTGTCCTGTGCCTTCTCTTTTGAGGCTACACACTTAGACATACACGCAACATGAAAGCTTTTCGACTTACAACGTGTTGTTTAGGAAAAACAAGATAATTTCGCACGATGCGGGATTTCCTTAAAACGTGATTTTCTGAAAAATTTTGACGAAAGAAAATTCTCCTTTTGGTTCTCTTTAGATGCTACATGTTAAGACGTACACGCCACAACAATTCTTTTCGAGATACAACGTGTAGTTTTGGAGATACAAGCTAATTTTGAACTATGCGTTATTTCTTCTCGTAAAGAGTTTCCAATGCGTACATATATGTCTTTACTCTGCAAAACTGTATTTCCTTATGAAGTGGTATTCTTACATATCCTTTCGAGAGAAAACTGTCCTGTGCCTTCTCTTTTGAGGCTACACACTTAGACATACACGCAACATGAAAGCTTTTCGACTTACAACGTGTTGTTTAGAAAAACCAAGATAATTTCGCACGATGCGGGATTTCCTTAAAACGTGATTTTCTGAAAAATTTTGACGAAAGAAAATTCTCCTTTTGGTTCTCTTTAGATGCTACATGTTAAGACGTACACGCCACAGCAATTCTTTTCGAGATACAACGTGTAGTTTTGGAGATACAAGCTAATTTTGTACTATGCGTTCTTTCTTCTCGTAAAGAGTTTCCAATGCGTACATATATGTCTTTACTCTGCAAAACTGTATTTCCTTATGAAGTGGTATTCTTACATATCCTTTCGAGAGAAAACTGTCCTGTGCCTTCTCTTTTGAGGCTACACACTTAGACATACACGCAACATGAAAGCTTTTCGACTTACAACGTGTTGTTTAGGAAAAACAAGATAATTTCGCACGATGCGGGATTTCCTTAAAACGTGATTTTCTGAAAAATTTTGACGAAAGAAAATTCTCCTTTTGGTTCTCTTTAGATGCTACATGTTAAGACGTACACGCCACAACAATTCTTTTCGAGATACAACGTGTAGTTTTGGAGATACAAGCTAATTTTGTACTATGCGTTATTTCTTCTCGTAAAGAGTTTCCAATGCGTACGTATATGTCTTTACTCTGCAAAACTGTATTTCCTTATGAAGTGGTATTCTTACATATCCTTTCGAGAGAAAACTGTCCTGTGCCTTCTCTTTTGAGGCTACACACTTAGACATACACGCAACATGAAAGCTTTTCGACTTACAACGTGTTGTTTAGGAAAAACAAGATAATTTCGCACGATGCGGGATTTCCTTAAAACGTGATTTTCTGAAAAATTTTGACGAAAGAAAATTCTCCTTTTGGTTCTCTTTAGATGCTACATGTTAAGACGTACACGCCACAACAATTCTTTTCGAGATACAACGTGTAGTTTTGGAGATACAAGCTAATTTTGTACTATGCGTTATTTCTTCTCGTAAAGAGTTTCCAATGCGTACGTATATGTCTTTACTCTGCAAAACTGTATTTCCTTATGAAGTGGTATTCTTACATATCCTTTCGAGAGAAAACTGTCCTGTGCCTTCTCTTTTGAGGCTACACACTTAGACATACACGCAACATGAAAGCTTTTCGACTTACAACGTGTTGTTTAGGAAAAACAAGATAATTTCGCACGATGCGGGATTTCCTTAAAACGTGATTTTCTGAAAAATTTTGACGAAAGAAAATTCTCCTTTTGGTTCTCTTTAGATGCTACATGTTAAGACGTACACGCCACAACAATTCTTTTCGAGATACAACGTGTAGTTTTGGAGATACAAGCTAATTTTGTACTATGCGTTATTTCTTCTCGTAAAGAGTTTCCAATGCGTACGTATATGTCTTTACTCTGCAAAACTGTATTTCCTTATGAAGTGGTATTCTTACATATCCTTTCGAGAGAAAACTGTCCTGTGCCTTCTCTTTTGAGGCTACACACTTAGACATATACGCAACATGAAAGCTTTTCGACTTACAACGTGTTGTTTAGGAAAAAGAAGATAATTTCGCACGATGCGGGGTTTCCTTAAAACGTGATTTTCTGAAAAATTTTGACGAAAGAAAATTCTCCTTTTGGTTCTCTTTAGATGCTACATGTTAAGACGTAAACGCCACAACAATTCTTTTCGAGATACAACGTGTAGTTTTGGAGATACAAGCTAATTTTGTACTATGCGTTATTTCTTCTCGTAAAGAGTTTCCAATGCGTACGTATATGTCTTTACTCTGCAAAACTGTATTTCCTTATGAAGTGGTATTCTTACATATCCTTTCGAGAGAAAACTGTCCTGTGCCTTCTCTTTTGAGGCTACACACTTAGACATACACGCAACATGAAAGCTTTTCGACTTACAACGTGTTGTTTAGGAAAAACAAGATAATTTCGCACGATGCGGGATTTCCTTAAAACGTGATTTTCTGAAAAATTTTGACGAAAGAAAATTCTCCTTTTGGTTCTCTTTAGATGCTACATGTTAAGACGTACACGCCACAACAATTCTTTTCGAGATACAACGTGTAGTTTTGGAGATACAAGCTAATTTTGTACTATGCGTTATTTCTTCTCGTAAAGAGTTTCCAATGCGTACGTATATGTCTTTACTCTGCAAAACTGTATTTCCTTATGAAGTGGTATTCTTACATATCCTTTCAAGAGAAAACTGTCCTGTGCCTTCTCTTTTGAGGCTACACACTTAGACATACACGCAACATGAAAGCTTTTCGACTTACAACGTGTTGTTTAGGAAAACCAAGATAATTTCGCACGATGCGGGAATCCTTAAAACGTGATTTTCTGAAAAATTTTGACGAAAGAAAATTCTCCTTTTGGTTCTTTTTAGATGCTACATGTTAAGACGTACACGCCACAGCAATTCTTTTCGAGATACAACGTGTAGTTTTGGAGATACAAGCTAATTTTGTACTATGCGTTCTTTCTTCTCGTAAAGAGTTTCCAATGCGTACGTATATGTCTTTACTCTGCAAAACTGTATTTCCTTATGAAGTGGTATTCTTACATATCCTTTCGAGAGAAAACTGTCCTGTGCATTCTCTTTTGAGGCTACACACTTAGGCATACACGCAACATGAAAGCTTTTCGACTTACAACGTGTTGTTTAGGAAAAACAAGATAATTTCGCACGATGCGGGATTTCCTTAAAACGTGATTTTCTGAAAAATTTTGACGAAAGAAAATTCTCCTTTTGGTTCTCTTTAGATGCTACATGTTAAGACGTACACGCCACAGCAATTCTTTTCGAGATACAACGTGTAGTTTTGGAGATACAAGCTAATTTTGTACTATGCGTTCTTTCTTCTCGTAAAGAGTTTCCAATGCGTACGTATATGTCTTTACTCTGCAAAACTGTATTTCCTTATGAAGTGGTATTCTTACATATCCTTTCGAGAGAAAACTGTCCTGTGCCTTCTCTTTTGAGGCTACACACTTAGACATACACGCAACATGAAAGCTTTTCGACTTACAACGTGTTGTTTAGGAAAAACAAGATAATTTCGCACGATGCGGGATTTCCTTAAAACGTGATTTTCTGAAAAATTTTGACGAAAGAAAATTCTCCTTTTGGTTCTCTTTAGATGCTACATGTTAAGACGTACACGCCACAACAATTCTTTTCGAGATACAACGTGTAGTTTTGGAGATACAAGCTAATTTTGTACTATGCGTTATTTCTTCTCGTAAAGAGTTTCCAATGCGTACGTATATGTCTTTACTCTGCAAAACTGTATTTCCTTATGAAGTGGTATTCTTACATATCCTTTCGAGAGAAAACTGTCCTGTGCCTTCTCTTTTGAGGCTACACACTTAGACATACACGCAACATGAAAGCTTTTCGACTTACAACGTGTTGTTTAGGAAAAACAAGATAATTTCGCACGATGCGGGATTTCCTTAAAACGTGATTTTCTGAAAAATTTTGACGAAAGAAAATTCTCCTTTTGGTTCTCTTTAGATGCTACATGTTAAGACGTACACGCCACAACAATTCTTTTCGAGATACAACGTGTAGTTTTGGAGATACAAGCTAATTTTGTACTATGCGTTATTTCTTCTCGTAAAGAGTTTCCAATGCGTACGTATATGTCTTTACTCTGCAAAACTGTATTTCCTTATGAAGTGGTATTCTTACATATCCTTTCGAGAGAAAACTGTCCTGTGCCTTCTCTTTTGAGGCTACACACTTAGACATACACGCAACATGAAAGCTTTTCGACTTACAACGTGTTGTTTAGGAAAAACAAGATAATTTCGCACGATGCGGGATTTCCTTAAAACGTGATTTTCTGAAAAATTTTGACGAAAGAAAATTCTCCTTTTGGTTCTCTTTAGATTCTACATGTTAAGACGTCCACGCCACAACAATTCTTTTCGAGATACAACGTGTAGTTTTGGAGATACAAGCTAATTTTGTACTATGCGTTATTTCTTCTCGTAAAGAGTTTCCAATGCGTACGTATATGTCTTTACTCTGCAAAACTGTATTTCCTTATGAAGTGGTATTCTTACATATCCTTTCGAGAGAAAACTGTCCTGTGCCTTCTCTTTTGAGGCTACACACTTAGACATATACGCAACATGAAAGCTTTTCGACTTACAACGTGTTGTTTAGGAAAAACAAGATAATTTCGCACGATGCGGGGTTTCCTTAAAACGTGATTTTCTGAAAAATTTTGACGAAAGAAAATTCTCCTTTTGGTTCTCTTTAGATGCTACATGTTAAGACGTACACGCCACAACAATTCTTTTCGAGATACAACGTGTAGTTTTGGAGATACAAGCTAATTTTGTACTATGCGTTATTTCTTCTCGTAAAGAGTTTCCAATGCGTACGTATATGTCTTTACTCTGCAAAACTGTATTTCCTTATGAAGTGGTATTCTTACATATCCTTTCGAGAGAAAACTGTCCTGTGCCTTCTCTTTTGAGGCTACACACTTAGACATACACGCAACATGAAAGCTTTTCGACTTACAACATGTTGTTTAGGAAAAACAAGATAATTTCGCACGATGCGGGATTTCCTTAAAACGTGATTTTCTGAAAAGTTTTGACGAAAGAAAATTCTCCTTTTGGTTCTCTTTAGATGCTACATGTTAAGACGTACACGCCACAACAATTCTTTTCGAGATACAACGTGTAGTTTTGGAGATACAAGCTAATTTTGTACTATGCGTTATTTCTTCTCGTAAAGACTTTCCAATGCGTACGTATATGTCTTTACTCTGCAAAACTGTATTTACTTATGAAGTGGTATTCTTACATATCCTTTCGAGAGAAAACTGTCCTGTGCCTTCTCTTTTGAGGCTACACACTTAGACATACACGCAACATGAAAGCTTTTCGACTTACAACGTGTTGTTTAGGAAAAACAAGATAATTTCGCACGATGCGGGATTTCCTTAAAACGTGATTTTCTGAAAAATTTTGACGAAAGAAAATTCTCCTTTTGGTTCTCTTTAGATGCTACATGTTAAGACGTACACGCCACAACAATTCTTTTCGAGATACAACGTGTAGTTTTGGAGATACAAGCTAATTTTGTACTATGCGTTATTTCTTCTCGTAAAGAGTTTCCAATGCGTACGTATATGTCTTTACTCTGCAAAACTGTATTTCCTTATGAAGTGGTATTCTTACATATCCTGTCGAGAGAAAACTGTCCTGTGCCTTCTCTTTTGAGGCTACACACTTAGACATACACGCAACATGACAGCTTTTCGACTTACAACGTGTTGTTTAGGAAAAACAAGATAATTTCGCACGATGCGGGATTTCCTTAAAACGTGATTTTCTGAAAAATTTTGACGAAAGAAAATTCTCCTTTTGGTTCTCTTTAGATGCTACATGTTAAGACGTACACGCCACAACAATTCTTTTCGAGATACAACGTGGAGTTTTGGAGATACAAGCTAATTTTGTACTATGCGTTATTTCTTCTCGTAAAGAGTTTCCAATGTGTACGTATATGTCTTTACTCTGCAAAACTGTATTTCCTTATGAAGTGGTATTCTTACATCTCCTGTCGAGAGAAAACTGTCCTGTGCCTTCACTTTTGAGGCTACACACTTAGACATACACGCAACATGAAAGCTTTTCGACTTACAACGTGTTGTTTAGGAAAAACAAGATAATTTCGCACGATGCGGGATTTCCTTAAAACGTGATTTTCTGAAAAATTTTGACGAAAGAAAATTCTCCTTTTGGTTCTCTTTAGATGCTACATGTTAAGACGTACACGCCACAACAATTCTTTTCGAGATACAACGTGTAGTTTTGGAGATACAAGCTAATTTTGTACTATGCGTTATTTCTTCTCGTAAAGAGTTTCCAATGCGTACGTATATGTCTTTACTCTGCAAAACTGTATTTCCTTATGAAGTGGTATTCTTACATATCCTTTCGAGAGAAAACTGTCCTGTGCCTTCTCTTTTGAGGCTACACACTTAGACATACACGCAACATGAAAGCTTTTCGACTTACAACGTGTTGTTTAGGAAAAACAAGATAATTTCGCACGATGCGGGATTTCCTTAAAACGTGATTTTCTGAAAAATTTTGACGAAAGAAAATTATCCTTTTGGTTCTCTTTAGATGCTACATGTTAAGACGTACACGCCACAACAATTCTTTTCGAGATACAACGTGTAGTTTTGGAGATACAAGCTAATTTTGTACTATGCGTTATTTCTTCTCGTAAAGAGTTTCCAATGCGTACGTATATGTCTTTACTCTGCAAAACTGTATTTCCTTATGAAGTGGTATTCTTACATATCCTTTCGAGAGAAAACTGTCCTGTGCCTTCACTTTTGAGGCTACACATTTAGACATACACGCAACATGACAGCTTTTCGACTTACAACGTGTTGTTTAGGAAAAACAAGATAATTTCGCACGATGCGGGATTTCCTTAAAACGTGATTTTCTGAAAAATTTTGACGAAAGAAAATTCTCCTTTTGGTTCTCTTTAGATGCTACATGTTAAGACGTACACGCCACAACAATTCTTTTCGAGATACAACGTGTAGTTTTGGAGATACAAGCTAATTTTGTACTATGCGTTATTTCTTCTCGTAAAGAGTTTCCAATGCGTACGTATATGTCTTTACTCTGCAAAACTGTATTTCCTTATGAAGTGGTATTCTTACATATCCTTTCGAGAGAAAACTGTCCTGTGCCTTCTCTTTTGAGGCTACACACTTAGACATACACGCAACATGAAAGCTTTTCGACTTACAACGTGTTGTTTAGGAAAAACAAGATAATTTCGCACGATGCGGGATTTCCTTAAAACGTGATTTTCGGAAAAATTTTGACGAAAGAAAATTCTCCTTTTGGTTCTCTTTAGATGCTACATGTTAAGACGTACACGCCACAACAATTCTTTTCGAGATACAACGTGTAGTTTTGGAGATACAAGCTAATTTTGTACTATGCGTTATTTCTTCTCGTAAAGAGTTTCCAATGCGTACGTATATGTCTTTACTCTGCAAAACTGTATTTCCTTATGAAGTGGTATTCTTACATATCCTTTCGAGAGAAAACTGTCCTGTGCCTTCTCTTTTGAGGCTACACACTTAGACATACACGCAACATGACAGCTTTTCGACTTACAACGTGTTGTTTAGGAAAAACAAGATAATTTCGCACGATGCGGGATTTCCTTAAAACGTGATTTTCTGAAAAATTTTGACGAAAGAAAATTCTCCTTTTGGTTCTCTTTAGATGCTACATGTTAAGACGTACACGCCACAACAATTCTTTTCGAGATACAACGTGTAGTTTTGGAGATACAAGCTAATTTTGTACTATGCGTTATTTCTTCTCGTAAAGAGTTTCCAATGCGTACGTATATGTCTTTACTCTGCAAAACTGTATTTCCTTATGAAGTGGTATTCTTACATATCCTTTCGAGAGAAAACTGTCCTGTGCCTTCTCTTTTGAGGCTACACACTTAGACATACACGCAACATGAAAGCTTTTCGACTTACAACGTGTTGTTTAGGAAAAACAAGATAATTTCGCACGATGCGGGATTTCCTTAAAACGTGATTTTCTGAAAAATTTTGACGAAAGAAAATTCTCCTTTTGGTTCTCTTTAGATACTACATGTTAAGACGTACACGCCACAACAATTCTTTTCGAGATACAACGTGTAGTTTTGGAGATACAAACTAATTTTGTACTATGCGTTATTTCTTCTCGTAAAGAGTTTCCAATGCGTACGTATATGTCTTTACTCTGCAAAACTGTATTTCCTTATGAAGTGGTATTCTTACATATCCTTTCGAGAGAAAACTGTCCTGTGCCTTCACTTTTGAGGCTACACACTTAGACATACACGCAACATGAAAGCTTTTCGACTTACAACGTGTTGTTTAGGAAAAACAAGATAATTTCGCACGATGCGGGATTTCCTTAAAACGTGATTTTCTGAAAAATTTTGACGAAAGAAAATTCTCCTTTTGGTTCTCTTTAGATGCTACATGTTAAGACGTACACGCCACAACAATTCTTTTCGAGATACAACGTGTAGTTTTGGAGATACAAGCTAATTTTGTACTATGCGTTATTTCTTCTCGTAAAGAGTTTCCAATGCGTACGTATATGTCTTTACTCTGCAAAACTGTATTTCCTTATGAAGTGGTATTCTTACATATCCTTTCGAGAGAAAACTGTCCTGTGCCTTCTCTTTTGAGGCTACACACTTAGACATACACGCAACATGAAAGCTTTTCGACTTACAACGTGTTGTTTAGGAAAAACAAGATAATTTCGCACGATGCGGGATTTCCTTAAAACGTGATTTTCTGAAAAATTTTGACGAAAGAAAATTCTCCTTTTGGTTCTCTTTAGATGCTACATGTTAAGACGTACACGCCACAACAATTCTTTTCGAGATACAACGTGTAGTTTTGGAGATACAAGCTAATTTTGTACTATGCGTTATTTCTTCTCGTAAAGAGTTTCCAATGCGTACGTATATGTCTTTACTCTGCAAAACTGTATTTCCTTATGAAGTGGTATTCTTACATATCCTTTCGAGAGAAAACTGTCCTGTGCCTTCTCTTTTGAGGCTACACACTTAGGCATACACGCAACATGAAAGCTTTTCGACTTACAACGTGTTGTTTAGGAAAAACAAGATAATTTCGCACGATGCGGGATTTCCTTAAAACGTGATTTTCTGAAAAATTTTGACGAAAGAAAATTCTCCTTTTGGTTCTCTTTAGATGCTACATGTTAAGACGTACACGCCACAAGAATTCTTTTCGAGATACAACGTGTAGTTTTGGAGATACAAGCTAATTTTGTACGATGCGTTATTTCTTCTCGTAAAGAGTTTCCAATGCGTACGTATATGTCTTTATTCTGCAAAACTGTATTTCCTTATGAAGTGGTATTCTTACATATCCTTTCGAGAGAAAACTGTCCTGTGCCTTCTCTTTTGAGGCTACACACTTAGACATACACGCAACATGAAAGCTTTTCGACTTACAACGTGTTGTTTAGGAAAAACAAGATAATTTCGCACGATGCGGGATTTCCTTAAAACGTGATTTTCTGAAAAATTTTGACGAAAGAAAATTCTCCTTTTGGTTCTCTTTAGATGCTACATGTTAAGACGTACACGCCACAACAATTCTTTTCGAGATACAACGTGTAGTTTTGGAGATACAAGCTAATTTTGTACTATGCGTTATTTCTTCTCGTAAAGAGTTTCCAATGCGTACGTATATGTCTTTACTCTGCAAAACTGTATTTCCTTATGAAGTGGTATTCTTACATATCCTTTCGAGAGAATACTGTCCTGTGCCTTCTCTTTTGAGGCTACACACTTAGACATACACGCAACATGAAAGCTTTTCGACTTACAACGTGTTGTTTAGGAAAAACAAGATAATTTCGCACGATGCGGGATTTCCTTAAAACGTGATTTTCTGAAAAATTTTGACGAAAGAAAATTCTCCTTTTGGTTCTCTTTAGATGCTACATGTTAAGACGTACACGCCACAACAATTCTTTTCGAGATACAACGTGTAGTTTTGGAGATACAAGCTAATTTTGTACTATGCGTTATTTCTTCTCGTAAAGAGTTTCCAATGCGTACGTATATGTCTTTACTCTGCAAAACTGTATTTCCTTATGAAGTGGTATTCTTACATATCCTTTCGAGAGAAAACTGTCCTGTGCCTTCTCTTTTGAGGCTACACACTTAGACATACACGCAACATGAAAGCTTTTCGACTTACAACGTGTTGTTTAGGAAAAACAAGATAATTTCGCACGATGCGGGATTTCCTTAAAACGTGATTTTCTGAAAAATTTTGACGAAAGAAAATTCTCCTTTTGGTTCTCTTTAGATGCTACATGTTAAGACGTCCACGCCACAACAATTCTTTTCGAGATACAACGTGTAGTTTTGGAGATACAAACTAATTTTGTACTATGCGTTATTTCTTCTCGTAAAGAGTTTCCAATGCGTACGTATATGTCTTTACTCTGCAAAACTGTATTTCCTTATGAAGTGGTATTCTTACATATCCTTTCGAGAGAAAACTGTCCTGTGCCTTCACTTTTGAGGCTACACACTTAGACATACACGCAACATGAAAGCTTTTCGACTTACAACGTGTTGTTTAGGAAAAACAAGATAATTTCGCACGATGCGGGATTTCCTTAAAACGTGATTTTCTGAAAAATTTTGACGAAAGAAAATTCTCCTTTTGGTTCTCTTTAGATGCTACATGTTAAGACGTACACGCCACAACAATTCTTTTCGAGATACAACGTGTAGTTTTGGAGATACAAGCTAATTTTGTACTATGCGTTATTTCTTCTCGTAAAGAGTTTCCAATGCGTACGTATATGTCTTTACTCAGCAAAACTGTATTTCCTTATGAAGTGGTATTCTTACATATCCTTTCGAGAGAAAACTGTCCTGTGCCTTCTCTTTTGAGGCTACACACTTAGACATACACGCAACATGAAAGCTTTTCGACTTACAACCTGTTGTTTAGGAAAAACAAGATAATTTCGCACGATGCGGGATTTCCTTAAAACGTGATTTTCTGAAAAATTTTGACGAAAGAAAATTCTCCTTTTGGTTCTCTTTAGATGCTACATGTTAAGACGTACACGCCACAAGAATTCTTTTCGAGATACAACGTGTAGTTTTGGAGATACAAGCTAATTTTGTACGATGCGTTATTTCTTCTCGTAAAGAGTTTCCAATGCGTACGTATATGTCTTTATTCTGCAAAACTGTATTTCCTTATGAAGTGGTATTCTTACATATCCTTTCGAGAGAAAACTGTCCTGTGCCTTCTCTTTTGAGGCTACACACTTAGACATACACGCAACATGAAAGCTTTTCGACTTACAACGTGTTGTTTAGGAAAAACAAGATAATTTCGCACGATGCGGGATTTCCTTAAAACGTGATTTTCTGAAAAATTTTGACGAAAGAAAATTCTCCTTTTGGTTCTCTTTAGATGCTACATGTTAAGACGTACACGCCACAACAATTCTTTTCGAGATACAACGTGTAGTTTTGGAGATACAAGCTAATTTTGTACTATGCGTTATTTCTTCTCGTAAAGAGTTTCCAATGCGTACGTATATGTCTTTACTCTGCAAAACTGTATTTCCTTATGAAGTGGTATTCTTACATATCCTTTCGAGAGAATACTGTCCTGTGCCTTCTCTTTTGAGGCTACACACTTAGACATACACGCAACATGAAAGCTTTTCGACTTACAACGTGTTGTTTAGGAAAAACAAGATAATTTCGCACGATGCGGGATTTCCTTAAAACGTGATTTTCTGAAAAATTTTGACGAAAGAAAATTCTCCTTTTGGTTCTCTTTAGATGCTACATGTTAAGACGTACACGCCACAACAATTCTTTTCGAGATACAACGTGTAGTTTTGGAGATACAAGCTAATTTTGTACTATGCGTTATTTCTTCTCGTAAAGAGTTTCCAATGCGTACGTATATGTCTTTACTCTGCAAAACTGTATTTCCTTATGAAGTGGTATTCT
Organism: Apodemus sylvaticus; assembly: GCF_947179515.1. Lineage (NCBI taxonomy): Eukaryota > Metazoa > Chordata > Mammalia > Rodentia > Muridae > Apodemus > Apodemus sylvaticus. The sequence continues at coordinate 2,774,488 of NW_026263270.1, forward strand.
TACATATCCTTTCGAGAGAAAACTGTCCTGTGCCTTCTCTTTTGAGGCTACACACTTAGACATACACGCAACATGAAAGCTTTTCGACTTACAACGTGTTGTTTAGGAAAAACAAGATAATTTCGCACGATGCGGGATTTCCTTAAAACGTGATTTTCTGAAAAATTTTGACGAAAGAAAATTCTCCTTTTGGTTCTCTTTAGATGCTACATGTTAAGACGTCCACGCCACAACAATTCTTTTCGAGATACAACGTGTAGTTTTGGAGATACAAACTAATTTTGTACTATGCGTTATTTCTTCTCATAAAGAGTTTCCAATGCGTACGTATATGTCTTTACTCTGCAAAACTGTATTTCCTTATGAAGTGGTATTCTTACATATCCTTTCGAGAGAAAACTGTCCTGTGCCTTCTCTTTTGAGGCTACACACTTAGGCATACACGCAACATGAAAGCTTTTCGACTTACAACGTGTTGTTTAGGAAAAACAAGATAATTTCGCACGATGCGGGATTTCCTTAAAACGTGATTTTCTGAAAAATTTTGACGAAAGAAAATTCTCCTTTTGGTTCTCTTTAGATGCTACATGTTAAGACGTCCACGCCACAACAATTCTTTTCGAGATACAACGTGTAGTTTTGGAGATACAAACTAATTTTGTACTATGCGTTATTTCTTCTCATAAAGAGTTTCCAATGCGTACGTATATGTCTTTACTCTGCAAAACTGTATTTCCTTATGAAGTGGTATTCTTACATATCCTTTCGAGAGAAAACTGTCCTGTGCCTTCACTTTTGAGGCTACACACTTAGACAAACACGCAACATGAAAGCTTTTCGACTTAAAACGTGTTGTTTAGGAAAAACAAGATAATTTCGCACGATGCGGGATTTCCTTAAAACGTGATTTTCTAAAAAATTTCTAAAAGGAGAAAGAAAATTCTCCTTTTGGTTCTCTTTAGATGCTACATGTTAAGACGTACACGCCACAACAATTCTTTTCGAGATACAACGTGTAGTTTTGGAGATACAAGCTAATTTTGTACTATGCGTTATTTCTTCTCGTAAAGAGTTTCCAATGCGTACGTATATGTCTTTACTCTGCAAAACTGTATTTCCTTATGAAGTGGTATTCTTACATATCCTTTCGAGAGAATACTGTCCTGTGCCTTCTCTTTTGAGGCTACACACTTAGACATACACGCAACATGAAAGCTTTTCGACTTACAACGTGTTGTTTAGGAAAAACAAGATAATTTCGCACGATGCGGGATTTCCTTAAAACGTGATTTTCTGAAAAATTTTGACGAAAGAAAATTCTCCTTTTGGTTCTCTTTAGATGCTACATGTTAAGACGTACACGCCACAACAATTCTTTTCGAGATACAACGTGTAGTTTTGGAGATACAAGCTAATTTTGTACTATGCGTTATTTCTTCTCGTAAAGAGTTTCCAATGCGTACGTATATGTCTTTACTCTGCAAAACTGTATTTCCTTATGAAGTGGTATTCTTACATATCCTTTCGAGAGAAAACTGTCCTGTGCCTTCTCTTTTGAGGCTACACACTTAGACATACACGCAACATGAAAGCTTTTCGACTTACAACGTGTTGTTTAGGAAAAACAAGATAATTTCACACGATGCGGGATTTCCTTAAAACGTGATTTTCTGAAAAATTTTGACGAAAGAAAATTCTCCTTTTGGTTCTCTTTAGATGCTACATGTTAAGACGTACACGCCACAACAATTCTTTTCGAGATACAACGTGTAGTTTTGGAGATACAAGCTAATTTTGTACTATGCGTTATTTCTTCTCGTAAAGAGTTTCCAATGCGTACGTATATGTCTTTACTCTGCAAAACTGTATTTCCTTATGAAGTGGTATTCTTACATATCCTTTCGAGAGAATACTGTCCTGTGCCTTCTCTTTTGAGGCTACACACTTAGACATACACGCAACATGAAAGCTTTTCGACTTACAACGTGTTGTTTAGGAAAAACAAGATAATTTCGCACGATGCGGGATTTCCTTAAAACGTGATTTTCTGAAAAATTTTGACGAAAGAAAATTCTCCTTTTGGTTCTCTTTAGATGCTACATGTTAAGACGTACACGCCACAACAATTCTTTTCGAGATACAACGTGTAGTTTTGGAGATACAAGCTAATTTTGTACTATGCGTTATTTCTTCTCGTAAAGAGTTTCCAATGCGTACGTATATGTCTTTACTCTGCAAAACTGTATTTCCTTATGAAGTGGTATTCTTACATATCCTTTCGAGAGAAAACTTTCCTGTGCCTTCTCTTTTGAGGCTACACACTTAGACATACACGCAACATGAAAGCTTTTCGACTTACAACGTGTTGTTTAGGAAAAACAAGATAATTTCGCACGATGCGGGATTTACTTAAAACGTGATTTTCTGAAAAATTTTGACGAAAGAAAATTCTCCTTTTGGTTCTCTTTAGATGCTACATGTTAAGACGTCCACGCCACAACAATTCTTTTCGAGATACAACGTGTAGTTTTGGAGATACAAACTAATTTTGTACTATGCGTTATTTCTTCTCATAAAGAGTTTCCAATGCGTACGTATATGTCTTTACTCTGCAAAACTGTATATCCTTATGAAGTGGTATTCTTACATATCCTTTCGAGAGAAAACTGTCCTGTGCCTTCACTTTTGAGGCTACACACTTAGACATACACGCAACATGAAAGCTTTTCGACTTACAACGTGTTGTTTAGGAAAAACAAGATAATTTCGCACGATGCGGGATTTCCTTAAAACGTGATTTTCTGAAAAATTTTGACGAAAGAAAATTCTCCTTTTGGTTCTCTTTAGATGCTACATGTTAAGACGTACACGCCACAACAATTCTTTTCGAGATACAACGTGTAGTTTTGGAGATACAAGCTAATTTTGTACTATGCGTTATTTCTTCTCGTAAAGAGTTTCCAATGCGTACGTATATGTCTTTACTCTGCAAAACTGTATTTCCTTATGAAGTGGTATTCTTACATATCCTTTCGAGAGAAAACTGTCCTGTGCCTTCTCTTTTGAGGCTACACACTTAGACATACACGCAACATGAAAGCTTTTCGACTTACAACGTGTTGTTTAGGAAAAACAAGATAATTTCGCACGATGCGGGATTTCCTTAAAACGTGATTTTCTAAAAAATTTCTAAAAGGAGAAAGAAAATTCTCCTTTTGGTTCTCTTTAGATGCTACATGTTAAGACGTACACGCCACAACAATTCTTTTCGAGATACAACGTGTAGTTTTGGAGATACAAGCTAATTTTGTACTATGCGTTATTTCTTCTCGTAAAGAGTTTCCAATGCGTACGTATATGTCTTTACTCTGCAAAACTGTATTTCCTTATGAAGTGGTATTCTTACATATCCTTTCGAGAGAATACTGTCCTGTGCCTTCTCTTTAGAGGCTACACACTTAGACATACACGCAACATGAAAGCTTTTCGACTTACAACGTGTTGTTTAGGAAAAACAAGATAATTTCGCACAATGCGGGATTTCCTTAAAACGTGATTTTCTGAAAAATTTTGACGAAAGAAAATTCTCCTTTTGGTTCTCTTTAGATGCTACATGTTAAGACGTACACGCCACAACAATTCTTTTCGAGATACAACGTGTAGTTTTGGAGATACAAGCTAATTTTGTACTATGCGTTATTTCTTCTCGTAAAGAGTTTCCAATGCGTACGTATATGTCTTTACTCTGCAAAACTGTATTTCCTTATGAAGTGGTATTCTTACATATCCTTTCGAGAGAAAACTGTCCTGTGCCTTCTCTTTTGAGGCTACACACTTAGACATACACGCAACATGAAAGCTTTTCGACTTACAACGTGTTGTTTAGGAAAAACAAGATAATTTCGCACGATGCGGGATTTCCTTAAAACGTGATTTTCTGAAAAATTTTGACGAAAGAAAATTCTCCTTTTGGTTCTCTTTAGATGCTACATGTTAAGACGTACACGCCACAACAATTCTTTTCGAGATACAACGTGTAGTTTTGGAGATACAAACTAATTTTGTACTATGCGTTATTTCTTCTCGTAAAGAGTTTCCAATGCGTACGTATATGTCTTTACTCTGCAAAACTGTATTTCCTTATGAAGTGGTATTCTTACATATCCTTTCGAGAGAAAACTGTCCTGTGCCTTCACTTTTGAGGCTACACACTTAGACATACACGCAACATGAAAGCTTTTCGACTTACAACGTGTTGTTTAGGAAAAACAAGATAATTTCGCACGATGCGGGATTTCCTTAAAACGTGATTTTCTGAAAAATTTTGACGAAAGAAAATTCTCCTTTTGGTTCTCTTTAGATGCTACATGTTAAGACGTACACGCCACAACAATTCTTTTCGAGATACAACGTGTAGTTTTGGAGATACAAGCTAATTTTGTACTATGCGTTATTTCTTCTCGTAAAGAGTTTCCAATGCGTACGTATATGTCTTTACTCTGCAAAACTGTATTTCCTTATGAAGTGGTATTCTTACATATCCTTTCGAGAGAAAACTGTCCTGTGCCTTCTCTTTTGAGGCTACACACTTAGACATACACGCAACATGAAAGCTTTTCGACTTACAACGTGTTGTTTAGGAAAAACAAGATAATTTCGCACGATGCGGGATTTCCTTAAAACGTGATTTTCTGAAAAATTTTGACGAAAGAAAATTCTCCTTTTGGTTCTCTTTAGATGCTACATGTTAAGACGTACACGCCACAACAATTCTTTTCGAGATACAACGTGTAGTTTTGGAGATACAAGCTAATTTTGTACTATGCGTTATTTCTTCTCGTAAAGAGTTTCCAATGCGTACGTATATGTCTTTACTCTGCAAAACTGTATTTCCTTATGAAGTGGTATTCTTACATATCCTTTCGAGAGAAAACTGTCCTGTGCCTTCTCTTTTGAGGCTACACACTTAGACATACACGCAACATGAAAGCTTTTCGACTTACAACGTGTTGTTTAGGAAAAACAAGATAATTTCGCACGATGCGGGATTTCCTTAAAACGTGATTTTCTGAAAAATTTTGACGAAAGAAAATTCTCCTTTTGGTTCTCTTTAGATGCTACATGTTAAGACGTACACGCCACAACAATTCTTTTCGAGATACAACGTGTAGTTTTGGAGATACAAGCTAATTTTGTACTATGCGTTATTTCTTCTCGTAAAGAGTTTCCAATGCGTACGTATATGTCTTTACTCTGCAAAACTGTATTTCCTTATGAAGTGGTATTCTTACATATCCTTTCGAGAGAAAACTGTCCTGTGCCTTCTCTTTTGAGGCTACACACTTAGACATACACGCAACATGAAAGCTTTTCGACTTACAACGTGTTGTTTAGGAAAAACAAGATAATTTCGCACGATGCGGGATTTCCTTAAAACGTGATTTTCTGAAAAATTTTGACGAAAGAAAATTCTCCTTTTGGTTCTCTTTAGATGCTACATGTTAAGACGTACACGCCACAACAATTCTTTTCGAGATACAACGTGTAGTTTTGGAGATACAAGCTAATTTTGTACTATGCGTTATTTCTTCTCGTAAAGAGTTTCCAATGCGTACGTATATGTCTTTACTCTGCAAAACTGTATTTCCTTATGAAGTGGTATTCTTACATATCCTTTCGAGAGAAAACTGTCCTGTGCCTTCTCTTTTGAGGCTACACACTTAGACATATACGCAACATGAAAGCTTTTCGACTTACAACGTGTTGTTTAGGAAAAAGAAGATAATTTCGCACGATGCGGGGTTTCCTTAAAACGTGATTTTCTGAAAAATTTTGACGAAAGAAAATTCTCCTTTTGGTTCTCTTTAGATGCTACATGTTAAGACGTAAACGCCACAACAATTCTTTTCGAGATACAACGTGTAGTTTTGGAGATACAAGCTAATTTTGTACTATGCGTTATTTCTTCTCGTAAAGAGTTTCCAATGCGTACGTATATGTCTTTACTCTGCAAAACTGTATTTCCTTATGAAGTGGTATTCTTACATATCCTTTCGAGAGAAAACTGTCCTGTGCCTTCTCTTTTGAGGCTACACACTTAGACATACACGCAACATGAAAGCTTTTCGACTTACAACGTGTTGTTTAGGAAAAACAAGATAATTTCGCACGATGCGGGATTTCCTTAAAACGTGATTTTCTGAAAAATTTTGACGAAAGAAAATTCTCCTTTTGGTTCTCTTTAGATGCTACATGTTAAGACGTACACGCCACAACAATTCTTTTCGAGATACAACGTGTAGTTTTGGAGATACAAGCTAATTTTGTACTATGCGTTATTTCTTCTCGTAAAGAGTTTCCAATGCGTACGTATATGTCTTTACTCTGCAAAACTGTATTTCCTTATGAAGTGGTATTCTTACATATCCTTTCAAGAGAAAACTGTCCTGTGCCTTCTCTTTTGAGGCTACACACTTAGACATACACGCAACATGAAAGCTTTTCGACTTACAACGTGTTGTTTAGGAAAACCAAGATAATTTCGCACGATGCGGGAATCCTTAAAACGTGATTTTCTGAAAAATTTTGACGAAAGAAAATTCTCCTTTTGGTTCTCTTTAGATGCTACATGTTAAGACGTACACGCCACAGCAATTCTTTTCGAGATACAACGTGTAGTTTTGGAGATACAAGCTAATTTTGTACTATGCGTTCTTTCTTCTCGTAAAGAGTTTCCAATGCGTACGTATATGTCTTTACTCTGCAAAACTGTATTTCCTTATGAAGTGGTATTCTTACATATCCTTTCGAGAGAAAACTGTCCTGTGCATTCTCTTTTGAGGCTACACACTTAGGCATACACGCAACATGAAAGCTTTTCGACTTACAACGTGTTGTTTAGGAAAAACAAGATAATTTCGCACGATGCGGGATTTCCTTAAAACGTGATTTTCTGAAAAATTTTGACGAAAGAAAATTCTCCTTTTGGTTCTCTTTAGATGCTACATGTTAAGACGTACACGCCACAACAATTCTTTTCGAGATACAACGTGTAGTTTTGGAGATACAAGCTAATTTTGTACTATGCGTTATTTCTTCTCGTAAAGAGTTTCCAATGCGTACGTATATGTCTTTACTCTGCAAAACTGTATTTCCTTATGAAGTGGTATTCTTACATATCCTTTCGAGAGAATACTGTCCTGTGCCTTCTCTTTAGAGGCTACACACTTAGACATACACGCAACATGAAAGCTTTTCGACTTACAACGTGTTGTTTAGGAAAAACAAGATAATTTCGCACAATGCGGGATTTCCTTAAAACGTGATTTTCTGAAAAATTTTGACGAAAGAAAATTCTCCTTTTGGTTCTCTTTAGATGCTACATGTTAAGACGTACACGCCACAACAATTCTTTTCGAGATACAACGTGTAGTTTTGGAGATACAAGCTAATTTTGTACTATGCGTTATTTCTTCTCGTAAAGAGTTTCCAATGCGTACGTATATGTCTTTACTCTGCAAAACTGTATTTCCTTATGAAGTGGTATTCTTACATATCCTTTCGAGAGAAAACTGTCCTGTGCCTTCTCTTTTGAGGCTACACACTTAGACATACACGCAACATGAAAGCTTTTCGACTTACAACGTGTTGTTTAGGAAAAACAAGATAATTTCGCACGATGCGGGATTTCCTTAAAACGTGATTTTCTGAAAAATTTTGACGAAAGAAAATTCTCCTTTTGGTTCTCTTTAGATGCTACATGTTAAGACGTACACGCCACAACAATTCTTTTCGAGATACAACGTGTAGTTTTGGAGATACAAACTAATTTTGTACTATGCGTTATTTCTTCTCGTAAAGAGTTTCCAATGCGTACGTATATGTCTTTACTCTGCAAAACTGTATTTCCTTATGAAGTGGTATTCTTACATATCCTTTCGAGAGAAAACTGTCCTGTGCCTTCACTTTTGAGGCTACACACTTAGACATACACGCAACATGAAAGCTTTTCGACTTACAACGTGTTGTTTAGGAAAAACAAGATAATTTCGCACGATGCGGGATTTCCTTAAAACGTGATTTTCTGAAAAATTTTGACGAAAGAAAATTCTCCTTTTGGTTCTCTTTAGATGCTACATGTTAAGACGTACACGCCACAACAATTCTTTTCGAGATACAACGTGTAGTTTTGGAGATACAAGCTAATTTTGTACTATGCGTTATTTCTTCTCGTAAAGAGTTTCCAATGCGTACGTATATGTCTTTACTCTGCAAAACTGTATTTCCTTATGAAGTGGTATTCTTACATATCCTTTCGAGAGAAAACTGTCCTGTGCCTTCTCTTTTGAGGCTACACACTTAGACATACACGCAACATGAAAGCTTTTCGACTTACAACGTGTTGTTTAGGAAAAACAAGATAATTTCGCACGATGCGGGATTTCCTTAAAACGTGATTTTCTGAAAAATTTTGACGAAAGAAAATTCTCCTTTTGGTTCTCTTTAGATGCTACATGTTAAGACGTACACGCCACAACAATTCTTTTCGAGATACAACGTGTAGTTTTGGAGATACAAGCTAATTTTGTACTATGCGTTATTTCTTCTCGTAAAGAGTTTCCAATGCGTACGTATATGTCTTTACTCTGCAAAACTGTATTTCCTTATGAAGTGGTATTCTTACATATCCTTTCGAGAGAAAACTGTCCTGTGCCTTCTCTTTTGAGGCTACACACTTAGACATACACGCAACATGAAAGCTTTTCGACTTACAACGTGTTGTTTAGGAAAAACAAGATAATTTCGCACGATGCGGGATTTCCTTAAAACGTGATTTTCTGAAAAATTTTGACGAAAGAAAATTCTCCTTTTGGTTCTCTTTAGATGCTACATGTTAAGACGTACACGCCACAACAATTCTTTTCGAGATACAACGTGTAGTTTTGGAGATACAAGCTAATTTTGTACTATGCGTTATTTCTTCTCGTAAAGAGTTTCCAATGCGTACGTATATGTCTTTACTCTGCAAAACTGTATTTCCTTATGAAGTGGTATTCTTACATATCCTTTCGAGAGAAAACTGTCCTGTGCCTTCTCTTTTGAGGCTACACACTTAGACATACACGCAACATGAAAGCTTTTCGACTTACAACGTGTTGTTTAGGAAAAACAAGATAATTTCGCACGATGCGGGATTTCCTTAAAACGTGATTTTCTGAAAAATTTTGACGAAAGAAAATTCTCCTTTTGGTTCTCTTTAGATGCTACATGTTAAGACGTACACGCCACAACAATTCTTTTCGAGATACAACGTGTAGTTTTGGAGATACAAGCTAATTTTGTACTATGCGTTATTTCTTCTCGTAAAGAGTTTCCAATGCGTACGTATATGTCTTTACTCTGCAAAACTGTATTTCCTTATGAAGTGGTATTCTTACATATCCTTTCGAGAGAAAACTGTCCTGTGCCTTCTCTTTTGAGGCTACACACTTAGACATATACGCAACATGAAAGCTTTTCGACTTACAACGTGTTGTTTAGGAAAAAGAAGATAATTTCGCACGATGCGGGGTTTCCTTAAAACGTGATTTTCTGAAAAATTTTGACGAAAGAAAATTCTCCTTTTGGTTCTCTTTAGATGCTACATGTTAAGACGTAAACGCCACAACAATTCTTTTCGAGATACAACGTGTAGTTTTGGAGATACAAGCTAATTTTGTACTATGCGTTATTTCTTCTCGTAAAGAGTTTCCAATGCGTACGTATATGTCTTTACTCTGCAAAACTGTATTTCCTTATGAAGTGGTATTCTTACATATCCTTTCGAGAGAAAACTGTCCTGTGCCTTCTCTTTTGAGGCTACACACTTAGACATACACGCAACATGAAAGCTTTTCGACTTACAACGTGTTGTTTAGGAAAAACAAGATAATTTCGCACGATGCGGGATTTCCTTAAAACGTGATTTTCTGAAAAATTTTGACGAAAGAAAATTCTCCTTTTGGTTCTCTTTAGATGCTACATGTTAAGACGTACACGCCACAACAATTCTTTTCGAGATACAACGTGTAGTTTTGGAGATACAAGCTAATTTTGTACTATGCGTTATTTCTTCTCGTAAAGAGTTTCCAATGCGTACGTATAGGTCTTTACTCTGCAAAACTGTATTTCCTTATGAAGTGGTATTCTTACATATCCTTTCAAGAGAAAACTGTCCTGTGCCTTCTCTTTTGAGGCTACACACTTAGACATACACGCAACATGAAAGCTTTTCGACTTACAACGTGTTGTTTAGGAAAACCAAGATAATTTCGCACGATGCGGGAATCCTTAAAACGTGATTTTCTGAAAAATTTTGACGAAAGAAAATTCTCCTTTTGGTTCTCTTTAGATGCTACATGTTAAGACGTACACGCCACAGCAATTCTTTTCGAGATACAACGTGTAGTTTTGGAGATACAAGCTAATTTTGTACTATGCGTTCTTTCTTCTCGTAAAGAGTTTCCAATGCGTACGTATATGTCTTTACTCTGCAAAACTGTATTTCCTTATGAAGTGGTATTCTTACATATCCTTTCGAGAGAAAACTGTCCTGTGCATTCTCTTTTGAGGCTACACACTTAGGCATACACGCAACATGAAAGCTTTTCGACTTACAACGTGTTGTTTAGGAAAAACAAGATAATTTCGCACGATGCGGGATTTCCTTAAAACGTGATTTTCTGAAAAATTTTGACGAAAGAAAATTCTCCTTTTGGTTCTCTTTAGATGCTACATGTTAAGACGTACACGCCACAGCAATTCTTTTCGAGATACAACGTGTAGTTTTGGAGATACAAGCTAATTTTGTACTATGCGTTCTTTCTTCTCGTAAAGAGTTTCCAATGCGTACGTATATGTCTTTACTCTGCAAAACTGTATTTCCTTATGAAGTGGTATTCTTACATATCCTTTCGAGAGAAAACTGTCCTGTGCCTTCTCTTTTGAGGCTACACACTTAGACATACACGCAACATGAAAGCTTTTCGACTTACAACGTGTTGTTTAGGAAAAACAAGATAATTTCGCACGATGCGGGATTTCCTTAAAACGTGATTTTCTGAAAAATTTTGACGAAAGAAAATTCTCCTTTTGGTTCTCTTTAGATGCTACATGTTAAGACGTACACGCCACAACAATTCTTTTCGAGATACAACGTGTAGTTTTGGAGATACAAGCTAATTTTGTACTATGCGTTATTTCTTCTCGTAAAGAGTTTCCAATGCGTACGTATATGTCTTTACTCTGCAAAACTGTATTTCCTTATGAAGTGGTATTCTTACATATCCTTTCGAGAGAAAACTGTCCTGTGCCTTCTCTTTTGAGGCTACACACTTAGACATACACGCAACATGAAAGCTTTTCGACTTACAACGTGTTGTTTAGGAAAAACAAGATAATTTCGCACGATGCGGGATTTCCTTAAAACGTGATTTTCTGAAAAATTTTGACGAAAGAAAATTCTCCTTTTGGTTCTCTTTAGATGCTACATGTTAAGACGTACACGCCACAACAATTCTTTTCGAGATACAACGTGTAGTTTTGGAGATACAAGCTAATTTTGTACTATGCGTTATTTCTTCTCGTAAAGAGTTTCCAATGCGTACGTATATGTCTTTACTCTGCAAAACTGTATTTCCTTATGAAGTGGTATTCTTACATATCCTTTCGAGAGAAAACTGTCCTGTGCCTTCTCTTTTGAGGCTACACACTTAGACATACACGCAACATGAAAGCTTTTCGACTTACAACGTGTTGTTTAGGAAAAACAAGATAATTTCGCACGATGCGGGATTTCCTTAAAACGTGATTTTCTGAAAAATTTTGACGAAAGAAAATTCTCCTTTTGGTTCTCTTTAGATTCTACATGTTAAGACGTCCACGCCACAACAATTCTTTTCGAGATACAACGTGTAGTTTTGGAGATACAAGCTAATTTTGTACTATGCGTTATTTCTTCTCGTAAAGAGTTTCCAATGCGTACGTATATGTCTTTACTCTGCAAAACTGTATTTCCTTATGAAGTGGTATTCTTACATATCCTTTCGAGAGAAAACTGTCCTGTGCCTTCTCTTTTGAGGCTACACACTTAGACATATACGCAACATGAAAGCTTTTCGACTTACAACGTGTTGTTTAGGAAAAACAAGATAATTTCGCACGATGCGGGGTTTCCTTAAAACGTGATTTTCTGAAAAATTTTGACGAAAGAAAATTCTCCTTTTGGTTCTCTTTAGATGCTACATGTTAAGACGTACACGCCACAACAATTCTTTTCGAGATACAACGTGTAGTTTTGGAGATACAAGCTAATTTTGTACTATGCGTTATTTCTTCTCGTAAAGAGTTTCCAATGCGTACGTATATGTCTTTACTCTGCAAAACTGTATTTCCTTATGAAGTGGTATTCTTACATATCCTTTCGAGAGAAAACTGTCCTGTGCCTTCTCTTTTGAGGCTACACACTTAGACATACACGCAACATGAAAGCTTTTCGACTTACAACATGTTGTTTAGGAAAAACAAGATAATTTCGCACGATGCGGGATTTCCTTAAAACGTGATTTTCTGAAAAGTTTTGACGAAAGAAAATTCTCCTTTTGGTTCTCTTTAGATGCTACATGTTAAGACGTACACGCCACAACAATTCTTTTCGAGATACAACGTGTAGTTTTGGAGATACAAGCTAATTTTGTACTATGCGTTATTTCTTCTCGTAAAGACTTTCCAATGCGTACGTATATGTCTTTACTCTGCAAAACTGTATTTACTTATGAAGTGGTATTCTTACATATCCTTTCGAGAGAAAACTGTCCTGTGCCTTCTCTTTTGAGGCTACACACTTAGACATACACGCAACATGAAAGCTTTTCGACTTACAACGTGTTGTTTAGGAAAAACAAGATAATTTCGCACGATGCGGGATTTCCTTAAAACGTGATTTTCTGAAAAATTTTGACGAAAGAAAATTCTCCTTTTGGTTCTCTTTAGATGCTACATGTTAAGACGTACACGCCACAACAATTCTTTTCGAGATACAACGTGTAGTTTTGGAGATACAAGCTAATTTTGTACTATGCGTTATTTCTTCTCGTAAAGAGTTTCCAATGCGTACGTATATGTCTTTACTCTGCAAAACTGTATTTCCTTATGAAGTGGTATTCTTACATATCCTGTCGAGAGAAAACTGTCCTGTGCCTTCTCTTTTGAGGCTACACACTTAGACATACACGCAACATGACAGCTTTTCGACTTACAACGTGTTGTTTAGGAAAAACAAGATAATTTCGCACGATGCGGGATTTCCTTAAAACGTGATTTTCTGAAAAATTTTGACGAAAGAAAATTCTCCTTTTGGTTCTCTTTAGATGCTACATGTTAAGACGTACACGCCACAACAATTCTTTTCGAGATACAACGTGGAGTTTTGGAGATACAAGCTAATTTTGTACTATGCGTTATTTCTTCTCGTAAAGAGTTTCCAATGTGTACGTATATGTCTTTACTCTGCAAAACTGTATTTCCTTATGAAGTGGTATTCTAACATCTCCTGTCGAGAGAAAACTGTCCTGTGCCTTCACTTTTGAGGCTACACACTTAGACATACACGCAACATGAAAGCTTTTCGACTTACAACGTGTTGTTTAGGAAAAACAAGATAATTTCGCACGATGCGGGATTTCCTTAAAACGTGATTTTCTGAAAAATTTTGACGAAAGAAAATTCTCCTTTTGGTTCTCTTTAGATGCTACATGTTAAGACGTACACGCCACAACAATTCTTTTCGAGATACAACGTGTAGTTTTGGAGATACAAGCTAATTTTGTACTATGCGTTATTTCTTCTCGTAAAGAGTTTCCAATGCGTACGTATATGTCTTTACTCTGCAAAACTGTATTTCCTTATGAAGTGGTATTCTTACATATCCTTTCGAGAGAAAACTGTCCTGTGCCTTCTCTTTTGAGGCTACACACTTAGACATACACGCAACATGAAAGCTTTTCGACTTACAACGTGTTGTTTAGGAAAAACAAGATAATTTCGCACGATGCGGGATTTCCTTAAAACGTGATTTTCTGAAAAATTTTGACGAAAGAAAATTCTCCTTTTGGTTCTCTTTAGATGCTACATGTTAAGACGTACACGCCACAACAATTCTTTTCGAGATACAACGTGTAGTTTTGGAGATACAAGCTAATTTTGTACTATGCGTTATTTCTTCTCGTAAAGAGTTTCCAATGCGTACGTATATGTCTTTACTCTGCAAAACTGTATTTCCTTATGAAGTGGTATTCTTACATATCCTTTCGAGAGAAAACTGTCCTGTGCCTTCACTTTTGAGGCTACACATTTAGACATACACGCAACATGACAGCTTTTCGACTTACAACGTGTTGTTTAGGAAAAACAAGATAATTTCGCACGATGCGGGATTTCCTTAAAAAGTGATTTTCTGAAAAATTTTGACGAAAGAAAATTCTCCTTTTGGTTCTCTTTAGATGCTACATGTTAAGACGTACACGCCACAACAATTCTTTTCGAGATACAACGTGTAGTTTTGGAGATACAAGCTAATTTTGTACTATGCGTTATTTCTTCTCGTAAAGAGTTTCCAATGCGTACGTATATGTCTTTACTCTGCAAAACTGTATTTCCTTATGAAGTGGTATTCTTACATATCCTTTCGAGAGAAAACTGTCCTGTGCCTTCTCTTTTGAGGCTACACACTTAGACATACACGCAACATGAAAGCTTTTCGACTTACAACGTGTTGTTTAGGAAAAACAAGATAATTTCGCACGATGCGGGATTTCCTTAAAACGTGATTTTCGGAAAAATTTTGACGAAAGAAAATTCTCCTTTTGGTTCTCTTTAGATGCTACATGTTAAGACGTACACGCCACAACAATTCTTTTCGAGATACAACGTGTAGTTTTGGAGATACAAGCTAATTTTGTACTATGCGTTATTTCTTCTCGTAAAGAGTTTCCAATGCGTACGTATATGTCTTTACTCTGCAAAACTGTATTTCCTTATGAAGTGGTATTCTTACATATCCTTTCGAGAGAAAACTGTCCTGTGCCTTCTCTTTTGAGGCTACACACTTAGACATACACGCAACATGACAGCTTTTCGACTTACAACGTGTTGTTTAGGAAAAACAAGATAATTTCGCACGATGCGGGATTTCCTTAAAACGTGATTTTCTGAAAAATTTTGACGAAAGAAAATTCTCCTTTTGGTTCTCTTTAGATACTACATGTTAAGACGTACACGCCACAACAATTCTTTTCGAGATACAACGTGTAGTTTTGGAGATACAAACTAATTTTGTACTATGCGTTATTTCTTCTCGTAAAGAGTTTCCAATGCGTACGTATATGTCTTTACTCTGCAAAACTGTATTTCCTTATGAAGTGGTATTCTTACATATCCTTTCGAGAGAAAACTGTCCTGTGCCTTCACTTTTGAGGCTACACACTTAGACATACACGCAACATGAAAGCTTTTCGACTTACAACGTGTTGTTTAGGAAAAACAAGATAATTTCGCACGATGCGGGATTTCCTTAAAACGTGATTTTCTGAAAAATTTTGACGAAAGAAAATTCTCCTTTTGGTTCTCTTTAGATGCTACATGTTAAGACGTACACGCCACAACAATTCTTTTCGAGATACAACGTGTAGTTTTGGAGATACAAGCTAATTTTGTACTATGCGTTATTTCTTCTCGTAAAGAGTTTCCAATGCGTACGTATATGTCTTTACTCTGCAAAACTGTATTTCCTTATGAAGTGGTATTCTTACATATCCTTTCGAGAGAAAACTGTCCTGTGCCTTCTCTTTTGAGGCTACACACTTAGACATACACGCAACATGAAAGCTTTTCGACTTACAACGTGTTGTTTAGGAAAAACAAGATAATTTCGCACGATGCGGGATTTCCTTAAAACGTGATTTTCTGAAAAATTTTGACGAAAGAAAATTCTCCTTTTGGTTCTCTTTAGATGCTACATGTTAAGACGTACACGCCACAACAATTCTTTTCGAGATACAACGTGTAGTTTTGGAGATACAAGCTAATTTTGTACTATGCGTTATTTCTTCTCGTAAAGAGTTTCCAATGCGTACGTATATGTCTTTACTCTGCAAAACTGTATTTCCTTATGAAGTGGTATTCTTACATATCCTTTCGAGAGAAAACTGTCCTGTGCCTTCTCTTTTGAGGCTACACACTTAGGCATACACGCAACATGAAAGCTTTTCGACTTACAACGTGTTGTTTAGGAAAAACAAGATAATTTCGCACGATGCGGGATTTCCTTAAAACGTGATTTTCTGAAAAATTTTGACGAAAGAAAATTCTCCTTTTGGTTCTCTTTAGATGCTACATGTTAAGACGTACACGCCACAAGAATTCTTTTCGAGATACAACGTGTAGTTTTGGAGATACAAGCTAATTTTGTACGATGCGTTATTTCTTCTCGTAAAGAGTTTCCAATGCGTACGTATATGTCTTTATTCTGCAAAACTGTATTTCCTTATGAAGTGGTATTCTTACATATCCTTTCGAGAGAAAACTGTCCTGTGCCTTCTCTTTTGAGGCTACACACTTAGACATACACGCAACATGAAAGCTTTTCGACTTACAACGTGTTGTTTAGGAAAAACAAGATAATTTCGCACGATGCGGGATTTCCTTAAAACGTGATTTTCTGAAAAATTTTGACGAAAGAAAATTCTCCTTTTGGTTCTCTTTAGATGCTACATGTTAAGACGTACACGCCACAACAATTCTTTTCGAGATACAACGTGTAGTTTTGGAGATACAAGCTAATTTTGTACTATGCGTTATTTCTTCTCGTAAAGAGTTTCCAATGCGTACGTATATGTCTTTACTCTGCAAAACTGTATTTCCTTATGAAGTGGTATTCTTACATATCCTTTCGAGAGAATACTGTCCTGTGCCTTCTCTTTTGAGGCTACACACTTAGACATACACGCAACATGAAAGCTTTTCGACTTACAACGTGTTGTTTAGGAAAAACAAGATAATTTCGCACGATGCGGGATTTCCTTAAAACGTGATTTTCTGAAAAATTTTGACGAAAGAAAATTCTCCTTTTGGTTCTCTTTAGATGCTACATGTTAAGACGTACACGCCACAACAATTCTTTTCGAGATACAACGTGTAGTTTTGGAGATACAAGCTAATTTTGTACTATGCGTTATTTCTTCTCGTAAAGAGTTTCCAATGCGTACGTATATGTCTTTACTCTGCAAAACTGTATTTCCTTATGAAGTGGTATTCTTACATATCCTTTCGAGAGAAAACTGTCCTGTGCCTTCTCTTTTGAGGCTACACACTTAGACATACACGCAACATGAAAGCTTTTCGACTTACAACGTGTTGTTTAGGAAAAACAAGATAATTTCGCACGATGCGGGATTTCCTTAAAACGTGATTTTCTGAAAAATTTTGACGAAAGAAAATTCTCCTTTTGGTTCTCTTTAGATGCTACATGTTAAGACGTCCACGCCACAACAATTCTTTTCGAGATACAACGTGTAGTTTTGGAGATACAAACTAATTTTGTACTATGCGTTATTTCTTCTCGTAAAGAGTTTCCAATGCGTACGTATATGTCTTTACTCTGCAAAACTGTATTTCCTTATGAAGTGGTATTCTTACATATCCTTTCGAGAGAAAACTGTCCTGTGCCTTCACTTTTGAGGCTACACACTTAGACATACACGCAACATGAAAGCTTTTCGACTTACAACGTGTTGTTTAGGAAAAACAAGATAATTTCGCACGATGCGGGATTTCCTTAAAACGTGATTTTCTGAAAAATTTTGACGAAAGAAAATTCTCCTTTTGGTTCTCTTTAGATGCTACATGTTAAGACGTACACGCCACAACAATTCTTTTCGAGATACAACGTGTAGTTTTGGAGATACAAGCTAATTTTGTACTATGCGTTATTTCTTCTCGTAAAGAGTTTCCAATGCGTACGTATATGTCTTTACTCAGCAAAACTGTATTTCCTTATGAAGTGGTATTCTTACATATCCTTTCGAGAGAAAACTGTCCTGTGCCTTCTCTTTTGAGGCTACACACTTAGACATACACGCAACATGAAAGCTTTTCGACTTACAACGTGTTGTTTAGGAAAAACAAGATAATTTCGCACGATGCGGGATTTCCTTAAAACGTGATTTTCTGAAAAATTTTGACGAAAGAAAATTCTCCTTTTGGTTCTCTTTAGATGCTACATGTTAAGACGTACACGCCACAAGAATTCTTTTCGAGATACAACGTGTAGTTTTGGAGATACAAGCTAATTTTGTACGATGCGTTATTTCTTCTCGTAAAGAGTTTCCAATGCGTACGTATATGTCTTTATTCTGCAAAACTGTATTTCCTTATGAAGTGGTATTCTTACATATCCTTTCGAGAGAAAACTGTCCTGTGCCTTCTCTTTTGAGGCTACACACTTAGACATACACGCAACATGAAAGCTTTTCGACTTACAACGTGTTGTTTAGGAAAAACAAGATAATTTCGCACGATGCGGGATTTCCTTAAAACGTGATTTTCTGAAAAATTTTGACGAAAGAAAATTCTCCTTTTGGTTCTCTTTAGATGCTACATGTTAAGACGTACACGCCACAACAATTCTTTTCGAGATACAACGTGTAGTTTTGGAGATACAAGCTAATTTTGTACTATGCGTTATTTCTTCTCGTAAAGAGTTTCCAATGCGTACGTATATGTCTTTACTCTGCAAAACTGTATTTCCTTATGAAGTGGTATTCTTACATATCCTTTCGAGAGAATACTGTCCTGTGCCTTCTCTTTTGAGGCTAAACACTTAGACATACACGCAACATGAAAGCTTTTCGACTTACAACGTGTTGTTTAGGAAAAACAAGATAATTTCGCACGATGCGGGATTTCCTTAAAACGTGATTTTCTGAAAAATTTTGACGAAAGAAAATTCTCCTTTTGGTTCTCTTTAGATGCTACATGTTAAGACGTACACGCCACAACAATTCTTTTCGAGATACAACGTGTAGTTTTGGAGATACAAGCTAATTTTGTACTATGCGTTATTTCTTCTCGTAAAGAGTTTCCAATGCGTACGTATATGTCTTTACTCTGCAAAACTGTATTTCCTTATGAAGTGGTATTCTTACATATCCTTTCGAGAGAAAACTGTCCTGTGCCTTCTCTTTTGAGGCTACACACTTAGACATACACGCAACATGAAAGCTTTTCGACTTACAACGTGTTGTTTAGGAAAAACAAGATAATTTCGCACGATGCGGGATTTCCTTAAAACGTGATTTTCTGAAAAATTTTGACGAAAGAAAATTCTCCTTTTGGTTCTCTTTAGATGCTACATGTTAAGACGTCCACGCCACAACAATTCTTTTCGAGATACAACGTGTAGTTTTGGAGATACAAACTAATTTTGTACTATGCGTTATTTCTTCTCATAAAGAGTTTCCAATGCGTACGTATATGTCTTTACTCTGCAAAACTGTATTTCCTTATGAAGTGGTATTCTTACATATCCTTTCGAGAGAAAACTGTCCTGTGCCTTCTCTTTTGAGGCTACACACTTAGGCATACACGCAACATGAAAGCTTTTCGACTTACAACGTGTTGTTTAGGAAAAACAAGATAATTTCGCACGATGCGGGATTTCCTTAAAACGTGATTTTCTGAAAAATTTTGACGAAAGAAAATTCTCCTTTTGGTTCTCTTTAGATGCTACATGTTAAGACGTCCACGCCACAACAATTCTTTTCGAGATACAACGTGTAGTTTTGGAGATACAAACTAATTTTGTACTATGCGTTATTTCTTCTCATAAAGAGTTTCCAATGCGTACGTATATGTCTTTACTCTGCAAAACTGTATTTCCTTATGAAGTGGTATTCTTACATATCCTTTCGAGAGAAAACTGTCCTGTGCCTTCACTTTTGAGGCTACACACTTAGACAAACACGCAACATGAAAGCTTTTCGACTTAAAACGTGTTGTTTAGGAAAAACAAGATAATTTCGCACGATGCGGGATTTCCTTAAAACGTGATTTTCTAAAAAATTTCTAAAAGGAGAAAGAAAATTCTCCTTTTGGTTCTCTTTAGATGCTACATGTTAAGACGTACACGCCACAACAATTCTTTTCGAGATACAACGTGTAGTTTTGGAGATACAAGCTAATTTTGTACTATGCGTTATTTCTTCTCGTAAAGAGTTTCCAATGCGTACGTATATGTCTTTACTCTGCAAAACTGTATTTCCTTATGAAGTGGTATTCTTACATATCCTTTCGAGAGAATACTGTCCTGTGCCTTCTCTTTTGAGGCTACACACTTAGACATACACGCAACATGAAAGCTTTTCGACTTACAACGTGTTGTTTAGGAAAAACAAGATAATTTCGCACGATGCGGGATTTCCTTAAAACGTGATTTTCTGAAAAATTTTGACGAAAGAAAATTCTCCTTTTGGTTCTCTTTAGATGCTACATGTTAAGACGTACACGCCACAACAATTCTTTTCGAGATACAACGTGTAGTTTTGGAGATACAAGCTAATTTTGTACTATGCGTTATTTCTTCTCGTAAAGAGTTTCCAATGCGTACGTATATGTCTTTACTCTGCAAAACTGTATTTCCTTATGAAGTGGTATTCTTACATATCCTTTCGAGAGAAAACTGTCCTGTGCCTTCTCTTTTGAGGCTACACACTTAGACATACACGCAACATGAAAGCTTTTCGACTTACAACGTGTTGTTTAGGAAAAACAAGATAATTTCACACGATGCGGGATTTCCTTAAAACGTGATTTTCTGAAAAATTTTGACGAAAGAAAATTCTCCTTTTGGTTCTCTTTAGATGCTACATGTTAAGACGTACACGCCACAACAATTCTTTTCGAGATACAACGTGTAGTTTTGGAGATACAAGCTAATTTTGTACTATGCGTTATTTCTTCTCGTAAAGAGTTTCCAATGCGTATGTATATGTCTTTACTCTGCAAAACTGTATTTCCTTATGAAGTGGTATTCTTACATATCCTTTCGAGAGAATACTGTCCTGTGCCTTCTCTTTTGAGGCTACACACTTAGACATACACGCAACATGAAAGCTTTTCGACTTACAACGTGTTGTTTAGGAAAAACAAGATAATTTCGCACGATGCGGGATTTCCTTAAAACGTGATTTTCTGAAAAATTTTGACGAAAGAAAATTCTCCTTTTGGTTCTCTTTAGATGCTACATGTTAAGACGTACACGCCACAACAATTCTTTTCGAGATACAACGTGTAGTTTTGGAGATACAAGCTAATTTTGTACTATGCGTTATTTCTTCTCGTAAAGAGTTTCCAATGCGTACGTATATGTCTTTACTCTGCAAAACTGTATTTCCTTATGAAGTGGTATTCTTACATATCCTTTCGAGAGAAAACTTTCCTGTGCCTTCTCTTTTGAGGCTACACACTTAGACATACACGCAACATGAAAGCTTTTCGACTTACAACGTGTTGTTTAGGAAAAACAAGATAATTTCGCACGATGCGGGATTTACTTAAAACGTGATTTTCTGAAAAATTTTGACGAAAGAAAATTCTCCTTTTGGTTCTCTTTAGATGCTACATGTTAAGACGTCCACGCCACAACAATTCTTTTCGAGATACAACGTGTAGTTTTGGAGATACAAACTAATTTTGTACTATGCGTTATTTCTTCTCATAAAGAGTTTCCAATGCGTACGTATATGTCTTTACTCTGCAAAACTGTATATCCTTATGAAGTGGTATTCTTACATATCCTTTCGAGAGAAAACTGTCCTGTGCCTTCACTTTTGAGGCTACACACTTAGACATACACGCAACATGAAAGCTTTTCGACTTACAACGTGTTGTTTAGGAAAAACAAGATAATTTCGCACGATGCGGGATTTCCTTAAAACGTGATTTTCTGAAAAATTTTGACGAAAGAAAATTCTCCTTTTGGTTCTCTTTAGATGCTACATGTTAAGACGTACACGCCACAACAATTCTTTTCGAGATACAACGTGTAGTTTTGGAGATACAAGCTAATTTTGTACTATGCGTTATTTCTTCTCGTAAAGAGTTTCCAATGCGTACGTATATGTCTTTACTCTGCAAAACTGTATTTCCTTATGAAGTGGTATTCTTACATATCCTTTCGAGAGAAAACTGTCCTGTGCCTTCTCTTTTGAGGCTACACACTTAGACATACACGCAACATGAAAGCTTTTCGACTTACAACGTGTTGTTTAGGAAAAACAAGATAATTTCGCACGATGCGGGATTTCCTTAAAACGTGATTTTCTAAAAAATTTCTAAAAGGAGAAAGAAAATTCTCCTTTTGGTTCTCTTTAGATGCTACATGTTAAGACGTACACGCCACAACAATTCTTTTCGAGATACAACGTGTAGTTTTGGAGATACAAGCTAATTTTGTACTATGCGTTATTTCTTCTCGTAAAGAGTTTCCAATGCGTACGTATATGTCTTTACTCTGCAAAACTGTATTTCCTTATGAAGTGGTATTCTTACATATCCTTTCGAGAGAATACTGTCCTGTGCCTTCTCTTTTGAGGCTACACACTTAGACATACACGCAACATGAAAGCTTTTCGACTTACAACGTGTTGTTTAGGAAAAACAAGATAATTTCGCACAATGCGGGATTTCCTTAAAACGTGATTTTCTGAAAAATTTTGACGAAAGAAAATTCTCCTTTTGGTTCTCTTTAGATGCTACATGTTAAGACGTACACGCCACAACAATTCTTTTCGAGATACAACGTGTAGTTTTGGAGATACAAGCTAATTTTGTACTATGCGTTATTTCTTCTCGTAAAGAGTTTCCAATGCGTACGTATATGTCTTTACTCTGCAAAACTGTATTTCCTTATGAAGTGGTATTCTTACATATCCTTTCGAGAGAAAACTGTCCTGTGCCTTCTCTTTTGAGGCTACACACTTAGACATACACGCAACATGAAAGCTTTTCGACTTACAACGTGTTGTTTAGGAAAAACAAGATAATTTCGCACGATGCGGGATTTCCTTAAAACGTGATTTTCTGAAAAATTTTGACGAAAGAAAATTCTCCTTTTGGTTCTCTTTAGATGCTACATGTTAAGACGTACACGCCACAACAATTCTTTTCGAGATACAACGTGTAGTTTTGGAGATACAAACTAATTTTGTACTATGCGTTATTTCTTCTCGTAAAGAGTTTCCAATGCGTACGTATATGTCTTTACTCTGCAAAACTGTATTTCCTTATGAAGTGGTATTCTTACATATCCTTTCGAGAGAAAACTGTCCTGTGCCTTCACTTTTGAGGCTACACACTTAGACATACACGCAACATGAAAGCTTTTCGACTTACAACGTGTTGTTTAGGAAAAACAAGATAATTTCGCACGATGCGGGATTTCCTTAAAACGTGATTTTCTGAAAAATTTTGACGAAAGAAAATTCTCCTTTTGGTTCTCTTTAGATGCTACATGTTAAGACGTACACGCCACAACAATTCTTTTCGAGATACAACGTGTAGTTTTGGAGATACAAGCTAATTTTGTACTATGCGTTATTTCTTCTCGTAAAGAGTTTCCAATGCGTACGTATATGTCTTTACTCTGCAAAACTGTATTTCCTTATGAAGTGGTATTCTTACATATCCTTTCGAGAGAAAACTGTCCTGTGCCTTCTCTTTTGAGGCTACACACTTAGACATACACGCAACATGAAAGCTTTTCGACTTACAACGTGTTGTTTAGGAAAAACAAGATAATTTCGCACGATGCGGGATTTCCTTAAAACGTGATTTTCTAAAAAATTTCTAAAAGGAGAAAGAAAATTCTCCTTTTGGTTCTCTTTAGATGCTACATGTTAAGACGTACACGCCACAACAATTCTTTTCGAGATACAACGTGTAGTTTTGGAGATACAAGCTAATTTTGTACTATGCGTTATTTCTTCTCGTAAAGAGTTTCCAATGCGTACGTATATGTCTTTACTCTGCAAAACTGTATTTCCTTATGAAGTGGTATTCTTACATATCCTTTCGAGAGAATACTGTCCTGTGCCTTCTCTTTTGAGGCTACACACTTAGACATACACGCAACATGAAAGCTTTTCGACTTACAACGTGTTGTTTAGGAAAAACAAGATAATTTCGCACAATGCGGGATTTCCTTAAAACGTGATTTTCTGAAAAATTTTGACGAAAGAAAATTCTCCTTTTGGTTCTCTTTAGATGCTACATGTTAAGACGTACACGCCACAACAATTCTTTTCGAGATACAACGTGTAGTTTTGGAGATACAAGCTAATTTTGTACTATGCGTTATTTCTTCTCGTAAAGAGTTTCCAATGCGTACGTATATGTCTTTACTCTGCAAAACTGTATTTCCTTATGAAGTGGTATTCTTACATATCCTTTCGAGAGAAAACTGTCCTGTGCCTTCTCTTTTGAGGCTACACACTTAGACATACACGCAACATGAAAGCTTTTCGACTTACAACGTGTTGTTTAGGAAAAACAAGATAATTTCGCACGATGCGGGATTTCCTTAAAACGTGATTTTCTGAAAAATTTTGACGAAAGAAAATTCTCCTTTTGGTTCTCTTTAGATGCTACATGTTAAGACGTACACGCCACAACAATTCTTTTCGAGATACAACGTGTAGTTTTGGAGATACAAACTAATTTTGTACTATGCGTTATTTCTTCTCGTAAAGAGTTTCCAATGCGTACGTATATGTCTTTACTCTGCAAAACTGTATTTCCTTATGAAGTGGTATTCTTACATATCCTTTCGAGAGAAAACTGTCCTGTGCCTTCACTTTTGAGGCTACACACTTAGACATACACGCAACATGAAAGCTTTTCGACTTACAACGTGTTGTTTAGGAAAAACAAGATAATTTCGCACGATGCGGGATTTCCTTAAAACGTGATTTTCTGAAAAATTTTGACGAAAGAAAATTCTCCTTTTGGTTCTCTTTAGATGCTACATGTTAAGACGTACACGCCACAACAATTCTTTTCGAGATACAACGTGTAGTTTTGGAGATACAAGCTAATTTTGTACTATGCGTTATTTCTTCTCGTAAAGAGTTTCCAATGCGTACGTATATGTCTTTACTCTGCAAAACTGTATTTCCTTATGAAGTGGTATTCTTACATATCCTTTCGAGAGAAAACTGTCCTGTGCCTTCTCTTTTGAGGCTACACACTTAGACATACACGCAACATGAAAGCTTTTCGACTTACAACGTGTTGTTTAGGAAAAACAAGATAATTTCGCACGATGCGGGATTTCCTTAAAACGTGATTTTCTGAAAAATTTTGACGAAAGAAAATTCTCCTTTTGGTTCTCTTTAGATGCTACATGTTAAGACGTACACGCCACAACAATTCTTTTCGAGATACAACGTGTAGTTTTGGAGATACAAGCTAATTTTGTACTATGCGTTATTTCTTCTCGTAAAGAGTTTCCAATGCGTACGTATATGTCTTTACTCTGGAAAACTGTATTTCCTTATGAAGTGGTATTCTTACATATCCTTTCGAGAGAAAACTGTCCTGTGCCTTCTCTTTTGAGGCTACACACTTAGGCATACACGCAACATGAAAGCTTTTCGACTCACAACGTGTTGTTTAGGAAAAACAAGATAATTTCGCACGATGCGGGATTTCCTTAAAACGTGATTTTCTGAAAAATTTTGACGAAAGAAAATTCTCCTTTTGGTTCTCTTTAGATGCTACATGTTA
Source organism: Apodemus sylvaticus (assembly GCF_947179515.1). Classification (NCBI taxonomy): domain Eukaryota; kingdom Metazoa; phylum Chordata; class Mammalia; order Rodentia; family Muridae; genus Apodemus; species Apodemus sylvaticus. The sequence continues at coordinate 2,800,363 of NW_026263270.1, forward strand.
AGACGTACACGCCACAACAATTCTTTTCGAGATACAACGTGTAGTTTTGGAGATACAAGCTAATTTTGTACTATGCGTTATTTCTTCTCGTAAAGAGTTTCCAATGCGTACGTATATGTCTTTACTCTGCAAAACTGTATTTCCTTATGAAGTGGTATTCTTACATATCCTTTCGAGAGAATACTGTCCTGTGCCTTCTCTTTTGAGGCTACACACTTAGACATACACGCAACATGAAAGCTTTTCGACTTACAACGTGTTGTTTAGGAAAAACAAGATAATTTCGCACGATGCGGGATTTCCTTAAAACGTGATTTTCTGAAAAATTTTGACGAAAGAAAATTCTCCTTTTGGTTCTCTTTAGATGCTACATGTTAAGACGTACACGCCACAACAATTCTTTTCGAGATACAACGTGTAGTTTTGGAGATACAAGCTAATTTTGTACTATGCGTTATTTCTTCTCGTAAAGAGTTTCCAATGCGTACGTATATGTCTTTACTCTGCAAAACTGTATTTCCTTATGAAGTGGTATTCTTACATATCCTTTCGAGAGAAAACTGTCCTGTGCCTTCTCTTTTGAGGCTACACACTTAGACATACACGCAACATGAAAGCTTTTCGACTTACAACGTGTTGTTTAGGAAAAACAAGATAATTTCGCACGATGCGGGATTTCCTTAAAACGTGATTTTCTGAAAAATTTTGACGAAAGAAAATTCTCCTTTTGGTTCTCTTTAGATGCTACATGTTAAGACGTACACGCCACAAGAATTCTTTTCGAGATACAACGTGTAGTTTTGGAGATACAAGCTAATTTTGTACGATGCGTTATTTCTTCTCGTAAAGAGTTTCCAATGCGTACGTATATGTCTTTATTCTGCAAAACTGTATTTCCTTATGAAGTGGTATTCTTACATATCCTTTCGAGAGAAAACTGTCCTGTGCCTTCTCTTTTGAGGCTACACACTTAGACATACACGCAACATGAAAGCTTTTCGACTTACAACGTGTTGTTTAGGAAAAACAAGATAATTTCGCACGATGCGGGATTTCCTTAAAACGTGATTTTCTGAAAAATTTTGACGAAAGAAAATTCTCCTTTTGGTTCTCTTTAGATGCTACATGTTAAGACGTACACGCCACAACAATTCTTTTCGAGATACAACGTGTAGTTTTGGAGATACAAGCTAATTTTGTACTATGCGTTATTTCTTCTCGTAAAGAGTTTCCAATGCGTACGTATATGTCTTTACTCTGCAAAACTGTATTTCCTTATGAAGTGGTATTCTTACATATCCTTTCGAGAGAATACTGTCCTGTGCCTTCTCTTTTGAGGCTACACACTTAGACATACACGCAACATGAAAGCTTTTCGACTTACAACGTGTTGTTTAGGAAAAACAAGATAATTTCGCACGATGCGGGATTTCCTTAAAACGTGATTTTCTGAAAAATTTTGACGAAAGAAAATTCTCCTTTTGGTTCTCTTTAGATGCTACATGTTAAGACGTACACGCCACAACAATTCTATTCGAGATACAACGTGTAGTTTTGGAGATACAAGCTAATTTTGTACTATGCGTTATTTCTTCTCGTAAAGAGTTTCCAATGCGTACGTATATGTCTTTACTCTGCAAAACTGTATTTCCTTATGAAGTGGTATTCTTACATATCCTTTCGAGAGAAAACTGTCCTGTGCCTTCTCTTTTGAGGCTACACACTTAGACATACACGCAACATGAAAGCTTTTCGACTTACAACGTGTTGTTTAGGAAAAACAAGATAATTTCGCACGATGCGGGATTTCCTTAAAACGTGATTTTCTGAAAAATTTTGACGAAAGAAAATTCTCCTTTTGGTTCTCTTTAGATGCTACATGTTAAGACGTCCACGCCACAACAATTCTTTTCGAGATACAACGTGTAGTTTTGGAGATACAAACTAATTTTGTACTATGCGTTATTTCTTCTCATAAAGAGTTTCCAATGCGTACGTATATGTCTTTACTCTGCAAAACTGTATTTCCTTATGAAGTGGTATTCTTACATATCCTTTCGAGAGAAAACTGTCCTGTGCCTTCACTTTTGAGGCTACACACTTAGACATACACGCAACATGAAAGCTTTTCGACTTACAACGTGTTGTTTAGGAAAAACAAGATAATTTCGCACGATGCGGGATTTCCTTAAAACGTGATTTTCTGAAAAATTTTGACGAAAGAAAATTCTCCTTTTGGTTCTCTTTAGATGCTACATGTTAAGACGTACACGCCACAACAATTCTTTTCGAGATACAACGTGTAGTTTTGGAGATACAAGCTAATTTTGTACTATGCGTTATTTCTTCTCGTAAAGAGTTTCCAATGCGTACGTATATGTCTTTACTCTGCAAAACTGTATTTCCTTATGAAGTGGTATTCTTACATATCCTTTCGAGAGAAAACTGTCCTGTGCCTTCTCTTTTGAGGCTACACACTTAGACATACACGCAACATGAAAGCTTTTCGACTTACAACATGTTGTTTAGGAAAAACAAGATAATTTCGCACGATGCGGGATTTCCTTAAAACGTGATTTTCTGAAAAATTTTGACGAAAGAAAATTCTCCTTTTGGTTCTCTTTAGATGCTACATGTTAAGACGTACACGCCACAACAATTCTTTTCGAGATACAACGTGTAGTTTTGGAGATACAAGCTAATTTTGTACTATGCGTTATTTCTTCTCGTAAAGAGTTTCCAATGCGTACGTATATGTCTTTACTCTGCAAAACTGTATTTCCTTATGAAGTGGTATTCTTACATATCCTTTCGAGAGAAAACTGTCCTGTGCCTTCTCTTTTGAGGCTACACACTTAGGCATACACGCAACATGAAAGCTTTTCGACTTACAACGTGTTGTTTAGGAAAAACAAGATAATTTCGCACGATGCGGGATTTCCTTAAAACGTGATTTTCTGAAAAATTTTGACGAAAGAAAATTCTCCTTTTGGTTCTCTTTAGATGCTACATGTTAAGACGTCCACGCCACAACAATTCTTTTCGAGATACAACGTGTAGTTTTGGAGATACAAACTAATTTTGTACTATGCGTTATTTCTTCTCATAAAGAGTTTCCAATGCGTACGTATATGTCTTTACTCTGCAAAACTGTATTTCCTTATGAAGTGGTATTCTTACATATCCTTTCGAGAGAAAACTGTCCTGTGCCTTCACTTTTGAGGCTACACACTTAGACATACACGCAACATGAAAGCTTTTCGACTTACAACGTGTTGTTTAGGAAAAACAAGATAATTTCGCACGATGCGGGATTTCCTTAAAACGTGATTTTCTGAAAAATTTTGACGAAAGAAAATTCTCCTTTTGGTTCTCTTTAGATGCTACATGTTAAGACGTACACGCCACAACAATTCTTTTCGAGATACAACGTGTAGTTTTGGAGATACAAGCTAATTTTGTACTATGCGTTATTTCTTCTCGTAAAGAGTTTCCAATGCGTACGTATATGTCTTTACTCTGCAAAACTGTATTTCCTTATGAAGTGGTATTCTTACATATCCTTTCGAGAGAAAACTGTCCTGTGCCTTCTCTTTTGAGGCTACACACTTAGACATACACGCAACATGAAAGCTTTTCGACTTACAACGTGTTGTTTAGGAAAAACAAGATAATTTCGCACGATGCGGGATTTCCTTAAAACGTGATTTTCTGAAAAATTTTGACGAAAGAAAATTCTCCTTTTGGTTCTCTTTAGATGCTACATGTTAAGACGTACACGCCACATCAATTCTTTTCGAGATACAACGTGTAGTTTTGGAGATACAAGCTAATTTTGTACTATGCGTTATTTCTTCTCGTAAAGAGTTTCCAATGAGTACGTATATGTCTTTACTCTGCAAAACTGTATTTCCTTATGAAGTGGTATTCTTACATATCCTTTCGAGAGAAAACTGTCCTGTGCCTTCTCTTTTGAGGCTACACACTTAGGCATACACGCAACATGAAAGCTTTTCGACTTACAACGTGTTGTTTAGGAAAAACAAGATAATTTCGCACGATGCGGGATTTCCTTAAAACGTGATTTTCTGAAAAATTTTGACGAAAGAAAATTCTCCTTTTGGTTCTCTTTAGATGCAACATGTTAAGACGTACACGCCACAACAATTCTTTTCGAGATACAACGTGTAGTTTTGGAGATACAAGCTAATTTTGTACTATGCGTTATTTCTTCTCGTAAAGAGTTTCCAATGCGTACGTATATGTCTTTACTCTGCAAAACTGTATTTCCTTATGAAGTGGTATTCTTACATATCCTTTCGAGAGAAAACTGTCCTGTGCCTTTTCTTTTGAGGCTACACACTTAGGCATACACGCAACATGAAAGCTTTTCGACTCACATCCTGTTGTTTAGGAAAAACAAGATAATTTCGCACGATGCGGGATTTCCTTAAAACGTGATTTTCTGAAAAATTTTGACGAAAGAAAATTCTCCTTTTGGTTCTCTTTAGATGCTACATGTTAAGACGTACACGCCACAAGAATTCTTTTCGAGATACAACGTGTAGTTTTGGAGATACAAGCTAATTTTGTACGATGCGTTATTTCTTCTCGTAAAGAGTTTCCAATGCGTACGTATATGTCTTTACTCTGCAAAACTGTATTTCCTTATGAAGTGGTATTCTTACATATCCTTTCGAGAGAAAACTGTCCTGTGCCTTCTCTTTTGAGTCTCCACACTTAGGCATACACGCAACATGAAAGCTTTTCGACTTACAACGTGTTGTTTAGGAAAAACAAGATAATTTCGCACGATGCGGGATTTCCTTAAAACGTGATTTTCTGAAAAATTTTGACGAAAGAAAATTCTCCTTTTGGTTCTCTTTAGATGCTACATGTTAAGACGTACACGCCACAACAATTCTTTTTGAGATACAACGTGTAGTTTTGGAGATACAAGCTAATTTTGTACTATGCGTTATTTCTTCTCGTAAAGAGTTTCCAATGCGTACGTATATGTCTTTACTCTGCAAAACTGTATTTCCTTATGAAGTGGTATTCTTACATATCCTTTCGAGAGAAAACTGTCCTGTGCCTTCTCTTTTGAGGCTACACACTTAGACATACAGGCAACATGAAAGCTTTTCGACTTACAACGTGTTGTTTAGGAAAAACAAGATAATTTCGCACGATGCGGGATTTCCTTAAAACGTGATTTTCTGAAAAATTTTGACGAAAGAAAATTCTCCTTTTGGTTCTCTTTAGATGCTACATGTTAAGACGTCCACGCCACAACAATTCTTTTCGAGATACAACGTGTAGTTTTGGAGATACAAACTAATTTTGTACTATGCGTTATTTCTTCTCTTAAAGAGTTTCCAATGCGTACGTATATGTCTTTACTCTGCAAAACTGTATTTCCTTATGAAGTGGTATTCTTACATATCCTTTCGAGAGAAAACTGTCCTGTGCCTTCACTTTTGAGGCTACACACTTAGACATACACGCAACATGAAAGCTTTTCGACTTACAACGTGTTGTTTAGGAAAAACAAGATAATTTCGCACGATGCGGGATTTCCTTAAAACGTGATTTTCTGAAAAATTTTGACGAAAGAAAATTCTCCTTTTGGTTCTCTTTAGATGCTACATGTTAAGACGTACACGCCACAACAATTCTTTTCGAGATACAACGTGTAGTTTTGGAGATACAAGCTAATTTTGTACTATGCGTTATTTCTTCTCGTAAAGAGTTTCCAATGCGTACGTATATGTCTTTACTCTGCAAAACTGTATTTCCTTATGAAGTGGTATTCTTACATATCCTTTCGAGAGAAAACTGTCCTGTGCCTTCTCTTTTGAGGCTACACACTTAGGCATACACGCAACATGAAAGCTTTTCGACTCACAACGTGTTGTTTAGGAAAAACAAGATAATTTCGCACGATGCGGGATTTCCTTAAAACGTGATTTTCTGAAAAATTTTGACGAAAGAAAATTCTCCTTTTCGTTCTCTTTAGATGCTACATGTTAAGACGTACACGCCACAACAATTCTTTTCGAGATACAACGTGTAGTTTTGGAGATACAAGCTAATTTTGTACTATGCGTTATTTCTTCTCGTAAAGAGTTTCCAATGCGTACGTATATGTCTTTACTCTGCAAAACTGTATTTCCTTATGAAGTGGTATTCTTACATATCCTTTCGAGAGAAAACTGTCCTGTGCCTTCTCTTTTGAGGCTACACACTTAGACATACACGCAACATGAAAGCTTTTCGACTTACAACGTGTTGTTTAGGAAAAACAAGATAATTTCGCACGATGCGGGATTTCCTTAAAACGTGATTTTCTGAAAAATTTTGACGAAAGAAAATTCTCCTTTTGGTTCTCTTTAGATGCTACATGTTAAGACGTACACGCCACAACAATTCTTTTCGAGATACAACGTGTAGTTTTGGAGATACAAGCTAATTTTGTACTATGCGTTATTTCTTCTCGTAAAGAGTTTCCAATGCGTACGTATATGTCTTTACTCTGCAAAACTGTATTTCCTTATGAAGTGGTATTCTTACATATCCTTTCGAGAGAAAACTGTCCTGTGCCTTCTCTTTTGAGGCTACACACTTAGGCATACACGCAACATGAAAGCTTTTCGACTCACAACGTGTTGTTTAGGAAAAACAAGATAATTTCGCACGATGCGGGATTTCCTTAAAACGTGATTTTCTGAAAAATTTTGACGAAAGAAAATTCTCCTTTTGGTTCTCTTTAGATGCTACATGTTAAGACGTACACGCCACAAGAATTCTTTTCGAGATACAACGTGTAGTTTTGGAGATACAAGCTAATTTTGTACTATGCGTTATTTCTTCTCGTAAAGAGTTTCCAATGCGTACGTATATGTCTTTACTCTGCAAAACTGTATTTCCTTATGAAGTGGTATTCTTACATATCCTTTCGAGAGAAAACTGTCCTGTGCCTTCTCTTTTGAGGCTACACACTTAGGCATACACGCAACATGAAAGCTTTTCGACTCACATCGTGTTGTTTAGGAAAAACAAGATAATTTCGCACGATGCGGGATTTCCTTAAAACGTGATTTTCTGAAAAATTTTGACGAAAGAAAATTCTCCTTTTGGTTCTCTTTAGATGCTACATGTTAAGACGTACACGCCACAACAATTCTTTTCGAGATACAACGTGTAGTTTTGGAGATACAAGCTAATTTTGTACGATGCGTTATTTCTTCTCGTAAAGAGTTTCCAATGCGTACGTATATGTCTTTACTCTGCAAAACTGTATTTCCTTATGAAGTGGTATTCTTACATATCCTTTCGAGAGAAAACTGTCCTGTGCCTTCACTTTTGAGGCTACACACTTAGACATACACGCAACATGAAAGCTTTTCGACTTACAACGTGTTGTTTAGGAAAAACAAGATAATTTCGCACGATGCGGGATTTCCTTAAAACGTGATTTTCTGAAAAATTTTGACGAAAGAAAATTCTCCTTTTGGTTCTCTTTAGATGCTACATGTTAAGACGTACACGCCACAACAATTCTTTTCGAGATACAACGTGTAGTTTTGGAGATACAAGCTAATTTTGTACTATGCGTTATTTCTTCTCGTAAAGAGTTTCCAATGCGTACGTATATGTCTTTACTCTGCAAAACTGTATTTCCTTATGAAGTGGTATTCTTACATATCCTTTCGAGAGAAAACTGTCCTGTGCCTTCTCTTTTGAGGCTACACACTTAGGCATACACGCAACATGAAAGCTTTTCGACTCACAACGTGTTGTTTAGGAAAAACAAGATAATTTCGCACGATGCGGGATTTCCTTAAAACGTGATTTTCTGAAAAATTTTGACGAAAGAAAATTCTCCTTTTCGTTCTCTTTAGATGCTACATGTTAAGACGTACACGCCACAACAATTCTTTTCGAGATACAACGTGTAGTTTTGGAGATACAAGCTAATTTTGTACTATGCGTTATTTCTTCTCGTAAAGAGTTTCCAATGCGTACGTATATGTCTTTACTCTGCAAAACTGTATTTCCTTATGAAGTGGTATTCTTACATATCCTTTCGAGAGAAAACTGTCCTGTGCCTTCTCTTTTGAGGCTACACACTTAGACATACACGCAACATGAAAGCTTTTCGACTTACAACGTGTTGTTTAGGAAAAACAAGATAATTTCGCACGATGCGGGATTTCCTTAAAACGTGATTTTCTGAAAAATTTTGACGAAAGAAAATTCTCCTTTTGGTTCTCTTTAGATGCTACATGTTAAGACGTACACGCCACAACAATTCTTTTCGAGATACAACGTGTAGTTTTGGAGATACAAGCTAATTTTGTACTATGCGTTATTTCTTCTCGTAAAGAGTTTCCAATGCGTACGTATATGTCTTTACTCTGCAAAACTGTATTTCCTTATGAAGTGGTATTCTTACATATCCTTTCGAGAGAAAACTGTCCTGTGCCTTCTCTTTTGAGGCTACACACTTAGGCATACACGCAACATGAAAGCTTTTCGACTCACAACGTGTTGTTTAGGAAAAACAAGATAATTTCGCACGATGCGGGATTTCCTTAAAACGTGATTTTCTGAAAAATTTTGACGAAAGAAAATTCTCCTTTTGGTTCTCTTTAGATGCTACATGTTAAGACGTACACGCCACAAGAATTCTTTTCGAGATACAACGTGTAGTTTTGGAGATACAAGCTAATTTTGTACTATGCGTTATTTCTTCTCGTAAAGAGTTTCCAATGCGTACGTATATGTCTTTACTCTGCAAAACTGTATTTCCTTATGAAGTGGTATTCTTACATATCCTTTCGAGAGAAAACTGTCCTGTGCCTTCTCTTTTGAGGCTACACACTTAGGCATACACGCAACATGAAAGCTTTTCGACTCACATCGTGTTGTTTAGGAAAAACAAGATAATTTCGCACGATGCGGGATTTCCTTAAAACGTGATTTTCTGAAAAATTTTGACGAAAGAAAATTCTCCTTTTGGTTCTCTTTAGATGCTACATGTTAAGACGTACACGCCACAACAATTCTTTTCGAGATACAACGTGTAGTTTTGGAGATACAAGCTAATTTTGTACGATGCGTTATTTCTTCTCGTAAAGAGTTTCCAATGCGTACGTATATGTCTTTACTCTGCAAAACTGTATTTCCTTATGAAGTGGTATTCTTACATATCCTTTCGAGAGAAAACTGTCCTGTGCCTTCTCTTTTGAGTCTCCACACTTAGGCATACACGCAACATGAAAGCTTTTCGACTTACAACGTGTTGTTTAGGAAAAACAAGATAATTTCGCACGATGCGGGATTTCCTTAAAACGTGATTTTCTGAAAAATTTTGACGAAAGAAAATTCTCCTTTTGGTTCTCTTTAGATGCTAAATGTTAAGACGTACACGCCACAACAATTCTTTTCGAGATACAACGTGTAGTTTTGGAGATACAAGCTAATTTTGTACTATGCGTTATTTCTTCTCGTAAAGAGTTTCCAATGCGTACGTATATGTCTTTACTCTGCAAAACTGTATTTCCTTATGAAGTGGTATTCTTACATATCCTTTCGAGAGAAAACTGTCCTGTGCCTTCTCTTTTGAGGCTACACACTTAGACATACACGCAACATGAAAGCTTTTCGACTTACAACGTGTTGTTTAGGAAAAACAAGATAATTTCGCACGATGCGGGATTTCCTTAAAACGTGATTTTCTGAAAAATTTTGACGAAAGAAAATTCTCCTTTTGGTTCTCTTTAGATGCTACATGTTAAGACGTACACGCCACAACAATTCTTTTCGAGATACAACGTGTAGTTTTGGAGATACAAGCTAATTTTGTACTATGCGTTATTTCTTCTCGTAAAGAGTTTCCAATGCGTACGTATATGTCTTTACTCTGCAAAACTGTATTTCCTTATGAAGTGGTATTCTTACATATCCTTTCGAGAGAAAACTGTCCTGTGCCTTCTCTTTTGAGGCTACACACTTAGACATACACGCAACATGAAAGCTTTTCGACTTACAACGTGTTGTTTAGGAAAAACAAGATAATTTCGCACGATGCGGGATTTCCTTAAAACGTGATTTTCTGAAAAATTTTGACGAAAGAAAATTCTCCTTTTGGTTCTCTTTAGATGCTAAATGTTAAGACGTACACGCCACAACAATTCTTTTCGAGATATAACGTGTAGTTTTGGAGATACAAGCTAATTTTGTACTATGCGTTATTTCTTCTCGTAAAGAGTTTCCAATGCGTACGTATATGTCTTTACTCTGCAAAACTGTATTTCCTTATGAAGTGGTATTCTTACATATCCTTTCGAGAGAAAACTGTCCTGTGCCTTCTCTTTTGAGGCTACACACTTAGACATACACGCAACATGAAAGCTTTTCGACTTACAACGTGTTGTTTAGGAAAAACAAGATAATTTCGCACGATGCGGGATTTCCTTAAAACGTGATTTTCTGAAAAATTTTGACGAAAGAAAATTCTCCTTTTGGTTCTCTTTAGATGCTACATGTTAAGACGTACACGCCACAACAATTCTTTTCGAGATACAACGTGTAGTTTTGGAGATACAAGCTAATTTTGTACTATGCGTTATTTCTTCTCGTAAAGAGTTTCCAATGCGTACGTATATGTCTTTACTCTGCAAAACTGTATTTCCTTATGAAGTGGTATTCTTACATATCCTTTCGAGAGAAAACTGTCCTGTGCCTTCTCTTTTGAGGCTACACACTTAGACATACACGCAACATGAAAGCTTTTCGACTTACAACGTGTTGTTTAGGAAAAACAAGATAATTTCGCACGATGCGGGATTTCCTTAAAACGTGATTTTCTGAAAAATTTTGACGAAAGAAAATTCTCCTTTTGGTTCTCTTTAGATGCTACATGTTAAGACGTCCACGCCACAACAATTCTTTTCGAGATACAACGTGTAGTTTTGGAGATACAAACTAATTTTGTACTATGAGTTATTTCTTCTCGTAAAGAGTTTCCAATGCGTACGTATATGTCTTTACTCTGCAAAACTGTATTTCCTTATGAAGTGGTATTCTTACATATCCTTTCGAGAGAAAACTGTCCTGTGCCTTCACTTTTGAGGCTACACACTTAGACATACACGCAACATGAAAGCTTTTCGACTTACAACGTGTTGTTTAGGAAAAACAAGATAATTTCGCACGATGCGGGATTTCCTTAAAACGTGATTTTCTGAAAAATTTTGACGAAAGAAAATTCTCCTTTTGGTTCTCTTTAGATGCTACATGTTAAGACGTACACGCCACAACAATTCTTTTCGAGATACAACGTGTAGTTTTGGAGATACAAGCTAATTTTGTACTATGCGTTATTTCTTCTCGTAAAGAGTTTCCAATGCGTACGTATATGTCTTTACTCTGCAAAACTGTATTTCCTTATGAAGTGGTATTCTTACATATCCTTTCGAGAGAAAACTGTCCTGTGCCTTCTCTTTTGAGTCTCCACACTTAGGCATACACGCAACATGAAAGCTTTTCGACTTACAACGTGTTGTTTAGGAAAAACAAGATAATTTCGCACGATGCGGGATTTCCTTAAAACGTGATTTTCTGAAAAATTTTGACGAAAGAAAATTCTCCTTTTGGTTCTCTTTAGATGCTACATGTTAAGACGTACACGCCACAACAATTCTTTTTGAGATACAACGTGTAGTTTTGGAGATACAAGCTAATTTTGTACTATGCGTTATTTCTTCTCGTAAAGAGTTTCCAATGCGTACGTATATGTCTTTACTCTGCAAAACTGTATTTCCTTATGAAGTGGTATTCTTACATATCCTTTCGAGAGAAAACTGTCCTGTGCCTTCTCTTTTGAGGCTACACACTTAGACATACACGCAACATGAAAGCTTTTCGACTTACAACGTGTTGTTTAGGAAAAACAAGATAATTTCGCACGATGCGGGATTTCCTTAAAACGTGATTTTCTGAAAAATTTTGACGAAAGAAAATTCTCCTTTTGGTTCTCTTTAGATGCTACATGTTAAGACGTACACGCCACAACAATTCTTTTTGAGATACAACGTGTAGTTTTGGAGATACAAGCTAATTTTGTACTATGCGTTATTTCTTCTCGTAAAGAGTTTCCAATGCGTACGTATATGTCTTTACTCTGCAAAACTGTATTTCCTTATGAAGTGGTATTCTTACATATCCTTTCGAGAGAAAACTGTCCTGTGCCTTCTCTTTTGAGGCTACACACTTAGACATACACGCAACATGAAAGCTTTTCGACTTACAACGTGTTGTTTAGGAAAAACAAGATAATTTCGCACGATGCGGGATTTCCTTAAAACGTGATTTTCTGAAAAATTGTGACGAAAGAAAATTCTCCTTTTGGTTCTCTTTAGATGCTACATGTTAAGACGTCCACGCCACAACAATTCTTTTCGAGATACAACGTGTAGTTTTGGAGATACAAGCTAATTTTTTACTATGCGTTATTTCTTCTCGTAAAGAGTTTCCAATGCGTACGTATATGTCTTTACTCTGCAAAACTGTATTTCCTTATGAAGTGGTATTCTTACATATCCTTTCGAGAGAAAACTGTCCTGTGCCTTCACTTTTGAGGCTACACACTTAGACATACACGCAACATGAAAGCTTTTCGACTTACAAGGTGTTGTTTAGGAAAAACAAGATAATTTCGCACGATGCGGGATTTCCTTAAAACGTGATTTTCTGAAAAATTTTGACGAAAGAAAATTCTCCTTTTGGTTCTCTTTAGATGCTACATGTTAAGACGTACACGCCACAACAATTCTTTTCGAGATACAACGTGTAGTTTTGGAGATACAAGCTAATTTTGTACTATGCGTTATTTCTTCTCGTAAAGAGTTTCCAATGCGTACGTATATGTCTTTACTCTGCAAAACTGTATTTCCTTATGAAGTGGTATTCTTACATATCCTTTCGAGAGAAAACTGTCCTGTGCCTTCTCTTTTGAGGCTACACACTTAGACATACACGCAACATGAAAGCTTTTCGACTTACAACGTGTTGTTTAGGAAAAACAAGATAATTTCGCACGATGCGGGATTTCCTTAAAACGTGATTTTCTGAAAAATTTTGACGAAAGAAAATTCTCCTTTTGGTTCTCTTTAGATGCTACATGTTAAGACGTACACGCCACAACAATTCTTTTCGAGATACAACGTGTAGTTTTGGAGATACAAGCTAATTTTGTACTATGCGTTATTTCTTCTCGTAAAGAGTTTCCAATGCGTACGTATATGTCTTTACTCTGCAAAACTGTATTTCCTTATGAAGTGGTATTCTTACATATCCTTTCGAGAGAAAACTGTCCTGTGCCTTCTCTTTTGAGGCTACACACTTAGGCATACACGCAACATGAAAGCTTTTCGACTCACAACGTGTTGTTTAGGAAAAACAAGATAATTTCGCACGATGCGGGATTTCCTTAAAACGTGATTTTCTGAAAAATTTTGAAGAAAGAAAATTCTCCTTTTGGTTCTCTTTAGATGCTACATGTTAAGACGTACACGCCACAACAATTCTTTTCGAGATACAACGTGTAGTTTTGGAGATACAAGCTAATTTTGTACTATGCGTTATTTCTTCTCTTAAAGAGTTTCCAATGCGTACGTATATGTCTTTACTCTGCAAAACTGTATTTCCTTATGAAGTGGTATTCTTACATATCCTTTCGAGAGAAAACTGTCCTGTGCCTTCTCTTTTGAGGCTACACACTTAGACATACACGCAACATGAAAGCTTTTCGACTTACAACGTGTTGTTTAGGAAAAACAAGATAATTTCGCACGATGCGGGATTTCCTTAAAACGTGATTTTCTGAAAAATTTTAACGAAAGAAAATTCTCCTTTTGGTTCTCTTTAGATGCTACATGTTAAGACGTACACGCCACAACAATTCTTTTCGAGATACAACGTGTAGTTTTGGAGATACAAGCTAATTTTGTACTATGCGTTATTTCTTCTCGTAAAGAGTTTCCAATGCGTACGTATATGTCTTTACTCTGCAAAACTGTATTTCCTTATGAAGTGGTATTCTTACATATCCTTTCGAGAGAAAACTGTCCTGTGCCTTCTCTTTTGAGGCTACACACTTAGGCATACACGCAACATGAAAGCTTTTCGACTCACAACGTGTTGTTTAGGAAAAACAAGATAATTTCGCACGATGCGGGATTTCCTTAAAACGTGATTTTCTGAAAAATTTTGACGAAAGAAAATTCTCCTTTTCGTTCTCTTTAGATGCTACATGTTAAGACGTACACGCCACAACAATTCTTTTCGAGATACAACGTGTAGTTTTGGAGATACAAGCTAATTTTGTACTATGCGTTATTTCTTCTCGTAAAGAGTTTCCAATGCGTACGTATATGTCTTTACTCTGCAAAACTGTATTTCCTTATGAAGTGGTATTCTTACATATCCTTTCGAGAGAAAACTGTCCTGTGCCTTCTCTTTTGAGGCTACACACTTAGACATACACGCAACATGAAAGCTTTTCGACTTACAACGTGTTGTTTAGGAAAAACAAGATAATTTCGCACGATGCGGGATTTCCTTAAAACGTGATTTTCTGAAAAATTTTGACGAAAGAAAATTCTCCTTTTGGTTCTCTTTAGATGCTACATGTTAAGACGTACACGCCACAACAATTCTTTTCGAGATACAACGTGTAGTTTTGGAGATACAAGCTAATTTTGTACTATGCGTTATTTCTTCTCGTAAAGAGTTTCCAATGCGTACGTATATGTCTTTACTCTGCAAAACTGTATTTCCTTATGAAGTGGTATTCTTACATATCCTTTCGAGAGAAAACTGTCCTGTGCCTTCTCTTTTGAGGCTACACACTTAGGCATACACGCAACATGAAAGCTTTTCGACTCACAACGTGTTGTTTAGGAAAAACAAGATAATTTCGCACGATGCGGGATTTCCTTAAAACGTGATTTTCTGAAAAATTTTGACGAAAGAAAATTCTCCTTTTGGTTCTCTTTAGATGCTACATGTTAAGACGTACACGCCACAAGAATTCTTTTCGAGATACAACGTGTAGTTTTGGAGATACAAGCTAATTTTGTACTATGCGTTATTTCTTCTCGTAAAGAGTTTCCAATGCGTACGTATATGTCTTTACTCTGCAAAACTGTATTTCCTTATGAAGTGGTATTCTTACATATCCTTTCGAGAGAAAACTGTCCTGTGCCTTCTCTTTTGAGGCTACACACTTAGGCATACACGCAACATGAAAGCTTTTCGACTCACATCGTGTTGTTTAGGAAAAACAAGATAATTTCGCACGATGCGGGATTTCCTTAAAACGTGATTTTCTGAAAAATTTTGACGAAAGAAAATTCTCCTTTTGGTTCTCTTTAGATGCTACATGTTAAGACGTACACGCCACAACAATTCTTTTCGAGATACAACGTGTAGTTTTGGAGATACAAGCTAATTTTGTACGATGCGTTATTTCTTCTCGTAAAGAGTTTCCAATGCGTACGTATATGTCTTTACTCTGCAAAACTGTATTTCCTTATGAAGTGGTATTCTTACATATCCTTTCGAGAGAAAACTGTCCTGTGCCTTCTCTTTTGAGTCTCCACACTTAGGCATACACGCAACATGAAAGCTTTTCGACTTACAACGTGTTGTTTAGGAAAAACAAGATAATTTCGCACGATGCGGGATTTCCTTAAAACGTGATTTTCTGAAAAATTTTGACGAAAGAAAATTCTCCTTTTGGTTCTCTTTAGATGCTAAATGTTAAGACGTACACGCCACAACAATTCTTTTCGAGATACAACGTGTAGTTTTGGAGATACAAGCTAATTTTGTACTATGCGTTATTTCTTCTCGTAAAGAGTTTCCAATGCGTACGTATATGTCTTTACTCTGCAAAACTGTATTTCCTTATGAAGTGGTATTCTTACATATCCTTTCGAGAGAAAACTGTCCTGTGCCTTCTCTTTTGAGGCTACACACTTAGACATACACGCAACATGAAAGCTTTTCGACTTACAACGTGTTGTTTAGGAAAAACAAGATAATTTCGCACGATGCGGGATTTCCTTAAAACGTGATTTTCTGAAAAATTTTGACGAAAGAAAATTCTCCTTTTGGTTCTCTTTAGATGCTACATGTTAAGACGTACACGCCACAACAATTCTTTTCGAGATACAACGTGTAGTTTTGGAGATACAAGCTAATTTTGTACTATGCGTTATTTCTTCTCGTAAAGAGTTTCCAATGCGTACGTATATGTCTTTACTCTGCAAAACTGTATTTCCTTATGAAGTGGTATTCTTACATATCCTTTCGAGAGAAAACTGTCCTGTGCCTTCTCTTTTGAGGCTACACACTTAGACATACACGCAACATGAAAGCTTTTCGACTTACAACGTGTTGTTTAGGAAAAACAAGATAATTTCGCACGATGCGGGATTTCCTTAAAACGTGATTTTCTGAAAAATTTTGACGAAAGAAAATTCTCCTTTTGGTTCTCTTTAGATGCTAAATGTTAAGACGTACACGCCACAACAATTCTTTTCGAGATATAACGTGTAGTTTTGGAGATACAAGCTAATTTTGTACTATGCGTTATTTCTTCTCGTAAAGAGTTTCCAATGCGTACGTATATGTCTTTACTCTGCAAAACTGTATTTCCTTATGAAGTGGTATTCTTACATATCCTTTCGAGAGAAAACTGTCCTGTGCCTTCTCTTTTGAGGCTACACACTTAGACATACACGCAACATGAAAGCTTTTCGACTTACAACGTGTTGTTTAGGAAAAACAAGATAATTTCGCACGATGCGGGATTTCCTTAAAACGTGATTTTCTGAAAAATTTTGACGAAAGAAAATTCTCCTTTTGGTTCTCTTTAGATGCTACATGTTAAGACGTACACGCCACAACAATTCTTTTCGAGATACAACGTGTAGTTTTGGAGATACAAGCTAATTTTGTACTATGCGTTATTTCTTCTCGTAAAGAGTTTCCAATGCGTACGTATATGTCTTTACTCTGCAAAACTGTATTTCCTTATGAAGTGGTATTCTTACATATCCTTTCGAGAGAAAACTGTCCTGTGCCTTCTCTTTTGAGGCTACACACTTAGACATACACGCAACATGAAAGCTTTTCGACTTACAACGTGTTGTTTAGGAAAAACAAGATAATTTCGCACGATGCGGGATTTCCTTAAAACGTGATTTTCTGAAAAATTTTGACGAAAGAAAATTCTCCTTTTGGTTCTCTTTAGATGCTACATGTTAAGACGTCCACGCCACAACAATTCTTTTCGAGATACAACGTGTAGTTTTGGAGATACAAACTAATTTTGTACTATGAGTTATTTCTTCTCGTAAAGAGTTTCCAATGCGTACGTATATGTCTTTACTCTGCAAAACTGTATTTCCTTATGAAGTGGTATTCTTACATATCCTTTCGAGAGAAAACTGTCCTGTGCCTTCACTTTTGAGGCTACACACTTAGACATACACGCAACATGAAAGCTTTTCGACTTACAACGTGTTGTTTAGGAAAAACAAGATAATTTCGCACGATGCGGGATTTCCTTAAAACGTGATTTTCTGAAAAATTTTGACGAAAGAAAATTCTCCTTTTGGTTCTCTTTAGATGCTACATGTTAAGACGTACACGCCACAACAATTCTTTTCGAGATACAACGTGTAGTTTTGGAGATACAAGCTAATTTTGTACTATGCGTTATTTCTTCTCGTAAAGAGTTTCCAATGCGTACGTATATGTCTTTACTCTGCAAAACTGTATTTCCTTATGAAGTGGTATTCTTACATATCCTTTCGAGAGAAAACTGTCCTGTGCCTTCTCTTTTGAGTCTCCACACTTAGGCATACACGCAACATGAAAGCTTTTCGACTTACAACGTGTTGTTTAGGAAAAACAAGATAATTTCGCACGATGCGGGATTTCCTTAAAACGTGATTTTCTGAAAAATTTTGACAAAAGAAAATTCTCCTTTTGGTTCTCTTTAGATGCTACATGTTAAGACGTACACGCCACAACAATTCTTTTCGAGATACAACGTGTAGTTTTGGAGATACAAGCTAATTTTGTACTATGCGTTATTTCTTCTCGTAAAGAGTTTCCAATGCGTACGTATATGTCTTTACTCTGCAAAACTGTATTTCCTTATGAAGTGGTATTCTTACATATCCTTTCGAGAGAAAACTGTCCTGTGCCTTCTCTTTTGAGGCTACACACTTAGACATACACGCAACATGAAAGCTTTTCGACTTACAACGTGTTGTTTAGGAAAAACAAGATAATTTCGCACGATGCGGGATTTCCTTAAAACGTGATTTTCTGAAAAATTTTGACGAAAGAAAATTCTCCTTTTGGTTCTCTTTAGATGCTACATGTTAAGACGTACACGCCACAACAATTCTTTTTGAGATACAACGTGTAGTTTTGGAGATACAAGCTAATTTTGTACTATGCGTTATTTCTTCTCGTAAAGAGTTTCCAATGCGTACGTATATGTCTTTACTCTGCAAAACTGTATTTCCTTATGAAGTGGTATTCTTACATATCCTTTCGAGAGAAAACTGTCCTGTGCCTTCTCTTTTGAGGCTACACACTTAGACATACACGCAACATGAAAGCTTTTCGACTTACAACGTGTTGTTTAGGAAAAACAAGATAATTTCGCACGATGCGGGATTTCCTTAAAACGTGATTTTCTGAAAAATTGTGACGAAAGAAAATTCTCCTTTTGGTTCTCTTTAGATGCTACATGTTAAGACGTCCACGCCACAACAATTCTTTTCGAGATACAACGTGTAGTTTTGGAGATACAAGCTAATTTTGTACTATGCGTTATTTCTTCTCGTAAAGAGTTTCCAATGCGTACGTATATGTCTTTACTCTGCAAAACTGTATTTCCTTATGAAGTGGTATTCTTACATATCCTTTCGAGAGAAAACTGTCCTGTGCCTTCACTTTTGAGGCTACACACTTAGACATACACGCAACATGAAAGCTTTTCGACTTACAAGGTGTTGTTTAGGAAAAACAAGATAATTTCGCACGATGCGGGATTTCCTTAAAACGTGATTTTCTGAAAAATTTTGACGAAAGAAAATTCTCCTTTTGGTTCTCTTTAGATGCTACATGTTAAGACGTACACGCCACAACAATTCTTTTCGAGATACAACGTGTAGTTTTGGAGATACAAGCTAATTTTGTACTATGCGTTATTTCTTCTCGTAAAGAGTTTCCAATGCGTACGTATATGTCTTTACTCTGCAAAACTGTATTTCCTTATGAAGTGGTATTCTTACATATCCTTTCGAGAGAAAACTGTCCTGTGCCTTCTCTTTTGAGGCTACACACTTAGGCATACACGCAACATGAAAGCTTTTCGACTCACAACGTGTTGTTTAGGAAAAACAAGATAATTTCGCACGATGCGGGATTTCCTTAAAACGTGATTTTCTGAAAAATTTTGACGAAAGAAAATTCTCCTTTTGGTTCTCTTTAGATGCTACATGTTAAGACGTACACGCCACAAGAATTCTTTTCGAGATACAACGTGTAGTTTTGGAGATACAAGCTAATTTTGTACTATGCGTTATTTCTTCTCGTAAAGAGTTTCCAATGCGTACGTATATGTCTTTACTCTGCAAAACTGTATTTCCTTATGAAGTGGTATTCTTACATATCCTTTCGAGAGAAAACTGTCCTGTGCCTTCTCTTTTGAGGCTACACACTTAGGCATACACGCAACATGAAAGCTTTTCGACTCACATCGTGTTGTTTAGGAAAAACAAGATAATTTCGCACGATGCGGGATTTCCTTAAAACGTGATTTTCTGAAAAATTTTGACGAAAGAAAATTCTCCTTTTGGTTCTCTTTAGATGCTACATGTTAAGACGTACACGCCACAACAATTCTTTTCGAGATACAACGTGTAGTTTTGGAGATACAAGCTAATTTTGTACGATGCGTTATTTCTTCTCGTAAAGAGTTTCCAATGCGTACGTATATGTCTTTACTCTGCAAAACTGTATTTCCTTATGAAGTGGTATTCTTACATATCCTTTCGAGAGAAAACTGTCCTGTGCCTTCTCTTTTGAGTCTCCACACTTAGGCATACACGCAACATGAAAGCTTTTCGACTTACAACGTGTTGTTTAGGAAAAACAAGATAATTTCGCAGGATGCGGGATTTCCTTAAAACGTGATTTTCTGAAAAATTTTGACGAAAGAAAATTCTCCTTTTGGTTCTCTTTAGATGCTACATGTTAAGACGTACACGCCACAAGAATTCTTTTCGAGATACAACGTGTAGTTTTGGAGATACAAGCTAATTTTGTACTATGCGTTATTTCTTCTCGTAAAGAGTTTCCAATGCGTACGTATATGTCTTTACTCTGCAAAACTGTATTTCCTTATGAAGTGGTATTCTTACATATCCTTTCGAGAGAAAACTGTCCTGTGCCTTCTCTTTTGAGGCTACACACTTAGGCATACACGCAACATGAAAGCTTTTCGACTCACAACGTGTTGTTTAGGAAAAACAAGATAATTTCGCACGATGCGGGATTTCCTTAAAACGTGATTTTCTGAAAAATTTTGAAGAAAGAAAATTCTCCTTTTGGTTCTCTTTAGATGCTACATGTTAAGACGTACACGCCACAACAATTCTTTTCGAGATACAACGTGTAGTTTTGGAGATACAAGCTAATTTTGTACTATGCGTTATTTCTTCTCGTAAAGAGTTTCCAATGCGTACGTATATGTCTTTACTCTGCAAAACTGTATTTCCTTATGAAGTGGTATTCTTACATATCCTTTCGAGAGAAAACTGTCCTGTGCCTTCTCTTTTGAGGCTACACACTTAGACATACACGCAACATGAAAGCTTTTCGACTTACAACGTGTTGTTTAGGAAAAACAAGATAATTTCGCACGATGCGGGATTTCCTTAAAACGTGATTTTCTGAAAAATTTTAACGAAAGAAAATTCTCCTTTTGGTTCTCTTTAGATGCTACATGTTAAGACGTACACGCCACAACAATTCTTTTCGAGATACAACGTGTAGTTTTGGAGATACAAGCTAATTTTGTACTATGCGTTATTTCTTCTCGTAAAGAGTTTCCAATGCGTACGTATATGTCTTTACTCTGCAAAACTGTATTTCCTTATGAAGTGGTATTCTTACATATCCTTTCGAGAGAAAACTGTCCTGTGCCTTCTCTTTTGAGGCTACACACTTAGGCATACACGCAACATGAAAGCTTTTCGACTCACAACGTGTTGTTTAGGAAAAACAAGATAATTTCGCACGATGCGGGATTTCCTTAAAACGTGATTTTCTGAAAAATTTTGAAGAAAGAAAATTCTCCTTTTGGTTCTCTTTAGATGCTACATGTTAAGACGTACACGCCACAACAATTCTTTTCGAGATACAACGTGTAGTTTTGGAGATACAAGCTAATTTTGTACTATGCGTTATTTCTTCTCGTAAAGAGTTTCCAATGCGTACGTATATGTCTTTACTCTGCAAAACTGTATTTCCTTATGAAGTGGTATTCTTACATATCCTTTCGAGAGAAAACTGTCCTGTGCCTTCTCTTTTGAGGCTACACACTTAGACATACACGCAACATGAAAGCTTTTCGACTTACAACGTGTTGTTTAGGAAAAACAAGATAATTTCGCACGATGCGGGATTTCCTTAAAACGTGATTTTCTGAAAAATTTTGACGAAAGAAAATTCTCCTTTTGGTTCTCTTTAGATGCTACATGTTAAGACGTACACGCCACAACAATTCTTTTCGAGATACAACGTGTAGTTTTGGAGATACAAGCTAATTTTGTACTATGCGTTATTTCTTCTCGTAAACAGTTTCCAATGCGTACGTATATGTCTTTACTCTGCAAAACTGTATTTCCTTATGAAGTGGTATTCTTACATATCCTTTCGAGAGAAAACTGTCCTGTGCCTTCTCTTTTGAGGCTACACACTTAGACATACACGCAACATGAAAGCTTTTCGACTTACAACGTGTTGTTTAGGAAAAACAAGATAATTTCGCACGATGCGGGATTTCCTTAAAACGTGATTTTCTGAAAAATTTTGACGAAAGAAAATTCTCCTTTTGGTTCTCTTTAGATGCTACATGTTAAGACGTCCACGCCACAACAATTCTTTTCGAGATACAACGTGTAGTTTTGGAGATACAAACTAATTTTGTACTATGAGTTATTTCTTCTCGTAAAGAGTTTCCAATGCGTACGTATATGTCTTTACTCTGCAAAACTGTATTTCCTTATGAAGTGGTATTCTTACATATCCTTTCGAGAGAAAACTGTCCTGTGCCTTCACTTTTGAGGCTACACACTTAGACATACACGCAACATGAAAGCTTTTCGACTTACAACGTGTTGTTTAGGAAAAACAAGATAATTTCGCACGATGCGGGATTTCCTTAAAACGTGATTTTCTGAAAAATTTTGACGAAAGAAAATTCTCCTTTTGGTTCTCTTTAGATGCTACATGTTAAGACGTACACGCCACAACAATTCTTTTCGAGATACAACGTGTAGTTTTGGAGATACAAGCTAATTTTGTACTATGCGTTATTTCTTCTCGTAAAGAGTTTCCAATGCGTACATATATGTCTTTACTCTGCAAAACTGTATTTCCTTATGAAGTGGTATTCTTACATATCCTTTCGAGAGAAAACTGTCCTGTGCCTTCTCTTTTGAGTCTCCACACTTAGGCATATACGCAACATGAAAGCTTTTCGACTTACAACGTGTTGTTTAGGAAAAACAAGATAATTTCGCACGATGCGGGATTTCCTTAAAACGTGATTTTCTGAAAAATTTTGACGAAAGAAAATTCTCCTTTTGGTTCTCTTTAGATGCTACATGTTAAGACGTACACGCCACAACAATTCTTTTTGAGATACAACGTGTAGTTTTGGAGATACAAGCTAATTTTGTACTATGCGTTATTTCTTCTCGTAAAGAGTTTCCAATGCGTACGTATATGTCTTTACTCTGCAAAACTGTATTTCCTTATGAAGTGGTATTCTTACATATCCTTTCGAGAGAAAACTGTCCTGTGCCTTCTCTTTTGAGGCTACACACTTAGACATACACGCAACATGAAAGCTTTTCGACTTACAACGTGTTGTTTAGGAAAAACAAGATAATTTCGCACGATGCGGGATTTCCTTAAAACGTGATTTTCTGAAAAATTTTGACGAAAGAAAATTCTCCTTTTGGTTCTCTTTAGATGCTACATGTTAAGACGTACACGCCACAACAATTCTTTTTGAGATACAACGTGTAGTTTTGGAGATACAAGCTAATTTTGTACTATGCGTTATTTCTTCTCGTAAAGAGTTTCCAATGCGTACGTATATGTCTTTACTCTGCAAAACTGTATTTCCTTATGAAGTGGTATTCTTACATATCCTTTCGAGAGAAAACTGTCCTGTGCCTTCTCTTTTGAGGCTACACACTTAGACATACACGCAACATGAAAGCTTTTCGACTTACAACGTGTTGTTTAGGAAAAACAAGATAATTTCGCACGATGCGGGATTTCCTTAAAACGTGATTTTCTGAAAAATTTTGACGAAAGAAAATTCTCCTTTTGGTTCTCTTTAGATGCTACATGTTAAGACGTCCACGCCACAACAATTCTTTTCGAGATACAACGTGTAGTTTTGGAGATACAAGCTAATTTTGTACTATGCGTTATTTCTTCTCGTAAAGAGTTTCCAATGCGTACGTATATGTCTTTACTCTGCAAAACTGTATTTCCTTATGAAGTGGTATTCTTACATATCCTTTCGAGAGAAAACTGTCCTGTGCCTTCACTTTTGAGGCTACACACTTAGACATACACGCAACATGAAAGCTTTTCGACTTACAAGGTGTTGTTTAGGAAAAACAAGATAATTTCGCACGATGCGGGATTTCCTTAAAACGTGATTTTCTGAAAAATTTTGACGAAAGAAAATTCTCCTTTTGGTTCTCTTTAGATGCTACATGTTAAGACGTACACGCCACAACAATTCTTTTCGAGATACAACGTGTAGTTTTGGAGATACAAGCTAATTTTGTACTATGCGTTATTTCTTCTCGTAAAGAGTTTCCAATGCGTACGTATATGTCTTTACTCTGCAAAACTGTATTTCCTTATGAAGTGGTATTCTTACATATCCTTTCGAGAGAAAACTGTCCTGTGCCTTCTCTTTTGAGGCTACACACTTAGACATACACGCAACATGAAAGCTTTTCGACTTACAACGTGTTGTTTAGGAAAAACAAGATAATTTCGCACGATGCGGGATTTCCTTAAAACGTGATTTTCTGAAAAATTTTGACGAAAGAAAATTCTCCTTTTGGTTCTCTTTAGATGCTACATGTTAAGACGTACACGCCACAACAATTCTTTTCGAGATACAACGTGTAGTTTTGGAGATACAAGCTAATTTTGTACTATGCGTTATTTCTTCTCGTAAAGAGTTTCCAATGCGTACGTATATGTCTTTACTCTGCAAAACTGTATTTCCTTATGAAGTGGTATTCTTACATATCCTTTCGAGAGAAAACTGTCCTGTGCCTTCTCTTTTGAGGCTACACACTTAGGCATACACGCAACATGAAAGCTTTTCGACTCACAACGTGTTGTTTAGGAAAAACAAGATAATTTCGCACGATGCGGGATTTCCTTAAAACGTGATTTTCTGAAAAATTTTGAAGAAAGAAAATTCTCCTTTTGGTTCTCTTTAGATGCTACATGTTAAGACGTACACGCCACAACAATTCTTTTCGAGATACAACGTGTAGTTTTGGAGATACAAGCTAATTTTGTACTATGCGTTATTTCTTCTCGTAAAGAGTTTCCAATGCGTACGTATATGTCTTTACTCTGCAAAACTGTATTTCCTTATGAAGTGGTATTCTTACATATCCTTTCGAGAGAAAACTGTCCTGTGCCTTCTCTTTTGAGGCTACACACTTAGGCATACACGCAACATGAAAGCTTTTCGACTCACATCCTGTTGTTTAGGAAAAACAAGATAATTTCGCACGATGCGGGATTTCCTTAAAACGTGATTTTCTGAAAAATTTTGACGAAAGAAAATTCTCCTTTTGGTTCTCTTTAGATGCTACATGTTAAGACGTACACGCCACAAGAATTCTTTTCGAGATACAACGTGTAGTTTTGGAGATACAAGCTAATTTTGTACGATGCGTTATTTCTTCTCGTAAAGAGTTTCCAATGCGTACGTATATGTCTTTACTCTGCAAAACTGTATTTCCTTATGAAGTGGTATTCTTACATATCCTTTCGAGAGAAAACTGTCCTGTGCCTTCTCTTTTGAGTCTCCACACTTAGGCATACACGCAACATGAAAGCTTTTCGACTTACAACGTGTTGTTTAGGAAAAACAAGATAATTTCGCACGATGCGGGATTTCCTTAAAACGTGATTTTCTGAAAAATTTTGACGAAAGAAAATTCTCCTTTTGGTTCTCTTTAGATGCTACATGTTAAGACGTACACGCCACAACAATTCTTTTTGAGATACAACGTGTAGTTTTGGAGATACAAGCTAATTTTGTACTATGCGTTATTTCTTCTCGTAAAGAGTTTCCAATGCGTACGTATATGTCTTTACTCTGCAAAACTGTATTTCCTTATGAAGTGGTATTCTTACATATCCTTTCGAGAGAAAACTGTCCTGTGCCTTCTCTTTTGAGGCTACACACTTAGACATACAGGCAACATGAAAGCTTTTCGACTTACAACGTGTTGTTTAGGAAAAACAAGATAATTTCGCACGATGCGGGATTTCCTTAAAACGTGATTTTCTGAAAAATTTTGACGAAAGAAAATTCTCCTTTTGGTTCTCTTTAGATGCTACATGTTAAGACGTCCACGCCACAACAATTCTTTTCGAGATACAACGTGTAGTTTTGGAGATACAAACTAATTTTGTACTATGCGTTATTTCTTCTCTTAAAGAGTTTCCAATGCGTACGTATATGTCTTTACTCTGCAAAACTGTATTTCCTTATGAAGTGGTATTCTTACATATCCTTTCGAGAGAAAACTGTCCTGTGCCTTCACTTTTGAGGCTACACACTTAGACATACACGCAACATGAAAGCTTTTCGACTTACAACGTGTTGTTTAGGAAAAACAAGATAATTTCGCACGATGCGGGATTTCCTTAAAACGTGATTTTCTGAAAAATTTTGACGAAAGAAAATTCTCCTTTTGGTTCTCTTTAGATGCTACATGTTAAGACGTACACGCCACAACAATTCTTTTCGAGATACAACGTGTAGTTTTGGAGATACAAGCTAATTTTGTACTATGCGTTATTTCTTCTCGTAAAGAGTTTCCAATGCGTACGTATATGTCTTTACTCTGCAAAACTGTATTTCCTTATGAAGTGGTATTCTTACATATCCTTTCGAGAGAAAACTGTCCTGTGCCTTCTCTTTTGAGGCTACACACTTAGGCATACACGCAACATGAAAGCTTTTCGACTCACAAAGTGTTGTTTAGGAAAAACAAGATAATTTCGCACGATGCGGGATTTCCTTAAAACGTGATTTTCTGAAAAATTTTGACGAAAGAAAATTCTCCTTTTGGTTCTCTTTAGATGCTACATGTTAAGACGTACACGCCACAACAATTCTTTTCGAGATACAACGTGTAGTTTTGGAGATACAAGCTAATTTTGTACTATGCGTTATTTCTTCTCGTAAAGAGTTTCCAATGCGTACGTATATGTCTTTACTCTGCAAAACTGTATTTCCTTATGAAGTGGTATTCTTACATATCCTTTCGAGAGAAAACTGTCCTGTGCCTTCTCTTTTGAGGCTACACACTTAGACATACACGCAACATGAAAGCTTTTCGACTTACAACGTGTTGTTTAGGAAAAACAAGATAATTTCGCACGATGCGGGATTTCCTTAAAACGTGATTTTCTGAAAAATTTTGACGAAAGAAAATTCTCCTTTTGGTTCTCTTTAGATGCTACATGTTAAGACGTACACGCCACAACAATTCTTTTCGAGATACAACGTGTAGTTTTGGAGATACAAGCTAATTTTGTACTATGCGTTATTTCTTCTCGTAAAGAGTTTCCAATGCGTACGTATATGTCTTTACTCTGCAAAACTGTATTTCCTTATGAAGTGGTATTCTTACATATCCTTTCGAGAGAAAACTGTCCTGTGCCTTCTCTTTTGAGGCTACACACTTAGGCATACACGCAACATGAAAGCTTTTCGACTCACAACGTGTTGTTTAGGAAAAACAAGATAATTTCGCACGATGCGGGATTTCCTTAAAACGTGATTTTCTGAAAAATTTTGACGAAAGAAAATTCTCCTTTTGGTTCTCTTTAGATGCTACATGTTAAGACGTACACGCCACAAGAATTCTTTTCGAGATACAACGTGTAGTTTTGGAGATACAAGCTAATTTTGTACTATGCGTTATTTCTTCTCGTAAAGAGTTTCCAATGCGTACGTATATGTCTTTACTCTGCAAAACTGTATTTCCTTATGAAGTGGTATTCTTACATATCCTTTCGAGAGAAAACTGTCCTGTGCCTTCTCTTTTGAGGCTACACACTTAGGCATACACGCAACATGAAAGCTTTTCGACTCACATCGTGTTGTTTAGGAAAAACAAGATAATTTCGCACGATGCGGGATTTCCTTAAAACGTGATTTTCTGAAAAATTTTGACGAAAGAAAATTCTCCTTTTGGTTCTCTTTAGATGCTACATGTTAAGACGTACACGCCACAACAATTCTTTTCGAGATACAACGTGTAGTTTTGGAGATACAAGCTAATTTTGTACGATGCGTTATTTCTTCTCGTAAAGAGTTTCCAATGCGTACGTATATGTCTTTACTCTGCAAAACTGTATTTCCTTATGAAGTGGTATTCTTACATATCCTTTCGAGAGAAAACTGTCCTGTGCCTTCTCTTTTGAGTCTCCACACTTAGGCATACACGCAACATGAAAGCTTTTCGACTTACAACGTGTTGTTTAGGAAAAACAAGATAATTTCGCACGATGCGGGATTTCCTTAAAACGTGATTTTCTGAAAAATTTTGACGAAAGAAAATTCTCCTTTTGGTTCTCTTTAGATGCTAAATGTTAAGACGTACACGCCACAACAATTCTTTTCGAGATACAACGTGTAGTTTTGGAGATACAAGCTAATTTTGTACTATGCGTTATTTCTTCTCGTAAAGAGTTTCCAATGCGTACGTATATGTCTTTACTCTGCAAAACTGTATTTCCTTATGAAGTGGTATTCTTACATATCCTTTCGAGAGAAAACTGTCCTGTGCCTTCTCTTTTGAGGCTACACACTTAGACATACACGCAACATGAAAGCTTTTCGACTTACAACGTGTTGTTTAGGAAAAACAAGATAATTTCGCACGATGCGGGATTTCCTTAAAACGTGATTTTCTGAAAAATTTTGACGAAAGAAAATTCTCCTTTTGGTTCTCTTTAGATGCTAAATGTTAAGACGTACACGCCACAACAATTCTTTTCGAGATATAACGTGTAGTTTTGGAGATACAAGCTAATTTTGTACTATGCGTTATTTCTTCTCGTAAAGAGTTTCCAA
Source organism: Apodemus sylvaticus (assembly GCF_947179515.1). Taxonomy (NCBI): domain Eukaryota; kingdom Metazoa; phylum Chordata; class Mammalia; order Rodentia; family Muridae; genus Apodemus; species Apodemus sylvaticus. Next base: position 2,829,119 of record NW_026263270.1, read on the forward strand.
TGCGTACGTATATGTCTTTACTCTGCAAAACTGTATTTCCTTATGAAGTGGTATTCTTACATATCCTTTCGAGAGAAAACTGTCCTGTGCCTTCTCTTTTGAGGCTACACACTTAGACATACACGCAACATGAAAGCTTTTCGACTTACAACGTGTTGTTTAGGAAAAACAAGATAATTTCGCACGATGCGGGATTTCCTTAAAACGTGATTTTCTGAAAAATTTTGACGAAAGAAAATTCTCCTTTTGGTTCTCTTTAGATGCTACATGTTAAGACGTACACGCCACAACAATTCTTTTCGAGATACAACGTGTAGTTTTGGAGATACAAGCTAATTTTGTACTATGCGTTATTTCTTCTCGTAAAGAGTTTCCAATGCGTACGTATATGTCTTTACTCTGCAAAACTGTATTTCCTTATGAAGTGGTATTCTTACATATCCTTTCGAGAGAAAACTGTCCTGTGCCTTCTCTTTTGAGGCTACACACTTAGACATACACGCAACATGAAAGCTTTTCGACTTACAACGTGTTGTTTAGGAAAAACAAGATAATTTCGCACGATGCGGGATTTCCTTAAAACGTGATTTTCTGAAAAATTTTGACGAAAGAAAATTCTCCTTTTGGTTCTCTTTAGATGCTACATGTTAAGACGTCCACGCCACAACAATTCTTTTCGAGATACAACGTGTAGTTTTGGAGATACAAACTAATTTTGTACTATGAGTTATTTCTTCTCGTAAAGAGTTTCCAATGCGTACGTATATGTCTTTACTCTGCAAAACTGTATTTCCTTATGAAGTGGTATTCTTACATATCCTTTCGAGAGAAAACTGTCCTGTGCCTTCACTTTTGAGGCTACACACTTAGACATACACGCAACATGAAAGCTTTTCGACTTACAACGTGTTGTTTAGGAAAAACAAGATAATTTCGCACGATGCGGGATTTCCTTAAAACGTGATTTTCTGAAAAATTTTGACGAAAGAAAATTCTCCTTTTGGTTCTCTTTAGATGCTACATGTTAAGACGTACACGCCACAACAATTCTTTTCGAGATACAACGTGTAGTTTTGGAGATACAAGCTAATTTTGTACTATGCGTTATTTCTTCTCGTAAAGAGTTTCCAATGCGTACGTATATGTCTTTACTCTGCAAAACTGTATTTCCTTATGAAGTGGTATTCTTACATATCCTTTCGAGAGAAAACTGTCCTGTGCCTTCTCTTTTGAGTCTCCACACTTAGGCATACACGCAACATGAAAGCTTTTCGACTTACAACGTGTTGTTTAGGAAAAACAAGATAATTTCGCACGATGCGGGATTTCCTTAAAACGTGATTTTCTGAAAAATTTTGACGAAAGAAAATTCTCCTTTTGGTTCTCTTTAGATGCTACATGTTAAGACGTACACGCCACAACAATTCTTTTTGAGATACAACGTGTAGTTTTGGAGATACAAGCTAATTTTGTACTATGCGTTATTTCTTCTCGTAAAGAGTTTCCAATGCGTACGTATATGTCTTTACTCTGCAAAACTGTATTTCCTTATGAAGTGGTATTCTTACATATCCTTTCGAGAGAAAACTGTCCTGTGCCTTCTCTTTTGAGGCTACACACTTAGACATACACGCAACATGAAAGCTTTTCGACTTACAACGTGTTGTTTAGGAAAAACAAGATAATTTCGCACGATGCGGGATTTCCTTAAAACGTGATTTTCTGAAAAATTTTGACGAAAGAAAATTCTCCTTTTGGTTCTCTTTAGATGCTACATGTTAAGACGTACACGCCACAACAATTCTTTTTGAGATACAACGTGTAGTTTTGGAGATACAAGCTAATTTTGTACTATGCGTTATTTCTTCTCGTAAAGAGTTTCCAATGCGTACGTATATGTCTTTACTCTGCAAAACTGTATTTCCTTATGAAGTGGTATTCTTACATATCCTTTCGAGAGAAAACTGTCCTGTGCCTTCTCTTTTGAGGCTACACACTTAGACATACACGCAACATGAAAGCTTTTCGACTTACAACGTGTTGTTTAGGAAAAACAAGATAATTTCGCACGATGCGGGATTTCCTTAAAACGTGATTTTCTGAAAAATTTTGACGAAAGAAAATTCTCCTTTTGGTTCTCTTTAGATGCTACATGTTAAGACGTCCACGCCACAACAATTCTTTTCGAGATACAACGTGTAGTTTTGGAGATACAAGCTAATTTTGTACTATGCGTTATTTCTTCTCGTAAAGAGTTTCCAATGCGTACGTATATGTCTTTACTCTGCAAAACTGTATTTCCTTATGAAGTGGTATTCTTACATATCCTTTCGAGAGAAAACTGTCCTGTGCCTTCACTTTTGAGGCTACACACTTAGACATACACGCAACATGAAAGCTTTTCGACTTACAAGGTGTTGTTTAGGAAAAACAAGATAATTTCGCACGATGCGGGATTTCCTTAAAACGTGATTTTCTGAAAAATTTTGACGAAAGAAAATTCTCCTTTTGGTTCTCTTTAGATGCTACATGTTAAGACGTACACGCCACAACAATTCTTTTCGAGATACAACGTGTAGTTTTGGAGATACAAGCTAATTTTGTACTATGCGTTATTTCTTCTCATAAAGAGTTTCCAATGCGTACGTATATGTCTTTACTCTGCAAAACTGTATTTCCTTATGAAGTGGTATTCTTACATATCCTTTCGAGAGAAAACTGTCCTGTGCCTTCTCTTTTGAGGCTACACACTTAGACATACACGCAACATGAAAGCTTTTCGACTTACAACGTGTTGTTTAGGAAAAACAAGATAATTTCGCACGATGCGGGATTTCCTTAAAACGTGATTTTCTGAAAAATTTTGACGAAAGAAAATTCTCCTTTTGGTTCTCTTTAGATGCTACATGTTAAGACGTACACGCCACAACAATTCTTTTCGAGATACAACGTGTAGTTTTGGAGATACAAGCTAATTTTGTACTATGCGTTATTTCTTCTCGTAAAGAGTTTCCAATGCGTACGTATATGTCTTTACTCTGCAAAACTGTATTTCCTTATGAAGTGGTATTCTTACATATCCTTTCGAGAGAAAACTGTCCTGTGCCTTCTCTTTTGAGGCTACACACTTAGGCATACACGCAACATGAAAGCTTTTCGACTCACAACGTGTTGTTTAGGAAAAACAAGATAATTTCGCACGATGCGGGATTTCCTTAAAACGTGATTTTCTGAAAAATTTTGAAGAAAGAAAATTCTCCTTTTGGTTCTCTTTAGATGCTACATGTTAAGACGTACACGCCACAACAATTCTTTTCGAGATACAACGTGTAGTTTTGGAGATACAAGCTAATTTTGTACTATGCGTTATTTCTTCTCGTAAAGAGTTTCCAATGCGTACGTATATGTCTTTACTCTGCAAAACTGTATTTCCTTATGAAGTGGTATTCTTACATATCCTTTCGAGAGAAAACTGTCCTGTGCCTTCTCTTTTGAGGCTACACACTTAGGCATACACGCAACATGAAAGCTTTTCGACTCACAACGTGTTGTTTAGGAAAAACAAGATAATTTCGCACGATGCGGGATTTCCTTAAAACGTGATTTTCTGAAAAATTTTGACGAAAGAAAATTCTCCTTTTGGTTCTCTTTAGATGCTACATGTTAAGACGTACACGCCACAAGAATTCTTTTCGAGATACAACGTGTAGTTTTGGAGATACAAGCTAATTTTGTACGATGCGTTATTTCTTCTCGTAAAGAGTTTCCAATGCGTACGTATATGTCTTTACTCTGCAAAACTGTATTTCCTTATGAAGTGGTATTCTTACATATCCTTTCGAGAGAAAACTGTCCTGTGCCTTCTCTTTTGAGGCTACACACTTAGACATACACGCAACATGAAAGCTTTTCGACTTACAACGTGTTGTTTAGGAAAAACAAGATAATTTCGCACGATGCGGGATTTCCTTAAAACGTGATTTTCTGAAAAATTTTGACGAAAGAAAATTCTCCTTTTGGTTCTCTTTAGATGCTACATGTTAAGACGTCCACGCCACAACAATTCTTTTCGAGATACAACGTGTAGTTTTGGAGATACAAACTAATTTTGTACTATGCGTTATTTCTTCTCGTAAAGAGTTTCCAATGCGTACGTATATGTCTTTACTCTGCAAAACTGTATTTCCTTATGAAGTGGTATTCTTACATATCCTTTCGAGAGAAAACTGTCCTGTGCCTTCACTTTTGAGGCTACACACTTAGACATACACGCAACATGAAAGCTTTTCGACTTACAACGTGTTGTTTAGGAAAAACAAGATAATTTCGCACGATGCGGGATTTCCTTAAAACGTGATTTTCTGAAAAATTTTGACGAAAGAAAATTCTCCTTTTGGTTCTCTTTAGATGCTACATGTTAAGACGTACACGCCACAACAATTCTTTTCGAGATACAACGTGTAGTTTTGGAGATACAAGCTAATTTTGTACTATGCGTTATTTCTTCTCGTAAAGAGTTTCCAATGCGTACGTATATGTCTTTACTCTGCAAAACTGTATTTCCTTATGAAGTGGTATTCTTACATATCCTTTCGAGAGAAAACTGTCCTGTGCCTTCTCTTTTGAGGCTACACACTTAGACATACACGCAACATGAAAGCTTTTCGACTTACAACGTGTTGTTTAGGAAAAACAAGATAATTTCGCACGATGCGGGATTTCCTTAAAACGTGATTTTCTGAAAAATTGTGACGAAAGAAAATTCTCCTTTTGGTTCTCTTTAGATGCTACATGTTAAGACGTACACGCCACAACAATTCTTTTCGAGATACAACGTGTAGTTTTGGAGATACAAGCTAATTTTGTACTATGCGTTATTTCTTCTCGTAAAGAGTTTCCAATGCGTACGTATATGTCTTTACTCTGCAAAACTGTATTTCCTTATGAAGTGGTATTCTTACATATCCTTTCGAGAGAAAACTGTCCTGTGCCTTCTCTTTTGAGGCTACACACTTAGACATACACGCAACATGAAAGCTTTTCGACTTACAACGTGTTGTTTAGGAAAAACAAGATAATTTCGCACAATGCGGGATTTCCTTAAAACGTGATTTTCTGAAAAATTTTGACGAAAGAAAATTCTCCTTTTGGTTCTCTTTAGATGCTAAGTGTTAAGACGTACACGCCACAACAATTCTTTTCGAGATACAACGTGTAGTTTTGGAGATACAAACTAATTTTGTACTATGCGTTATTTCTTCTCGTAAAGAGTTTCCAATGCGTACGTATATGTCTTTACTCTGCAAAACTGTATTTCCTTATGAAGTGGTATTCTTACATATCCTTTCGAGAGAAAACTGTCCTGTGCCTTCTCTTTTGAGGCTACACACTTAGGCATACACGCAACATGAAAGCTTTTCGACTCACAACGTGTTGTTTAGGAAAAACAAGATAATTTCGCACGATGCGGGATTTCCTTAAAACGGGATTTTCTGAAAAATTTTGACGAAAGAAAATTCTCCTTTTGGTTCTCTTTAGATGCTACATGTTAAGACGTACACGCCACAAGAATTCTTTTCGAGATACAACGTGTAGTTTTGGAGATACAAGCTAATTTTGTACTATGCGTTATTTCTTCTCGTAAAGAGTTTCCAATGCGTACGTATATGTCTTTACTCTGCAAAACTGTATTTCCTTATGAAGTGGTATTCTTACATATCCTTTCGAGAGAAAACTGTCCTGTGCCTTCTCTTTTGAGGCTACACACTTAGGCATACACGCAACATGAAAGCTTTTCGACTCACATCGTGTTGTTTAGGAAAAACAAGATAATTTCGCACGATGCGGGATTTCCTTAAAACGTGATTTTCTGAAAAATTTTGACGAAAGAAAATTCTCCTTTTGGTTCTCTTTAGATGCTACATGTTAAGACGTACACGCCACAACAATTCTTTTCGAGATACAACGTGTAGTTTTGGAGATACAAGCTAATTTTGTACGATGCGTTATTTCTTCTCGTAAAGAGTTTCCAATGCGTACGTATATGTCTTTACTCTGCAAAACTGTATTTCCTTATGAAGTGGTATTCTTACATATCCTTTCGAGAGAAAACTGTCCTGTGCCTTCTCTTTTGAGTCTCCACACTTAGGCATACACGCAACATGAAAGCTTTTCGACTTACAACGTGTTGTTTAGGAAAAACAAGATAATTTCGCACGATGCGGGATTTCCTTAAAACGTGATTTTCTGAAAAATTTTGACGAAAGAAAATTCTCCTTTTGGTTCTCTTTAGATGCTAAATGTTAAGACGTACACGCCACAACAATTCTTTTCGAGATACAACGTGTAGTTTTGGAGATACAAGCTAATTTTGTACTATGCGTTATTTCTTCTCGTAAAGAGTTTCCAATGCGTACGTATATGTCTTTACTCTGCAAAACTGTATTTCCTTATGAAGTGGTATTCTTACATATCCTTTCGAGAGAAAACTGTCCTGTGCCTTCTCTTTTGAGGCTACACACTTAGACATACACGCAACATGAAAGCTTTTCGACTTACAACGTGTTGTTTAGGAAAAACAAGATAATTTCGCACGATGCGGGATTTCCTTAAAACGTGATTTTCTGAAAAATTTTGACGAAAGAAAATTCTCCTTTTGGTTCTCTTTAGATGCTACATGTTAAGACGTACACGCCACAACAATTCTTTTCGAGATACAACGTGTAGTTTTGGAGATACAAGCTAATTTTGTACTATGCGTTATTTCTTCTCGTAAAGAGTTTCCAATGCGTACGTATATGTCTTTACTCTGCAAAACTGTATTTCCTTATGAAGTGGTATTCTTACATATCCTTTCGAGAGAAAACTGTCCTGTGCCTTCTCTTTTGAGGCTACACACTTAGACATACACGCAACATGAAAGCTTTTCGACTTACAACGTGTTGTTTAGGAAAAACAAGATAATTTCGCACGATGCGGGATTTCCTTAAAACGTGATTTTCTGAAAAATTTTGACGAAAGAAAATTCTCCTTTTGGTTCTCTTTAGATGCTACATGTTAAGACGTCCACGCCACAACAATTCTTTTCGAGATACAACGTGTAGTTTTGGAGATACAAACTAATTTTGTACTATGCGTTATTTCTTCTCGTAAAGAGTTTCCAATGCGTACGTATATGTCTTTACTCTGCAAAACTGTATTTCCTTATGAAGTGGTATTCTTACATATCCTTTCGAGAGAAAACTGTCCTGTGCCTTCACTTTTGAGGCTACACACTTAGACATACACACAACATGAAAGCTTTTCGACTTACAACGTGTTGTTTAGGAAAAACAAGATAATTTCGCACGATGCGGGATTTCCTTAAAACGTGATTTTCTGAAAAATTTTGACGAAAGAAAATTCTCCTTTTGGTTCTCTTTAGATGCTACATGTTAAGACGTACACGCCACAACAATTCTTTTCGAGATACAACGTGTAGTTTTGGAGATACAAGCTAATTTTGTACTATGCGTTATTTCTTCTCGTAAAGAGTTTCCAATGCGTACGTATATGTCTTTATTCTGCAAAACTGTATTTCCTTATGAAGTGGTATTCTTACATATCCTTTCGAGAGAAAACTGTCCTGTGCCTTCTCTTTTGAGGCTACACACTTAGGCATACACGCAACATGAAAGCTTTTCGACTCACAACGTGTTGTTTAGGAAAAACAAGATAATTTCGCACGATGCGGGATTTCCTTAAAACGTGATTTTCTGAAAAATTTTGACGAAAGAAAATTCTCCGTTTGGTTCTCTTTAGATGCTACATGTTAAGACGTACACGCCACAACAATTCTTTTCGAGATACAACGTGTAGTTTTGGAGATACAAGCTAATTTTGTACTATGCGTTATTTCTTCTCGTAAAGAGTTTCCAATGCGTACGTATATGTCTTTACTCTGCAAAACTGTATTTCCTTATGAAGTGGTATTCTTACATATCCTTTCGAGAGAAAACTGTCCTGTGCCTTCTCTTTTGAGGCTACACACTTAGGCATACACGCAACATGAAAGCTTTTCGACTCACAACGTGTTGTTTAGGAAAAACAAGATAATTTCGCACGATGCGGGATTTCCTTAAAACGTGATTTTCTGAAAAATTTTGACGAAAGAAAATTCTCCTTTTGGTTCTCTTTAGATGCTACATGTTAAGACGTACACGCCACAAGAATTCTTTTCGAGATACAACGTGTAGTTTTGGAGATACAAGCTAATTTTGTACGATGCGTTATTTCTTCTCGTAAAGAGTTTCCAATGCGTACGTATATGTCTTTACTCTGCAAAACTGTATTTCCTTATGAAGTGGTATTCTTACATATCCTTTCGAGAGAAAACTGTCCTGTGCCTTCTCTTTTGAGGCTACACACTTAGACATACACGCAACATGAAAGCTTTTCGACTTACAACGTGTTGTTTAGGAAAAACAAGATAATTTCGCACGATGCGGGATTTCCTTAAAACGTGATTTTCTGAAAAATTTTGACGAAAGAAAATTCTCCTTTTGGTTCTCTTTAGATGCTACATGTTAAGACGTAAACGCCACAACAATTCTTTTCGAGATACAACGTGTAGTTTTGGAGATACAAGCTAATTTTGTACTATGCGTTATTTCTTCTCGTAAAGAGTTTCCAATGCGTACGTATATGTCTTTACTCTGCAAAACTGTATTTCCTTATGAAGTGGTATTCTTACATATCCTTTCGAGAGAAAACTGTCCTGTGCCTTCTCTTTTGAGGCTACACACTTAGACATACACGCAACATGAAAGCTTTTCGACTTACAACGTGTTGTTTAGGAAAAACAAGATAATTTCGCACGATGCGGGATTTCCTTAAAACGTGATTTTCTGAAAAATTTTGACGAAAGAAAATTCTCCTTTTGGTTCTCTTTAGATGCTAAATGTTAAGACGTACACGCCACAACAATTCTTTTCGAGATATAACGTGTAGTTTTGGAGATACAAGCTAATATTGTACTATGCGTTATTTCTTCTCGTAAAGAGTTTCCAATGCGTACGTATATGTCTTTACTCTGCAAAACTGTATTTCCTTATGAAGTGGTATTCTTACATATCCTTTCGAGAGAAAACTGTCCTGTGCCTTCTCTTTTGAGGCTACACACTTAGACATACACGCAACATGAAAGCTTTTCGACTTAAAACGTGTTGTTTAGGAAAAACAAGATAATTTCGCACGATGCGGGATTTCCTTAAAACGTGATTTTCTGAAAAATTTTGACGAAAGAAAATTCTCCTTTTGGTTCTCTTTAGATGCTACATGTTAAGACGTACACGCCACAACAATTCTTTTCGAGATACAACGTGTAGTTTTGGAGATACAAGCTAATTTTGTACTATGCGTTATTTCTTCTCGTAAAGAGTTTCCAATGCGTACGTATATGTCTTTACTCTGCAAAACTGTATTTCCTTATGAAGTGGTATTCTTACATATCCTTTCGAGAGAAAACTGTCCTGTGCCTTCTCTTTTGAGGCTACACACTTAGACATACACGCAACATGAAAGCTTTTCGACTTACAACGTGTTGTTTAGGAAAAACAAGATAATTTCGCACGATGCGGGATTTCCTTAAAACGTGATTTTCTGAAAAATTTTGACGAAAGAAAATTCTCCTTTTGGTTCTCTTTAGATGCTACATGTTAAGACATACACGCCACAACAATTCTTTTCGAGATACAACGTGTAGTTTTGGAGATACAAGCTAATTTTGTACTATGCGTTATTTCTTCTCGTAAAGAGTTTCCAATGCGTACGTATATGTCTTTACTCTGCAAAACTGTATTTCCTTATGAAGTGGTATTCTTACATATCCTTTCGAGAGAAAACTGTCCTGTGCCTTCTCTTTTGAGGCTACACACTTAGACATACACGCAACATGAAAGCTTTTCGACTTACAACGTGTTGTTTAGGAAAAACAAGATAATTTCGCACGATGCGGGATTTCCTTAAAACGTGATTTTCTGAAAAATTTTGACGAAAGAAAATTCTCCTTTTGGTTCTCTTTAGATGCTAAATGTTAAGACGTACACGCCACAACAATTCTTTTCGAGATATAACGTGTAGTTTTGGAGATACAAGCTAATTTTGTACTATGCGTTATTTCTTCTCGTAAAGAGTTTCCAATGCGTACGTATATGTCTTTACTCTGCAAAACTGTATTTCCTTATGAAGTGGTATTCTTACATATCCTTTCGAGAGAAAACTGTCCTGTGCCTTCTCTTTTGAGGTTACACTCTTAGACATACACGCAACATGAAAGCTTTTCGACTTACAACGTGTTGTTTAGGAAAAACAAGATAATTTCGCACGATGCGGGATTTCCTTAAAACGTGATTTTCTGAAAAATTTTGACGAAAGAAAATTCTCCTTTTGGTTCTCTTTAGATGCTACATGTTAAGACGTACACGCCACAACAATTCTTTTTGAGATACAACGTGTAGTTTTGGAGATACAAGCTAATTTTGTACTATGCGTTATTTCTTCTCGTAAAGAGTTTCCAATGCGTACGTATATGTCTTTACTCTGCAAAACTGTATTTCCTTATGAAGTGGTATTCTTACATATCCTTTCGAGAGAAAACTGTCCTGTGCCTTCTCTTTTGAGGCTACACACTTAGACATACACGCAACATGAAAGCTTTTCGACTTACAACGTGTTGTTTAGGAAAAACAAGATAATTTCGCACGATGCGGGATTTCCTTAAAACGTGATTTTCTGAAAAATTTTGACGAAAGAAAATTCTCCTTTTGGTTCTCTTTAGATGCTACATGTTAAGACGTCCACGCCACAACAATTCTTTTCGAGATACAACGTGTAGTTTTGGAGATACAAGCTAATTTTGTACTATGCGTTATTTCTTCTCGTAAAGAGTTTCCAATGCGTACGTATATGTCTTTACTCTGCAAAACTGTATTTCCTTATGAAGTGGTATTCTTACATATCCTTTCGAGAGAAAACTGTCCTGTGCCTTCACTTTTGAGGCTACACACTTAGACATACACGCAACATGAAAGCTTTTCGACTTACAAGGTGTTGTTTAGGAAAAACAAGATAATTTCGCACGATGCGGGATTTCCTTAAAACGTGATTTTCTGAAAAATTTTGACGAAAGAAAATTCTCCTTTTGGTTCTCTTTAGATGCTACATGTTAAGACGTACACGCCACAACAATTCTTTTCGAGATACAACGTGTAGTTTTGGAGATACAAGCTAATTTTGTACTATGCGTTATTTCTTCTTGTAAAGAGTTTCCAATGCGTACGTATATGTCTTTACTCTGCAAAACTGTATTTCCTTATGAAGTGGTATTCTTACATATCCTTTCGAGAGAAAACTGTCCTGTGCCTTCTCTTTTGAGGCTACACACTTAGACATACACGCAACATGAAAGCTTTTCGACTTACAACGTGTTGTTTAGGAAAAACAAGATAATTTCGCACGATGCGGGATTTCCTTAAAACGTGATTTTCTGAAAAATTTTGACGAAAGAAAATTCTCCTTTTGGTTCTCTTTAGATGCTACATGTTAAGACGTACACGCCACAACAATTCTTTTCGAGATACAACGTGTAGTTTTGGAGATACAAGCTAATTTTGTACTATGCGTTATTTCTTCTCCTAAAGAGTTTCCAATGCGTACGTATATGTCTTTACTCTGCAAAACTGTATTTCCTTATGAAGTGGTATTCTTACATATCCTTTCGAGAGAAAACTGTCCTGTGCCTTCTCTTTTGAGGCTACACACTTAGGCATACACGCAACATGAAAGCTTTTCGACTCACAACGTGTTGTTTAGGAAAAACAATATAATTTCGCACGATGCGGGATTTCCTTAAAACGTGATTTTCTGAAAAATTTTGACGAAAGAAAATTCTCCGTTTGGTTCTCTTTAGATGCTACATGTTAAGACGTACACGCCACAACAATTCTTTTCGAGATACAACGTGTAGTTTTGGAGATACAAGCTAATTTTGTACTATGCGTTATTTCTTCTCGTAAAGAGTTTCCAATGCGTACGTATATGTCTTTACTCTGCAAAACTGTATTTCCTTATGAAGTGGTATTCTTACATATCCTTTCGAGAGAAAACTGTCCTGTGCCTTCTCTTTTGAGGCTACACACTTAGGCATACACGCAACATGAAAGCTTTGCGACTCACAACGTGTTGTTTAGGAAAAACAAGATAATTTCGCACGATGCGGGATTTCCTTAAAACGTGATTTTCTGAAAAATTTTGACGAAAGAAAATTCTCCTTTTGGTTCTCTTTAGATGCTACATGTTAAGACGTACACGCCACAAGAATTCTTTTCGAGATACAACGTGTAGTTTTGGAGATACAAGCTAATTTTGTACGATGCGTTATTTCTTCTCGTAAAGAGTTTCCAATGCGTACGTATATGTCTTTACTCTGCAAAACTGTATTTCCTTATGAAGTGGTATTCTTACATATCCTTTCGAGAGAAAACTGTCCTGTGCCTTCTCTTTTGAGGCTACACACTTAGACATACACGCAACATGAAAGCTTTTCGACTTACAACGTGTTGTTTAGGAAAAACAAGATAATTTCGCACGATGCGGGATTTCCTTAAAACGTGATTTTCTGAAAAATTTTGACGAAAGAAAATTCTCCTTTTGGTTCTCTTTAGATGCTACATGTTAAGACGTACACGCCACAACAATTCTTTTCGAGATACAACGTGTAGTTTTGGAGATACAAGCTAATTTTGTACTATGCGTTATTTCTTCTCGTAAAGAGTTTCCAATGCGTACGTATATGTCTTTACTCTGCAAAACTGTAATTCCTTATGAAGTGGTATTCTTACATATCCTTTCGAGAGAAAACTGTCCTGTGCCTTCTCTTTTGAGGCTACACACTTAGACAAACACGCAACATGAAAGCTTTTCGACCACACCTCAGGGTCAAAGACAAACACTACCTTAGAGTAAAAGGCTGGAAGACAATTTTACAAGCAAATGGTCTCAGGAAACAAGCTGGAGTAGCCATTTTAATATCAGATAAAATTGACTTTCAACCCAAAGTCATCAAAAGAGACTCTGAGGGACACTTCTTGCTGGTCAAAGGAAAAATACAACAAGAAGAACTCTCAATCCTGAACATCTATGCTCCAAATGCAAGGTCACCCTCTTTCATAAAAGAAACTTTATTAAAACTCAAAGCACACATTACACCTAACACAATAATTTTGGGTGACTTCAACACTGCACTTTCCTCAATGGACCGATCAGGAAAACAGAAACTAAACAAGGACAAAATGAAACTAATTGAAGCTTTGGACCAATTAGACTTAACTGATATATATAGAACATTCTATCCTAAAACAAAAGAATATACCTTTTTTTCAGCACCTCATGGTACCTTCTCCAAAATCGACCATATAATTGGTCACAAGAAAGACCTCAACAAATATAAAAAGATAGAACTAATCCCATGCCTCCTATCTGATCACTATGGAATAAAAGTGGTCTTCAATAGCAACAGAAACAACAGAAAACCCACATACACGTGGAAATTGAACAATACTCTACTCAATGACACCTTGGTCAAGGAAGAAATAAAGAAAGAAATTAAAGACTTTTTAGAACACAATGAAAATGAAAACACAACATACCCAAATCTATGGGACACAATGAAAGCAGTGCTAAGAGGAAAACTCATAGCCCTGAGTGCCTCCAAAAAGAAAATGGAGAGAGCATACATTACCAACTTAATGACACACCTGAAAGCCCTAGAACAAAAAGAAGCTATTTCACCCAGGAGGAGTAGAAGGCAGGAAATCATCAAACTCATGGCCGAAATCAATCAAGTAGAAACAAAGAGAACCGTACAAAAAATCAACAAAACTAGGAGCTGGTTCTTTGAGAAAATCAACAAGATAGATAAACCCTTAGCCAGACTGACCAAAGGGCACAGAGAAAGTATCCAAATTAACAAACTTAGAAATGAAAAGGGAGACATAACAACGGAAACTGAGGAAATCCAAAAAATCATCAGATCCTACTACAAGAGCCTGTACTCAACACAACTGGAGAATCTGGAGGAAATGGACAATTTCCTTGACAGATACCAAATACCAAAATTAAATCAGGACCAACTAGACCATCTAAACAGTCCCATAAAGCCTAAAGAAATAGAAGGAGTCATAGAAAGTCTTCCAACCAAAAAAAGCACAGGACCAGATGGTTTCAGTGCAGAATTCTACCAGACCTTCAAAGAAGAGTTAACACCAATACTCTTCAAACTATTCCACAAAATAGAAACAGAAGGAACACTACCCAATTCCTTCTACGAAGCCACAATTACGCTGATACCAAAGCCACACAAAGATCCAACAAAGAAAGAGAACTTCAGACCAATTTCCCTTATGAACATCGATGCAAAAATACTCAACAAAATTCTTGCCAACCGAATCCAAGAACACATCAAAACGATCATCCACCATGATCAAGTAGGCTTTATCCCGGGAATGCAGGGTTGGTTCAATATACGGAAATCCATCAATACAATCCACTACATAAACAAACTCAAAGAACAAAACCACATGGTCATTTCATTGGATGCTGAAAAAGCATTTGACAAAATTCAGCATCCTTTCATGCTTAAAGTCTTGGAGAGAACAGGAATTCAAGTTCCATACCTAAACATAGTAAAAGCAATATACAGCAAACCGGTAGCCAGCATCAAACTAAATGGAGAGAAACTTGAAGCAATCCCACTGAAATCAGGGACCAGACAAGGCTGCCCCCTTTCTCCTTATCTTTTCAATATTGTACTTGAGGTACTAGCTCGGGCAATTCGACAACATAAGGAGGTCAAAGGGATACAAATTGGAAAGGAGGAAGTCAAACTATCATTATTTGCAGACGACATGATCGTCTACCTAAGTGACCCAAAGAACTCCACTAGAGAGCTCCTACAGCTGATAAACAACTTCAGCAAAGTGGCAGGTTACAAAATCAACTCAAGCAAATCAGTGGCCTTCCTATACTCAAAGGATAAGCAGGCTGAGAAAGAAATTAGGGAAATGACCCCCTTCACAATAGCCACAAACAGTATAAAGTATCTTGGGGTGACTCTTACCAAACATGCGAAAGATCTGTATGGCAAGAACTTCAAGACTCTGAAGAAGGAAATGGAAGAAGACCTCAAAAAATGGGAAAACCTCCCATGCTCATGGATCGGTAGAATCAATATAGTTAAAATGGCCATTTTGCCTAAAGCACTATACAGATTCAATGCAATACCCATCAAAATCCCAACTCAATTCTTCACAGAGTTAGAAAGAGCAATTATCAAATTCATCTGGAACAACAAAAAACCCAGGATAGCTAAAACTATTCTCAGCAACAAAAGAAAATCTGGGGGAATCAGTATCCCTGACCTCAAGCAATACTACAGAGCAATAGTGTTAAAAACTGCATGGTATTGGTACAGTGACAGGCAGGAGGATCAATGGAACAGGATTGAAGATCCAGAAATGAACCCACACACCTATGGCCACTTGATCCTCGACAAAGAGGCTGAAAACATCCAATGGAAAAAAGATAGCCTTTTCAACAAATGGTGCTGGTTCAACTGGAGGTCAGCATGCAGAAGAATGCGAATTGATCCATCCTTGTCTCCTTGTACTAAGCTCAAATCCAAATGGATCAAGGACCTCCACATAAAGCCAGACACTCTGAAGCTAATAGAAAAGAAACTGGGGAAGACCCTTGAGGACATCGGTACAGGGAGAAAGTTTCTGAACAGAACACCAATAGCGTATGCTCTAAGAGCAAGAATTGACAAATGGGACCTCATAAGGTTACAGAGTTTCTGTAAGGCAAAGGACACCATCAAGAGGACAGATCGGCAACCAACAAATTGGGAAAAGGTCTTCACCAATCCTACATCAGATAGAGGGCTAATATCCAATATATATAAAGAACTCAAGAAGTTAGACTCCAGAAAACCAAACAACCCTATTAAAAAATGGGGTACAGAGTTAAACAAAGAATTCTCACCTGAAGAACTTCGGATGGCGGAGAAGCATCTTAAAAAATGCTCCACTTCATTAGTCATTAGGGAAATGCAAATCAAAACAACCCTAAGATTTCATCTTACACCAGTCAGAATGGCTAAGATTAAAAATTCAGGAGACAGCAGGTGTTGGAGAGGGTGCGGAGAAAGAGGAACACTCCTCCACTGCTGGTGGGGTTGCAAATTGGTACAACCACTCTGGAAAGCAGTCTGGCGGTTCCCCCGAAAACTGGGCACCTCACTTCCAGAAGATCCTGCTATACCAATCCTGGGCATATACCCAGAGGATTCCCCACCATGAAATAAGGATACATGCTCTACTATGTTCATAGCAGCCCTATTTATAATTGCCAGATGCTGGAAAGAACCCAGGTATCCCTCAACAGAAGAGTGGATACAAAAAATGTGGTATATCTACACAATGGAGTACTATTCAGCCATTAGAAACAATGAATTCATGAAATTCTTAGGCAAATGGATGGAGCTAGAGAACATCATACTAAGTGAGGTAACCCAGACTCAAAAGGTGAATCATGGTATGCACTCACTAATAAGTGGTTATTAACCTAGAAAACTGGAATACCCAAAACATAATCCACACATCAAATGAGATACAAGAAGAAAGCAGGAGTGGTCCCTGGTTCTGGAAAGACTCAGTGAAACAGTATTTGGCAAAACCAGAACGGGGAACTGGGAAGGGGTGGGAGGGAGGACAGGGGAAGAGAAGGGGGCTTACGGGACTTTCGGGGAGTGGGGGGGGGGCTAGAAAAGGGGAAATCATTTGAAATGTAAATAAATTATATCAAATAAAAAAAAAAAGGAAAAAAAAAAAAAAGAAAGCTTTTCGACTTACAACTTGTTGTTTAGGAAAAACAAGATAATTTCGCACGATGCGGGATTTCCTTAAAACGTGATTTTCTAAAAAATTTTGACGAAAGAAAATTCTCCTTTTGGTTCTCTTTAGATGCTACATGTTAAGACGTACACGCCACAACAATTCTTTTCGAGATACAACGTGTAGTTTTGGAGATACAAGCTAATTTTGTACTATGCGTTATTTCTTCTCGTAAAGAGTTTCCAATGCGTACGTATATGTCTTTACTCTGCAAAACTGTATTTCCTTATGAAGTGGTATTCTTACATATCCTTTCGAGAGAAAACTGTCCTGTGCCTTCTCTTTTGAGGCTACACACTTAGACATACACGCAACATGAAAGCTTTTCGACTTACAACGTGTTGTTTAGGAAAAACAAGATAATTTCGCACGATGCGGGATTTCCTTAAAACGTGATTTTCTGAAAAATTTTGACGAAAGAAAATTCTCCTTTTGGTTCTCTTTAGATGCTACATGTTAAGACGTACACGCCACAACAATTCTTTTCGAGATACAACGTGTAGTTTTGGAGATACAAGCTAATTTTGTACTATGCGTTATTTCTTCTCGTAAAGAGTTTCCAATGCGTACGTATATGTCTTTACTCTGCAAAACTGTATTTCCTTATGAAGTGGTATTCTTACATATCCTTTCGAGAGAAAACTGTCCTGTGCCTTCTCTTTTGAGGCTACACACTTAGACATACACGCAACATGAAAGCTTTTCGACTTACAACGTGTTGTTTAGGAAAAACAAGATACTTTCGCACGATGCGGGATTTCCTTAAAACGTGATTTTCTGAAAAATTTTGACGAAAGAAAATTCTCCTTTTGGTTCTCTTTAGATGCTACATGTTAAGACGTCCACGCCACAACAATTCTTTTCGAGATACAACGTGTAGTTTTGGAGATACAAGCTAATTTTGTACTATGCGTTATTTCTTCTCGTAAAGAGTTTCCAATGCGTACGTATATGTCTTTACTCTGCAAAACTGTATTTCCTTATGAAGTGGTATTCTTACATATCCTTTCGAGAGAAAACTGTCCTGTGCCTTCACTTTTGAGGCTACACACTTAGACATACACGCAACATGAAAGCTTTTCGACTTACAACGTGTTGTTTAGGAAAAACAAGATAATTTCGCACGATGCGGGATTTCCATAAAACGTGATTTTCTGAAAAATTTTGACGAAAGAAAATTCTCCTTTTGGTTCTCTTTAGATGCTACATGTTAAGACGTACACGCCACAACAATTCTTTTCGAGATACAACGTGTAGTTTTGGAGATACAAGCTAATTTTGTACTATGTGTTATTTCTTCTCGTAAAGAGTTTCCAATGCGTACGTATATGTCTTTACTGCAAAACTGTATTTCCTTATGAAGTGGTATTCTTACATATCCTTTCGAGAGAAAACTGTCCTGTGCCTTCTCTTTTGAGGCTACACACTTAGACATACACGCAACATGAAAGCTTTTCGACTTACAACGTGTTGTTTAGGAAAAACAAGATAATTTCGCACGATGCGGGATTTCCTTAAAACGTGATTTTTTGAAAAATTTTGACGAAAGAAAATTCTCCTTTTGGTTCTCTTTAGATGCTACATGTTAAGACGTACACGCCACAACAATTCTTTTCGAGATACAACGTGTAGTTTTGGAGATACAAGCTAATTTTGTACTATGCGTTATTTCTTCTCGTAAAGAGTTTCCAATGCGTACGTATATGTCTTTACTCTGCAAAACTGTATTTCCTTATGAAGTGGTATTCTTACATATCCTTTCGAGAGAAAACTGTCCTGTGCCTTCTCTTTTGAGGCTACACACTTAGGCATACACGCAACATGAAAGCTTTTCGACTTACAACGTGTTGTTTAGGAAAAACAAGATAATTTCGCACGATGCGGGATTTCCTTAAAACGTGATTTTCTGAAAAATTTTGACGAAAGAAAATTCTCCTTTTGGTTCTCTTTAGATGCTACATGTTAAGACGTACACGCCACAACAATTCTTTTCGAGATACAACGTGTAGTTTTGGAGATACAAGCTAATTTTTTACTATGCGTTATTTCTTCTCGTAAAGAGTTTCCAATGCGTACGTATATGTCTTTACTCTGCAAAACTGTATTTCCTTATGAAGTGGTATTCATACATATCCTTTCGAGAGAAAACTGTCCTGTGCCTTCTCTTTTGAGGCTACACACTTAGGCATACACGCAACATGAAAGCTTTTCGACTCACAACGTGTTGTTTAGGAAAAACAAGATAATTTCGCACGATGCGGGATTTCCTTAAAACGTGATTTTCTGAAAAATTTTGACGAAAGAAAATTCTCCTTTTGGTTCTCTTTAGATGCTACATGTTAAGACGTACACGCCACAAGAATTCTTTTCGAGATACAACGTGTAGTTTTGGAGATACAAGCTAATTTTGTACGATGCGTTATTTCTTCTCGTAAAGAGTTTCCAATGCGTACGTATATGTCTTTACTCTGCAAAACTGTATTTCCTTATGAAGTGGTATTCTTACATATCCTTTCGAGAGAAAACTGTCCTGTGCCTTCTCTTTTGAGGCTACACAGTTAGACATACACGCAACATGAAAGCTTTTCGACTTACAACGTGTTGTTTAGGAAAAACAAGATAATTTCGCAAGATGCGGGATTTCCTTAAAACGTGATTTTCTGAAAAATTTTGACGAAAGAAAATTCTCCTTTTGGTTCTCTTTAGATGCTACATGTTAAGACGTACACGCCACAACAATTCTTTTCGAGATACAACGTGTAGTTTTGGAGATACAAGCTAATTTTGTACTATGCGTTATTTCTTCTCGTAAAGAGTTTCCAATGCGTACGTATATGTCTTTACTCTGCAAAACTGTATTTCCTTATGAAGTGGTATTCTTACATATCCTTTCGAGAGAAAACTGTCCTGTGCCTTCTCTTTTGAGGCTACACACTTAGACAAACACGCAACATGAAAGCTTTTCGACTTACAACGTGTTGTTTAGGAAAAACAAGATAATTTCGCACGATGCGGGATTTCCTTAAAACGTGATTTTCTAAAAAATTTTGACGAAAGAAAATTCTCCTTTTGGTTCTCTTTAGATGCTACATGTTAAGACGTACACGCCACAACAATTCTTTTCGAGATACAACGTGTAGTTTTGGAGATACAAGCTAATTTTGTACTATGCGTTATTTCTTCTCGTAAAGAGTTTCCAATGCGTACGTATATGTCTTTACTCTGCAAAACTGTATTTCCTTATGAAGTGGTATTCTTACATATCCTTTCGAGAGAAAACTGTCCTGTGCCTTCTCTTTTGAGGCTACACACTTAGACATACACGCAACATGAAAGCTTTTCGACTTACAACGTGTTGTTTAGGAAAAACAAGATAATTTCGCACGATGCGGGATTTCCTTAAAACGTGATTTTCTGAAAAATTTTGACGAAAGAAAATTCTCCTTTTGGTTCTCTTTAGATGCTACATGTTAAGACGTACACGCCACAACAATTCTTTTCGAGATACAACGTGTAGTTTTGGAGATACAAGCTAATTTTGTACTATGCGTTATTTCTTCTCGTAAAGAGTTTCCAATGCGTACGTATATGTCTTTACTCTGCAAAACTGTATTTCCTTATGAAGTGGTATTCTTACATATCCTTTCGAGAGAAAACTGTCCTGTGCCTTCTCTTTTGAGGCTACACACTTAGACATACACGCAACATGAAAGCTTTTCGACTTACAACGTGTTGTTTAGGAAAAACAAGATAATTTCGCACGATGCGGGATTTCCTTAAAACGTGATTTTCTGAAAAATTTTGACGAAAGAAAATTCTCCTTTTGGTTCTCTTTAGATGCTACATGTTAAGACGTACACGCCACAACAATTCTTTTCGAGATACAACGTGTAGTTTTGGAGATACAAGCTAATTTTGTACTATGCGTTATTTCTTCTCGTAAAGAGTTTCCAATGCGTACGTAT
Organism: Apodemus sylvaticus; assembly: GCF_947179515.1. Lineage (NCBI taxonomy): Eukaryota > Metazoa > Chordata > Mammalia > Rodentia > Muridae > Apodemus > Apodemus sylvaticus. The sequence continues at coordinate 2,850,072 of NW_026263270.1, forward strand.
ATGTCTTTACTCTGCAAAACTGTATTTCCTTATGAAGTGGTATTCTTACATATCCTTTCGAGAGAAAACTGTCCTGTGCCTTCTCTTTTGAGGCTACACACTTAGGCATACACGCAACATGAAAGCTTTTCGACTCACAACGTGTTGTTTAGGAAAAACAAGATAATTTCGCACGATGCGGGATTTCCTTAAAACGTGATTTTCTGAAAAATTTTGAAGAAAGAAAATTCTCCTTTTGGTTCTCTTTAGATGCTACATGTTAAGACGTACACGCCACAACAATTCTTTTCGAGATACAACGTGTAGTTTTGGAGATACAAGCTAATTTTGTACTATGCGTTATTTCTTCTCGTAAAGAGTTTCCAATGCGTACGTATATGTCTTTACTCTGCAAAACTGTATTTCCTTATGAAGTGGTATTCTTACATATCCTTTCGAGAGAAAACTGTCCTGTGCCTTCTCTTTTGAGGCTACACACTTAGGCATACACGCAACATGAAAGCTTTTCGACTCACAACGTGTTGTTTAGGAAAAAAAGATAATTTCGCACGATGCGGGATTTCCTTAAAACGTGATTTTCTGAAAAATTTTGACGAAAGAAAATTCTCCTTTTGGTTCTCTTTAGATGCTACATGTTAAGACGTACACGCCACAAGAATTCTTTTCGAGATACAACGTGTAGTTTTGGAGATACAAGCTAATTTTGTACGATGCGTTATTTCTTCTCGTAAAGAGTTTCCAATGCGTACGTATATGTCTTTACTCTGCAAAACTGTATTTCCTTATGAAGTGGTATTCTTACATATCCTTTCGAGAGAAAACTGTCCTGTGCCTTCTCTTTTGAGGCTACACACTTAGACATACACGCAACATGAAAGCTTTTCGACTTACAACGTGTTGTTTAGGAAAAACAAGATAATTTCGCACGATGCGGGATTTCCTTAAAACGTGATTTTCTGAAAAATTTTGACGAAAGAAAATTCTCCTTTTGGTTCTCTTTAGATGCTACATGTTAAGACGTACACGCCACAACAATTCTTTTCGAGATACAACGTGTAGTTTTGGAGATACAAGCTAATTTTGTACTATGCGTTATTTCTTCTCGTAAAGAGTTTCCAATGCGTATGTATATGTCTTTACTCTGCAAAACTGTATTTCCTTATGAAGTGGTATTCTTACATATCCTTTCGAGAGAAAACTGTCCTGTGCCTTCTCTTTTGAGGCTACACACTTAGACATACACGCAACATGACAGCTTTTCGACTTACAACGTGTTGTTTAGGAAAAACAAAATAATTTCGCACGATGCGGGATTTCCTTAAAACGTGATTTTCTGAAAAATTTTGACGAAAGAAAATTCTCCTTTTGGTTCTCTTTAGATGCTACATGTTAAGACGTACACGCCACAACAATTCTTTTCGAGATACAACGTGTAGTTTTGGAGATACAAGCTAATTTTGTACTATGCGTTATTTCTTCTCGTAAAGAGTTTCCAATGCGTACGTATATGTCTTTACTCTGCAAAACTGTATTTCCTTATGAAGTGGTATTCTTACATATCCTTTCGAGAGAAAACTGTCCTGTGCCTTCTCTTTTGAGGCTACACACTTAGACATACACGCAACATGAAAGCTTTTCGACTTACAACGTGTTGTTTAGGAAAAACAAGATAATTTCGCACGATGCGGGATTTCCTTAAAACGTGATTTTCTGAAAAATTTTGACGAAAGAAAATTCTCCTTTTGGTTCTCTTTAGATGCTACATGTTAAGACGTACACGCCACAACAATTCTTTTCGAGATACAACGTGTAGTTTTGGAGATACAAGCTAATTTTGTACTATGCGTTATTTCTTCTCGTAAAGAGTTTCCAATGCGTACGTATATGTCTTTACTCTGCAAAACTGTATTTCCTTATGAAGTGGTATTCTTACATATCCTTTCAAGAGAAAACTGTCCTGTGCCTTCTCTTTTGAGGCTACACACTTAGACATACACGCAACATGAAAGCTTTTCGACTTACAACGTGTTGTTTAGGAAAAACAAGATAATTTCGCACGATGCGGGATTTCCTTAAAACGTGATTTTCTGAAAAATTTTGACGAAAGAAAATTCTCCTTTTGGTTCTCTTTAGATGCTACATGTTAAGACGTACACGCCACAACAATTCTTTTCGAGATACAACGTGTAGTTTTGGAGATACAAGCTAATTTTGTACTATGCGTTATTTCTTCTCGTAAAGAGTTTCCAATGCGTACGTATATGTCTTTACTCTGCAAAACTGTATTTCCTTATGAAGTGGTATTCTTACATATCCTTTCTAGAGAAAACTGTCCTGTGCCTTCTCTTTTGAGGCTACACACTTAGACATACACGCAACATGAAAGCTTTTCGACTTACAACGTGTTGTTTAGGAAAAACAAGATAATTTCGCACGATGCGGGATTTCCTTAAAACGTGATTTTCTGAAAAATTTTGACGAAAGAAAATTCTCCTTTTGGTTCTCTTTAGATGCTACATGTTAAGACGTACACGCCACAACAATTCTTTTCGAGATACAACGTGTAGTTTTGGAGATACAAGCTAATTTTGTACTATGCGTTATTTCTTCTCGTAAAGAGTTTCCAATGCGTACGTATATGTCTTTACTCTGCAAAACTGTATTTCCTTATGAAGTGGTATTCTTACATATCCTTTCTAGAGAAAACTGTCCTGTGCCTTCTCTTTTGAGGCTACACACTTAGACATACACGCAACATGAAAGCTTTTCGACTTACAACGTGTTGTTTAGGAAAAACAAGATAATTTCGCACGATGCGGGATTTCCTTAAAACGTGATTTTCTGAAAAATTTTGACGAAAGAAAATTCTCCTTTTGGTTCTCTTTAGATGCTACATGTTAAGACGTACACGCCACAACAATTCTTTTCGAGATACAACGTGTAGTTTTGGAGATACAAGCTAATTTTGTACTATGCGTTATTTCTTCTCGTAAAGAGTTTCCAATGCGTACGTATATGTCTTTACTCTGCAAAACTGTATTTCCTTATGAAGTGGTATTCTTACATATCCTTTCGAGAGAAAACTGTCCTGTGCCTTCTCTTTTGAGGCTACACACTTAGACATATACGCCACATGAAAGCTTTTCGACTTACAACGTGTTGTTTAGGAAAAACAAGATAATTTTGCACGATGCGGGGTTTCCTTAAAACGTGATTTTCTGAAAAATTTTGACGAAAGAAAATTCTCCTTTTGGTTCTCTTTAGATGCTACATGTTAAGACGTAAACGCCACAACAATTCTTTTCGAGATACAACGTGTAGTTTTGGAGATACAAGCTAATTTTGTACTATGCGTTATTTCTTCTCGTAAAGAGTTTCCAAAGCGTACGTATATGTCTTTATTCTGCAAAACTGTATTTCCTTATGAAGTGGTATTCTTACATATCCTTTCGAGAGAAAACTGTCCTGTGCCTTCTCTTTTGAGGCTATACACTTAGACATACACGCAACATGAAAGCTTTTCGACTTACAACGTGTTGTTTAGGAAAAACAAGATAATTTCGCACGATGCGGGATTTCCTTAAAACGTGATTTTCTGAAAAATTTTGACGAAAGAAAATTCTCCTTTTGGTTCTCTTTAGATGCTACATGTTAAGACGTACACGCCACAACAATTCTTTTCGAGATACAACGTGTAGTTTTGGAGATACAAGCTAATTTTGTACTATGCGTTATTTCTTCTCGTAAAGAGTTTCCAATGCGTACGTATATGTCTTTACTCTGCAAAACTGTATTTCCTTATGAAGTGGTATTCTTACATATCCTTTCGAGAGAAAACTGTCCTGTGCCTTCTCTTTTGAGGCTACACACTTAGACATACACGCAACATGAAAGCTTTTCGACTTACAACGTGTTGTTTAGGAAAAACAAGATAATTTCGCACGATGCGGGATTTCCTTAAAACGTGATTTTCTGAAAAATTTTGACGAAAGAAAATTCTCCTTTTGGTTCTCTTTAGATGCTACATGTTAAGACGTACACGCCACAACAATTCTTTTCGAGATACAACGTGTAGTTTTGGAGATACCAGCTAATTTTGTACTATGCGTTATTTCTTCTCGTAAAGAGTTTCCAATGCGTACGTATATGTCTTTACTCTGCAAAACTGTATTTCCTTATGAAGTGGTATTCTTACATATCCTTTCGAGAGAAAACTGTCCTGTGCCTTCTCTTTTGAGGCTACACACTTAGGCATATACGCAACATGAAAGCTTTTCGACTTACAACGTGTTGTTTAGGAAAAACAAGGTAATTTCGCACGATGCGGGGTTTCCTTAAAACGTGATTTTCTGAAAAATTTTGACGAAAGAAAATTCTCCTTTGGTTCTCTTTAGATGCTACATGTTAAGACGTAAACGCCACAACAATTCTTTTCGAGATACAACGTGTAGTTTTGGAGATACAAGCTAATTTTGTACTATGCGTTATTTCTTCTCGTAAAGAGTTTCCAATGCGTACATATATGTCTTTATTCTGCAAAACTGTATTTCCTTATGAAGTGGTATTCTTACATATCCTTTCGAGAGAAAACTGTCCTGTGCCTTCTCTTTTGAGGCTACACACTTAGACATACACGCAACATGAAAGCTTTTCGACTTACAACGTGTTGTTTAGGAAAAACAAGATAATTTCGCACGATGCGGGATTTCCTTAAAACGTGATTTTCTGAAAAATTTTGACGAAAGAAAATTCTCCTTTTGGTTCTCTTTAGATGCTACATGTTAAGACGTACACGCCACAACAATTCTTTTCGAGATACAACGTGTAGTTTTGGAGATACAAGCTAATTTTGTACTATGCGTTATTTCTTCTCGTAAAGAGTTTCCAATGCGTACGTATATGTCTTTACTCTGCAAAACTGTATTTCCTTATGAAGTGGTATTCTTACATATCCTTTCAAGAGAAAACTGTCCTGTGCCTTCTCTTTTGAGGCTACACACTTAGACATACACGCAACATGAAAGCTTTTCGACTTACAACGTGTTGTTTAGGAAAAACAAGATAATTTCGCACGATGCGGGATTTCCTTAAAACGTGATTTTCTGAAAAATTTTGACGAAAGAAAATTCTCCTTTTGGTTCTCTTTAGATGCTACATGTTAAGACGTACACGCCACAACAATTCTTTTCGAGATACAACGTGTAGTTTTGGAGATACAAGCTAATTTTGTACTATGCGTTATTTCTTCTCGTAAAGAGTTTCCAATGCGTACGTATATGTCTTTACTCTGCAAAACTGTATTTCCTTATGAAGTGGTATTCTTACATATCCTTTCTAGAGAAAACTGTCCTGTGCCTTCTCTTTTGAGGCTACACACTTAGACATACACGCAACATGAAAGCTTTTCGACTTACAACGTGTTGTTTAGGAAAAACAAGATAATTTCGCACGATGCGGGATTTCCTTAAAACGTGATTTTCTGAAAAATTTTGACGAAAGAAAATTCTCCTTTTGGTTCTCTTTAGATGCTACATGTTAAGACGTACACGCCACAACAATTCTTTTCGAGATACAACGTGTAGTTTTGGAGATACAAGCTAATTTTGTACTATGCGTTATTTCTTCTCGTAAAGAGTTTCCAATGCGTACGTATATGTCTTTACTCTGCAAAACTGTATTTCCTTATGAAGTGGTATTCTTACATATCCTTTCTAGAGAAAACTGTCCTGTGCCTTCTCTTTTGAGGCTACACACTTAGACATACACGCAACATGAAAGCTTTTCGACTTACAACGTGTTGTTTAGGAAAAACAAGATAATTTCGCACGATGCGGGATTTCCTTAAAACGTGATTTTCTGAAAAATTTTGACGAAAGAAAATTCTCCTTTTGGTTCTCTTTAGATGCTACATGTTAAGACGTACACGCCACAACAATTCTTTTCGAGATACAACGTGTAGTTTTGGAGATACAAGCTAATTTTGTACTATGCGTTATTTCTTCTCGTAAAGAGTTTCCAATGCGTACGTATATGTCTTTACTCTGCAAAACTGTATTTCCTTATGAAGTGGTATTCTTACATATCCTTTCGAGAGAAAACTGTCCTGTGCCTTCTCTTTTGAGGCTACACACTTAGACATATACGCCACATGAAAGCTTTTCGACTTACAACGTGTTGTTTAGGAAAAACAAGATAATTTTGCACGATGCGGGGTTTCCTTAAAACGTGATTTTCTGAAAAATTTTGACGAAAGAAAATTCTCCTTTTGGTTCTCTTTAGATGCTACATGTTAAGACGTAAACGCCACAACAATTCTTTTCGAGATACAACGTGTAGTTTTGGAGATACAAGCTAATTTTGTACTATGCGTTATTTCTTCTCGTAAAGAGTTTCCAAAGCGTACGTATATGTCTTTATTCTGCAAAACTGTATTTCCTTATGAAGTGGTATTCTTACATATCCTTTCGAGAGAAAACTGTCCTGTGCCTTCTCTTTTGAGGCTATACACTTAGACATACACGCAACATGAAAGCTTTTCGACTTACAACGTGTTGTTTAGGAAAAACAAGATAATTTCGCACGATGCGGGATTTCCTTAAAACGTGATTTTCTGAAAAATTTTGACGAAAGAAAATTCTCCTTTTGGTTCTCTTTAGATGCTACATGTTAAGACGTACACGCCACAACAATTCTTTTCGAGATACAACGTGTAGTTTTGGAGATACAAGCTAATTTTGTACTATGCGTTATTTCTTCTCGTAAAGAGTTTCCAATGCGTACGTATATGTCTTTACTCTGCAAAACTGTATTTCCTTATGAAGTGGTATTCTTACATATCCTTTCGAGAGAAAACTGTCCTGTGCCTTCTCTTTTGAGGCTACACACTTAGACATACACGCAACATGAAAGCTTTTCGACTTACAACGTGTTGTTTAGGAAAAACAAGATAATTTCGCACGATGCGGGATTTCCTTAAAACGTGATTTTCTGAAAAATTTTGACGAAAGAAAATTCTCCTTTTGGTTCTCTTTAGATGCTACATGTTAAGACGTACACGCCACAACAATTCTTTTCGAGATACAACGTGTAGTTTTGGAGATACCAGCTAATTTTGTACTATGCGTTATTTCTTCTCGTAAAGAGTTTCCAATGCGTACGTATATGTCTTTACTCTGCAAAACTGTATTTCCTTATGAAGTGGTATTCTTACATATCCTTTCGAGAGAAAACTGTCCTGTGCCTTCTCTTTTGAGGCTACACACTTAGGCATATACGCAACATGAAAGCTTTTCGACTTACAACGTGTTGTTTAGGAAAAACAAGGTAATTTCGCACGATGCGGGGTTTCCTTAAAACGTGATTTTCTGAAAAATTTTGACGAAAGAAAATTCTCCTTTGGTTCTCTTTAGATGCTACATGTTAAGACGTAAACGCCACAACAATTCTTTTCGAGATACAACGTGTAGTTTTGGAGATACAAGCTAATTTTGTACTATGCGTTATTTCTTCTCGTAAAGAGTTTCCAATGCGTACATATATGTCTTTATTCTGCAAAACTGTATTTCCTTATGAAGTGGTATTCTTACATATCCTTTCGAGAGAAAACTGTCCTGTGCCTTCTCTTTTGAGGCTACACACTTAGACATACACGCAACATGAAAGCTTTTCGACTTACAACGTGTTGTTTAGGAAAAACAAGATAATTTCGCACGATGCGCGATTTCCTTAAAACGTGATTTTCTGAAAAATTTTGACGAAAGAAAATTCTCCTTTTGGTTCTCTTTAGATGCTACATGTTAAGACGTACACGCCACAACAATTCTTTTCGAGATACAACGTGTAGTTTTGGAGATACAAGCTAATTTTGTACTATGCGTTATTTCTTCTAGTAAAGAGTTTCCAATGCGTACGTATATGTCTTTACTCTGCAAAACTGTATTTCCTTATGAAGTGGTATTCTTACATATCCTTTCGAGAGAAAACTGTCCTGTGCCTTCTCTTTTGAGGCTACACACTTAGACATACACGCAACATGAAAGCTTTTCGACTTACAACGTGTTGTTTAGGAAAAACAAGATAATTTCGCACGATGCGGGATTTCCTTAAAACGTGATTTTCTGAAAAATTTTGACGAAAGAAAATTCTCCTTTTGGTTCTCTTTAGATGCTACATGTTAAGACGTACACGCCACAACAATTCTTTTCGAGATACAACGTGTAGTTTTGGAGATACAAGCTAATTTTGTACTATGCGTTATTTCTTCTCGTAAAGAGTTTCCAATGCGTACGTATATGTCTTTACTCTGCAAAACTGTATTTCCTTATGAAGTGGTATTCTTACATATCCTTTCGAGAGAAAACTGTCCTGTGCCTTCTCTTTTGAGGCTACACACTTAGACATACACGCAACATGAAAGCTTTTCGACTTACAACGTGTTGTTTAGGAAAAACAAGATAATTTCGCACGATGCGGGATTTCCTTAAAACGTGATTTTCTGAAAAATTTTGACGAAAGAAAATTCTCCTTTTGGTTCTCTTTAGATGCTACATGTTAAGACGTACACGCCACAACAATTCTTTTCGAGATACAACGTGTAGTTTTGGAGATACAAGCTAATTTTGTACTATGCGTTATTTCTTCTCGTAAAGAGTTTCCAATGCGTACGTATATGTCTTTACTCTGCAAAACTGTATTTCCTTATGAAGTGGTATTCTTACATATCCTTTCTAGAGAAAACTGTCCTGTGCCTTCTCTTTTGAGGCTACACACTTAGACATACACGCAACATGAAAGCTTTTCGACTTACAACGTGTTGTTTAGGAAAAACAAGATAATTTCGCACGATGCGGGATTTCCTTAAAACGTGATTTTCTGAAAAATTTTGACGAAAGAAAATTCTCCTTTTGGTTCTCTTTAGATGCTACATGTTAAGACGTACACGCCACAACAATTCTTTTCGAGATACAACGTGTAGTTTTGGAGATACAAGCTAATTTTGTACTATGCGTTATTTCTTCTCGTAAAGAGTTTCCAATGCGTACGTATATGTCTTTACTCTGCAAAACTGTATTTCCTTATGAAGTGGTATTCTTACATATCCTTTCTAGAGAAAACTGTCCTGTGCCTTCTCTTTTGAGGCTACACACTTAGACATACACGCAACATGAAAGCTTTTCGACTTACAACGTGTTGTTTAGGAAAAACAAGATAATTTCGCACGATGCGGGATTTCCTTAAAACGTGATTTTCTGAAAAATTTTGACGAAAGAAAATTCTCCTTTTGGTTCTCTTTAGATGCTACATGTTAAGACGTACACGCCACAACAATTCTTTTCGAGATACAACGTGTAGTTTTGGAGATACAAGCTAATTTTGTACTATGCGTTATTTCTTCTCGTAAAGAGTTTCCAATGCGTACGTATATGTCTTTACTCTGCAAAACTGTATTTCCTTATGAAGTGGTATTCTTACATATCCTTTCGAGAGAAAACTGTCCTGTGCCTTCTCTTTTGAGGCTACACACTTAGACATATACGCCACATGAAAGCTTTTCGACTTACAACGTGTTGTTTAGGAAAAACAAGATAATTTCGCACGATGCGGGGTTTCCTTAAAACGTGATTTTCTGAAAAATTTTGACGAAAGAAAATTCTCCTTTTGGTTCTCTTTAGATGCTACATGTTAAGACGTAAACGCCACAACAATTCTTTTCGAGATACAACGTGTAGTTTTGGAGATACAAGCTAATTTTGTACTATGCGTTATTTCTTCTCGTAAAGAGTTTCCAATGCGTACGTATATGTCTTTATTCTGCAAAACTGTATTTCCTTATGAAGTGGTATTCTTACATATCCTTTCGAGAGAAAACTGTCCTGTGCCTTCTCTTTTGAGGCTACACACTTAGACATACACGCAACATGAAAGCTTTTCGACTTACAACGTGTTGTTTAGGAAAAACAAGATAATTTCGCACGATGCGGGATTTCCTTAAAACGTGATTTTCTGAAAAATTTTGACGAAAGAAAATTCTCCTTTTGGTTCTCTTTAGATGCTACATGTTAAGACGTACACGCCACAACAATTCTTTTCGAGATACAACGTGTAGTTTTGGAGATACAAGCTAATTTTGTACTATGCGTTATTTCTTCTCGTAAAGAGTTTCCAATGCGTACGTATATGTCTTTACTCTGCAAAACTGTATTTCCTTATGAAGTGGTATTCTTACATATCCTTTCGAGAGAAAACTGTCCTGTGCCTTCTCTTTTGAGGCTACACACTTAGACATACACGCAACATGAAAGCTTTTCGACTTACAACGTGTTGTTTAGGAAAAACAAGATAATTTCGCACGATGCGGGATTTCCTTAAAACGTGATTTTCTGAAAAATTTTGACGAAAGAAAATTCTCCTTTTGGTTCTCTTTAGATGCTACATGTTAAGACGTACACGCCACAACAATTCTTTTCGAGATACAACGTGTAGTTTTGGAGATACCAGCTAATTTTGTACTATGCGTTATTTCTTCTCGTAAAGAGTTTCCAATGCGTACGTATATGTCTTTACTCTGCAAAACTGTATTTCCTTATGAAGTGGTATTCTTACATATCCTTTCGAGAGAAAACTGTCCTGTGCCTTCTCTTTTGAGGCTACACACTTAGGCATATACGCAACATGAAAGCTTTTCGACTTACAACGTGTTGTTTAGGAAAAACAAGGTAATTTCGCACGATGCGGGGTTTCCTTAAAACGTGATTTTCTGAAAAATTTTGACGAAAGAAAATTCTCCTTTGGTTCTCTTTAGATGCTACATGTTAAGACGTAAACGCCACAACAATTCTTTTCGAGATACAACGTGTAGTTTTGGAGATACAAGCTAATTTTGTACTATGCGTTATTTCTTCTCATAAAGAGTTTCCAATGCGTACGTATATGTCTTTATTCTGCAAAACTGTATTTCCTTATGAAGTGGTATTCTTACATATCCTTTCGAGAGAAAACTGTCCTGTGCCTTCTCTTTTGAGGCTACACACTTAGACATACACGCAACATGAAAGCTTTTCGACTTACAACGTGTTGTTTAGGAAAAACAAGATAATTTCGCACGATGCGCGGTTTCCTTAAAACGTGATTTTCTGAAAAATTTTGACGAAAGAAAATTCTCCTTTTGGTTCTCTTTAGATGCTACATGTTAAGACGTACACGCCACAACAATTCTTTTCGAGATACAACGTGTAGTTTTGGAGATACAAGCTAATTTTGTACTATGCGTTATTTCTTCTCGTAAAGAGTTTCCAATGCGTACGTATATGTCTTTACTCTGCAAAACTGTATTTCCTTATGAAGTGGTATTCTTACATATCCTTTCGAGAGAAAACTGTCCTGTGCCTTCTCTTTTGAGGCTACACACTTAGACATACACGCAACATGAAAGCTTTTCGACTTACAACGTGTTGTTTAGGAAAAACAAGATAATTTCGCACGATGCGGGATTTCCTTAAAACGTGATTTTCTGAAAAATTTTGACGAAAGAAAATTCTCCTTTTGGTTCTCTTTAGATGCTACATGTTAAGACGTACACGCCACAACAATTCTTTTCGAGATACAACGTGTAGTTTTGGAGATACAAGCTAATTTTGTACTATGCGTTATTTCTTCTCGTAAAGAGTTTCCAATGCGTACGTATATGTCTTTACTCTGCAAAACTGTATTTCCTTATGAAGTGGTATTCTTACATATCCTTTCGAGAGAAAACTGTCCTGTGCCTTCTCTTTTGAGGCTACACACTTAGACATACACGCAACATGAAAGCTTTTCGACTTACAACGTGTTGTTTAGGAAAAACAAGATAATTTCGCACGATGCGGGATTTCCTTAAAACGTGATTTTCTGAAAAATTTTGACGAAAGAAAATTCTCCTTTTGGTTCTCTTTAGATGCTACATGTTAAGACGTACACGCCACAACAATTCTTTTCGAGATACAACGTGTAGTTTTGGAGATACAAGCTAATTTTGAACTATGCGTTATTTCTTCTCGTAAAGAGTTTCCAATGCGTACATATATGTCTTTACTCTGCAAAACTGTATTTCCTTATGAAGTGGTATTCTTACATATCCTTTCGAGAGAAAACTGTCCTGTGCCTTCTCTTTTGAGGCTACACACTTAGACATACACGCAACATGAAAGCTTTTCGACTTACAATGTGTTGTTTAGAAAAACCAAGATAATTTCGCACGATGCGGGATTTCCTTAAAACGTGATTTTCTGAAAAATTTTGACGAAAGAAAATTCTCCTTTTGGTTCTCTTTAGATGCTACATGTTAAGACGTACACGCCACAGCAATTCTTTTCGAGATACAACGTGTAGTTTTGGAGATACAAGCTAATTTTGTACTATGCGTTCTTTCTTCTCGTAAAGAGTTTCCAATGCGTACATATATGTCTTTACTCTGCAAAACTGTATTTCCTTATGAAGTGGTATTCTTACATATCCTTTCGAGAGAAAACTGTCCTGTGCCTTCTCTTTTGAGGCTACACACTTAGACATACACGCAACATGAAAGCTTTTCGACTTACAACGTGTTGTTTAGGAAAAACAAGATAATTTCGCACGATGCGGGATTTCCTTAAAACGTGATTTTCTGAAAAATTTTGACGAAAGAAAATTCTCCTTTTGGTTCTCTTTAGATGCTACATGTTAAGACGTACACGCCACAACAATTCTTTTCGAGATACAACGTGTAGTTTTGGAGATACAAGCTAATTTTGTACTATGCGTTATTTCTTCTCGTAAAGAGTTTCCAATGCGTACGTATATGTCTTTACTCTGCAAAACTGTATTTCCTTATGAAGTGGTATTCTTACATATCCTTTCGAGAGAAAACTGTCCTGTGCCTTCTCTTTTGAGGCTACACACTTAGACATACACGCAACATGAAAGCTTTTCGACTTACAACGTGTTGTTTAGGAAAAACAAGATAATTTCGCACGATGCGGGATTTCCTTAAAACGTGATTTTCTGAAAAATTTTGACGAAAGAAAATTCTCCTTTTGGTTCTCTTTAGATGCTACATGTTAAGACGTACACGCCACAACAATTCTTTTCGAGATACAACGTGTAGTTTTGGAGATACAAGCTAATTTTGTACTATGCGTTATTTCTTCTCGTAAAGAGTTTCCAATGCGTACGTATATGTCTTTACTCTGCAAAACTGTATTTCCTTATGAAGTGGTATTCTTACATATCCTTTCGAGAGAAAACTGTCCTGTGCCTTCTCTTTTGAGGCTACACACTTAGACATACACGCAACATGAAAGCTTTTCGACTTACAACGTGTTGTTTAGGAAAAACAAGATAATTTCGCACGATGCGGGATTTCCTTAAAACGTGATTTTCTGAAAAATTTTGACGAAAGAAAATTCTCCTTTTGGTTCTCTTTAGATGCTACATGTTAAGACGTACACGCCACAACAATTCTTTTCGAGATACAACGTGTAGTTTTGGAGATACAAGCTAATTTTGTACTATGCGTTATTTCTTCTCATAAAGAGTTTCCAATGCGTACGTATATGTCTTTACTCTGCAAAACTGTATTTCCTTATGAAGTGGTATTCTTACATATCCTTTCGAGAGAAAACTGTCCTGTGCCTTCTCTTTTGAGGCTACACACTTAGACATACACGCAACATGAAAGCTTTTCGACTTACAACGTGTTGTTTAGGAAAAACAAGATAATTTCGCACGATGCGGGATTTCCTTAAAACGTGATTTTCTGAAAAAATTTGACGAAAGAAAATTCTCCTTTTGGTTCTCTTTAGATGCTACATGTTAAGACGTCCACGCCACAACAATTCTTTTCGAGATACAACGTGTAGTTTTGGAGATACAAGCTAATTTTGTACTATGCGTTATTTCTTCTCGTAAAGAGTTTCCAATGCGTACGTATATGTCTTTACTCTGCAAAACTGTATTTCCTTATGAAGTGGTATTCTTACATATCCTTTCGAGAGAAAACTGTCCTGTGCCTTCTCTTTTGAGGCTACACACTTAGGCATACACGCAACATGAAAGCTTTTCGACTTACAACGTGTTGTTTAGGAAAAACAAGATAATTTCGCACGATGCGGGATTTCCTTAAAACGTGATTTTCTGAAAAATTTTGACGAAAGAAAATTCTCCTTTTGGTTCTCTTTAGATGCTACATGTTAAGACGTCCACGCCACAACAATTCTTTTCGAGATACAACGTGTAGTTTTGGAGATACAAACTAATTTTGTACTATGCGTTATTTCTTCTCGTAAAGAGTTTCCAATGCGTACGTATATGTCTTTACTCTGCAAAACTGTATTTCCTTATGAAGTGGTATTCTTACATATCCTTTCGAGAGAAAACTGTCATGTGCCTTCACTTTTGAGGCTACACACTTAGACATACACGCAACATGAAAGCTTTTCGACTTACAACGTGTTGTTTAGGAAAAACAAGATAATTTCGCACGATGCGGGATTTCCTTAAAACGTGATTTTCTGAAAAATTTTGACGAAAGAAAATTCTCCTTTTGGTTCTCTTTAGATGCTACATGTTAAGACGTACACGCCACAACAATTCTTTTCGAGATACAACGTGTAGTTTTGGAGATACCAGCTAATTTTGTACTATGCGTTATTTCTTCTCGTAAAGAGTTTCCAATGCGTACGTATATGTCTTTACTCTGCAAAACTGTATTTCCTTATGAAGTGGTATTCTTACATATCCTTTCGAGAGAAAACTGTCCTGTGCCTTCTCTTTTGAGGCTACACACTTAGGCATATACGCAACATGAAAGCTTTTCGACTTACAACGTGTTGTTTAGGAAAAACAAGGTAATTTCGCACGATGCGGGGTTTCCTTAAAACGTGATTTTCTGAAAAATTTTGACGAAAGAAAATTCTCCTTTGGTTCTCTTTAGATGCTACATGTTAAGACGTAAACGCCACAACAATTCTTTTCGAGATACAACGTGTAGTTTTGGAGATACAAGCTAATTTTGTACTATGCGTTATTTCTTCTCATAAAGAGTTTCCAATGCGTACGTATATGTCTTTATTCTGCAAAACTGTATTTCCTTATGAAGTGGTATTCTTACATATCCTTTCGAGAGAAAACTGTCCTGTGCCTTCTCTTTTGAGGCTACACACTTAGACATACACGCAACATGAAAGCTTTTCGACTTACAACGTGTTGTTTAGGAAAAACAAGATAATTTCGCACGATGCGCGGTTTCCTTAAAACGTGATTTTCTGAAAAATTTTGACGAAAGAAAATTCTCCTTTTGGTTCTCTTTAGATGCTACATGTTAAGACGTACACGCCACAACAATTCTTTTCGAGATACAACGTGTAGTTTTGGAGATACAAGCTAATTTTGTACTGTGCGTTATTTCTTCTCGTAAAGAGTTTCCAATGCGTACGTATATGTCTTTACTCTGCAAAACTGTATTTCCTTATGAAGTGGTATTCTTACATATCCTTTCGAGAGAAAACTGTCCTGTGCCTTCTCTTTTGAGGCTACACACTTAGACATACACGCAACATGAAAGCTTTTCGACTTACAACGTGTTGTTTAGGAAAAACAAGATAATTTCGCACGATGCGGGATTTCCTTAAAACGTGATTTTCTGAAAAATTTTGACGAAAGAAAATTCTCCTTTTGGTTCTCTTTAGATGCTACATGTTAAGACGTACACGCCACAACAATTCTTTTCGAGATACAACGTGTAGTTTTGGAGATACAAGCTAATTTTGTACTATGCGTTATTTCTTCTCGTAAAGAGTTTCCAATGCGTACGTATATGTCTTTACTCTGCAAAACTGTATTTCCTTATGAAGTGGTATTCTTACATATCCTTTCGAGAGAAAACTGTCCTGTGCCTTCTCTTTTGAGGCTACACACTTAGACATACACGCAACATGAAAGCTTTTCGACTTACAACGTGTTGTTTAGGAAAAACAAGATAATTTCGCACGATGCGGGATTTCCTTAAAACGTGATTTTCTGAAAAATTTTGACGAAAGAAAATTCTCCTTTTGGTTCTCTTTAGATGCTACATGTTAAGACGTACACGCCACAACAATTCTTTTCGAGATACAACGTGTAGTTTTGGAGATACAAGCTAATTTTGAACTATGCGTTATTTCTTCTCGTAAAGAGTTTCCAATGCGTACATATATGTCTTTACTCTGCAAAACTGTATTTCCTTATGAAGTGGTATTCTTACATATCCTTTCGAGAGAAAACTGTCCTGTGCCTTCTCTTTTGAGGCTACACACTTAGACATACACGCAACATGAAAGCTTTTCGACTTACAATGTGTTGTTTAGAAAAACCAAGATAATTTCGCACGATGCGGGATTTCCTTAAAACGTGATTTTCTGAAAAATTTTGACGAAAGAAAATTCTCCTTTTGGTTCTCTTTAGATGCTACATGTTAAGACGTACACGCCACAGCAATTCTTTTCGAGATACAACGTGTAGTTTTGGAGATACAAGCTAATTTTGTACTATGCGTTCTTTCTTCTCGTAAAGAGTTTCCAATGCGTACATATATGTCTTTACTCTGCAAAACTGTATTTCCTTATGAAGTGGTATTCTTACATATCCTTTCGAGAGAAAACTGTCCTGTGCCTTCTCTTTTGAGGCTACACACTTAGACATACACGCAACATGAAAGCTTTTCGACTTACAACGTGTTGTTTAGGAAAAACAAGATAATTTCGCACGATGCGGGATTTCCTTAAAACGTGATTTTCTGAAAAATTTTGACGAAAGAAAATTCTCCTTTTGGTTCTCTTTAGATGCTACATGTTAAGACGTACACGCCACAACAATTCTTTTCGAGATACAACGTGTAGTTTTGGAGATACAAGCTAATTTTGTACTATGCGTTATTTCTTCTCGTAAAGAGTTTCCAATGCGTACGTATATGTCTTTACTCTGCAAAACTGTATTTCCTTATGAAGTGGTATTCTTACATATCCTTTCGAGAGAAAACTGTCCTGTGCCTTCTCTTTTGAGGCTACACACTTAGACATACACGCAACATGAAAGCTTTTCGACTTACAACGTGTTGTTTAGGAAAAACAAGATAATTTCGCACGATGCGGGATTTCCTTAAAACGTGATTTTCTGAAAAATTTTGACGAAAGAAAATTCTCCTTTTGGTTCTCTTTAGATGCTACATGTTAAGACGTACACGCCACAACAATTCTTTTCGAGATACAACGTGTAGTTTTGGAGATACAAGCTAATTTTGTACTATGCGTTATTTCTTCTCGTAAAGAGTTTCCAATGCGTACGTATATGTCTTTACTCTGCAAAACTGTATTTCCTTATGAAGTGGTATTCTTACATATCCTTTCGAGAGAAAACTGTCCTGTGCCTTCTCTTTTGAGGCTACACACTTAGACATACACGCAACATGAAAGCTTTTCGACTTACAACGTGTTGTTTAGGAAAAACAAGATAATTTCGCACGATGCGGGATTTCCTTAAAACGTGATTTTCTGAAAAATTTTGACGAAAGAAAATTCTCCTTTTGGTTCTCTTTAGATGCTACATGTTAAGACGTACACGCCACAACAATTCTTTTCGAGATACAACGTGTAGTTTTGGAGATACAAGCTAATTTTGTACTATGCGTTATTTCTTCTCATAAAGAGTTTCCAATGCGTACGTATATGTCTTTACTCTGCAAAACTGTATTTCCTTATGAAGTGGTATTCTTACATATCCTTTCGAGAGAAAACTGTCCTGTGCCTTCTCTTTTGAGGCTACACACTTAGACATACACGCAACATGAAAGCTTTTCGACTTACAACGTGTTGTTTAGGAAAAACAAGATAATTTCGCACGATGCGGGATTTCCTTAAAACGTGATTTTCTGAAAAAATTTGACGAAAGAAAATTCTCCTTTTGGTTCTCTTTAGATGCTACATGTTAAGACGTCCACGCCACAACAATTCTTTTCGAGATACAACGTGTAGTTTTGGAGATACAAGCTAATTTTGTACTATGCGTTATTTCTTCTCGTAAAGAGTTTCCAATGCGTACCTATATGTCTTTACTCTGCAAAACTGTATTTCCTTATGAAGTGGTATTCTTACATATCCTTTCGAGAGAAAACTGTCCTGTGCCTTCTCTTTTGAGGCTACACACTTAGGCATACACGCAACATGAAAGCTTTTCGACTTACAACGTGTTGTTTAGGAAAAACAAGATAATTTCGCACGATGCGGGATTTCCTTAAAACGTGATTTTCTGAAAAATTTTGACGAAAGAAAATTCTCCTTTTGGTTCTCTTTAGATGCTACATGTTAAGACGTCCACGCCACAACAATTCTTTTCGAGATACAACGTGTAGTTTTGGAGATACAAACTAATTTTGTACTATGCGTTATTTCTTCTCGTAAAGAGTTTCCAATGCGTACGTATATGTCTTTACTCTGCAAAACTGTATTTCCTTATGAAGTGGTATTCTTACATATCCTTTCGAGAGAAAACTGTCATGTGCCTTCACTTTTGAGGCTACACACTTAGACATACACGCAACATGAAAGCTTTTCGACTTACAACGTGTTGTTTAGGAAAAACAAGATAATTTCGCACGATGCGGGATTTCCTTAAAACGTGATTTTCTGAAAAATTTTGACGAAAGAAAATTCTCCTTTTGGTTCTCTTTAGATGCTACATGTTAAGACGTACACGCCACAACAATTCTTTTCGAGATACAACGTGTAGTTTTGGAGATACAAGCTAATTTTGTACTATGCGTTATTTCTTCTCGTAAAGAGTTTCCAATGCGTACGTATATGTCTTTACTCTGCAAAACTGTATTTCCTTATGAAGTGGTATTCTTACATATCCTTTCGAGAGAAAACTGTCCTGTGCCTTCTCTTTTGAGGCTACACACTTAGACATACACGCAACATGAAAGCTTTTCGACTTACAACGTGTTGTTTAGGAAAAACAAGATAATTTCGCACGATGCGGGATTTCCTTAAAACGTGATTTTCTGAAAAATTTTGACGAAAGAAAATTCTCCTTTTGGTTCTCTTTAGATGCTACATGTTAAGACGTACACGCCACAACAATTCTTTTCGAGATACAACGTGTAGTTTTGGAGATACAAGCTAATTTTGTACTATGCATTATTTCTTCTCGTAAAGAGTTTCCAATGCGTACGTATATGTCTTTACTCTGCAAAACTGTATTTCCTTATGAAGTGGTATTCTTACATATCCTTTCGAGAGAAAACTGTCCTGTGCCTTCTCTTTTGAGGCTACACACTTAGGCATACACGCAACATGAAAGCTTTTCGACTTACAACGTGTTGTTTAGGAAAAACAAGATAATTTCGCACGATGCGGGATTTCCTTAAAACGTGATTTTCTGAAAAATTTTGACGAAAGAAAATTCTCCTTTTGGTTCTCTTTAGATGCTACATGTTAAGACGTACACGCCACAACAATTCTTTTCGAGATACAACGTGTAGTTTTGGAGATACAAGCTAATTTTGTACTATGCGTTATTTCTTCTCGTAAAGAGTTTCCAATGCGTACGTATATGTCTTTACTCTGCAAAACTGTATTTCCTTATGAAGTGGTATTCTTACATATCCTTTCGAGAGAAAACTGTCCTGTGCCTTCTCTTTTGAGGCTACACACTTAGGCATACACGGAACATGAAAGCTTTTCGACTCACAACGTGTTGTTTAGGAAAAACAAGATAATTTCGCACGATGCGGGATTTCCTTAAAACGTGATTTTCTGAAAAATTTTGACGAAAGAAAATTCTCCTTTTGGTTCTCTTTAGATGCTACATGTTAAGACGTACACGCCACAACAATTCTTTTCGAGATACAACGTGTAGTTTTGGAGATACAAGCTAATTTTGTACTATGCGTTATTTCTTCTCGTAAAGAGTTTCCAATGCGTACGTATATGTCTTTACTCTGCAAAACTGTATTTCCTTATGAAGTGGTATTCTTACATATCCTTTCGAGAGAAAACTGTCCTGTGCCTTCTCTTTTGAGGCTACACACTTAGACAAACACGCAACATGAAAGCTTTTCGACTTAAAACGTGTTGTTTAGGAAAAACAAGATAATTTCGCACGATGCGGGATTTCCTTAAAACGTGATTTTCTAAAAAATTTCTAAAAGGAGAAAGAAAATTCTCCTTTTGGTTCTCTTTAGATGCTACATGTTAAGACGTACACGCCACAACAATTCTTTTCGAGATACAACGTGTAGTTTTGGAGATACAAGCTAATTTTGTACTATGCGTTATTTCTTCTCGTAAAGAGTTTCCAATGCGTACGTATATGTCTTTACTCTGCAAAACTGTATTTCCTTATGAAGTGGTATTCTTACATATCCTTTCGAGAGAAAACTGTCCTGTGCCTTCTCTTTTGAGGCTACACACTTAGACATACACGCAACATGAAAGCTTTTCGACTTACAACGTGTTGTTTAGGAAAAACAAGATAATTTCGCACGATGCGGGATTTCCTTAAAACGTGATTTTCTGAAAAATTTTGACGAAAGAAAATTCTCCTTTTGGTTCTCTTTAGATGCTACATGTTAAGACGTACACGCCACAACAATTCTTTTCGAGATACAACGTGTAGTTTTGGAGATACAAGCTAATTTTGTACTATGCGTTATTTCTTCTCGTAAAGAGTTTCCAATGCGTACGTATATGTCTTTACTCTGCAAAACTGTATTTCCTTATGAAGTGGTATTCTTACATATCCTTTCGAGAGAAAACTGTCCTGTGCCTTCTCTTTTGAGGCTACACACTTAGACATACACGCAACATGAAAGCTTTTCGACTTACAACGTGTTGTTTAGGAAAAACAAGATAATTTCGCACGATGCGGGATTTCCTTAAAACGTGATTTTCTGAAAAATTTTGACGAAAGAAAATTCTCCTTTTGGTTCTCTTTAGATGCTACATGTTAAGACGTACACGCCACAACAATTCTTTTCGAGATACAACGTGTAGTTTTGGAGATACCAGCTAATTTTGTACTATGCGTTATTTCTTCTCGTAAAGAGTTTCCAATGCGTACGTATATGTCTTTACTCTGCAAAACTGTATTTCCTTATGAAGTGGTATTCTTACATATCCTTTCGAGAGAAAACTGTCCTGTGCCTTCTCTTTTGAGGCTACACACTTAGGCATATACGCAACATGAAAGCTTTTCGACTTACAACGTGTTGTTTAGGAAAAACAAGGTAATTTCGCACGATGCGGGGTTTCCTTAAAACGTGATTTTCTGAAAAATTTTGACGAAAGAAAATTCTCCTTTGGTTCTCTTTAGATGCTACATGTTAAGACGTAAACGCCACAACAATTCTTTTCGAGATACAACGTGTAGTTTTGGAGATACAAGCTAATTTTGTACTATGCGTTATTTCTTCTCGTAAAGAGTTTCCAATGCGTACGTATATGTCTTTATTCTGCAAAACTGTATTTCCTTATGAAGTGGTATTCTTACATATCCTTTCGAGAGAAAACTGTCCTGTGCCTTCTCTTTTGAGGCTACACACTTAGACATACACGCAACATGAAAGCTTTTCGACTTACAACGTGTTGTTTAGGAAAAACAAGATAATTTCGCACGATGCGCGATTTCCTTAAAACGTGATTTTCTGAAAAATTTTGACGAAAGAAAATTCTCCTTTTGGTTCTCTTTAGATGCTACATGTTAAGACGTACACGCCACAACAATTCTTTTCGAGATACAACGTGTAGTTTTGGAGATACAAGCTAATTTTGTACTATGCGTTATTTCTTCTAGTAAAGAGTTTCCAATGCGTACGTATATGTCTTTACTCTGCAAAACTGTATTTCCTTATGAAGTGGTATTCTTACATATCCTTTCGAGAAAAAACTGTCCTGTGCCTTCTCTTTTGAGGCTACACACTTAGACATACACGCAACATGAAAGCTTTTCGACTTACAACGTGTTGTTTAGGAAAAACAAGATAATTTCGCACGATGCGGGATTTCCTTAAAACGTGATTTTCTGAAAAATTTTGACGAAAGAAAATTCTCCTTTTGGTTCTCTTTAGATGCTACATGTTAAGACGTACACGCCACAACAATTCTTTTCGAGATACAACGTGTAGTTTTGGAGATACAAGCTAATTTTGTACTATGCGTTATTTCTTCTCGTAAAGAGTTTCCAATGCGTACGTATATGTCTTTACTCTGCAAAACTGTATTTCCTTATGAAGTGGTATTCTTACATATCCTTTCGAGAGAAAACTGTCCTGTGCCTTCTCTTTTGAGGCTACACACTTAGACATACACGCAACATGAAAGCTTTTCGACTTACAACGTGTTGTTTAGGAAAAACAAGATAATTTCGCACGATGCGGGATTTCCTTAAAACGTGATTTTCTGAAAAATTTTGACGAAAGAAAATTCTCCTTTTGGTTCTCTTTAGATGCTACATGTTAAGACGTACACGCCACAACAATTCTTTTCGAGATACAACGTGTAGTTTTGGAGATACAAGCTAATTTTGTACTATGCGTTATTTCTTCTCGTAAAGAGTTTCCAATGCGTACGTATATGTCTTTACTCTGCAAAACTGTATTTCCTTATGAAGTGGTATTCTTACATATCCTTTCTAGAGAAAACTGTCCTGTGCCTTCTCTTTTGAGGCTACACACTTAGACATACACGCAACATGAAAGCTTTTCGACTTACAACGTGTTGTTTAGGAAAAACAAGATAATTTCGCACGATGCGGGATTTCCTTAAAACGTGATTTTCTGAAAAATTTTGACGAAAGAAAATTCTCCTTTTGGTTCTCTTTAGATGCTACATGTTAAGACGTACACGCCACAACAATTCTTTTCGAGATACAACGTGTAGTTTTGGAGATACAAGCTAATTTTGTACTATGCGTTATTTCTTCTCGTAAAGAGTTTCCAATGCGTACGTATATGTCTTTACTCTGCAAAACTGTATTTCCTTATGAAGTGGTATTCTTACATATCCTTTCTAGAGAAAACTGTCCTGTGCCTTCTCTTTTGAGGCTACACACTTAGACATACACGCAACATGAAAGCTTTTCGACTTACAACGTGTTGTTTAGGAAAAACAAGATAATTTCGCACGATGCGGGATTTCCTTAAAACGTGATTTTCTGAAAAATTTTGACGAAAGAAAATTCTCCTTTTGGTTCTCTTTAGATGCTACATGTTAAGACGTACACGCCACAACAATTCTTTTCGAGATACAACGTGTAGTTTTGGAGATACAAGCTAATTTTGTACTATGCGTTATTTCTTCTCGTAAAGAGTTTCCAATGCGTACGTATATGTCTTTACTCTGCAAAACTGTATTTCCTTATGAAGTGGTATTCTTACATATCCTTTCGAGAGAAAACTGTCCTGTGCCTTCTCTTTTGAGGCTACACACTTAGACATATACGCCACATGAAAGCTTTTCGACTTACAACGTGTTGTTTAGGAAAAACAAGATAATTTCGCACGATGCGGGGTTTCCTTAAAACGTGATTTTCTGAAAAATTTTGACGAAAGAAAATTCTCCTTTTGGTTCTCTTTAGATGCTACATGTTAAGACGTAAACGCCACAACAATTCTTTTCGAGATACAACATGTAGTTTTGGAGATACAAGCTAATTTTGTACTATGCGTTATTTCTTCTCGTAAAGAGTTTCCAATGCGTACGTATATGTCTTTATTCTGCAAAACTGTATTTCCTTATGAAGTGGTATTCTTACATATCCTTTCGAGAGAAAACTGTCCTGTGCCTTCTCTTTTGAGGCTACACACTTAGACATACACGCAACATGAAAGCTTTTCGACTTACAACGTGTTGTTTAGGAAAAACAAGATAATTTCGCACGATGCGGGATTTCCTTAAAACGTGATTTTCTGAAAAATTTTGACGAAAGAAAATTCTCCTTTTGGTTCTCTTTAGATGCTACATGTTAAGACGTACACGCCACAACAATTCTTTTCGAGATACAACGTGTAGTTTTGGAGATACAAGCTAATTTTGTACTATGCGTTATTTCTTCTCGTAAAGAGTTTCCAATGCGTACGTATATGTCTTTACTCTGCAAAACTGTATTTCCTTATGAAGTGGTATTCTTACATATCCTTTCGAGAAAAAACTGTCCTGTGCCTTCTCTTTTGAGGCTACACACTTAGACATACACGCAACATGAAAGCTTTTCGACTTACAACGTGTTGTTTAGGAAAAACAAGATAATTTCGCACGATGCGGGATTTCCTTAAAACGTGATTTTCTGAAAAATTTTGACGAAAGAAAATTCTCCTTTTGGTTCTCTTTAGATGCTACATGTTAAGACGTACACGCCACAACAATTCTTTTCGAGATACAACGTGTAGTTTTGGAGATACCAGCTAATTTTGTACTATGCGTTATTTCTTCTCGTAAAGAGTTTCCAATGCGTACGTATATGTCTTTACTCTGCAAAACTGTATTTCCTTATGAAGTGGTATTCTTACATATCCTTTCGAGAGAAAACTGTCCTGTGCCTTCTCTTTTGAGGCTACACACTTAGGCATATACGCAACATGAAAGCTTTTCGACTTACAACGTGTTGTTTAGGAAAAACAAGGTAATTTCGCACGATGCGGGGTTTCCTTAAAACGTGATTTTCTGAAAAATTTTGACGAAAGAAAATTCTCCTTTGGTTCTCTTTAGATGCTACATGTTAAGACGTAAACGCCACAACAATTCTTTTCGAGATACAACGTGTAGTTTTGGAGATACAAGCTAATTTTGTACTATGCGTTATTTCTTCTCATAAAGAGTTTCCAATGCGTACGTATATGTCTTTATTCTGCAAAACTGTATTTCCTTATGAAGTGGTATTCTTACATATCCTTTCGAGAGAAAACTGTCCTGTGCCTTCTCTTTTGAGGCTACACACTTAGACATACACGCAACATGAAAGCTTTTCGACTTACAACGTGTTGTTTAGGAAAAACAAGATAATTTCGCACGATGCGCGGTTTCCTTAAAACGTGATTTTCTGAAAAATTTTGACGAAAGAAAATTCTCCTTTTGGTTCTCTTTAGATGCTACATGTTAAGACGTACACGCCACAACAATTCTTTTCGAGATACAACGTGTAGTTTTGGAGATACAAGCTAATTTTGTACTATGCGTTATTTCTTCTCGTAAAGAGTTTCCAATGCGTACGTATATGTCTTTACTCTGCAAAACTGTATTTCCTTATGAAGTGGTATTCTTACATATCCTTTCGAGAGAAAACTGTCCTGTGCCTTCTCTTTTGAGGCTACACACTTAGACATACACGCAACATGAAAGCTTTTCGACTTACAACGTGTTGTTTAGGAAAAACAAGATAATTTCGCACGATGCGGGATTTCCTTAAAACGTGATTTTCTGAAAAATTTTGACGAAAGAAAATTCTCCTTTTGGTTCTCTTTAGATGCTACATGTTAAGACGTACACGCCACAACAATTCTTTTCGAGATACAACGTGTAGTTTTGGAGATACAAGCTAATTTTGTACTATGCGTTATTTCTTCTCGTAAAGAGTTTCCAATGCGTACGTATATGTCTTTACTCTGCAAAACTGTATTTCCTTATGAAGTGGTATTCTTACATATCCTTTCGAGAGAAAACTGTCCTGTGCCTTCTCTTTTGAGGCTACACACTTAGACATACACGCAACATGAAAGCTTTTCGACTTACAACGTGTTGTTTAGGAAAAACAAGATAATTTCGCACGATGCGGGATTTCCTTAAAACGTGATTTTCTGAAAAATTTTGACGAAAGAAAATTCTCCTTTTGGTTCTCTTTAGATGCTACATGTTAAGACGTACACGCCACAACAATTCTTTTCGAGATACAACGTGTAGTTTTGGAGATACAAGCTAATTTTGAACTATGCGTTATTTCTTCTCGTAAAGAGTTTCCAATGCGTACATATATGTCTTTACTCTGCAAAACTGTATTTCCTTATGAAGTGGTATTCTTACATATCCTTTCGAGAGAAAACTGTCCTGTGCCTTCTCTTTTGAGGCTACACACTTAGACATACACGCAACATGAAAGCTTTTCGACTTACAATGTGTTGTTTAGAAAAACCAAGATAATTTCGCACGATGCGGGATTTCCTTAAAACGTGATTTTCTGAAAAATTTTGACGAAAGAAAATTCTCCTTTTGGTTCTCTTTAGATGCTACATGTTAAGACGTACACGCCACAGCAATTCTTTTCGAGATACAACGTGTAGTTTTGGAGATACAAGCTAATTTTGTACTATGCGTTCTTTCTTCTCGTAAAGAGTTTCCAATGCGTACATATATGTCTTTACTCTGCAAAACTGTATTTCCTTATGAAGTGGTATTCTTACATATCCTTTCGAGAGAAAACTGTCCTGTGCCTTCTCTTTTGAGGCTACACACTTAGACATACACGCAACATGAAAGCTTTTCGACTTACAACGTGTTGTTTAGGAAAAACAAGATAATTTCGCACGATGCGGGATTTCCTTAAAACGTGATTTTCTGAAAAATTTTGACGAAAGAAAATTCTCCTTTTGGTTCTCTTTAGATGCTACATGTTAAGACGTACACGCCACAACAATTCTTTTCGAGATACAACGTGTAGTTTTGGAGATACAAGCTAATTTTGTACTATGCGTTATTTCTTCTCGTAAAGAGTTTCCAATGCGTACGTATATGTCTTTACTCTGCAAAACTGTATTTCCTTATGAAGTGGTATTCTTACATATCCTTTCGAGAGAAAACTGTCCTGTGCCTTCTCTTTTGAGGCTACACACTTAGACATACACGCAACATGAAAGCTTTTCGACTTACAACGTGTTGTTTAGGAAAAACAAGATAATTTCGCACGATGCGGGATTTCCTTAAAACGTGATTTTCTGAAAAATTTTGACGAAAGAAAATTCTCCTTTTGGTTCTCTTTAGATGCTACATGTTAAGACGTACACGCCACAACAATTCTTTTCGAGATACAACGTGTAGTTTTGGAGATACAAGCTAATTTTGTACTATGCGTTATTTCTTCTCGTAAAGAGTTTCCAATGCGTACGTATATGTCTTTACTCTGCAAAACTGTATTTCCTTATGAAGTGGTATTCTTACATATCCTTTCGAGAGAAAACTGTCCTGTGCCTTCTCTTTTGAGGCTACACACTTAGACATACACGCAACATGAAAGCTTTTCGACTTACAACGTGTTGTTTAGGAAAAACAAGATAATTTCGCACGATGCGGGATTTCCTTAAAACGTGATTTTCTGAAAAATTTTGACGAAAGAAAATTCTCCTTTTGGTTCTCTTTAGATGCTACATGTTAAGACGTACACGCCACAACAATTCTTTTCGAGATACAACGTGTAGTTTTGGAGATACAAGCTAATTTTGTACTATGCGTTATTTCTTCTCATAAAGAGTTTCCAATGCGTACGTATATGTCTTTACTCTGCAAAACTGTATTTCCTTATGAAGTGGTATTCTTACATATCCTTTCGAGAGAAAACTGTCCTGTGCCTTCTCTTTTGAGGCTACACACTTAGACATACACGCAACATGAAAGCTTTTCGACTTACAACGTGTTGTTTAGGAAAAACAAGATAATTTCGCACGATGCGGGATTTCCTTAAAACGTGATTTTCTGAAAAAATTTGACGAAAGAAAATTCTCCTTTTGGTTCTCTTTAGATGCTACATGTTAAGACGTCCACGCCACAACAATTCTTTTCGAGATACAACGTGTAGTTTTGGAGATACAAGCTAATTTTGTACTATGCGTTATTTCTTCTCGTAAAGAGTTTCCAATGCGTACGTATATGTCTTTACTCTGCAAAACTGTATTTCCTTATGAAGTGGTATTCTTACATATCCTTTCGAGAGAAAACTGTCCTGTGCCTTCTCTTTTGAGGCTACACACTTAGGCATACACGCAACATGAAAGCTTTTCGACTTACAACGTGTTGTTTAGGAAAAACAAGATAATTTCGCACGATGCGGGATTTCCTTAAAACGTGATTTTCTGAAAAATTTTGACGAAAGAAAATTCTCCTTTTGGTTCTCTTTAGATGCTACATGTTAAGACGTCCACGCCACAACAATTCTTTTCGAGATACAACGTGTAGTTTTGGAGATACAAACTAATTTTGTACTATGCGTTATTTCTTCTCGTAAAGAGTTTCCAATGCGTACGTATATGTCTTTACTCTGCAAAACTGTATTTCCTTATGAAGTGGTATTCTTACATATCCTTTCGAGAGAAAACTGTCATGTGCCTTCACTTTTGAGGCTACACACTTAGACATACACGCAACATGAAAGCTTTTCGACTTACAACGTGTTGTTTAGGAAAAACAAGATAATTTCGCACGATGCGGGATTTCCTTAAAACGTGATTTTCTGAAAAATTTTGACGAAAGAAAATTCTCCTTTTGGTTCTCTTTAGATGCTACATGTTAAGACGTACACGCCACAACAATTCTTTTCGAGATACAACGTGTAGTTTTGGAGATACAAGCTAATTTTGTACTATGCGTTATTTCTTCTCGTAAAGAGTTTCCAATGCGTACGTATATGTCTTTACTCTGCAAAACTGTATTTCCTTATGAAGTGGTATTCTTACATATCCTTTCGAGAGAAAACTGTCCTGTGCCTTCTCTTTTGAGGCTACACACTTAGACATACACGCAACATGAAAGCTTTTCGACTTACAACGTGTTGTTTAGGAAAAACAAGATAATTTCGCACGATGCGGGATTTCCTTAAAACGTGATTTTCTGAAAAATTTTGACGAAAGAAAATTCTCCTTTTGGTTCTCTTTAGATGCTACATGTTAAGACGTACACGCCACAACAATTCTTTTCGAGATACAACGTGTAGTTTTGGAGATACAAGCTAATTTTGTACTATGCGTTATTTCTTCTCGTAAAGAGTTTCCAATGCGTACGTATATGTCTTTACTCTGCAAAACTGTATTTCCTTATGAAGTGGTATTCTTACATATCCTTTCGAGAGAAAACTGTCCTGTGCCTTCTCTTTTGAGGCTACACACTTAGGCATACACGCAACATGAAAGCTTTTCGACTTACAACGTGTTGTTTAGGAAAAACAAGATAATTTCGCACGATGCGGGATTTCCTTAAAACGTGATTTTCTGAAAAATTTTGACGAAAGAAAATTCTCCTTTTGGTTCTCTTTAGATGCTACATGTTAAGACGTACACGCCACAACAATTCTTTTCGAGATACAACGTGTAGTTTTGGAGATACAAGCTAATTTTGTACTATGCGTTATTTCTTCTCGTAAAGAGTTTCCAATGCGTACGTATATGTCTTTACTCTGCAAAACTGTATTTCCTTATGAAGTGGTATTCTTACATATCCTTTCGAGAGAAAACTGTCCTGTGCCTTCTCTTTTGAGGCTACACACTTAGGCATACACGGAACATGAAAGCTTTTCGACTCACAACGTGTTGTTTAGGAAAAACAAGATAATTTCGCACGATGCGGGATTTCCTTAAAACGTGATTTTCTGAAAAATTTTGACGAAAGAAAATTCTCCTTTTGGTTCTCTTTAGATGCTACATGTTAAGACGTACACGCCACAACAATTCTTTTCGAGATACAACGTGTAGTTTTGGAGATACAAGCTAATTTTGTACTATGCGTTATTTCTTCTCGTAAAGAGTTTCCAATGCGTACGTATATGTCTTTACTCTGCAAAACTGTATTTCCTTATGAAGTGGTATTCTTACATATCCTTTCGAGAGAAAACTGTCCTGTGCCTTCTCTTTTGAGGCTACACACTTAGACAAACACGCAACATGAAAGCTTTTCGACTTAAAACGTGTTGTTTAGGAAAAACAAGATAATTTCGCACGATGCGGGATTTCCTTAAAACGTGATTTTCTAAAAAATTTCTAAAAGGAGAAAGAAAATTCTCCTTTTGGTTCTCTTTAGATGCTACATGTTAAGACGTACACGCCACAACAATTCTTTTCGAGATACAACGTGTAGTTTTGGAGATACAAGCTAATTTTGTACTATGCGTTATTTCTTCTCGTAAAGAGTTTCCAATGCGTACGTATATGTCTTTACTCTGCAAAACTGTATTTCCTTATGAAGTGGTATTCTTACATATCCTTTCGAGAGAAAACTGTCCTGTGCCTTCTCTTTTGAGGCTACACACTTAGACATACACGCAACATGAAAGCTTTTCGACTTACAACGTGTTGTTTAGGAAAAACAAGATAATTTCGCACGATGCGGGATTTCCTTAAAACGTGATTTTCTGAAAAATTTTGACGAAAGAAAATTCTCCTTTTGGTTCTCTTTAGATGCTACATGTTAAGACGTACACGCCACAACAATTCTTTTCGAGATACAACGTGTAGTTTTGGAGATACAAGCTAATTTTGTACTATGCGTTATTTCTTCTCGTAAAGAGTTTCCAATGCGTACGTATATGTCTTTACTCTGCAAAACTGTATTTCCTTATGAAGTGGTATTCTTACATATCCTTTCGAGAGAAAACTGTCCTGTGCCTTCTCTTTTGTGGCTACACACTTAGACAAACACGCAACATGAAAGCTTTTCGACTTACAACTTGTTGTTTAGGAAAAACAAGATAATTTCGCACGATGCGGGATTTCCTTAAAACGTGATTTTCTAAAAAATTTTGACGAAAGAAAATTCTCCTTTTGGTTCTCTTTAGATGCTACATGTTAAGACGTACACGCCACAACAATTCTTTTCGAGATACAACGTGTAGTTTTGGAGATACAAGCTAATTTTGTACTATGCGTTATTTCTTCTCGTAAAGAGTTTCCAATGCGTACGTATATGTCTTTACTCTGCAAAACTGTATTTCCTTATGAAGTGGTATTCTTACATATCCTTTCGAGAGAAAACTGTCCTGTGCCTTCTCTTTTGAGGCTACACACTTAGACATACACGCAACATGAAAGCTTTTCGACTTACAACGTGTTGTTTAGGAAAAACAAGATAATTTCGCACGATGCGGGATTTCCTTAAAACGTGATTTTCTGAAAAATTTTGACGAAAGAAAATTCTCCTTTTGGTTCTCTTTAGATGCTACATGTTAAGACGTACACGCCACAACAATTCTTTTCGAGATACAACGTGTAGTTTTGGAGATACCAGCTAATTTTGTACTATGCGTTATTTCTTCTCGTAAAGAGTTTCCAATGCGTACGTATATGTCTTTACTCTGCAAAACTGTATTTCCTTATGAAGTGGTATTCTTACATATCCTTTCGAGAGAAAACTGTCCTGTGCCTTCTCTTTTGAGGCTACACACTTAGGCATATACGCAACATGAAAGCTTTTCGACTTACAACGTGTTGTTTAGGAAAAACAAGGTAATTTCGCACGATGCGGGGTTTCCTTAAAACGTGATTTTCTGAAAAATTTTGACGAAAGAAAATTCTCCTTTGGTTCTCTTTAGATGCTACATGTTAAGACGTAAACGCCACAACAATTCTTTTCGAGATACAACGTGTAGTTTTGGAGATACAAGCTAATTTTGTACTATGCGTTATTTCTTCTCGTAAAGAGTTTCCAATGCGTACGTATATGTCTTTATTCTGCAAAACTGTATTTCCTTATGAAGTGGTATTCTTACATATCCTTTCGAGAGAAAACTGTCCTGTGCCTTCTCTTTTGAGGCTACACACTTAGACATACACGCAACATGAAAGCTTTTCGACTTACAACGTGTTGTTTAGGAAAAACAAGATAATTTCGCACGATGCGCGATTTCCTTAAAACGTGATTTTCTGAAAAATTTTGACGAAAGAAAATTCTCCTTTTGGTTCTCTTTAGATGCTACATGTTAAGACGTACACGCCACAACAATTCTTTTCGAGATACAACGTGTAGTTTTGGAGATACAAGCTAATTTTGTACTATGCGTTATTTCTTCTCGTAAAGAGTTTCCAATGCGTACGTATATGTCTTTACTCTGCAAAACTGTATTTCCTTATGAAGTGGTATTCTTACATATCCTTTCGAGAGAAAACTGTCCTGTGCCTTCTCTTTTGAGGCTACACACTTAGACATACACGCAACATGAAAGCTTTTCGACTTACAACGTGTTGTTTAGGAAAAACAAGATAATTTCGCACGATGCGGGATTTCCTTAAAACGTGATTTTCTGAAAAATTTTGACGAAAGAAAATTCTCCTTTTGGTTCTCTTTAGATGCTACATGTTAAGACGTACACGCCACAACAATTCTTTTCGAGATACAACGTGTAGTTTTGGAGATACAAGCTAATTTTGTACTATGCGTTATTTCTTCTCGTAAAGAGTTTCCAATGCGTACGTATATGTCTTTACTCTGCAAAACTGTATTTCCTTATGAAGTGGTATTCTTACATATCCTTTCGAGAGAAAACTGTCCTGTGCCTTCTCTTTTGAGGCTACACACTTAGACATACACGCAACATGAAAGCTTTTCGACTTACAACGTGTTGTTTAGGAAAAACAAGATAATTTCGCACGATGCGGGATTTCCTTAAAACGTGATTTTCTGAAAAATTTTGACGAAAGAAAATTCTCCTTTTGATTCTCTTTAGATGCTACATGTTAAGACGTACACGCCACAACAATTCTTTTCGAGATACAACGTGTAGTTTTGGAGATACAAGCTAATTTTGAACTATGCGTTATTTCTTCTCGTAAAGAGTTTCCAATGCGTACATATATGTCTTTACTCTGCAAAACTGTATTTCCTTATGAAGTGGTATTCTTACATATCCTTTCGAGAGAAAACTGTCCTGTGCCTTCTCTTTTGAGGCTACACACTTAGACATACACGCAACATGAAAGCTTTTCGACTTACAATGTGTTGTTTAGAAAAACCAAGATAATTTCGCACGATGCGGGATTTCCTTAAAACGTGATTTTCTGAAAAATTTTGACGAAAGAAAATTCTCCTTTTGGTTCTCTTTAGATGCTACATGTTAAGACGTACACGCCACAGCAATTCTTTTCGAGATACAACGTGTAGTTTTGGAGATACAAGCTAATTTTGTACTATGCGTTCTTTCTTCTCGTAAAGAGTTTCCAATGCGTACATATATGTCTTTACTCTGCAAAACTGTATTTCCTTATGAAGTGGTATTCTTACATATCCTTTCGAGAGAAAACTGTCCTGTGCCTTCTCTTTTGAGGCTACACACTTAGACATACACGCAACATGAAAGCTTTTCGACTTACAACGTGTTGTTTAGGAAAAACAAGATAATTTCGCACGATGCGGGATTTCCTTAAAACGTGATTTTCTGAAAAATTTTGACGAAAGAAAATTCTCCTTTTGGTTCTCTTTAGATGCTACATGTTAAGACGTACACGCCACAACAATTCTTTTCGAGATACAACGTGTAGTTTTGGAGATACAAGCTAATTTTGTACTATGCTTTATTTCTTCTCGTAAAGAGTTTCCAATGCGTACGTATATGTCTTTACTCTGCAAAACTGTATTTCCTTATGAAGTGGTATTCTTACATATCCTTTCGAGAGAAAACTGTCCTGTGCCTTCTCTTTTGAGGCTACACACTTAGACATACACGCAACATGAAAGCTTTTCGACTTACAACGTGTTGTTTAGGAAAAACAAGATAATTTCGCACGATGCGGGATTTCCTTAAAACGTGATTTTCTGAAAAATTTTGACGAAAGAAAATTCTCCTTTTGGTTCTCTTTAGATGCTACATGTTAAGACGTACACGCCACAACAATTCTTTTCGAGATACAACGTGTAGTTTTGGAGATACAAGCTAATTTTGTACTATGCGTTATTTCTTCTCGTAAAGAGTTTCCAATGCGTACGTATATGTCTTTACTCTGCAAAACTGTATTTCCTTATGAAGTGGTATTCTTACATATCCTTTCGAGAGAAAACTGTCCTGTGCCTTCTCTTTTGAGGCTACACACTTAGACATACACGCAACATGAAAGCTTTTCGACTTACAACGTGTTGTTTAGGAAAAACAAGATAATTTCGCACGATGCGGGATTTCCTTAAAATGTGATTTTCTGAAAAATTTTGACGAAAGAAAATTCTCCTTTTGGTTCTCTTTAGATGCTACATGTTAAGACGTACACGCCACAACAATTCTTTTCGAGATACAACGTGTAGTTTTGGAGATACAAGCTAATTTTGTACTATGCGTTATTTCTTCTCGTAAAGAGTTTCCAATGCGTACGTATATGTCTTTACTCTGCAAAACTGTATTTCCTTATGAAGTGGTATTCTTACATATCCTTTCGAGAGAAAACTGTCCTGTGCCTTCTCTTTTGAGGCTACACACTTAGACATACACGCAACATGAAAGCTTTTCGACTTACAACGTGTTGTTTAGGAAAAACAAGATAATTTCGCACGATGCGGGATTTCCTTAAAACGTGATTTTCTGAAAAAATTTGACGAAAGAAAATTCTCCTTTTGGTTCTCTTTAGATGCTACATGTTAAGACGTCCACGCCACAACAATTCTTTTCGAGATACAACGTGTAGTTTTGGAGATACAAGCTAATTTTGTACTATGCGTTATTTCTTCTCGTAAAGAGTTTCCAATGCGTACGTATATGTCTTTACTCTGCAAAACTGTATTTCCTTATGAAGTGGTATTCTTACATATCCTTTCGAGAGAAAACTGTCCTGTGCCTTCTCTTTTGAGGCTACACACTTAGGCATACACGCAACATGAAAGCTTTTCGACTTACAACGTGTTGTTTAGGAAAAACAAGATAATTTCGCACGATGCGGGATTTCCTTAAAACGTGATTTTCTGAAAAATTTTGACGAAAGAAAATTCTCCTTTTGGTTCTCTTTAGATGCTACATGTTAAGACGTCCACGCCACAACAATTCTTTTCGAGATACAACGTGTAGTTTTGGAGATACAAACTAATTTTGTACTATGCGTTATTTCTTCTCGTAAAGAGTTTCCAATGCGTACGTATATGTCTTTACTCTGCAAAACTGTATTTCCTTATGAAGTGGTATTCTTACATATCCTTTCGAGAGAAAACTGTCTTGTGCCTTCACTTTTGAGGCTACACACTTAGACATACACGCAACATGAAAGCTTTTCGACTTACAACGTGTTGTTTAGGAAAAACAAGATAATTTCGCACGATGCGGGATTTCCTTAAAACGTGATTTTCTGAAAAATTTTGACGAAAGAAAATTCTCCTTTTGGTTCTCTTTAGATGCTACATGTTAAGACGTACACGCCACAACAATTCTTTTCGAGATACAACGTGTAGTTTTGGAGATACAAGCTAATTTTGTACTATGCGTTATTTCTTCTCGTAAAGAGTTTCCAATGCGTACGTATATGTCTTTACTCTGCAAAACTGTATTTCCTTATGAAGTGGTATTCTTACATATCCTTTCGAGAGAAAACTGTCCTGTGCCTTCTCTTTTGAGGCTACACACTTAGACATACACGCAACATGAAAGCTTTTCGACTTACAACGTGTTGTTTAGGAAAAACAAGATAATTTCGCACGATGCGGGATTTCCTTAAAACGTGATTTTCTGAAAAATTTTGACGAAAGAAAATTCTCCTTTTGGTTCTCTTTAGATGCTACATGTTAAGACGTACACGCCACAACAATTCTTTTCGAGATACAACGTGTAGTTTTGGAGATACAAGCTAATTTTGTACTATGCGTTATTTCTTCTCGTAAAGAGTTTCCAATGCGTACGTATATGTCTTTACTCTGCAAAACTGTATTTCCTTATGAAGTGGTATTCTTACATATCCTTTCGAGAGAAAACTGTCCTGTGCCTTCTCTTTTGAGGCTACACACTTAGACATACACGCAACATGAAAGCTTTTCGACTTACAACGTGTTGTTTAGGAAAAACAAGATAATTTCGCACGATGCGGGATTTCCTTAAAACGTGATTTTCTGAAAAATTTTGACGAAAGAAAATTCTCCTTTTGGTTCTCTTTAGATGCTACATGTTAAGACGTACACGCCACAACAATTCTTTTCGAGATACAACGTGTAGTTTTGGAGATACAAGCTAATTTTGTACTATGCGTTATTTCTTCTCCTAAAGAGTTTCCAATGCGTACGTATATGTCTTTACTCTGCAAAACTGTATTTCCTTATGAAGTGGTATTCTTACATATCCTTTCGAGAGAAAACTGTCCTGTGCCTTCTCTTTTGAGGCTACACACTTAGACATACACGCAACATGAAAGCTTTTCGACTTACAACGTGTTGTTTAGGAAAAACAAGATAATTTCGCACGATGCGGGATTTCCTTAAAACGTGATTTTCTGAAAAATTTTGACGAAAGAAAATTCTCCTTTTGGTTCTCTTTAGATGCTACATGTTAAGACGTACACGCCACAACAATTCTTTTTGAGATACAACGTGTAGTTTTGGAGATACAAGCTAATTTTGTACTATGCGTTATTTCTTCTCCTAAAGAGTTTCCAATGCGTACGTATATGTCTTTACTCTGCAAAACTGTATTTCCTTATGAAGTGGTATTCTTACATATCCTTTCGAGAGAAAACTGTCCTGTGCCTTCTCTTTTGAGGCTACACACTTAGACATACACGCAACATGAAAGCTTTTCGACTTACAACGTGTTGTTTAGGAAAAACAAGATAATTTCGCACGATGCGGGATTTCCTTAAAACGTGATTTTCTGAAAAATTTTGACGAAAGAAAATTCTCCTTTTGGTTCTCTTTAGATGCTACATGTTAAGACGTACACGCCACAACAATTCTTTTCGAGATACAACGTGTAGTTTTGGAGATACAAGCTAATTTTGTACTATGCGTTATTTCTTCTCGTAAAGAGTTTCCAATGCGTACGTATATGTCTTTACTCTGCAAAACTGTATTTCCTTATGAAGTGGTATTCTTACATATCCTTTCGAGAGAAAACTGTCCTGTGCCTTCTCTTTTGAGGCTACACACTTAGGCATACACGCAACATGAAAGCTTTTCGACTTACAACGTGTTGTTTAGGAAAAACAAGATAATTTCGCACGATGCGGGATTTCCTTAAAACGTGATTTTCTGAAAAATTTTGACGAAAGAAAATTCTCCTTTTGGTTCTCTTTAGATGCTACATGTTAAGACGTCCACGCCACAACAATTCTTTTCGAGATACAACGTGTAGTTTTGGAGATACAAACTAATTTTGTACTATGCGTTATTTCTTCTCGTAAAGAGTTTCCAATGCGTACGTATATGTCTTTACTCTGCAAAACTGTATTTCCTTATGAAGTGGTATTCTTACATATCCTTTCGAGAGAAAACTGTCCTGTGCCTTCACTTTTGAGGCTACACACTTAGACATACACGCAACATGAAAGCTTTTCGACTTACAACGTGTTGTTTAGGAAAAACAAGATAATTTCGCACGATGCGGGATTTCCTTAAAACGTGATTTTCTGAAAAATTTTGACGAAAGAAAATTCTCCTTTTGGTTCTCCTTAGATGCTACATGTTAAGACGTACACGCCACAACAATTCTTTTCGAGATACAACGTGTAGTTTTGGAGATACAAGCTAATTTTGTACTATGCGTTATTTCTTCTCGTAAAGAGTTTCCAATGCGTACGTATATGTCTTTACTCTGCAAAACTGTATTTCCTTATGAAGTGGTATTGTTACATATCCTTTCGAGAGAAAACTGTCCTGTGCCTTCTCTTTTGAGGCTACACACTTAGACATACACGCAACATGAAAGCTTTTCGACTTACAACGTGTTGTTTAGGAAAAACAAGATAATTTCGCACGATGCGGGATTTCCTTAAAACGTGATTTTCTGAAAAATTTTGACGAAAGAAAATTCTCCTTTTGGTTCTCTTTAGATGCTACATGTTAAGACGTACACGCCACAACAATTCTTTTCGAGATACAACGTGTAGTTTTGGAGATACAAGCTAATTTTGTACTATGCGTTATTTCTTCTCCTAAAGAGTTTCCAATGCGTACGTATATGTCTTTACTCTGCAAAACTGTATTTCCTTATGAAGTGGTATTCTTACATATCCTTTCGAGAGAAAACTGTCCTGTGCCTTCTCTTTTGAGGCTACACACTTAGACATACACGCAACATGAAAGCTTTTCGACTTACAACGTGTTGTTTAGGAAAAACAAGATAATTTCGCACGATGCGGGATTTCCTTAAAACGTGATTTTCTGAAAAATTTTGACGAAAGAAAATTCTCCTTTTGGTTCTCTTTAGATGCTACATGTTAAGACGTACACGCCACAACAATTCTTTTCGAGATACAACGTGTAGTTTTGGAGATACAAGCTAATTTTGTACTATGCGTTATTTCTTCTCCTAAAGAGTTTCCAATGCGTACGTATATGTCTTTACTCTGCAAAACTGTATTTCCTTATGAAGTGGTATTCTTACATATCCTTTCGAGAGAAAACTGTCCTGTGCCTTCTCTTTTGAGGCTACACACTTAGACATACACGCAACATGAAAGCTTTTCGACTTACAACGTGTTGTTTAGGAAAAACAAGATAATTTCGCACGATGCGGGATTTCCTTAAAACGTGATTTTCTGAAAAATTTTGACGAAAGAAAATTCTCCTTTTGGTTCTCTTTAGATGCTACATGTTAAGACGTACACGCCACAACAATTCTTTTCGAGATACAACGTGTAGTTTTGGAGATACAAGCTAATTTTGTACTATGCGTTATTTCTTCTCGTAAAGAGTTTCCAATGCGTACGTATATGTCTTTACTCTGCAAAACTGTATTTCCTTATGAAGTGGTATTCTTACATATCCTTTCGAGAGAAAACTGTCCTGTGCCTTCTCTTTTGAGGCTACACACTTAGGCATACACGCAACATGAAAGCTTTTCGACTTACAACGTGTTGTTTAGGAAAAACAAGATAATTTCGCACGATGCGGGATTTCCTTAAAACGTGATTTTCTGAAAAATTTTGACGAAAGAAAATTCTCCTTTTGGTTCTCTTTAGATGCTACATGTTAAGACGTACACGCCACAACAATTCTTTTCGAGATACAACGTGTAGTTTTGGAGATACAAGCTAATTTTGTACTATGCGTTATTTCTTCTCGTAAAGAGTTTCCAATGCGTACGTATATGTCTTTACTCTGCAAAACTGTATTTCCTTATGAAGTGGTATTCTTACATATCCTTTCGAGAGAAAACTGTCCTGTGCCTTCTCTTTTGAGGCTACACACTTAGGCATACACGCAACATGAAAGCTTTTCGACTTACAACGTGTTGTTTAGGAAAAACAAGATAATTTCGCACGATGCGGGATTTCCTTAAAACGTGATTTTCTGAAAAATTTTGACGAAAGAAAATTCTCCTTTTGGTTCTCTTTAGATGCTACATGTTAAGACGTCCACGCCACAACAATTCTTTTCGAGATACAACGTGTAGTTTTGGAGATACAAGCTAATTTTGTACTATGCGTTATTTCTTCTCGTAAAGAGTTTCCAATGCGTATGTATATGTCTTTACTCTGCAAAACTGTATTTCCTTATGAAGTGGTATTCTTACATATCCTTTCGAGAGAAAACTGTCCTGTGCCTTCTCTTTTGAGGCTACACACTTAGGCATACACGCAACATGAAAGCTTTTCGACTCACAACGTGTTGTTTAGGAAAAACAAGATAATTTCGCACGATGCGGGATTTCCTTAAAACGTGATTTTCTGAAAAATTTTGACGAAAGAAAATTCTCCTTTTGGTTCTCTTTAGATGCTACATGTTAAGACGTACACGCCACAAGAATTCTTTTCGAGATACAACGTGTAGTTTTGGAGATACAAGCTAATTTTGTACGATGCGTTATTTCTTCTCGTAAAGAGTTTCCAATGCGTACGTATATGTCTTTACTCTGCAAAACTGTATTTCCTTATGAAGTGGTATT
Source organism: Apodemus sylvaticus (assembly GCF_947179515.1). Classification (NCBI taxonomy): domain Eukaryota; kingdom Metazoa; phylum Chordata; class Mammalia; order Rodentia; family Muridae; genus Apodemus; species Apodemus sylvaticus. The sequence continues at coordinate 2,890,080 of NW_026263270.1, forward strand.
CTTACATATCCTTTCGAGAGAAAACTGTCCTGTGCCTTCTCTTTTGAGGCTACACACTTAGACATACACGCAACATGAAAGCTTTTCGACTTACAACGTGTTGTTTAGGAAAAACAAGATAATTTCGCACGATGCGGGATTTCCTTAAAACGTGATTTTCTGAAAAATTTTGACGAAAGAAAATTCTCCTTTTGGTTCTCTTTAGATGCTACATGTTAAGACGTACACGCCACAACAATTCTTTTCGAGATACAACGTGTAGTTTTGGAGATACAAGCTAATTTTGTACTATGCGTTATTTCTTCTCGTAAAGAGTTTCCAATGCGTACATATATGTCTTTACTCTGCAAAACTGTATTTCCTTATGAAGTGGTATTCTTACATATCCTTTCGAGAGAAAACTGTCCTGTGCCTTCTCTTTTGAGGCTACACACTTAGACATACACGCAACATGAAAGCTTTTCGACTTACAACGTGTTGTTTAGGAAAAACAAGATAATTTCGCACGATGCGGGATTTCCTTAAAACGTGATTTTCTGAAAAATTTTGACGAAAGAAAATTCTCCTTTTGGTTCTCTTTAGATGCTACATGTTAAGACGTACACGCCACAACAATTCTTTTCGAGATACAACGTGTAGTTTTGGAGATACAAGCTAATTTTGTACTATGCGTTATTTCTTCTCGTAAAGAGTTTCCAATGCGTACGTATATGTCTTTACTCTGCAAAACTGTATTTCCTTATGAAGTGGTATTCTTACATATCCTTTCGAGAGAAAACTGTCCTGTGCCTTCTCTTTTGTGGCTACACACTTAGACAAACACGCAACATGAAAGCTTTTCGACTTAGAACGTGTTGTTTAGGAAAAACAAGATAATTTCGCACGATGCGGGATTTCCTTAAAACGTGATTTTCTAAAAAATTTTGACGAAAGAAAATTCTCCTTTTGGTTCTCTTTAGATGCTACATGTTAAGATGTACACGCCACAACAATTCTTTTCGAGATACAACGTGTAGTTTTGGAGATACAAGCTAATTTTGTACTATGCGTTATTTCTTCTCGTAAAGAGTTTCCAATGCGTACGTATATGTCTTTACTCTGCAAAACTGTATTTCCTTATGAAGTGGTATTCTTACATATCCTTTCGAGGGAAAACTGTCCTGTGCCTTCTCTTTTGAGGCTACACACTTAGACATACACGGAACATGAAAGCTTTTCGACTTACAACGTGTTGTTTAGGAAAAACAAGATAATTTCGCACGATGCGGGATTTCCTTAAAACGTGATTTTCTGAAAAATTTTGACGAAAGAAAATTCTCCTTTTGGTTCTCTTTAGATGCTACATGTTAAGACGTACACGCCACAGCAATTCTTTTCGAGATACAACGTGTAGTTTTGGAGATACAAGCTAATTTTGTACTATGCGTTATTTCTTCTCGTAAAGAGTTTCCAATGCGTACATATATGTCTTTACTCTGCAAAACTGTATTTCCTTATGAAGTGGTATTCTTACATATCCTTTCGAGAGAAAACTGTCCTGTGCCTTCTCTTTTGAGGCTGCACACTTAGACATACACGCAACATGAAAGCTTTTCGACTTACAACGTGTTGTTTAGGAAAAACAAGATAATTTCGCACGATGCGGGATTTCCTTAAAACGTGATTTTCTGAAAAATTTTGACGAAAGAAAATTCTCCTTTTGGTTCTCTTTAGATGCTACATGTTAAGACGTACACGCCACAACAATTCTTTTCGAGATACAACGTGTAGTTTTGGAGATACAAGCTAATTTTGTACTATGCGTTATTTCTTCTCGTAAAGAGTTTCCAATGCGTACGTATATGTCTTTACTCTACAAAACTGTATTTCCTTATGAAGTGGTATTCTTACATATCCTTTCGAGAGAAAACTGTCCTGTGCCTTCTCTTTTGAGGCTACACACTTAGACATACACGCAACATGAAAGCTTTTCGACTTACAACGTGTTGTTTAGGAAAAACAAGATAATTTCGCACGATGCGGGATTTCCTTAAAACGTGATTTTCTGAAAAATTTTGACGAAAGAAAATTCTCCTTTTGGTTCTCTTTAGATGCTACATGTTAAGACGTACACGCCACAACAATTCTTTTCGAGATACAACGTGTAGTTTTGGAGATAAAGGCTAATTTTGTACTATGCGTTATTTCTTCTCGTAAAGAGTTTCCAATGCGTACGTATATGTCTTTACTCTACAAAACTGTATTTCCTTATGAAGTGGTATTGTTACATATCCTTTCGAGAGAAAACTGTCCTGTGCCTTCTCTTTTGAGGCTACACACTTAGACATACACGCAACATGAAAGCTTTTCGACTTACAACGTGTTGTTTAGGAAAAACAAGATAATTTCGCACGATGCGGGATTTCCTTAAAACGTGATTTTCTGAAAAATTTTGACGAAAGAAAATTCTCCTTTTGGTTCTCTTTAGATGCTACATGTTAAGACGTACACGCCACAACAATTCTTTTCGAGATACAACGTGTAGTTTTGGAGATACAAGCTAATTTTGTACTATGCGTTATTTCTTCTCCTAAAGAGTTTCCAATGCGTACGTATATGTCTTTACTCTGCAAAACTGTATTTCCTTATGAAGTGGTATTCTTACATATCCTTTCGAGAGAAAACTGTCCTGTGCCTTCTCTTTTGAGGCTACACACTTAGACATACACGCAACATGAAAGCTTTTCGACTTACAACGTGTTGTTTAGGAAAAACAAGATAATTTCGCACGATGCGGGATTTCCTTAAAACGTGATTTTCTGAAAAATTTTGACGAAAGAAAATTCTCCTTTTGGTTCTCTTTAGATGCTACATGTTAAGACGTACACGCCACAACAATTCTTTTCGAGATACAACGTGTAGTTTTGGAGATACAAGCTAATTTTGTACTATGCGTTATTTCTTCTCGTAAAGAGTTTCCAATGCATACGTATATGTCTTTACTCTGCAAAACTGTATTTCCTTATGAAGTGGTATTCTTACATATCCTTTCGAGAGAAAACTGTCCTGTGCCTTCTCTTTTGAGGCTACACACTTAGACATACACGCAACATGAAAGCTTTTCGACTTACAACGTGTTGTTTAGGAAAAACAAGATAATTTCGCACGATGCGGGATTTCCTTAAAACGTGATTTTCTGAAAAATTTTGACGAAAGAAAATTCTCCTTTTGGTTCTCTTTAGATGCTACATGTTAAGACGTCCACGCCACAACAATTCTTTTCGAGATACAACGTGTAGTTTTGGAGATACAAACTAATTTTGTACTATGCGTTATTTCTTCTCGTAAAGAGTTTCCAATGCGTACGTATATGTCTTTACTCTGCAAAACTGTATTTCCTTATGAAGTGGTATTCTTACATATCCTTTCGAGAGAAAACTGTCCTGTGCCTTCACTTTTGAGGCTACACACTTAGACATACACGCAACATGAAAGCTTTTCGACTTAAAACGTGTTGTTTAGGAAAAACAAGATAATTTCGCACGATGCGGGATTTCCTTAAAACGTGATTTTCTGAAAAATTTTGACGAAAGAAAATTCTCCTTTTGGTTCTCTTTAGATGCTACATGTTAAGACGTACACGCCACAACAATTCTTTTCGAGATACAACGTGTAGTTTTGGAGATACAAGCTAATTTTGTACTATGCGTTATTTCTTCTCGTAAAGAGTTTCCAATGCGTACGTATATGTCTTTACTCTGCAAAACTGTATTTCCTTATGAAGTGGTATTCTTACATATCCTTTCGAGAGAAAACTGTCCTGTGCCTTCTCTTTTGAGGCTACACACTTAGACATACACGCAACATGAAAGCTTTTCGACTTACAACGTGTTGTTTAGGAAAAACAAGATAATTTCGCACGATGCGGGATTTCCTTAAAACGTGATTTTCTGAAAAATTTTGACGAAAGAAAATTCTCCTTTTGGTTCTCTTTAGATGCTACATGTTAAGACGTACACGCCACAGCAATTCTTTTCGAGATACAACGTGTAGTTTTGGAGATACAAGCTAATTTTGTACTATGCGTTATTTCTTCTCGTAAAGAGTTTCCAATGCGTACGTATATGTCTTTACTCTGCAAAACTGTATTTCCTTATGAAGTGGTATTCTTACATATCCTTTCGAGAGAAAACTGTCCTGTGCCTTCTCTTTTGAGGCTACACACTTAGACATACACGCAACATGAAAGCTTTTCGACTTACAACGTGTTGTTTAGGAAAAACAAGATAATTTCGCACGATGCGGAATTTCCTTAAAACGTGATTTTCTGAAAAATTTTGACGAAAGAAAATTCTCCTTTTGGTTCTCTTTAGATGCTACATGTTAAGACGTACACGCCACAACAATTCTTTTCGAGATACAACGTGTAGTTTTGGAGATACAAGCTAATTTTGTACTATGCGTTATTTCTTCTCGTAAAGAGTTTCCAATGCGTACGTATATGTCTTTACTCTGCAAAACTGTATTTCCTTATGAAGTGGTATTCTTACATATCCTTTCGAGAGAAAACTGTCCTGTGCCTTCTCTTTTGAGGCTACACACTTAGACATACACGCAACATGAAAGCTTTTCGACTTACAACGTGTTGTTTAGGAAAAACAAGATAATTTCGCACGATGCGGGATTTCCTTAAAACGTGATTTTCTGAAAAATTTTGACGAAAGAAAATTCTCCTTTTGGTTCTCTTTAGATGCTACATGTTAAGACGTACACGCCACAACAATTCTTTTCGAGATACAACGTGTAGTTTTGGAGATACAAGCTAATTTTGTACTATGCGTTATTTCTTCTCGTAAAGAGTTTCCAATGCGTACGTATATGTCTTTACTCTGCAAAACTGTATTTCCTTATGAAGTGGTATTCTTACATATCCTTTCGAGAGAAAACTGTCCTGTGCCTTCTCTTTTGAGGCTACACACTTAGACATACACGCAACATGAAAGCTTTTCGACTTACAACGTGTTGTTTAGGAAAAACAAGATAATTTCGCACGATGCGGGATTTCCTTAAAACGTGATTTTCTGAAAAATTTTGAAGAAAGAAAATTCTCCTTTTGGTTCTCTTTAGATGCTACATGTTAAGACGTCCACGCCACAACAATTCTTTTCGAGATACAACGTGTAGTTTTGGAGATACAAACTAATTTTGTACTATGCGTTATTTCTTCTCGTAAAGAGTTTCCAATGCGTACGTATATGTCTTTACTCTGCAAAACTGTATTTCCTTATGAAGTGGTATTCTTACATATCCTTTCGAGAGAAAACTGTCCTGTGCCTTCACTTTTGAGGCTACACACTTAGACATACACGCAACATGAAAGCTTTTCGACTTAAAACGTGTTGTTTAGGAAAAACAAGATAATTTCGCACGATGCGGGATTTCCTTAAAACGTGATTTTCTGAAAAATTTTGACGAAAGAAAATTCTCCTTTTGGTTCTCTTTAGATGCTACATGTTAAGACGTACACGCCACAACAATTCTTTTCGAGATACAACGTGTAGTTTTGGAGATACAAGCTAATTTTGTACTATGCATTATTTCTTCTCGTAAAGAGTTTCCAATGCGTACGTATATGTCTTTACTCTGCAAAACTGTATTTCCTTATGAAGTGGTATTCTTACATATCCTTTCGAGAGAAAACTGTCCTGTGCCTTCTCTTTTGAGGCTACACACTTAGACATACACGCAACATGAAAGCTTTTCGACTTACAACGTGTTGTTTAGGAAAAACAAGATAATTTCGCACAATGCGGGATTTCCTTAAAACGTGATTTTCTGAAAAATTTTGACGAAAGAAAATTCTCCTTTTGGTTCTCTTTAGATGCTACATGTTAAGACGTACACGCCACAACAATTCTTTTCGAGATACAACGTGTAGTTTTGGAGATACAAGCTAATTTTGTACTATGCGTTATTTCTTCTCGTAAAGAGTTTCCAATGCGTACGTATATGTCTTTACTCTGCAAAACTGTATTTCCTTATGAAGTGGTATTCTTACATATCCTTTCGAGAGAAAACTGTCCTGTGCCTTCTCTTTTGAGGCTACACACTTAGGCATACACGCAACATGAAAGCTTTTCGACTTACAACGTGTTGTTTAGGAAAAACAAGATAATTTCGCACGATGCGGGATTTCCTTAAAACGTGATTTTCTGAAAAATTTTGACGAAAGAAAATTCTCCTTTTGGTTCTCTTTAGATGCTACATGTTAAGACGTACACGCCACAACAATTCTTTTCGAGATACAACGTGTAGTTTTGGAGATACAAGCTAATTTTGTACTATGCGTTATTTCTTCTCGTAAAGAGTTTCCAATGCGTACGTATATGTCTTTACTCTGCAAAACTGTATTTCCTTATGAAGTGGTATTCTTACATATCCTTTCGAGAGAAAACTGTCCTGTGCCTTCTCTTTTGAGGCTACACACTTAGGCATACACGCAACATGAAAGCTTTTCGACTCACAACGTGTTGTTTAGGAAAAACAAGATAATTTCGCACGATGCGGGATTTCCTTAAAACGTGATTTTCTGAAAAATTTTGACGAAAGAAAATTCTCCTTTTGGTTCTCTTTAGATGCTACATGTTAAGACGTACACGCCACAAGAATTCTTTTCGAGATACAACGTGTAGTTTTGGAGATACAAGCTAATTTTGTACGATGCGTTATTTCTTCTCGTAAAGAGTTTCCAATGCGTACGTATATGTCTTTACTCTGCAAAACTGTATTTCCTTATGAAGTGGTATTCTTACATATCCTTTCGAGAGAAAACTGTCCTGTGCCTTCTCTTTTGAGTCTCCACACTTAGGCATACACGCAACATGAAAGCTTTTCGACTTACAACGTGTTGTTTAGGAAAAACAAGATAATTTCGCACGATGCGGGATTTCCTTAAAACGTGATTTTCTGAAAAAATTTGACGAAAGAAAATTCTCCTTTTGGTTCTCTTTAGATGCTACATGTTAAGACGTACACGCCACAACAATTCTTTTCGAGATACAACGTGTAGTTTTGGAGATACAAGCTAATTTTGTACTATGCGTTATTTCTTCTCGTAAAGAGTTTCCAATGCGTACGTATATGTCTTTACTCTGCAAAACTGTATTTCCTTATGAAGTGGTATTCTTACATATCCTTTCGAGAGAAAACTGTCCTGTGCCTTCTCTTTTGAGGCTACACACTTAGACATACACGCAACATGAAAGCTTTTCGACTTACAACGTGTTGTTTAGGAAAAACAAGATAATTTCGCACGATGCGGGATTTCCTTAAAACGTGATTTTCTGAAAAATTTTGACGAAAGAAAATTCTCCTTTTGGTTCTTTTTAGATGCTACATGTTAAGACGTACACGCCACAGCAATTCTTTTCGAGATACAACGTGTAGTTTTGGAGATACAAGCTAATTTTATACTATGCGTTATTTCTTCTCGTAAAGAGTTTCCAATGCGTACATATATGTCTTTACTCTGCAAAACTGTATTTCCTTATGAAGTGGTATTCTTACATATCCTTTCGAGAGAAAACTGTCCTGTGCCTTCTCTTTTGAGGGTACACACTTAGACATACACGCAACATGAAAGCTTTTCGACTTACAACGTGTTGTTTAGGAAAAACAAGATAATTTCGCACGATGCGGGATTTCCTTCAAACGTGATTTTCTGAAAAATTTTGACGAAAGAAAATTCTCCTTTTGGTTCTCTTTAGATGCTACATGTTAAGACGTACACGCCACAACAATTCTTTTAGAGATACAACGTGTAGTTTTGGAGATACAAGCTAATTTTGTACTATGCGTTATTTCTTCTCGTAAAGAGTTTCCAGTGCGTACGTATATGTCTTTACTCTGAAAAACTGTATTTCCTTATGAAGTGGTATTCTTACATATCCTTTCGAGAGAAAACTGTCCTGTGCCTTCTCTTTTGAGGCTACACACTTAGACATACACGCAATATGAAAGCTTTTCGACTTACAACGTGTTGTTTAGGAAAAACAAGATAATTTCGCACGATGCGGGATTTCCTTAAAACGTGATTTTCTGAAAAATTTTGACGAAAGAAAATTCTCCTTTTGGTTCTCTTTAGATGCTACATGTTAAGACGTACACGCCACAACAATTCTTTTCGAGATACAACGTGTAGTTTTGGAGATACAAGCTAATTTTGTACTATGCGTTATTTCTTCTCGTAAAGAGTTTCCAATGCGTACGTATATGTCTTTACTCTGCAAAACTGTATTTCCTTATGAAGTGGTATTCTTACATATCCTTTCGAGAGAAAACTGTCCTGTGCCTTCTCTTTTGTGGCTACACACTTAGACAAACACGCAACATGAAAGCTTTTCGACTTAGAACGTGTTGTTTAGGAAAAACAAGATAATTTCGCACGATGCGGGATTTCCTTAAAACGTGATTTTCTAAAAAATTTTGACGAAAGAAAATTCTCCTTTTGGTTCTCTTTAGATGCTACATGTTAAGACGTACACGCCACAACAATTCTTTTCGAGATACAACGTGTAGTTTTGGAGATACAAGCTAATTTTGTACTATGCGTTATTTCTTCTCGTAAAGAGTTTCCAATGCGTACGTATATGTCTTTACTCTGCAAAACTGTATTTCCTTATGAAGTGGTATTCTTACATATCCTTTCGAGGGAAAACTGTCCTGTGCCTTCTCTTTTGAGGCTACACACTTAGACATACACGCAACATGAAAGCTTTTCGACTTACAACGTGTTGTTTAGGAAAAACAAGATAATTTCGCACGATGCGGGATTTCCTTAAAACGTGATTTTCTGAAAAATTTTGACGAAAGAAAATTCTCCTTTTGGTTCTCTTTAGATGCTACATGTTAAGACGTACACGCCACAGCAATTCTTTTCGAGATACAACGTGTAGTTTTGGAGATACAAGCTAATTTTGTACTATGCGTTATTTCTTCTCGTAAAGAGTTTCCAATGCGTACATATATGTCTTTACTCTGCAAAACTGTATTTCCTTATGAAGTGGTATTCTTACATATCCTTTCGAGAGAAAACTGTCCTGTGCCTTCTCTTTTGAGGCTGCACACTTAGACATACACGCAACATGAAAGCTTTTCGACTTACAACGTGTTGTTTAGGAAAAACAAGATAATTTCGCACGATGCGGGATTTCCTTAAAACGTGATTTTCTGAAAAATTTTGACGAAAGAAAATTCTCCTTTTGGTTCTCTTTAGATGCTACATGTTAAGACGTACACGCCACAACAATTCTTTTCGAGATACAACGTGTAGTTTTGGAGATACAAGCTAATTTTGTACTATGCGTTATTTCTTCTCGTAAAGAGTTTCCAATGCGTACGTATATGTCTTTACTCTACAAAACTGTATTTCCTTATGAAGTGGTATTCTTACATATCCTTTCGAGAGAAAACTGTCCTGTGCCTTCTCTTTTGAGGCTACACACTTAGACATACACGCAACATGAAAGCTTTTCGACTTACAACGTGTTGTTTAGGAAAAACAAGATAATTTCGCACGATGCGGGATTTCCTTAAAACGTGATTTTCTGAAAAATTTTGACGAAAGAAAATTCTCCTTTTGGTTCTCTTTAGATGCTACATGTTAAGACGTACACGCCACAACAATTCTTTTCGAGATACAACGTGTAGTTTTGGAGATACAAGCTAATTTTGTACTATGCGTTATTTCTTCTCGTAAAGAGTTTCCAATGCGTACGTATATGTCTTTACTCTACAAAACTGTATTTCCTTATGAAGTGGTATTGTTACATATCCTTTCGAGAGAAAACTGTCCTGTGCCTTCTCTTTTGAGGCTACACACTTAGACATACACGCAACATGAAAGCTTTTCGACTTACAACGTGTTGTTTAGGAAAAACAAGATAATTTCGCACGATGCGGGATTTCCTTAAAACGTGATTTTCTGAAAAATTTTGACGAAAGAAAATTCTCCTTTTGGTTCTCTTTAGATGCTACATGTTAAGACGTACACGCCACAACAATTCTTTTCGAGATACAACGTGTAGTTTTGGAGATACAAGCTAATTTTGTACTATGCGTTATTTCTTCTCGTAAAGAGTTTCCAATGCATACGTATATGTCTTTACTCTGCAAAACTGTATTTCCTTATGAAGTGGTATTCTTACATATCCTTTCGAGAGAAAACTGTCCTGTGCCTTCTCTTTTGAGGCTACACACTTAGACATACACGCAACATGAAAGCTTTTCGACTTACAACGTGTTGTTTAGGAAAAACAAGATAATTTCGCACGATGCGGGATTTCCTTAAAACGTGATTTTCTGAAAAATTTTGACGAAAGAAAATTCTCCTTTTGGTTCTCTTTAGATGCTACATGTTAAGACGTACACGCCACAAGAATTCTTTTCGAGATACAACGTGTAGTTTTGGAGATACAAGCTAATTTTGTACTATGCGTTATTTCTTCTCGTAAAGAGTTTCCAATGCGTACGTATATGTCTTTACTCTGCAAAACTGTATTTCCTTATGAAGTGGTATTCTTACATATCCTTTCGAGAGAAAACTGTCCTGTGCCTTCTCTTTTGAGGCTACACACTTAGACATACACGCAACATGAAAGCTTTTCGACTTACAACGTGTTGTTTAGGAAAAACAAGATAATTTCGCACGATGCGGGATTTCCTTAAAACGTGATTTTCTGAAAAATTTTGGCGAAAGAAAATTCTCCTTTTGGTTCTCTTTAGATGCTACATGTTAAGACGTACACGCCACAACAATTCTTTTCGAGATACAACGTGTAGTTTTGGAGATACAAGCTAATTTTGTACTATGCGTTATTTCTTCTCGTAAAGAGTTTCCAATGCGTACGTATATGTCTTTACTCTGCAAAACTGTATTTCCTTATGAAGTGGTATTCTTACATATCCTTTCGAGAGAAAACTGTCCTGTGCCTTCTCTTTTGAGGCTACACACTTAGACATACACGCAACATGAAAGCTTTTCGACTTACAACGTGTTGTTTAGGAAAAACAAGATAATTTCGCACGATGCGGGATTTCTTTAAAACGTGATTTTCTGAAAAATTTTGACGAAAGAAAATTCTCCTTTTGGTTCTCTTTAGATGCTACATGTTAAGACGTCCACGCCACAACAATTCTTTTCGAGATACAACGTGTAGTTTTGGAGATACAAACTAATTTTGTACTATGCGTTATTTCTTCTCGTAAAGAGTTTCCAATGCGTACGTATATGTCTTTACTCTGCAAAACTGTATTTCCTTATGAAGTGGTATTCTTACATATCCTTTCGAGAGAAAACTGTCCTGTGCCTTCTCTTTTGAGGCTGCACACTTAGACATACACGCAACATGAAAGCTTTTCGACTTACAACGTGTTGTTTAGGAAAAACAAGATAATTTCGCACGATGCGGGATTTCCTTAAAACGTGATTTTCTGAAAAATTTTGACGAAAGAAAATTCTCCTTTTGGTTCTCTTTAGATGCTACATGTTAAGACGTACACGCCACAACAATTCTTTTCGAGATACAACGTGTAGTTTTGGAGATACAAGCTAATTTTGTACTATGCGTTATTTCTTCTCGTAAAGAGTTTCCAATGCGTACGTATATGTCTTTACTCTACAAAACTGTATTTCCTTATGAAGTGGTATTCTTACATATCCTTTCGAGAGAAAACTGTCCTGTGCCTTCTCTTTTGAGGCTACACACTTAGACATACACGCAACATGAAAGCTTTTCGACTTACAACGTGTTGTTTAGGAAAAACAAGATAATTTCGCACGATGCGGGATTTCCTTAAAACGTGATTTTCTGAAAAATTTTGACGAAAGAAAATTCTCCTTTTGGTTCTCTTTAGATGCTACATGTTAAGACGTACACGCCACAACAATTCTTTTCTAGATACAACGTGTAGTTTTGGAGATACAAGCTAATTTTGTACTATGCGTTATTTCTTCTCGTAAAGAGTTTCCAATGCGTACGTATATGTCTTTACTCTGCAAAACTGTATTTCCTTATGAAGTGGTATTCTTACATATCCTTTCGAGAGAAAACTGTCCTGTGCCTTCTCTTTTGAGGCTACACACTTAGACATACACGCAACATGAAAGCTTTTCGACTTACAACGTGTTGTTTAGGAAAAACAAGATAATTTCGCACGATGCGGGATTTCCTTAAAACGTGATTTTCTGAAAAATTTTGACGAAAGAAAATTCTCCTTTTGGTTCTCTTTAGATGCTACATGTTAAGACGTACACGCCACAGCAATTCTTTTCGAGATACAACGTGTAGTTTTGGAGATACAAGCTAATTTTGTACTATGCGTTATTTCTTCTCGTAAAGAGTTTCCAATGCGTACGTATATGTCTTTACTCTGCAAAACTGTATTTCCTTACGAAGTGGTATTCTTACATATCCTTTCGAGAGAAAACTGTCCTGTGCCTTCTCTTTTGAGGCTACACACTTAGACATACACGCAACATGAAAGCTTTTCGACTTACAACGTGTTGTTTAGGAAAAACAAGATAATTTCGCACGATGCGGGATTTCCTTAAAACGTGATTTTCTGAAAAATTTTGACGAAAGAAAATTCTCCTTTTGGTTCTCTTTAGATGCTACATGTTAAGACGTACACGCCACAACAATTCTTTTCGAGATACAACGTGTAGTTTTGGAGATACAAGCTAATTTTGTACTATGCGTTATTTCTTCTCGTAAAGAGTTTCCAATGCGTACGTATATGTCTTTACTCTGCAAAACTGTATTTCCTTATGAAGTGGTATTCTTACATATCCTTTCGAGAGAAAACTGTCCTGTGCCTTCTCTTTTGAGGCTACACACTTAGACATACACGCAACATGAAAGCTTTTCGACTTACAACGTGTTGTTTAGGAAAAACAAGATAATTTCGCACGATGCGGGATTTCCTTAAAACGTGATTTTCTGAAAAATTTTGACGAAAGAAAATTCTCCTTTTGGTTCTCTTTAGATGCTACATGTTAAGACGTACACGCCACAACAATTCTTTTCGAGATACAACGTGTAGTTTTGGAGATACAAGCTAATTTTGTACTATGCGTTATTTCTTCTCATAAAGAGTTTCCAATGCGTACGTATATGTCTTTACTCTGCAAAACTGTATTTCCTTATGAAGTGGTATTCTTACATATCCTTTCGAGAGAAAACTGTCCTGTGCCTTCTCTTTTGAGGCTTCACACTTAGACATACACGCAACATGAAAGCTTTTCGACTTACAACGTGTTGTTTAGGAAAAACAAGATAATTTCGCACGATGCGGGATTTCCTTAAAACGTGATTTTCTGAAAAATTTTGACGAAAGAAAATTCTCCTTTTGGTTCTCTTTAGATGCTACATGTTAAGACGTCCACGCCACAACAATTCTTTTCGAGATACAACGTGTAGTTTTGGAGATACAAACTAATTTTGTACTATGCGTTATTTCTTCTCGTAAAGAGTTTCCAATGCGTACGTATATGTCTTTACTCTGCAAAACTGTATTTCCTTATGAAGTGGTATTCTTACATATCCTTTCGAGAGAAAACTGTCCTGTGCCTTCACTTTTGAGGCTACATACTTAGACATACACGCAACATGAAAGCTTTTCGACTTAAAACGTGTTGTTTAGGAAAAACAAGATAATTTCGCACGATGCAGGATTTCCTTAAAACGTGATTTTCTGAAAAATTTTGACGAAAGAAAATTCTCCTTTTGGTTCTCTTTAGATGCTACATGTTAAGACGTACACGCCACAACAATTCTTTTCGAGATACAACGTGTAGTTTTGGAGATACAAGCTAATTTTGTACTATGCGTTATTTCTTCTCGTAAAGAGTTTCCAATGCGTACGTATATGTCTTTACTCTGCAAAACTGTATTTCCTTATGAAGTGGTATTCTTACATATCCTTTCGAGAGAAAACTGTCCTGTGCCTTCTCTTTTGAGGCTACACACTTAGACATACACGCAACATGAAAGCTTTTCGACTTACAACGTGTTGTTTAGGAAAAACAAGATAATTTCGCACGATGCGGGATTTCCTTAAAACGTGATTTTCTGAAAAATTTTGACGAAAGAAAATTCTCCTTTTGGTTCTCTTTAGATGCTACATGTTAAGACGTACACGCCACAACAATTCTTTTCGAGATACAACGTGTAGTTTTGGAGATACAAGCTAATTTTGTACTATGCGTTATTTCTTCTCATAAAGAGTTTCCAATGCGTACGTATATGTCTTTACTCTGCAAAACTGTATTTCCTTATGAAGTGGTATTCTTACATATCCTTTCGAGAGAAAACTGTCCTGTGCCTTCTCTTTTGAGGCTACACACTTAGGCATACACGCAACATGAAAGCTTTTCGACTTACAACGTGTTGTTTAGGAAAAACAAGATAATTTCGCACGATGCGGGATTTCCTTAAAACGTGATTTTCTGAAAAATTTTGACGAAAGAAAATTCTCCTTTTGGTTCTCGTTAGATGCTACATGTTAAGACGTACACGCCACAGCAATTCTTTTCGAGATACAACGTGTAGTTTTGGAGATACAAGCTAATTTTTTACTATGCGTTATTTCTTCTCGTAAAGAGTTTCCAATGCGTACGTATATGTCTTTACTCTACAAAACTGTATTTCCTTATGAAGTGGTATTGTTACATATCCTTTCGAGAGAAAACTGTCCTGTGCCTTCTCTTTTGAGGCTACACACTTAGACATACACGCAACATGAAAGCTTTTCGACTTACAACGTGTTGTTTAGGAAAAACAAGATAATTTCGCACGATGCGGGATTTCCTTAAAACGTGATTTTCTGAAAAATTTTGACGAAAGAAAATTCTCCTTTTGGTTCTCTTTAGATGCTACATGTTAAGACGTACACGCCACAACAATTCTTTTCGAGATACAACGTGTAGTTTTGGAGATACAAGCTAATTTTGTACTATGCGTTATTTCTTCTCATAAAGAGTTTCCAATGCGTACGTATATGTCTTTACTCTGCAAAACTGTATTTCCTTATGAAGTGGTATTCTTACATATCCTTTCGAGAGAAAACTGTCCTGTGCCTTCTCTTTTGAGGCTACACACTTAGGCATACACGCAACATGAAAGCTTTTCGACTTACAACGTGTTGTTTAGGAAAAACAAGATAATTTCGCACGATGCGGGATTTCCTTAAAACGTGATTTTCTGAAAAATTTTGACGAAAGAAAATTCTCCTTTTGGTTCTCTTTAGATGCTACATGTTAAGACGTACACGCCACAACAATTCTTTTCGAGATACAACGTGTAGTTTTGGAGATACAAGCTAATTTTGTACTATGCGTTATTTCTTCTCGTAAAGAGTTTCCAATGCGTACGTATATGTCTTTACTCTACAAAACTGTATTTCCTTATGAAGTGGTATTGTTACATATCCTTTCGAGAGAAAACTGTCCTGTGCCTTCTCTTTTGAGGCTACACACTTAGACATACACGCAACATGAAAGCTTTTCGACTTACAACGTGTTGTTTAGGAAAAACAAGATAATTTCGCACGATGCGGGATTTCCTTAAAACGTGATTTTCTGAAAAATTTTGACGAAAGAAAATTCTCCTTTTGGTTCTCTTTAGATGCTACATGTTAAGACGTACACGCCACAACAATTCTTTTCGAGATACAACGTGTAGTTTTGGAGATACAAGCTAATTTTGTACTATGCGTTATTTCTTCTCGTAAAGAGTTTCCAATGCATACGTATATGTCTTTACTCTGCAAAACTGTATTTCCTTATGAAGTGGTATTCTTACATATCCTTTCGAGAGAAAACTGTCCTGTGCCTTCTCTTTTGAGGCTACACACTTAGACATACACGCAACATGAAAGCTTTTCGACTTACAACGTGTTGTTTAGGAAAAACAAGATAATTTCGCACGATGCGGGATTTCCTTAAAACGTGATTTTCTGAAAAATTTTGACGAAAGAAAATTCTCCTTTTGGTTCTCTTTAGATGCTACATGTTAAGACGTACACGCCACAAGAATTCTTTTCGAGATACAACGTGTAGTTTTGGAGATACAAGCTAATTTTGTACTATGCGTTATTTCTTCTCGTAAAGAGTTTCCAATGCGTACGTATATGTCTTTACTCTGCAAAACTGTATTTCCTTATGAAGTGGTATTCTTACATATCCTTTCGAGAGAAAACTGTCCTGTGCCTTCTCTTTTGAGGCTACACACTTAGACATACACGCAACATGAAAGCTTTTCGACTTACAACGTGTTGTTTAGGAAAAACAAGATAATTTCGCACGATGCGGGATTTCCTTAAAACGTGATTTTCTGAAAAATTTTGGCGAAAGAAAATTCTCCTTTTGGTTCTCTTTAGATGCTACATGTTAAGACGTACACGCCACAACAATTCTTTTCGAGATACAACGTGTAGTTTTGGAGATACAAGCTAATTTTGTACTATGCGTTATTTCTTCTCGTAAAGAGTTTCCAATGCGTACGTATATGTCTTTACTCTGCAAAACTGTATTTCCTTATGAAGTGGTATTCTTACATATCCTTTCGAGAGAAAACTGTCCTGTGCCTTCTCTTTTGAGGCTACACACTTAGACATACACGCAACATGAAAGCTTTTCGACTTACAACGTGTTGTTTAGGAAAAACAAGATAATTTCGCACGATGCGGGATTTCTTTAAAACGTGATTTTCTGAAAAATTTTGACGAAAGAAAATTCTCCTTTTGGTTCTCTTTAGATGCTACATGTTAAGACGTCCACGCCACAACAATTCTTTTCGAGATACAACGTGTAGTTTTGGAGATACAAACTAATTTTGTACTATGCGTTATTTCTTCTCGTAAAGAGTTTCCAATGCGTACGTATATGTCTTTACTCTGCAAAACTGTATTTCCTTATGAAGTGGTATTCTTACATATCCTTTCGAGAGAAAACTGTCCTGTGCCTTCTCTTTTGAGGCTGCACACTTAGACATACACGCAACATGAAAGCTTTTCGACTTACAACGTGTTGTTTAGGAAAAACAAGATAATTTCGCACGATGCGGGATTTCCTTAAAACGTGATTTTCTGAAAAATTTTGACGAAAGAAAATTCTCCTTTTGGTTCTCTTTAGATGCTACATGTTAAGACGTACACGCCACAACAATTCTTTTCGAGATACAACGTGTAGTTTTGGAGATACAAGCTAATTTTGTACTATGCGTTATTTCTTCTCGTAAAGAGTTTCCAATGCGTACGTATATGTCTTTACTCTACAAAACTGTATTTCCTTATGAAGTGGTATTCTTACATATCCTTTCGAGAGAAAACTGTCCTGTGCCTTCTCTTTTGATGCTACACACTTAGACATACACGCAACATGAAAGCTTTTCGACTTACAACGTGTTGTTTAGGAAAAACAAGATAATTTCGCACGATGCGGGATTTCCTTAAAACGTGATTTTCTGAAAAATTTTGACGAAAGAAAATTCTCCTTTTGGTTCTCTTTAGATGCTACATGTTAAGACGTACACGCCACAACAATTCTTTTCTAGATACAACGTGTAGTTTTGGAGATACAAGCTAATTTTGTACTATGCGTTATTTCTTCTCGTAAAGAGTTTCCAATGCGTACGTATATGTCTTTACTCTGCAAAACTGTATTTCCTTATGAAGTGGTATTCTTACATATCCTTTCGAGAGAAAACTGTCCTGTGCCTTCTCTTTTGAGGCTACACACTTAGACATACACGCAACATGAAAGCTTTTCGACTTACAACGTGTTGTTTAGGAAAAACAAGATAATTTCGCACGATGCGGGATTTCCTTAAAACGTGATTTTCTGAAAAATTTTGACGAAAGAAAATTCTCCTTTTGGTTCTCTTTAGATGCTACATGTTAAGACGTACACGCCACAGCAATTCTTTTCGAGATACAACGTGTAGTTTTGGAGATACAAGCTAATTTTGTACTATGCGTTATTTCTTCTCGTAAAGAGTTTCCAATGCGTACGTATATGTCTTTACTCTGCAAAACTGTATTTCCTTACGAAGTGGTATTCTTACATATCCTTTCGAGAGAAAACTGTCCTGTGCCTTCTCTTTTGAGGCTACACACTTAGACATACACGCAACATGAAAGCTTTTCGACTTACAACGTGTTGTTTAGGAAAAACAAGATAATTTCGCACGATGCGGGATTTCCTTAAAACGTGATTTTCTGAAAAATTTTGACGAAAGAAAATTCTCCTTTTGGTTCTCTTTAGATGCTACATGTTAAGACGTACACGCCACAACAATTCTTTTCGAGATACAACGTGTAGTTTTGGAGATACAAGCTAATTTTGTACTATGCGTTATTTCTTCTCGTAAAGAGTTTCCAATGCGTACGTATATGTCTTTACTCTGCAAAACTGTATTTCCTTATGAAGTGGTATTCTTACATATCCTTTCGAGAGAAAACTGTCCTGTGCCTTCTCTTTTGAGGCTACACACTTAGACATACACGCAACATGAAAGCTTTTCGACTTACAACGTGTTGTTTAGGAAAAACAAGATAATTTCGCACGATGCGGGATTTCCTTAAAACGTGATTTTCTGAAAAATTTTGACGAAAGAAAATTCTCCTTTTGGTTCTCTTTAGATGCTACATGTTAAGACGTACACGCCACAACAATTCTTTTCGAGATACAACGTGTAGTTTTGGAGATACAAGCTAATTTTGTACTATGCGTTATTTCTTCTCATAAAGAGTTTCCAATGCGTACGTATATGTCTTTACTCTGCAAAACTGTATTTCCTTATGAAGTGGTATTCTTACATATCCTTTCGAGAGAAAACTGTCCTGTGCCTTCTCTTTTGAGGCTTCACACTTAGACATACACGCAACATGAAAGCTTTTCGACTTACAACGTGTTGTTTAGGAAAAACAAGATAATTTCGCACGATGCGGGATTTCCTTAAAACGTGATTTTCTGAAAAATTTTGACGAAAGAAAATTCTCCTTTTGGTTCTCTTTAGATGCTACATGTTAAGACGTCCACGCCACAACAATTCTTTTCGAGATACAACGTGTAGTTTTGGAGATACAAACTAATTTTGTACTATGCGTTATTTCTTCTCGTAAAGAGTTTCCAATGCGTACGTATATGTCTTTACTCTGCAAAACTGTATTTCCTTATGAAGTGGTATTCTTACATATCCTTTCGAGAGAAAACTGTCCTGTGCCTTCACTTTTGAGGCTACATACTTAGACATACACGCAACATGAAAGCTTTTCGACTTAAAACGTGTTGTTTAGGAAAAACAAGATAATTTCGCACGATGCAGGATTTCCTTAAAACGTGATTTTCTGAAAAATTTTGACGAAAGAAAATTCTCCTTTTGGTTCTCTTTAGATGCTACATGTTAAGACGTACACGCCACAACAATTCTTTTCGAGATACAACGTGTAGTTTTGGAGATACAAGCTAATTTTGTACTATGCGTTATTTCTTCTCGTAAAGAGTTTCCAATGCGTACGTATATGTCTTTACTCTGCAAAACTGTATTTCCTTATGAAGTGGTATTCTTACATATCCTTTCGAGAGAAAACTGTCCTGTGCCTTCTCTTTTGAGGCTACACACTTAGACATACACGCAACATGAAAGCTTTTCGACTTACAACGTGTTGTTTAGGAAAAACAAGATAATTTCGCACGATGCGGGATTTCCTTAAAACGTGATTTTCTGAAAAATTTTGACGAAAGAAAATTCTCCTTTTGGTTCTCTTTAGATGCTACATGTTAAGACGTACACGCCACAACAATTCTTTTCGAGATACAACGTGTAGTTTTGGAGATACAAGCTAATTTTGTACTATGCGTTATTTCTTCTCATAAAGAGTTTCCAATGCGTACGTATATGTCTTTACTCTGCAAAACTGTATTTCCTTATGAAGTGGTATTCTTACATATCCTTTCGAGAGAAAACTGTCCTGTGCCTTCTCTTTTGAGGCTACACACTTAGGCATACACGCAACATGAAAGCTTTTCGACTTACAACGTGTTGTTTAGGAAAAACAAGATAATTTCGCACGATGCGGGATTTCCTTAAAACGTGATTTTCTGAAAAATTTTGACGAAAGAAAATTCTCCTTTTGGTTCTCGTTAGATGCTACATGTTAAGACGTACACGCCACAGCAATTCTTTTCGAGATACAACGTGTAGTTTTGGAGATACAAGCTAATTTTTTACTATGCGTTATTTCTTCTCGTAAAGAGTTTCCAATGCGTACGTATATGTCTTTACTCTGCAAAACTGTATTTCCTTATGAAGTGGTATTCTTACATATCCTTTCGAGAGAAAACTGTCCTGTGCCTTCTCTTTTGAGGCTACACACTTAGACATACACGCAACATGAAAGCTTTTCGACTTACAACGTGTTGTTTAGGAAAAACAAGATAATTTCGCACGATGCGGGATTTCCTTAAAACGTGATTTTCTGAAAAATTTTGACGAAAGAAAATTCTCCTTTTGGTTCTCTTTAGATGCTACATGTTAAG
The DNA here is from genome assembly GCF_947179515.1 of Apodemus sylvaticus. Classification (NCBI taxonomy): domain Eukaryota; kingdom Metazoa; phylum Chordata; class Mammalia; order Rodentia; family Muridae; genus Apodemus; species Apodemus sylvaticus. The sequence continues at coordinate 2,910,658 of NW_026263270.1, forward strand.
ACGTCCACGCCACAACAATTCTTTTCGAGATACAACGTGTAGTTTTGGAGATACAAACTAATTTTGTACTATGCGTTATTTCTTCTCGTAAAGAGTTTCCAATGCGTACGTATATGTCTTTACTCTGCAAAACTGTATTTCCTTATGAAGTGGTATTCTTACATATCCTTTCGAGAGAAAACTGTCCTGTGCCTTCTCTTTTGAGGCTGCACACTTAGACATACACGCAACATGAAAGCTTTTCGACTTACAACGTGTTGTTTAGGAAAAACAAGATAATTTCGCACGATGCGGGATTTCCTTAAAACGTGATTTTCTGAAAAATTTTGACGAAAGAAAATTCTCCTTTTGGTTCTCTTTAGATGCTACATGTTAAGACGTACACGCCACAACAATTCTTTTCGAGATACAACGTGTAGTTTTGGAGATACAAGCTAATTTTGTACTATGCGTTATTTCTTCTCGTAAAGAGTTTCCAATGCGTACGTATATGTCTTTACTCTACAAAACTGTATTTCCTTATGAAGTGGTATTCTTACATATCCTTTCGAGAGAAAACTGTCCTGTGCCTTCTCTTTTGAGGCTACACACTTAGACATACACGCAACATGAAAGCTTTTCGACTTACAACGTGTTGTTTAGGAAAAACAAGATAATTTCGCACGATGCGGGATTTCCTTAAAACGTGATTTTCTGAAAAATTTTGACGAAAGAAAATTCTCCTTTTGGTTCTCTTTAGATGCTACATGTTAAGACATACACGCCACAACAATTCTTTTCTAGATACAACGTGTAGTTTTGGAGATACAAGCTAATTTTGTACTATGCGTTATTTCTTCTCGTAAAGAGTTTCCAATGCGTACGTATATGTCTTTACTCTGCAAAACTGTATTTCCTTATGAAGTGGTATTCTTACATATCCTTTCGAGAGAAAACTGTCCTGTGCCTTCTCTTTTGAGGCTACACACTTAGACATACACGCAACATGAAAGCTTTTCGACTTACAACGTGTTGTTTAGGAAAAACAAGATAATTTCGCACGATGCGGGATTTCCTTAAAACGTGATTTTCTGAAAAATTTTGACGAAAGAAAATTCTCCTTTTGGTTCTCTTTAGATGCTACATGTTAAGACGTACACGCCACAACAATTCTTTTCGAGATACAACGTGTAGTTTTGGAGATACAAGCTAATTTTGTACTATGCGTTATTTCTTCTCGTAAAGAGTTTCCAATGCGTACGTATATGTCTTTACTCTGCAAAACTGTATTTCCTTATGAAGTGGTATTCTTACATATCCTTTCGAGAGAAAACTGTCCTGTGCCTTCTCTTTTGAGGCTACACACTTAGACATACACGCAACATGAAAGCTTTTCGACTTACAACGTGTTGTTTAGGAAAAACAAGATAATTTCGCACGATGCGGGATTTCCTTAAAACGTGATTTTCTGAAAAATTTTGACGAAAGAAAATTCTCCTTTTGGTTCTCTTTAGATGCTACATGTTAAGACGTACACGCCACAACAATTCTTTTCGAGATACAACGTGTAGTTTTGGAGATACAAGCTAATTTTGTACTATGCGTTATTTCTTCTCATAAAGAGTTTCCAATGCGTACGTATATGTCTTTACTCTGCAAAACTGTATTTCCTTATGAAGTGGTATTCTTACATATCCTTTCGAGAGAAAACTGTCCTGTGCCTTCTCTTTTGAGGCTTCACACTTAGACATACACGCAACATGAAAGCTTTTCGACTTACAACGTGTTGTTTAGGAAAAACAAGATAATTTCGCACGATGCGGGATTTCCTTAAAACGTGATTTTCTGAAAAATTTTGACGAAAGAAAATTCTCCTTTTGGTTCTCTTTAGATGCTACATGTTAAGACGTCCACGCCACAACAATTCTTTTCGAGATACAACGTGTAGTTTTGGAGATACAAACTAATTTTGTACTATGCGTTATTTCTTCTCGTAAAGAGTTTCCAATGCGTACGTATATGTCTTTACTCTGCAAAACTGTATTTCCTTATGAAGTGGTATTCTTACATATCCTTTCGAGAGAAAACTGTCCTGTGCCTTCACTTTTGAGGCTACATACTTAGACATACACGCAACATGAAAGCTTTTCGACTTAAAACGTGTTGTTTAGGAAAAACAAGATAATTTCGCACGATGCGGGATTTCCTTAAAACGTGATTTTCTGAAAAATTTTGACGAAAGAAAATTCTCCTTTTGGTTCTCTTTAGATGCTACATGTTAAGACGTACACGCCACAACAATTCTTTTCGAGATACAACGTGTAGTTTTGGAGATACAAGCTAATTTTGTACTATGCGTTATTTCTTCTCGTAAAGAGTTTCCAATGCGTACGTATATGTCTTTACTCTGCAAAACTGTATTTCCTTATGAAGTGGTATTCTTACATATCCTTTCGAGAGAAAACTGTCCTGTGCCTTCTCTTTTGAGGCTACACACTTAGACATACACGCAACATGAAAGCTTTTCGACTTACAACGTGTTGTTTAGGAAAAACAAGATAATTTCGCACGATGCGGGATTTCCTTAAAACGTGATTTTCTGAAAAATTTTGACGAAAGAAAATTCTCCTTTTGGTTCTCTTTAGATGCTACATGTTAAGACGTACACGCCACAACAATTCTTTTCGAGATACAACGTGTAGTTTTGGAGATACAAGCTAATTTTGTACTATGCGTTATTTCTTCTCATAAAGAGTTTCCAATGCGTACGTATATGTCTTTACTCTGCAAAACTGTATTTCCTTATGAAGTGGTATTCTTACATATCCTTTCGAGAGAAAACTGTCCTGTGCCTTCTCTTTTGAGGCTACACACTTAGGCATACACGCAACATGAAAGCTTTTCGACTTACAACGTGTTGTTTAGGAAAAACAAGATAATTTCGCACGATGCGGGATTTCCTTAAAACGTGATTTTCTGAAAAATTTTGACGAAAGAAAATTCTCCTTTTGGTTCTCGTTAGATGCTACATGTTAAGACGTACACGCCACAGCAATTCTTTTCGAGATACAACGTGTAGTTTTGGAGATACAAGCTAATTTTTTACTATGCGTTATTTCTTCTCGTAAAGAGTTTCCAATGCGTACGTATATGTCTTTACTCTGCAAAACTGTATTTCCTTATGAAGTGGTATTCTTACATATCCTTTCGAGAGAAAACTGTCCTGTGCCTTCTCTTTTGAGGCTACACACTTAGACATACACGCAACATGAAAGCTTTTCGACTTACAACGTGTTGTTTAGGAAAAACAAGATAATTTCGCACGATGCGGGATTTCCTTAAAACGTGATTTTCTGAAAAATTTTGACGAAAGAAAATTCTCCTTTTGGTTCTCTTTAGATGCTACATGTTAAGACGTACACGCCACAACAATTCTTTTCGAGATACAACGTGTAGTTTTGGAGATACAAGCTAATTTTGTACTATGCGTTATTTCTTCTCGTAAAGAGTTTCCAATGCGTACGTATATGTCTTTACTCTGCAAAACTGTATTTCCTTATGAAGTGGTATTCTTACATATCCTTTCGAGAGAAAACTGTCCTGTGCCTTCTCTTTTGAGGCTACACACTTAGACATACACGCAACATGAAAGCTTTTCGACCTACAACGTGTTGTTTAGGAAAAACAAGATAATTTCGCACGATGCGGGATTTCCTTAAAACGTGATTTTCTGAAAAATTTTGACGAAAGAAAATTCTCCTTTTGGTTCTCTTTAGATGCTACATGTTAAGACGTACACGCCACAACAATTCTTTTCGAGATACAACGTGTAGTTTTGGAGATACAAGCTAATTTTGTACTATGCGTTATTTCTTCTCGTAAAGAGTTTCCAATGCGTACGTATATGTCTTTACTCTGCAAAACTGTATTTCCTTATGAAGTGGTATTCTTACATATCCTTTCGAGAGAAAACTGTCCTGTGCCTTCTCTTTTGAGGCTACACACTTAGACATACACGCAACATGAAAGCTTTTCGACTTACAACGTGTTGTTTAGGAAAAACAAGATAATTTCGCACGATGCGGGATTTCCTTAAAACGTGATTTTCTGAAAAATTTTGAAGAAAGAAAATTCTCCTTTTGGTTCTCTTTAGATGCTACATGTTAAGACGTCCACGCCACAACAATTCTTTTCGAGATACAACGTGTAGTTTTGGAGATACAAACTAATTTTGTACTATGCGTTATTTCTTCTCGTAAAGAGTTTCCAATGCGTACGTATATGTCTTTACTCTGCAAAACTGTATTTCCTTATGAAGTGGTATTCTTACATATCCTTTCGAGAGAAAACTGTCCTGTGCCTTCTCTTTTGAGGCTACACACTTAGACATACACGCAACATGAAAGCTTTTCGACTTAAAACGTGTTGTTTAGGAAAAACAAGATAATTTCGCACGATGCGGGATTTCCTTAAAACGTGATTTTCTGAAAAATTTTGACGAAAGAAAATTCTCCTTTTGGTTCTCTTTAGATGCTACATGTTAAGACGTACACGCCACAACAATTCTTTTCGAGATACAACGTGTAGTTTTGGAGATACAAGCTAATTTTGTACTATGCGTTATTTCTTCTCGTAAAGAGTTTCCAATGCGTACGTATATGTCTTTACTCTGCAAAACTGTATTTCCTTATGAAGTGGTATTCTTACATATCCTTTCGAGAGAAAACTGTCCTGTGCCTTCTCTTTTGAGGCTACACACTTAGACATACACGCAACATGAAAGCTTTTCGACTTACAACGTGTTGTTTAGGAAAAACAAGATAATTTCGCACGATGCGGGATTTCCTTAAAACGTGATTTTCTGAAAAATTTTGACGAAAGAAAATTCTCCTTTTGGTTCTCTTTAGATGCTACATGTTAAGACGTACACGCCACAACAATTCTTTTCGAGATACAACGTGTAGTTTTGGAGATACAAGCTAATTTTGTACTATGCGTTATTTCTTCTCGTAAAGAGTTTCCAATGCGTACGTATATGTCTTTACTCTGCAAAACTGTATTTCCTTATGAAGTGGTATTCTTACATATCCTTTCGAGAGAAAACTGTCCTGTGCCTTCTCTTTTGAGGCTACACACTTAGACATACACGCAACATGAAAGCTTTTCGACTTACAACGTGTTGTTTAGGAAAAACAAGATAATTTCGCACGATGCGGGATTTCCTTAAAACGTGATTTTCTGAAAAATTTTGACGAAAGAAAATTCTCCTTTTGGTTCTCTTTAGATGCTACATGTTAAGACGTACACGCCACAACAATTCTTTTCGAGATACAACGTGTAGTTTTGGAGATACAAGCTAATTTTGTACTATGCGTTATTTCTTCTCATAAAGAGTTTCCAATGCGTACGTATATGTCTTTACTCTGCAAAACTGTATTTCCTTATGAAGTGGTATTCTTACATGTCCTTTCGAGAGAAAACTGTCCTGTGCCTTCTCTTTTGAGGCTTCACACTTAGACATACACGCAACATGAAAGCTTTTCGACTTACAACGTGTTGTTTAGGAAAAACAAGATAATTTCGCACGATGCGGGATTTCCTTAAAACGTGATTTTCTGAAAAATTTTGACGAAAGAAAATTCTCCTTTTGGTTCTCTTTAGATGCTACATGTTAAGACGTCCACGCCACAACAATTCTTTTCGAGATACAACGTGTAGTTTTGGAGATACAAACTAATTTTGTACTATGCGTTATTTCTTCTCGTAAAGAGTTTCCAATGCGTACGTATATGTCTTTACTCTGCAAAACTGTATTTCCTTATGAAGTGGTATTCTTACATATCCTTTCGAGAGAAAACTGTCCTGTGCCTTCACTTTTGAGGCTACATACTTAGACATACACGCAACATGAAAGCTTTTCGACTTACAACGTGTTGTTTAGGAAAAACAAGATAATTTCGCACGATGCGGGATTTCCTTAAAACGTGATTTTCTGAAAAATTTTGACGAAAGAAAATTCTCCTTTTGGTTCTCTTTAGATGCTACATGTTAAGACGTACACGCCACAGCAATTCTTTTCGAGATACAACGTGTAGTTTTGGAGATACAAGCTAATTTTGTACTATGCGTTATTTCTTCTCGTAAAGAGTTTCCAATGCGTACGTATATGTCTTTACTCTGCAAAACTGTATTTCCTTATGAAGTGGTATTCTTACATATCCTTTCGAGAGAAAACTGTCCTGTGCCTTCTCTTTTGAGGCTACACACTTAGACATACACGCAACATGAAAGCTTTTCGACTTACAACGTGTTGTTTAGGAAAAACAAGATAATTTCGCACGATGCGGGATTTCCTTAAAACGTGATTTTCTGAAAAATTTTGACGAAAGAAAATTCTCCTTTTGGTTCTCTTTAGATGCTACATGTTAAGACGTACACGCCACAACAATTCTTTTCGAGATACAACGTGTAGTTTTGGAGATACAAGCTAATTTTGTACTATGCGTTATTTCTTCTCGTAAAGAGTTTCCAATGCGTACGTATATGTCTTTACTCTGCAAAACTGTATTTCCTTATGAAGTGGTATTCTTACATATCCTTTCGAGAGAAAACTGTCCTGTGCCTTCTCTTTTGAGGCTACACACTTAGACATACACGCAACATGAAAGCTTTTCGACTTACAACGTGTTGTTTAGGAAAAACAAGATAATTTCGCACGATGCGGGATTTCCTTAAAACGTGATTTTCTGAAAAATTTTGACGAAAGAAAATTCTCCTTTTGGTTCTCTTTAGATGCTACATGTTAAGACGTACACGCCACAACAATTCTTTTCGAGATACAACGTGTAGTTTTGGAGATACAAGCTAATTTTGTACTATGCGTTATTTCTTCTCGTAAAGAGTTTCCAATGCGTACGTATATGTCTTTACTCTGCAAAACTGTATTTCCTTATGAAGTGGTATTCTTACATATCCTTTCGAGAGAAAACTGTCCTGTGCCTTCTCTTTTGAGGCTACACACTTAGACATACACGCAACATGAAAGCTTTTCGACTTACAACGTGTTGTTTAGGAAAAACAAGATAATTTCGCACGATGCGGGATTTCCTTAAAACGTGATTTTCTGAAAAATTTTGACGAAAGAAAATTCTCCTTTTGGTTCTCTTTAGATGCTACATGTTAAGACGTCCACGCCACAACAATTCTTTTCGAGATACAACGTGTAGTTTTGGAGATACAAACTAATTTTGTACTATGCGTTATTTCTTCTCGTAAAGAGTTTCCAATGCGTACGTATATGTCTTTACTCTGCAAAACTGTATTTCCTTATGAAGTGGTATTCTTACATATCCTTTCGAGAGAAAACTGTCCTGTGCCTTCTCTTTTGAGGCTACACACTTAGACATACACGCAACATGAAAGCTTTTCGACTTAAAACGTGTTGTTTAGGAAAAACAAGATAATTTCGCACGATGCGGGATTTCCTTAAAACGTGATTTTCTGAAAAATTTTGACGAAAGAAAATTCTCCTTTTGGTTCTCTTTAGATGCTACATGTTAAGACGTACACGCCACAACAATTCTTTTCGAGATACAACGTGTAGTTTTGGAGATACAAGCTAATTTTGTACTATGCGTTATTTCTTCTCGTAAAGAGTTTCCAATGCGTACGTATATGTCTTTACTCTGCAAAACTGTATTTCCTTATGAAGTGGTATTCTTACATATCCTTTCGAGAGAAAACTGTCCTGTGCCTTCTCTTTTGAGGCTACACACTTAGACATACACGCAACATGAAAGCTTTTCGACTTACAACGTGTTGTTTAGGAAAAACAAGATAATTTCGCACGATGCGGGATTTCCTTAAAACGTGATTTTCTGAAAAATTTTGACGAAAGAAAATTCTCCTTTTGGTTCTCTTTAGATGCTACATGTTAAGACGTACACGCCACAACAATTCTTTTCGAGATACAACGTGTAGTTTTGGAGATACAAGCTAATTTTGTACTATGCGTTATTTCTTCTCGTAAAGAGTTTCCAATGCGTACGTATATGTCTTTACTCTGCAAAACTGTATTTCCTTATGAAGTGGTATTCTTACATATCCTTTCGAGAGAAAACTGTCCTGTGCCTTCTCTTTTGAGGCTACACACTTAGACATACACGCAACATGAAAGCTTTTCGACTTACAACGTGTTGTTTAGGAAAAACAAGATAATTTCGCACGATGCGGGATTTCCTTAAAACGTGATTTTCTGAAAAATTTTGACGAAAGAAAATTCTCCTTTTGGTTCTCTTTAGATGCTACATGTTAAGACGTACACGCCACAACAATTCTTTTCGAGATACAACGTGTAGTTTTGGAGATACAAGCTAATTTTGTACTATGCGTTATTTCTTCTCGTAAAGAGTTTCCAATGCGTACGTATATGTCTTTACTCTGCAAAACTGTATTTCCTTATGAAGTGGTATTCTTACATATCCTTTCGAGAGAAAACTGTCCTGTGCCTTCTCTTTTGAGGCTACACACTTAGACATACACGCAACATGAAAGCTTTTCGACTTAAAACGTGTTGTTTAGGAAAAACAAGATAATTTCGCACGATGCGGGATTTCCTTAAAACGTGATTTTCTGAAAAATTTTGACGAAAGAAAATTCTCCTTTTGGTTCTCTTTAGATGCTACATGTTAAGACGTACACGCCACAACAATTCTTTTCGAGATACAACGTGTAGTTTTGGAGATACAAGCTAATTTTGTACTATGCGTTATTTCTTCTCGTAAAGAGTTTCCAATGCGTACGTATATGTCTTTACTCTGCAAAACTGTATTTCCTTATGAAGTGGTATTCTTACATATCCTTTCGAGAGAAAACTGTCCTGTGCCTTCTCTTTTGAGGCTACACACTTAGACATACACGCAACATGAAAGCTTTTCGACTTACAACGTGTTGTGTAGGAAAAACAAGATAATTTCGCACGATGCGGGATTTCCTTAAAACGTGATTTTCTGAAAAATTTTGACGAAAGAAAATTCTCCTTTTGGTTCTCTTTAGATGCTACATGTTAAGACGTACACGCCACAACAATTCTTTTCGAGATACAACGTGTAGTTTTGGAGATACAAGCTAATTTTGTACTATGCGTTATTTCTTCTCGTAAAGAGTTTCCAATGCGTACGTATATGTCTTTACTCTGCAAAACTGTATTTCCTTATGAAGTGGTATTCTTACATATCCTTTCGAGAGAAAACTGTCCTGTGCCTTCTCTTTTGAGGCTACACACTTAGACATACACGCAACATGAAAGCTTTTCGACTTACAACGTGTTGTTTAGGAAAAACAAGATAATTTCGCACGATGCGGGATTTCCTTAAAACGTGATTTTCTGAAAAATTTTGACGAAAGAAAATTCTCCTTTTGGTTCTCTTTAGATGCTACATGTTAAGACGTACACGCCACAACAATTCTTTTCGAGATACAACGTGTAGTTTTGGAGATACAAGCTAATTTTGTACTATGCGTTATTTCTTCTCATAAAGAGTTTCCAATGCGTACGTATATGTCTTTACTCTGCAAAACTGTATTTCCTTATGAAGTGGTATTCTTACATATCCTTTCGAGAGAAAACTGTCCTGTGCCTTCTCTTTTGAGGCTACACACTTAGACATACACGCAACATGAAAGCTTTTCGACTTACAACGTGTTGTTTAGGAAAAACAAGATAATTTCGCACGATGCGGGATTTCCTTAAAACGTGATTTTCTGAAAAATTTTGACGAAAGAAAATTCTCCTTTTGGTTCTCTTTAGATGCTACATGTTAAGACGTACACGCCACAACAATTCTTTTCGAGATACAACGTGTAGTTTTGGAGATACAAGCTAATTTTGTACTATGCGTTATTTCTTCTCGTAAAGAGTTTCCAATGCGTACGTATATGTCTTTACTCTGCAAAACTGTATTTCCTTATGAAGTGGTATTCTTACATATCCTTTTGAGAGAAAACTGTCCTGTGCCTTCTCTTTTGAGGCTACACACTTAGACATACACGCAACATGAAAGCTTTTCGACTTACAACGTGTTGTTTAGGAAAAACAAGATAATTTCGCACGATGCGGGATTTCCTTAAAACGTGATTTTCTGAAAAATTTTGACGAAAGAAAATTCTCCTTTTGGTTCTCTTTAGATGCTACATGTTAAGACGTACACGCCACAACAATTCTTTTCGAGATACAACGTGTAGTTTTGGAGATACAAGCTAATTTTGTACAATGCGTTATTTCTTCTCGTAAAGAGTTTCCAATGCGTACGTATATGTCTTTACTCTGCAAAACTGTATTTCCTTATGAAGTGGTATTCTTACATATCCTTTCGAGAGAAAACTGTCCTGTGCCTTCTCTTTTGAGGCTACACACTTAGACATACACGCAACATGAAAGCTTTTCGACTTACAACGTGTTGTTTAGGAAAAACAAGATAATTTCGCACAATGCGGGATTTCCTTAAAACGTGATTTTCTGAAAAATTTTGACGAAAGAAAATTCTCCTTTTGGTTCTCTTTAGATGCTACATGTTAAGACGTCCACGCCACAACAATTCTTTTCGAGATACAACGTGTAGTTTTGGAGATACAAACTAATTTTGTACTATGCGTTATTTCTTCTCGTAAAGAGTTTCCAATGCGTACGTATATGTCTTTACTCTGCAAAACTGTATTTCCTTATGAAGTGGTATTCTTACATATCCTTTCGAGAGAAAACTGTCCTGTGCCTTCTCTTTTGAGGCTACACACTTAGACATACACGCAACATGAAAGCTTTTCGACTTAAAACGTGTTGTTTAGGAAAAACAAGATAATTTCGCACGATGCGGGATTTCCTTAAAACGTGATTTTCTGAAAAATTTTGACGAAAGAAAATTCTCCTTTTGGTTCTCTTTAGATGCTACATGTTAAGACGTACACGCCACAACAATTCTTTTCGAGATACAACGTGTAGTTTTGGAGATACAAGCTAATTTTGTACTATGCGTTATTTCTTCTCGTAAAGAGTTTCCAATGCGTACGTATATGTCTTTACTCTGCAAAACTGTATTTCCTTATGAAGTGGTATTCTTACATATCCTTTCGAGAGAAAACTGTCCTGTGCCTTCTCTTTTGAGGCTACACACTTAGACATACACGCAACATGAAAGCTTTTCGACTTACAACGTGTTGTTTAGGAAAAACAAGATAATTTCGCACGATGCGGGATTTCCTTAAAACGTGATTTTCTGAAAAATTTTGACGAAAGAAAATTCTCCTTTTGGTTCTCTTTAGATGCTACATGTTAAGACGTACACGCCACAACAATTCTTTTCGAGATACAACGTGTAGTTTTGGAGATACAAGCTAATTTTGTACTATGCGTTATTTCTTCTCGTAAAGAGTTTCCAATGCGTACGTATATGTCTTTACTCTGCAAAACTGTATTTCCTTATGAAGTGGTATTCTTACATATCCTTTCGAGAGAAAACTGTCCTGTGCCTTCTCTTTTGAGGCTACACACTTAGACATACACGCAACATGAAAGCTTTTCGACTTACAACGTGTTGTTTAGGAAAAACAAGATAATTTCGCACGATGCGGGATTTCCTTAAAACGTGATTTTCTGAAAAATTTTGACGAAAGAAAATTCTCCTTTTGGTTCTCTTTAGATGCTACATGTTAAGACGTACACGCCACAACAATTCTTTTCGAGATACAACGTGTAGTTTTGGAGATACAAGCTAATTTTGTACTATGCGTTATTTCTTCTCGTAAAGAGTTTCCAATGCGTACGTATATGTCTTTACTCTGCAAAACTGTATTTCCTTATGAAGTGGTATTCTTACATATCCTTTCGAGAGAAAACTGTCCTGTGCCTTCTCTTTTGAGGCTACACACTTAGACATACACGCAACATGAAAGCTTTTCGACTTAAAACGTGTTGTTTAGGAAAAACAAGATAATTTCGCACGATGCGGGATTTCCTTAAAACGTGATTTTCTGAAAAATTTTGACGAAAGAAAATTCTCCTTTTGGTTCTCTTTAGATGCTACATGTTAAGACGTACACGCCACAACAATTCTTTTCGAGATACAACGTGTAGTTTTGGAGATACAAGCTAATTTTGTACTATGCGTTATTTCTTCTCGTAAAGAGTTTCCAATGCGTACGTATATGTCTTTACTCTGCAAAACTGTATTTCCTTATGAAGTGGTATTCTTACATATCCTTTCGAGAGAAAACTGTCCTGTGCCTTCTCTTTTGAGGCTACACACTTAGACATACACGCAACATGAAAGCTTTTCGACTTACAACGTGTTGTGTAGGAAAAACAAGATAATTTCGCACGATGCGGGATTTCCTTAAAACGTGATTTTCTGAAAAATTTTGACGAAAGAAAATTCTCCTTTTGGTTCTCTTTAGATGCTACATGTTAAGACGTACACGCCACAACAATTCTTTTCGAGATACAACGTGTAGTTTTGGAGATACAAGCTAATTTTGTACTATGCGTTATTTCTTCTCGTAAAGAGTTTCCAATGCGTACGTATATGTCTTTACTCTGCAAAACTGTATTTCCTTATGAAGTGGTATTCTTACATATCCTTTCGAGAGAAAACTGTCCTGTGCCTTCTCTTTTGAGGCTACACACTTAGACATACACGCAACATGAAAGCTTTTCGACTTACAACGTGTTGTTTAGGAAAAACAAGATAATTTCGCACGATGCGGGATTTCCTTAAAACGTGATTTTCTGAAAAATTTTGACGAAAGAAAATTCTCCTTTTGGTTCTCTTTAGATGCTACATGTTAAGACGTACACGCCACAACAATTCTTTTCGAGATACAACGTGTAGTTTTGGAGATACAAGCTAATTTTGTACTATGCGTTATTTCTTCTCATAAAGAGTTTCCAATGCGTACGTATATGTCTTTACTCTGCAAAACTGTATTTCCTTATGAAGTGGTATTCTTACATATCCTTTCGAGAGAAAACTGTCCTGTGCCTTCTCTTTTGAGGCTACACACTTAGGCATACACGCAACATGAAAGCTTTTCGACTTACAACGTGTTGTTTAGGAAAAACAAGATAATTTCGCACGATGCGGGATTTCCTTAAAACGTGATTTTCTGAAAAATTTTGACGAAAGAAAATTCTCCTTTTGGTTCTCTTTAGATGCTACATGTTAAGACGTACACGCCACAGCAATTCTTTTCGAGATACAACGTGTAGTTTTGGAGATACAAGCTAATTTTGTACTATGCATTATTTCTTCTCGTAAAGAGTTTCCAATGCATACGTATATGTCTTTACTCTGCAAAACTGTATTTCCTTATGAAGTGGTATTCTTACATATCCTTTCGAGAGAAAACTGTCCTGTGCCTTCTCTTTTGAGGCTACACACTTAGACATACACGCAACATGAAAGCTTTTCGACTTACAACGTGTTGTTTAGGAAAAACAAGATAATTTCGCACGATGCGGGATTTCCTTAAAACGTGATTTTCTGAAAAATTTTGACGAAAGAAAATTCTCCTTTTGGTTCTCTTTAGATGCTACATGTTAAGACGTCCACGCCACAACAATTCTTTTCGAGATACAACGTGTAGTTTTGGAGATACAAACTAATTTTGTACTATGCGTTATTTCTTCTCGTAAAGAGTTTCCAATGCGTACGTATATGTCTTTACTCTGCAAAACTGTATTTCCTTATGAAGTGGTATTCTTACATATCCTTTCGAGAGAAAACTGTCCTGTGCCTTCTCTTTTGAGGCTACACACTTAGACATACACGCAACATGAAAGCTTTTCGACTTAAAACGTGTTGTTTAGGAAAAACAAGATAATTTCGCACGATGCGGGATTTCCTTAAAACGTGATTTTCTGAAAAATTTTGACGAAAGAAAATTCTCCTTTTGGTTCTCTTTAGATGCTACATGTTAAGACGTACACGCCACAACAATTCTTTTCGAGATACAACGTGTAGTTTTGGAGATACAAGCTAATTTTGTACTATGCGTTATTTCTTCTCGTAAAGAGTTTCCAATGCGTACGTATATGTCTTTACTCTGCAAAACTGTATTTCCTTATGAAGTGGTATTCTTACATATCCTTTCGAGAGAAAACTGTCCTGTGCCTTCTCTTTTGAGGCTACACACTTAGACATACACGCAACATGAAAGCTTTTCGACTTACAACGTGTTGTTTAGGAAAAACAAGATAATTTCGCACGATGCGGGATTTCCTTAAAACGTGATTTTCTGAAAAATTTTGACGAAAGAAAATTCTCCTTTTGGTTCTCTTTAGATGCTACATGTTAAGACGTACACGCCACAACAATTCTTTTCGAGATACAACGTGTAGTTTTGGAGATACAAGCTAATTTTGTACTATGCGTTATTTCTTCTCGTAAAGAGTTTCCAATGCGTACGTATATGTCTTTACTCTGCAAAACTGTATTTCCTTATGAAGTGGTATTCTTACATATCCTTTCGAGAGAAAACTGTCCTGTGCCTTCTCTTTTGAGGCTACACACTTAGACATACACGCAACATGAAAGCTTTTCGACTTACAACGTGTTGTTTAGGAAAAACAAGATAATTTCGCACGATGCGGGATTTCCTTAAAACGTGATTTTCTGAAAAATTTTGACGAAAGAAAATTCTCCTTTTGGTTCTCTTTAGATGCTACATGTTAAGACGTACACGCCACAACAATTCTTTTCGAGATACAACGTGTAGTTTTGGAGATACAAGCTAATTTTGTACTATGCGTTATTTCTTCTCGTAAAGAGTTTCCAATGCGTACGTATATGTCTTTACTCTGCAAAACTGTATTTCCTTATGAAGTGGTATTCTTACATATCCTTTCGAGAGAAAACTGTCCTGTGCCTTCTCTTTTGAGGCTACACACTTAGGCATACACGCAACATGAAAGCTTTTCGACTCACAACGTGTTGTTTAGGAAAAACAAGATAATTTCGCACGATGCGGGATTTCCTTAAAACGTGATTTTCTGAAAAATTTTGACGAAAGAAAATTCTCCTTTTGGTTCTCTTTAGATGCTACATGTTAAGACGTACACGCCACAAGAATTCTTTTCGAGATACAACGTGTAGTTTTGGAGATACAAGCTAATTTTGTACGATGCGTTATTTCTTCTCGTAAAGAGTTTCCAATGCGTACGTATATGTCTTTACTCTGCAAAACTGTATTTCCTTATGAAGTGGTATTCTTACATATCCTTTCGAGAGAAAACTGTCCTGTGCCTTCTCTTTTGAGTCTCCACACTTAGGCATACACGCAACATGAAAGCTTTTCGACTTACAACGTGTTGTTTAGGAAAAACAAGATAATTTCGCACGATGCGGGATTTCCTTAAAATGTGATTTTCTGAAAAATTTTGACGAAAGAAAATTATCCTTTTGGTTCTCTTTAGATGCTACATGTTAAGACGTACACGCCACAACAATTCTTTTCGAGATACAACGTGTAGTTTTGGAGATACAAGCTAATTTTGTACTATGCGTTATTTCTTCTCGTAAAGAGTTTCCAATGCGTACGTATATGTCTTTACTCTGCAAAACTGTATTTCCTTATGAAGTGGTATTCTTACATATCCTTTCGAGAGAAAACTGTCCTGTGCCTTCTCTTTTGAGGCTACACACTTAGACATACACGCAACATGAAAGCTTTTCGACTTAAAACGTGTTGTTTAGGAAAAACAAGATAATTTCGCACGATGCGGGATTTCCTTAAAACGTGATTTTCTGAAAAATTTTGACGAAAGAAAATTCTCCTTTTGGTTCTCTTTAGATGCTACATGTTAAGACGTACACGCCACAACAATTCTTTTCGAGATACAACGTGTAGTTTTGGAGATACAAGCTAATTTTGTACTATGCGTTATTTCTTCTCGTAAAGAGTTTCCAATGCGTACGTATATGTCTTTACTCTGCAAAACTGTATTTCCTTATGAAGTGGTATTCTTACATATCCTTTCGAGAGAAAACTGTCCTGTGCCTTCTCTTTTGAGGCTACACACTTAGACATACACGCAACATGAAAGCTTTTCGACTTACAACGTGTTGTTTAGGAAAAACAAGATAATTTCGCACGATGCGGGATTTCCTTAAAACGTGATTTTCTGAAAAATTTTGACGAAAGAAAATTCTCCTTTTGGTTCTCTTTAGATGCTACATGTTAAGACGTACACGCCACAACAATTCTTTTCGAGATACAACGTGTAGTTTTGGAGATACAAGCTAATTTTGTACTATGCGTTATTTCTTCTCATAAAGAGTTTCCAATGCGTACGTATATGTCTTTACTCTGCAAAACTGTATTTCCTTATGAAGTGGTATTCTTACATATCCTTTCGAGAGAAAACTGTCCTGTGCCTTCTCTTTTGAGGCTTCACACTTAGACATACACGCAACATGAAAGCTTTTCGACTTACAACGTGTTGTTTAGGAAAAACAAGATAATTTCGCACGATGCGGGATTTCCTTAAAACGTGATTTTCTGAAAAATTTTGACGAAAGAAAATTCTCCTTTTGGTTCTCTTTAGATGCTACATGTTAAGACGTCCACGCCACAACAATTCTTTTCGAGATACAACGTGTAGTTTTGGAGATACAAACTAATTTTGTACTATGCGTTATTTCTTCTCGTAAAGAGTTTCCAATGCGTACGTATATGTCTTTACTCTGCAAAACTGTATTTCCTTATGAAGTGGTATTCTTACATATCCTTTCGAGAGAAAACTGTCCTGTGCCTTCACTTTTGAGGCTACATACTTAGACATACACGCAACATGAAAGCTTTTCGACTTAAAACGTGTTGTTTAGGAAAAACAAGATAATTTCGCACGATGCGGGATTTCCTTAAAACGTGATTTTCTGAAAAATTTTGACGAAAGAAAATTCTCCTTTTGGTTCTCTTTAGATGCTACATGTTAAGACGTACACGCCACAACAATTCTTTTCGAGATACAACGTGTAGTTTTGGAGATACAAGCTAATTTTGTACTATGCGTTATTTCTTCTCGTAAAGAGTTTCCAATGCGTACGTATATGTCTTTACTCTGCAAAACTGTATTTCCTTATGAAGTGGTATTCTTACATATCCTTTCGAGAGAAAACTGTCCTGTGCCTTCTCTTTTGAGGCTACACACTTAGACATACACGCAACATGAAAGCTTTTCGACTTACAACGTGTTGTTTAGGAAAAACAAGATAATTTCGCACGATGCGGGCTTTCCTTAAAACGTGATTTTCTGAAAAATTTTGACGAAAGAAAATTCTCCTTTTGGTTCTCTTTAGATGCTACATGTTAAGACGTACACGCCACAACAATTCTTTTCGAGATACAACGTGTAGTTTTGGAGATACAAGCTAATTTTGTACTATGCGTTATTTCTTCTCATAAAGAGTTTCCAATGCGTACGTATATGTCTTTACTCTGCAAAACTGTATTTCCTTATGAAGTGGTATTCTTACATATCCTTTCGAGAGAAAACTGTCCTGTGCCTTCTCTTTTGAGGCTACACACTTAGGCATACACGCAACATGAAAGCTTTTCGACTTACAACGTGTTGTTTAGGAAAAACAAGATAATTTCGCACGATGCGGGATTTCCTTAAAACGTGATTTTCTGAAAAATTTTGACGAAAGAAAATTCTCCTTTTGGTTCTCTTTAGATGCTACATGTTAAGACGTACACGCCACAGCAATTCTTTTCGAGATACAACGTGTAGTTTTGGAGATACAAGCTAATTTTGTACTATGCGTTATTTCTTCTCGTAAAGAGTTTCCAATGCGTACGTATATGTCTTTACTCTGCAAAACTGTATTTCCTTATGAAGTGGTATTCTTACATATCCTTTCGAGAGAAAACTGTCCTGTGCCTTCTCTTTTGAGGCTACACCACTTAGACATACACGCAACATGAAAGCTTTTCGACTTACAACGTGTTGTTTAGGAAAAACAAGATAATTTCGCACGATGCGGGATTTCCTTAAAACGTGATTTTCTGAAAAATTTTGACGAAAGAAAATTCTCCTTTTGGTTCTCTTTAGATGCTACATGTTAAGACGTACACGCCACAACAATTCTTTTCGAGATACAACGTGTAGTTTTGGAGATACAAGCTAATTTTGTACTATGCGTTATTTCTTCTCGTAAAGAGTTTCCAATGCGTACGTATATGTCTTTACTCTGCAAAACTGTATTTCCTTATGAAGTGGTATTCTTACATATCCTTTCGAGAGAAAACTGTCCTGTGCCTTCTCTTTTGAGGCTACACACTTAGACATACACGCAACATGAAAGCTTTTCGACTTACAACGTGTTGTTTAGGAAAAACAAGATAATTTCGCACGATGCGGGATTTCCTTAAAACGTGATTTTCTGAAAAATTTTGACGAAAGAAAATTCTCCTTTTGGTTCTCTTTAGATGCTACATGTTAAGACGTACACGCCACAACAATTCTTTTCGAGATACAACGTGTAGTTTTGGAGATACAAACTAATTTTGTACTATGCGTTATTTCTTCTCGTAAAGAGTTTCCAATGCGTACGTATATGTCTTTACTCTGCAAAACTGTATTTCCTTATGAAGTGGTATTCTTACATATCCTTTCGAGAGAAAACTGTCCTGTGCCTTCTCTTTTGAGGCTACACACTTAGACATACACGCAACATGAAAGCTTTTCGACTTAAAACGTGTTGTTTAGGAAAAACAAGATAATTTCGCACGATGCGGGATTTCCTTAAAACGTGATTTTCTGAAAAATTTTGACGAAAGAAAATTCTCCTTTTGGTTCTCTTTAGATGCTACATGTTAAGACGTACACGCCACAACAATTCTTTTCGAGATACAACGTGTAGTTTTGGAGATACAAGCTAATTTTGTACTATGCGTTATTTCTTCTCGTAAAGAGTTTCCAATGCGTACGTATATGTCTTTACTCTGCAAAACTGTATTTCCTTATGAAGTGGTATTCTTACATATCCTTTCGAGAGAAAACTGTCCTGTGCCTTCTCTTTTGAGGCTACACACTTAGACATACACGCAACATGAAAGCTTTTCGACTTACAACGTGTTGTTTAGGAAAAACAAGATAATTTCGCACGATGCGGGATTTCCTTAAAACGTGATTTTCTGAAAAATTTTGACGAAAGAAAATTCTCCTTTTGGTTCTCTTTAGATGCTACATGTTAAGACGTACACGCCACAACAATTCTTTTCGAGATACAACGTGTAGTTTTGGAGATACAAGCTAATTTTGTACTATGCGTTATTTCTTCTCGTAAAGAGTTTCCAATGCGTACGTATATGTCTTTACTCTGCAAAACTGTATTTCCTTATGAAGTGGTATTCTTACATATCCTTTCGAGAGAAAACTGTCCTGTGCCTTCTCTTTTGAGGCTACACACTTAGACATACACGCAACATGAAAGCTTTTCGACTTACAACGTGTTGTTTAGGAAAAACAAGATAATTTCGCACGATGCGGGATTTCCTTAAAACGTGATTTTCTGAAAAATTTTGACGAAAGAAAATTCTCCTTTTGGTTCTCTTTAGATGCTACATGTTAAGACGTACACGCCACAACAATTCTTTTCGAGATACAACGTGTAGTTTTGGAGATACAAGCTAATTTTGTACTATGCGTTATTTCTTCTCGTAAAGAGTTTCCAATGCGTACGTATATGTCTTTACTCTGCAAAACTGTATTTCCTTATGAAGTGGTATTCTTACATATCCTTTCGAGAGAAAACTGTCCTGTGCCTTCTCTTTTGAGGCTACACACTTAGGCATACACGCAACATGAAAGCTTTTCGACTCACAACGTGTTGTTTAGGAAAAACAAGATAATTTCGCACGATGCGGGATTTCCTTAAAACGTGATTTTCTGAAAAATTTTGACGAAAGAAAATTCTCCTTTTGGTTCTCTTTAGATGCTACATGTTAAGACGTACACGCCACAAGAATTCTTTTCGAGATACAACGTGTAGTTTTGGAGATACAAGCTAATTTTGTACGATGCGTTATTTCTTCTCGTAAAGAGTTTCCAATGCGTACGTATATGTCTTTACTCTGCAAAACTGTATTTCCTTATGAAGTGGTATTCTTACATATCCTTTCGAGAGAAAACTGTCCTGTGCCTTCTCTTTTGAGTCTCCACACTTAGGCATACACGCAACATGAAAGCTTTTCGACTTACAACGTGTTGTTTAGGAAAAACAAGATAATTTCGCACGATGCGGGATTTCCTTAAAACGTGATTTTCTGAAAAATTTTGACGAAAGAAAATTCTCCTTTTGGTTCTCTTTAGATGCTACATGTTAAGACGTACACGCCACAGCAATTCTTTTCGAGATACAACGTGTAGTTTTGGAGATACATGCTAATTTTGTACTATGCGTTATTTCTTCTCGTAAAGAGTTTCCAATGCATACGTATATGTCTTTACTCTGCAAAACTGTATTTCCTTATGAAGTGGTATTCTTACATATCCTTTCGAGAGAAAACTGTCCTGTGCCTTCTCTTTTGAGGCTACACACTTAGACATACACGCAACATGAAAGCTTTTCGACTTACAACGTGTTGTTTAGGAAAAACAAGATAATTTCGCACGATGCGGGATTTCCTTAAAACGTGATTTTCTAAAAAATTTTGACGAAAGAAAATTCTCCTTTTGGTTCTCTTTAGATGCTACATGTTAAGACGTACACGCCACAACAATTCTTTTCGAGATACAACGTGTAGTTTTGGAGATACAAGCTAATTTTGTACTATGCGTTATTTCTTCTCGTAAAGAGTTTCCAATGCGTACGTATATGTCTTTACTCTGCAAAACTGTATTTCCTTATGAAGTGGTATTCTTACATATCCTTTCGAGAGAAAACTGTCCTGTGCCTTCTCTTTTGAGGCTACACACTTAGACATACACGCAACATGAAAGCTTTTCGACTTACAACGTGTTGTTTAGGAAAAACAAGATAATTTTGCACGATGCGGGATTTCCTTAAAACGTGATTTTCTGAAAAAATTTGACGAAAGAAAATTCTCCTTTTGGTTCTCTTTAGATGCTACATGTTAAGACGTACACGCCACAACAATTCTTTTCGAGATACAACGTGTAGTTTTGGAGATACAAGCTAATTTTGTACTATGCGTTATTTCTTCTCGTAAAGAGTTTCCAATGCGTACGTATATGTCTTTACTCTGCAAAACTGTATTTCCTTATGAAGTGGTATTCTTACATATCCTTTCGAGAGAAAACTGTCCTGTGCCTTCTCTTTTGAGGCTACACACTTAGACATACACGCAACATGAAAGCTTTTCGACTTACAACGTGTTGTTTAGGAAAAACAAGATAATTTCGCACGATGCGGGATTTCCTTAAAACGTGATTTTCTGAAAAATTTTGACGAAAGAAAATTCTCCTTTTGGTTCTTTTTAGATGCTACATGTTAAGACGTACACGCCACAGCAATTCTTTTCGAGATACAACGTGTAGTTTTGGAGATACAAGCTAATTTTGTACTATGCGTTATTTCTTCTCTTAAAGAGTTTCCAATGCGTACATATATGTCTTTACTCTGCAAAACTGTATTTCCTTATGAAGTGGTATTCTTACATATCCTTTCGAGAGAAAACTGTCCTGTGCCTTCTCTTTTGAGGGTACACACTTAGACATACACGCAACATGAAAGCTTTTCGACTTACAACGTGTTGTTTAGGAAAAACAAGATAATTTCGCACGATGCGGGATTTCCTTCAAACGTGATTTTCTGAAAAATTTTGACGAAAGAAAATTCTCCTTTTGGTTCTCTTTAGATGCTACATGTTAAGACGTACACGCCACAACAATTCTTTTCGAGATACAACGTGTAGTTTTGGAGATACAAGCTAATTTTGTACTATGCGTTATTTCTTCTCGTAAAGAGTTTCCAATGCGTACGTATATGTCTTTACTCTGCAAAACTGTATTTCCTTATGAAGTGGTATTCTTACATATCCTTTCGAGAGAAAACTGTCCTGTGCCTTCTCTTTTGAGGCTACACACTTAGACATACACGCAACATGAAAGCTTTTCGACTTACAACGTGTTGTTTAGGAAAAACAAGATAATTTCGCACGATGCGGGATTTCCTTAAAACGTGATTTTCTGAAAAATTTTGACGAAAGAAAATTCTCCTTTTGGTTCTCTTTAGATGCTACATGTTAAGACGTCCACGCCACAACAATTCTTTTCGAGATACAACGTGTAGTTTTGGAGATACAAACTAATTTTGTACTATGCGTTATTTCTTCTCGTAAAGAGTTTCCAATGCGTACGTATATGTCTTTACTCTGCAAAACTGTATTTCCTTATGAAGTGGTATTCTTACATATCCTTTCGAGAGAAAACTGTCCTGTGCCTTCACTTTTGAGGCTACACACTTAGACATACACGCAACATGAAAGCTTTTCGACTTACAACGTGTTGTTTAGGAAAAACAAGATAATTTCGCACGATGCGGGATTTCCTTAAAACGTGATTTTCTGAAAAATTTTGACGAAAGAAAATTCTCCTTTTGGTTCTCTTTAGATGCTACATGTTAAGACGTACACGCCACAACAATTCTTTTCGAGATACAACGTGTAGTTTTGGAGATACAAGCTAATTTTGTACTATGCGTTATTTCTTCTCGTAAAGAGTTTCCAATGCGTACGTATATGTCTTTACTCTGCAAAACTGTATTTCCTTATGAAGTGGTATTCTTACATATCCTTTCGAGAGAAAACTGTCCTGTGCCTTCTCTTTTGAGGCTACACACTTAGACATACACGCAACATGAAAGCTTTTCGACTTACAACGTGTTGTTTAGGAAAAACAAGATAATTTCGCACGATGCGGGATTTCCTTAAAACGTGATTTTCTGAAAAATTTTGACGAAAGAAAATTCTCCTTTTGGTTCTCTTTAGATGCTACAAGTTAAGACGTACACGCCACAACAATTCTTTTCGAGATACAACGTGTAGTTTTGGAGATACAAGCTAATTTTGTACTATGCGTTATTTCTTCTCGTAAAGAGTTTCCAATGCGTACGTATATGTCTTTACTCTGCAAAACTGTATTTCCTTATGAAGTGGTATTCTTACATATCCTTTCGAGAGAAAACTGTCCTGTGCCTTCTCTTTTGAGGCTACACACTTAGGCATACACGCAACATGAAAGCTTTTCGACTTACAACGTGTTGTTTAGGAAAAACAAGATAATTTCGCACGATGCGGGATTTCCTTAAAACGTGATTTTCTGAAAAATTTTGACGAAAGAAAATTCTCCTTTTGGTTCTCTTTAGATGCTACATGTTAAGACGTACACGCCACAACAATTCTTTTCGAGATACAACGTGTAGTTTTGGAGATACAAGCTAATTTTGTACTATGCATTATTTCTTCTCGTAAAGAGTTTCCAATGCGTACGTATATGTCTTTACTCTGCAAAACTGTATTTCCTTATGAAGTGGTATTCTTACATATCCTTTCGAGAGAAAACTGTCCTGTGCCTTCTCTTTTGAGGCTACACACTTAGGCATACACGCAACATGAAAGCTTTTCGACTCACAACGTGTTGTTTAGGAAAAACAAGATAATTTCGCACGATGCGGGATTTCCTTAAAACGTGATTTTCTGAAAAATTTTGACGAAAGAAAATTCTCCTTTTGGTTCTCTTTAGATGCTACATGTTAAGACGTACACGCCACAAGAATTCTTTTCGAGATACAACGTGTAGTTTTGGAGATACAAGCTAATTTTGTACGATGCGTTATTTCTTCTCGTAAAGAGTATCCAATGCGTACGTATATGTCTTTACTCTGCAAAACTGTATTTCCTTATGAAGTGGTATTCTTACATATCCTTTCGAGAGAAAACTGTCCTGTGCCTTCTCTTTTGAGTCTCCACACTTAGGCATACACGCAACATGAAAGCTTTTCGACTTACAACGTGTTGTTTAGGAAAAACAAGATAATTTCGCACGATGCGGGATTTCCTTAAAACGTGATTTTCTGAAAAATTTTGACGAAAGAAAATTCTCCTTTTGGTTCTCTTTAGATGCTACATGTTAAGACGTACACGCCACAACAATTCTTTTCGAGATACAACGTGTAGTTTTGGAGATACAAGCTAATTTTGTACTATGCGTTATTTCTTCTCGTAAAGAGTTTCCAATGCGTACGTATATGTCTTTACTCTGCAAAACTGTATTTCCTTATGAAGTGGTATTCTTACATATCCTTTCGAGAGAAAACTGTCCTGTGCCTTCTCTTTTGAGGCTACACACTTAGACAAACACGCAACATGAAAGCTTTTCGACTTACAACGTGTTGTTTAGGAAAAACAAGATAATTTCGCACGATGCGGGATTTCCTTAAAACGTGATTTTCTAAAAAATTTTGACGAAAGAAAATTCTCCTTTTGGTTCTCTTTAGATGCTACATGTTAAGAGGTACACGCCACAACAATTCTTTTCGAGATACAACGTGTAGTTTTGGAGATACAAGCTAATTTTGTACTATGCGTTATTTCTTCTCGTAAAGAGTTTCCAATGCGTACGTATATGTCTTTACTCTACAAAACTGTATTTCCTTATGAAGTGGTATTCTTACATATCCTTTCGAGAGAAAACTGTCCTGTGCCTTCTCTTTTGAGGCTACACACTTAGACATACACGCAACATGAAAGCTTTTCGACTTACAACGTGTTGTTTAGGAAAAACAAGATAATTTCGCACGATGCGGGATTTCCTTAAAACGTGATTTTCTGAAAAAATTTGACGAAAGAAAATTCTCCTTTTGGTTCTCTTTAGATGCTACATGTTAAGACGTACACGCCACAACAATTCTTTTCGAGATACAACGTGTAGTTTTGGAGATACAAGCTAATTTTGTACTATGCGTTATTTCTTCTCGTAAAGAGTTTCCAATGCGTACGTATATGTCTTTACTCTGCAAAACTGTATTTCCTTATGAAGTGGTATTCTTACATATCCTTTCGAGAGAAAACTGTCCTGTGCCTTCTCTTTTGAGGCTACACACTTAGACATACACGCAACATGAAAGCTTTTCGACTTACAACGTGTTGTTTAGGAAAAACAAGATAATTTCGCACGATGTGGGATTTCCTTAAAACGTGATTTTCTGAAAAATTTTGACGAAAGAAAATTCTCCTTTTGGTTCTCTTTAGATGCTACATGTTAAGACGTACACGCCACAGCAATTCTTTTCGAGATACAACGTGTAGTTTTGGAGATACAAGCTAATTTTGTACTATGCGTTATTTCTTCTCGTAAAGAGTTTCCAATGCGTACGTATATGTCTTTACTCTGCAAAACTGTATTTCCTTATGAAGTGGTATTCTTACATATCCTTTCGAGAGAAAACTGTCCTGTGCCTTCTCTTTTGAGGCTACACACTTAGACATACACGCAACATGAAAGCTTTTCGACTTACAACCTGTTGTTTAGGAAAAACAAGATAATTTCGCACGATGCGGGATTTCCTTAAAACGTGATTTTCTGAAAAATTTTGACGAAAGAAAATTCTCCTTTTGGTTCTCTTTAGATGCTACATGTTAAGACGTACACGCCACAACAATTCTTTTCGAGATACAACGTGTAGTTTTGGAGATACAAGCTAATTTTGTACTATGCGTTATTTCTTCTCGTAAAGAGTTTCCAATGCGTACGTATATGTCTTTACTCTGCAAAACTGTATTTCCTTATGAAGTGGTATTCTTACATATCCTTTCGAGAGAAAACTGTCCTGTGCCTTCTCTTTTGTGGCTACACACTTAGACAAACACGCAACATGAAAGCTTTTCGACTTACAACGTGTTGTTTAGGAAAAACAAGATAATTTCGCACGATGCGGGATTTCCTTAAAACGTGATTTTCTAAAAAATTTTGACGAAAGAAAATTCTCCTTTTGGTTCTCTTTAGATGCTACATGTTCAGACGTACACGCCACAACAATTCTTTTCGAGATACAACGTGTAGTTTTGGAGATACAAGCTAATTTTGTACTATGCGTTATTTCTTCTCGTAAAGAGTTTCCAATGCGTACGTATATGTCTTTACTCTGCAAAACTGTATTTCCTTATGAAGTGGTATTCTTACATATCCTTTCGAGAGAAAACTGTCCTGTGCCTTCTCTTTTGAGGCTACACACTTAGACATACACGCAACATGAAAGCTTTTCGACTTACAACGTGTTGTTTAGGAAAAACAAGATAATTTCGCACGATGCGGGATTTCCTTAAAACGTGATTTTCTGAAAAATTTTGACGAAAGAAAATTCTCCTTTTGGTTCTCTTTAGATGCTACATGTTAAGACGTACACGCCACAGCAATTCTTTTCGAGATACAACGTGTAGTTTTGGAGATACAAGCTAATTTTGTACTATGCGTTATTTCTTCTCGTAAAGAGTTTCCAATGCGTACATATATGTCTTTACTCTGCAAAACTGTATTTCCTTATGAAGTGGTATTCTTACATATCCTTTCGAGAGAAAACTGTCCTGTGCCTTCTCTTTTGAGGCTACACACTTAGACATACACGCAACATGAAAGCTTTTCGACTTACAACGTGTTGTTTAGGAAAAACAAGATAATTTCGCACGATGCGGGATTCCCTTAAAACGTGATTTTCTGAAAAATTTTGACGAAAGAAAATTCTCCTTTTGGTTCTCTTTAGATGCTACATGTTAAGACGTACACGCCACAGCAAATCTTTTCGAGATACAACGTGTAGTTTTGGAGATACAAGCTAATTTTGTACTATGCGTTATTTCTTCTCGTAAAGAGTTTCCAATGCGTACGTATATGTCTTTACTCTGCAAAACTGTATTTCCTTATGAAGTGGTATTCTTACATATCCTTTCGAGAGAAAACTGTCCTGTGCCTTCTCTTTTGAGGCTACACACTTAGACATACACGCAACATGAAAGCTTTTCGACTTACAACGTGTTGTTTAGGAAAAACAAGATAATTTCGCACGATGCGGGATTTCCTTAAAACGTGATTTTCTGAAAAATTTTGACGAAAGAAAATTCTCCTTTTGGTTCTCTTTAGATGCTACATGTTAAGACGTACACGCCACAACAATTCTTTTCGAGATACAACGTGTAGTTTTGGAGATACAAGCTAATTTTGTACTATGCGTTATTTCTTCTCGTAAAGAGTTTCCAATGCGTACGTATATGTCTTTACTCTGCAAAACTGTATTTCCTTATGAAGTGGTATTCTTACATATCCTTTCGAGAGAAAACTGTCCTGTGCCTTCTCTTTTGAGGCTACACACTTAGACATACACGCAACATGAAAGCTTTTCGACTTACAACGTGTTGTTTAGGAAAAACAAGATAATTTCGCACGATGCGGGATTTCCTTAAAACGTGATTTTCTGAAAAATTTTGACGAAAGAAAATTCTCCTTTTGGTTCTCTTTAGATGCTACATGTTAAGACGTACACGCCACAACAATTCTTTTCGAGATACAACGTGTAGTTTTGGAGATACAAGCTAATTTTGTACTATGCGTTATTTCTTCTCGTAAAGAGTTTCCAATGCGTACGTATATGTCTTTACTCTGCAAAACTGTATTTCCTTATGAAGTGGTATTCTTACATATCCTTTCGAGAGAAAACTGTCCTGTGCCTTCTCTTTTGAGGCTACACACTTAGACATACACGCAACATGAAAGCTTTTCGACTTACAACGTGTTGTTTAGGAAAAACAAGATAATTTCGCACGATGCGGGATTTCCTTAAAACGTGATTTTCTGAAAAATTTTGACGAAAGAAAATTCTCCTTTTGGTTCTCTTTAGATGCTACATGTTAAGACGTACACGCCACAGCAATTCTTTTCGAGATACAACGTGTAGTTTTGGAGATACAAGCTAATTTTGTACTATGCGTTATTTCTTCTCGTAAAGAGTTTCCAATGCGTACGTATATGTCTTTACTCTGCAAAACTGTATTTCCTTATGAAGTGGTATTCTTACATATCCTTTCGAGAGAAAACTGTCCTGTGCCTTCTCTTTTGAGGCTACACACTTAGACATACACGCAACATGAAAGCTTTTCGACTTACAACGTGTTGTTTAGGAAAAACAAGATAATTTCGCACGATGCGAGATTTCCTTAAAACGTGATTTTCTGAAAAATTTTGACGAAAGAAAATTCTCCTTTTGGTTCTCTTTAGATGCTACATGTTAAGACGTACACGCCACAACAATTCTTTTCGAGATACAACGTGTAGTTTTGGAGATACAAGCTAATTTTGTACTATGCGTTATTTCCTCTCATAAAGAGTTTTCAATGCGTACGTATATGTCTTTACTCTGCAAAACTGTATTTCCTTATGAAGTGGTATTCTTACATATCCTTTCGAGAGAAAACTGTCCTGTGCCTTCTCTTTTGAGGCTACACACTTAGACATACACGCAACATGAAAGCTTTTCGACTTACAACGTGTTGTTTAGGAAAAACAAGATAATTTTGCACGATGCGGGATTTCCTTAAAACGTGATTTTCTGAAAAATTTTGACGAAAGAAAATTCTCCTTTTGGTTCTCTTTAGATGCTACATGTTAAGACGTACACGCCACAACAATTCTTTTCGAGATACAACGTGTAGTTTTGGAGATACAAGCTAATTTTGTACTATGCGTTATTTCTTCTCGTAAAGAGTTTCCAATGCGTACGTATATGTCTTTACTCTGCAAAACTGTATTTCCTTATGAAGTGGTATTCTTACATATCCTTTCGAGAGAAAACTGTCCTGTGCCTTCTCTTTTGAGGCTACACACTTAGACATACACGCAACATGAAAGCTTTTCGACTTACAACGTGTTGTTTAGGAAAAACAAGATAATTTCGCACGATGCGGGATTTCCTTAAAACGTGATTTTCTGAAAAATTTTGACGAAAGAAAATTCTCCTTTTGGTTCTCTTTAGATGCTACATGTTAAGACGTACACGCCACAACAATTCTTTTCGAGATACAAAGTGTAGTTTTGGAGATACAAGCTAATTTTGTACGATGCGTTATTTCTTCTCGTAAAGAGTTTCCAATGCGTACGTATATGTCTTTACTCTGCAAAACTGTATTTCCTTATGAAGTGGTATTCTTACATATCCTTTCGAGAGAAAACTGTCCTGTGCCTTCTCTTTTGAGGCTACACACTTAGACATACATGCAACATGAAAGCTTTTCGACTTACAACGTGTTGTTTAGGAAAAACAAGATAATTTCGCACGATGCGGGATTTCCTTAAAACGTGATTTTCTGAAAAATTTTGACGAAAGAAAATTCTCATTTTGGTTCTCTTTAGATGCTACATGTTTAGACATCCACGCCACAACAATTCTTTTCGAGATACAACGTGTAGTTTTGGAGATACAAGCTAATTTTGTACTATGCGTTATTTCTTCTCGTAAAGAGTTTCCAATGCGTAAGTATATGTCTTTACTCTGCAAAACTGTATTTCCTTATGAAGTGGTATTCTTACATATCCTTTCGAGAGAAAACTGTCCTGTGCCTTCTCTTTTGAGGCTACACACTTAGACATACACCCAACATGAAAGCTTTTCTACTTACAACGTGTTGTTTAGGAAAAACAAGATAATTTCGCACGATGCGGGATTTCCTTAAAACGTGATTTTCTGAAAAATTTTGACGAAAGAAAATTCTCCTTTTGGTTCTCTTTAGATGCTACATGTTAAGACGTACACGCCACAACAATTCTTTTCGAGATACAACGTGTAGTTTTGGAGATACAAGCTAATTTTGTACTATGCGTTATTTCTTCTCGTAAAGACTTTCCAATGCGTACGTATATGTCTTTACTCTGCAAAACTGTATTTCCTTATGAAGTGGTATTCTTACATATCCTTTCGAGAGAAAACTGTCCTGTGCCTTCTCTTTTGAGGCTACACACTTAGACATACACGCAACATGAAAGCTTTTCGACTTACAACGTGTTGTTTAGGAAAAACAAGATAATTTCGCACGATGTGGGATTTCCTTAAAACGTGATTTTCTGAAAAATTTTGACGAAAGAAAATTCTCCTTTTGGTTCTCTTTAGATGCTACATGTTAAGACGTACACGCCACAGCAATTCTTTTCGAGATACAACGTGTAGTTTTGGAGATACAAGCTAATTTTGTACTATGCGTTATTTCTTCTCGTAAAGAGTTTCCAATGCGTACGTATATGTCTTTACTCTGCAAAACTGTATTTCCTTATGAAGTGGTATTCTTACATATCCTTTCGAGAGAAAACTGTCCTGTGCCTTCTCTTTTGAGGCTACACACTTAGACATACACGCAACATGACAGCTTTTCGACTTACATCGTGTTGTTTAGGAAAAACAAGATAATTTCGCACGATGCGGGATTTCCTTAAAACGTGATTTTCTGAAAAAATTTGACGAAAGAAAATTCTCCTTTTGGTTCTCTTTAGATGCTACATGTTAAGACGTACACGCCACAACAATTCTTTTCTAGATACAACGTGTAGTTTTGGAGATACAAGCTAATTTTGTACTATGCGTTATTTCTTCTCTTAAAGAGTTTCCAATGCGTACGTATATGTCTTTACTCTGCAAAACTGTATTTCCTTATGAAGTGGTATTCTTACATATCCTTTCGAGAGAAAACTGTCCTGTGCCTTCTCTTTTGAGGCTACACACTTAGACATACACGCAACATGAAAGCTTTTCGACTTACAACGTGTTGTTTAGGAAAAACAAGATAATTTCACACGATGCGGGATTTCCTTAAAACGTGATTTTCTGAAAAATTTTGACGAAAGAAAATTCTCCTTTTGGTTCTCTTTAGATGCTACATGTTAAGACGTACACGCCACAACAATTCTTTTCGAGATACAACGTGTAGTTTTGGAGATACAAGCTAATTTTTTACTATGCGTTATTTCTTCTCGTAAAGAGTTTCCAATGCGTACGTATATGTCTTTACTCTGCAAAACTGTATTTCCTTATGAAGTGGTATTCTTACATATCCTTTCGAGAGAAAACTGTCCTGTGCCTTCTCTTTTGAGGCTACACACTTAGGCATACACGCAACATGAAAGCTTTTCGACTCACAACGTGTTGTTTAGGAAAAACAAGATAATTTCGCACGATGCGGGATTTCCTTAAAACGTGATTTTCTAAAAAATTTTGACGAAAGAAAATTCTCCTTTTGGTTCTCTTTAGATGCTACATGTTAAGACGTACACGCCACAACAATTCTTTTCGAGATACAACGTGTAGTTTTGGAGATACAAGCTAATTTTGTACTATGCGTTATTTCTTCTCGTAAAGAGTTTCCAATGCGTACGTATATGTCTTTACTCTGCAAAACTGTATTTCCTTATGAAGTGGTATTCTTACATATCCTTTTGAGAGAAAACTGTCCTGTGCCTTCTCTTTTGAGGCTACACACTTAGACATACACGCAACATGAAAGCTTTTCGACTTACAACGTGTTGTTTAGGAAAAACAAGATAATTTCGCACGATGCGGGATTTCCTTAAAACGTGATTTTCTGAAAAATTTTGACGAAAGAAAATTCTCCTTTTGGTTCTCTTTAGATGCTACATGTTAAGACGTACACGCCACAACAATTCTTTTCGAGATACAACGTGTAGTTTTGGAGATACAAGCTAATTTTGTACTATGCGTTATTTCTTCTCGTAAAGAGTTTCCAATGCGTACGTATATGTCTTTACTCTGCAAAACTGTATTTCCTTATGAAGTGGTATTCTTACATATCCTTTCGAGAGAAAACTGTCCTGTGCCTTCTCTTTTGAGGCTACACACTTAGACATACACGCAACATGAAAGCTTTTCGACTTACAACGTGTTGTTTAGGAAAAACAAGATAATTTCGCACGATGCGGGATTTCCTTAAAACGTGATTTTCTGAAAAATTTTGACGAAAGAAAATTCTCCTTTAGGTTCTCTTTAGATGCTACATGTTAAGACGTACACGCCACAACAATTCTTTTCGAGATACGTGTAGTTTTGGAGATACAAGCTAATTTTGTACTATGCGTTATTTCTTCTCGTAAAGAGTTTCCAATGCGTACGTATATGTCTTTACTCTGCAAAACTGTATTTCCTTATGAAGTGGTATTCTTACATATCCTTTCGAGAGAAAACTGTCCTGTGCCTTCTCTTTTGAGGCTACACACTTAGACATACACGCAACATGAAAGCTTTTCGACTTACAACGTGTTGTTTAGGAAAAACAAGATAATTTCGCACGATGCGGGATTTCCTTAAAACGTGATTTTCTGAAAAATTTTGACGAAAGAAAATTCTCCTTTTGGTTCTCTTTAGATGCTACATGTTAAGACGTACACGCCACAGCAATTCTTTTCGAGATACAACGTGTAGTTTTGGAGATACAAGCTAATTTTGTACTATGCGTTATTTCTTCTCGTAAAGAGTTTCCAATGCGTACGTATATGTCTTTACTCTGCAAAACTGTATTTCCTTATGAAGTGGTATTCTTACATATCCTTTCGAGAGAAAACTGTCCTGTGCCTTCTCTTTTGAGGCTACACACTTAGACATACACGCAACATGAAAGCTTTTCGACTTACAACGTGTTGTTTAGGAAAAACAAGATAATTTCGCACGATGCGGGATTTCCTTAAAACGTGATTTTCTGAAAAATTTTGACGAAAGAAAATTCTCCTTTTGGTTCTCTTTAGATGCTACATGTTAAGACGTACACGCCACAACAATTCTTTTCGAGATACAACGTGTAGTTTTGGAGATACAAGCTAATTTTGTACTAAGCGTTATTTCCTCTCATAAAGAGTTTCCAATGCGTACGTATATGTCTTTACTCTGCAAAACTGTATTTCCTTATGAAGTGGTATTCTTACATATCCTTTCGAGAGAAAACTGTCCTGTGCCTTCTCTTTTGAGGCTACACACTTAGACATACACGCAACATGAAAGCTTTTCGACTTACAACGTGTTGTTTAGGAAAAACAAGATAATTTCGCACGATGCGGGATTTCCTTAAAACGTGATTTTCTGAAAAATTTTGACGAAAGAAAATTCTCCTTTTGGTTCTCTTTAGATGCTACATGTTAAGACGTACACGCCACAACAATTCTTTTCTAGATACAACGTGTAGTTTTGGAGATACAAGCTAATTTTGTACTATGCGTTATTTCTTCTCGTAAAGAGTTTCCAATGCGTACGTATATGTCTTTACTCTGCAAAACTGTATTTCCTTATGAAGTGGTATTCTTACATATCCTTTCGAGAGAAAACTGTCCTGTGCCTTCTCTTTTGAGGCTACACACTTAGACATACACGCAACATGAAAGCTTTTCGACTTACAACGTGTTGTTTAGGAAAAACAAGATAATTTCGCACGATGCGGGATTTCCTTAAAACGTGATTTTCTGAAAAATTTTGACGAAAGAAAATTCTCCTTTTGGTTCTCTTTAGATGCTACATGTTAAGACGTACACGCCACAACAATTCTTTTCGAGATACAACGTGTAGTTTTGGAGATACAAGCTAATTTTGTACGATGCGTTATTTCTTCTCGTAAAGAGTTTCCAATGCGTACGTATATGTCTTTACTCTGCAAAACTGTATTTCCTTATGAAGTGGTATTCTTACATATCCTTTCGAGAGAAAACTGTCCTGTGCCTTCTCTTTTGAGGGTACACACTTAGACATACATGCAACATGAAAGCTTTTCGACTTACAACGTGTTGTTTAGGAAAAACAAGATAATTTCGCACGATGCGGGATTTCCTTAAAACGTGATTTTCTGAAAAATTTTGACGAAAGAAAATTCTCATTTTGGTTCTCTTTAGATGCTACATGTTTAGACATCCACGCCACAACAATTCTTTTCGAGATACAACGTGTAGTTTTGGAGATACAAGCTAATTTTGTACTATGCGTTATTTCTTCTCGTAAAGAGTTTCCAATGCGTAAGTATATGTCTTTACTCTGCAAAACTGTATTTCCTTATGAAGTGGTATTCTTACATATCCTTTCGAGAGAAAACTGTCCTGTGCCTTCTCTTTTGAGGCTACACACTTAGACATACACCCAACATGAAAGCTTTTCTACTTACAACGTGTTGTTTAGGAAAAACAAGATAATTTCGCACGATGCGGGATTTCCTTAAAACGTGATTTTCTGAAAAATTTTGACGAAAGAAAATTCTCCTTTTGGTTCTCTTTAGATGCTACATGTTAAGACGTACACGCCCCAACAATTCTTTTCGAGATACAACGTGTAGTTTTGGAGATACAAGCTAATTTTGTACTGTGCGTTATTTCTTCTCGTAAAGAGTTTCCAATGCGTACGTATATGTCTTTGCTCTGCAAAACTGTATTTCCTTATGAAGTGGTATTCTTACATATCCTTTCGAGAGAAAACTGTCCTATGCCTTCTCTTTTGAGGCTACACACTTAGACATACACGCAACATGAAAGCTTTTCGACTTACAACGTGTTGTTTAGGAAAAACAAGATAATTTCGCACGATGCGGGATTTCCTTAAAACGTGATTTTCTGAAAAATTTTGACGAAAGAAAATTCTCCTTTTGGTTCTCTTTAGATGCTACATGTTAAGACGTACACGCCACAACAATTCTTTTCGAGATACAACGTGTAGTTTTGGAGATACAAGCTAATTTTGTACTATGCGTTATTTCTTCTCGTAAAGAGTTTCCAATGCGTACGTATATGTCTTTACTCTGCAAAACTGTATTTCCTTATGAAGTGGTATTCTTACATATCCTTTCAAGAGAAAACTGTCCTGTGCCTTCTCTTTTGAGGCTACACACTTAGACATACACGCAACATGAAAGCTTTTCGACTTACAACGTGTTGTTTAGGAAAAACAAGATAATTTCGCACGATGCGGGATTTCCTTAAAACGTGATTTTCGGAAAATTTTGACGAAAGAAAATTCTCCTTTTGTTCTCTTTAGATGCTACATGTTAAGACGTACACGCCACAACAATTGTTTTCGAGATACAACGTGTAGTTTTGGAGATACAAGCTAATTTTGTACTGTGCGTTATTTCTTCTCGTAAAGAGTTTCCAATGCGTACGTATATGTCTTTACTCTGCAAAACTGTATTTCCTTATGAAGTGGTATTCTTACATATCCTTTCGAGAGAAAACTGTCCTGTGCCTTCTCTTTTGAGGCTACACACTTAGACATACACCCAACAGGAAAGCTTTTCGACTTACAACGTGTTGTTTAGGAAAAACAAGATAATTTCGCACGATGCGGGATTTCCTTAAAACGTGATTTTCTGAAAAATTTTGACGAAAGAAAATTCCCCTTTTGGTTCTCTTTAGATGCTACATGTTAAGACGTACACGCCACAGCAATTCTTTTCGAGATACAACGTGTAGTTTTGGAGATACAAGCTAATTTTGTACTATGCGTTATTTCTTCTCGTAAAGAGTTTCCAATGCGTACGTATATGTCTTTACTCTGCAAAACTGTATTTCCTTATGAAGTGGTATTCTTACATATCCTTTCGAGAGAAAACTGTCCTGTGCCTTCTCTTTTGAGGCTACACACTTAGACATACACCCAACATGAAAGCTTTTCTACTTACAACGTGTTGT
This sequence comes from Apodemus sylvaticus, assembly GCF_947179515.1. Taxonomy (NCBI): domain Eukaryota; kingdom Metazoa; phylum Chordata; class Mammalia; order Rodentia; family Muridae; genus Apodemus; species Apodemus sylvaticus. The sequence continues at coordinate 2,946,353 of NW_026263270.1, forward strand.
TTAGGAAAAACAAGATAATTTCGCACGATGCGGGATTTCCTTAAAACGTGATTTTCTGAAAAATTTTGACGAAAGAAAATTCTCCTTTTGGTTCTCTTTAGATGCTACATGTTAAGACGTACACGCCACAACAATTCTTTTCGAGATACAACGTGTAGTTTTGGAGATACAAGCTAATTTTGTACTATGCGTTATTTCTTCTCGTAAAGAGTTTCCAATGCGTACGTATATGTCTTTACTCTGCAAAACTGTATTTCCTTATGAAGTGGTATTCTTACATATCCTTTCGAGAGAAAACTGTCCTGTGCCTTCTCTTTTGAGGCTACACACTTAGACATACACGCAACATGAAAGCTTTTCGACTTACAACGTGTTGTTTAGGAAAAACAAGATAATTTCGCACGATGCGGGATTTCCTTAAAACGTGATTTTCGGAAAATTTTGACGAAAGAAAATTCTCCTTTTGGTTCTCTTTAGATGCTACATGTTAAGACGTACACGCCACAACAATTCTTTTCGAGATACAACGTGTAGTTTTGGAGATACAAGCTAATTTTGTACTATGCGTTATTTCTTCTCGTAAAGAGTTTCCAATGCGTACGTATATGTCTTTACTCTGCAAAACTGTATTTCCTTATGAAGTGGTATTCTTACATATCCTTTCGAGAGAAAACTGTCCTGTGCCTTCTCTTTTGAGGCTACACACTTAGACATACACGCAACATGAAAGCTTTTCGACTTACAACGTGTTGTTTAGGAAAAACAAGATAATTTCGCACGATGCGGGATTTCCTTAAAACGTGATTTTCGGAAAATTTTGACGAAAGAAAATTCTCCTTTTGGTTCTCTTTAGATGCTACATGTTAAGACGTACACGCCACAACAATTCTTTTCGAGATACAACGTGTAGTTTTGGAGATACAAGCTAATTTTGTACTATGCGTTATTTCTTCTCGTAAAGAGTTTCCAATGCGTACGTATATGTCTTTACTCTGCAAAACTGTATTTCCTTATGAAGTGGTATTCTTACATATCCTTTCGAGAGAAAACTGTCCTGTGCCTTCTCTTTTGAGGCTACACACTTAGACATACACGCAACATGAAAGCTTTTCGACTTACAACGTGTTGTTTAGGAAAAACAAGATAATTTCGCACGATGCGGGATTTCCTTAAAACGTGATTTTCTGAAAAATTTTGACGAAAGAAAATTCTCCTTTTGGTTCTCTTTAGATGCTACATGTTAAGACGTACACGCCACAACAATTCTTTTCGAGATACAACGTGTAGTTTTGGAGATACAAGCTAATTTTGTACTATGCGTTATTTCTTCTCGTAAAGAGTTTCCAATGCGTACGTATATGTCTTTACTCTGCAAAACTGTATTTCCTTATGAAGTGGTATTCTTACATATCCTTTCGAGAGAAAACTGTCCTGTGCCTTCTCTTTTGAGGCTACACACTTAGACATACACGCAACATGAAAGCTTTTCGACTTACAACGTGTTGTTTAGGAAAAACAAGATAATTTCGCACGATGCGGGATTTCCTTAAAACGTGATTTTCTGAAAAATTTTGACGAAAGAAAATTCTCCTTTTGGTTCTCTTTAGATGCTACATGTTAAGACGTACACGCCACAACAATTCTTTTCGAGATACAACGTGTAGTTTTGGAGATACAAGCTAATTTTGTACTATGCGTTATTTCTTCTCGTAAAGAGTTTCCAATGCGTACGTATATGTCTTTACTCTGCAAAACTGTATTTCCTTATGAAGTGGTATTCTTACATATCCTTTCGAGAGAAAACTGTCCTGTGCCTTCTCTTTTGAGGCTGCACACTTAGACATACACGCAACATGAAAGCTTTTCGACTTACAACGTGTTGTTTAGGAAAAACAAGATAATTTCGCACGATGCGGGATTTCCTTAAAACGTGATTTTCGGAAAATTTTGACGAAAGAAAATTCTCCTTTTGGTTCTCTTTAGATGCTACATGTTAAGACGTACACGCCACAACAATTCTTTTCGAGATACAACGTGTAGTTTTGGAGATACAAGCTAATTTTGTACTATGCGTTATTTCTTCTCGTAAAGAGTTTCCAATGCGTACGTATATGTCTTTACTCTGCAAAACTGTATTTCCTTATGAAGTGGTATTCTTACATATCCTTTCGAGAGAAAACTGTCCTGTGCCTTCTCTTTTGAGGCTACACACTTAGACATACACGCAACATGAAAGCTTTTCGACTTACAACGTGTTGTTTAGGAAAAACAAGATAATTTCGCACGATGCGGGATTTCCTTAAAACGTGATTTTCGGAAAAATTTTGACGAAAGAAAATTCTCCTTTTGGTTCTCTTTAGATGCTACATGTTAAGACGTACACGCCACAACAATTCTTTTCGAGATACAACGTGTAGTTTTGGAGATACAAGCTAATTTTGTACTATGCGTTATTTCTTCTCGTAAAGAGTTTCCAATGCGTACCTATATGTCTTTACTCTGCAAAACTGTATTTCCTTATGAAGTGGTATTCTTACATATCCTTTCGAGAGAAAACTGTCCTGTGCCTTCTCTTTTGAGGCTACACACTTAGACATACACGCAACATGAAAGCTTTTCGACTTACAACGTGTTGTTTAGGAAAAACAAGATAATTTCGCACGATGCGGGATTTCCTTAAAACGTGATTTTCTGAAAAATTTTGACGAAAGAAAATTCTCCTTTTGGTTCTCTTTAGATGCTACATGTTAAGACGTACACGCCACAACAATTCTTTTCGATACAACGTGTTGTTTAGGAGATACAAGCTAATTTTGTACGATGCGTTATTTCTTCTCTTAAAGAGTTTCCAATATGTACGTATTTGTCTTTACTCTACAACACTGTATTTCCTTATAACATGGTATTCGTACATATTCTTTCGAGAGAAAACTCTCCTGTGCATTCTCTTTTGAGGCTACACGCTTAGACATACACGCAACACCAAAGCATTTCGAGTTAGAACGTGTCGTTTAGGAAAAACAAGATAATATCTCATGATGCGGGAATTCCTTAAAACGTGGTTTTCTGACAAATTTTGAGGAAAGAAAATTCTCCTGTGGGTTTTCATTTGAGGCTAAATGTTTAGACGTACACGCCACACCAAATGTTTTCGAGTTACAACGTGTTCTTTAGGAGATACAAGCTAATTTTTTACGATGCTTTATATCTTCTTGTAAAGTTTAAGTGTTTCCAAAAGGAACGTATTTATCTTTAATTTGCCACAATGTATTTCCTTATAACGTGGTATTCTTACATACTCGTTCGAGAGAAATCTCTACTGTGCGTTCTCTTTTGAGGCTACATGCTTAGACATACACGCAACACCAAAGATTTTCGAGTTCCAATGTGTTGTTTAGGAAAAACAAGATAGTTTCGCATGATGCGGGATTTCCTTAATAAGTGGTTTTCTGACAAATTTTGACGAAAGAAAATTCTCCTGTGGGTTCCCTTTTGAGGCTACACGTTTAGACTTACACGCCACACCAAATCCTTTCGAGTTATAACGTGTTGTTTAGGATATACAAGCTAATTTTTTACTATGTGTTATTTCTTCTCGTAAAGCTTAAGTGTTTCCAATAAGTATGTATTTGTCTTTACTCTGCAACACTGTATTTCCTTATAACGTGGTATTCCTACATATTCTTTTGGAAGAAAACTCTCCTGTGCGTTCTCTTTTGCGGCTACACGCTTAGACATACACGCAACACCAAAGCTTTTCGAGTTACAACGTGTTGTTTAGGAAAAACAAGATAATTTCGCATGATGCGTGATTTCCTTAAAACGTGGTTTTCTGACAAATATTGATGAAAGAAAATTCTCCTGTGGGTTCTCTTTTGAGGCTACACGTTTAGACGTACACGCCACAACTAATCCTTTCAAGTTATAACGTGTTGTTTAGGATATACAAACTAATTTTTACTATGTGTTATTTCCTCTCGTAAAGCTTAAGTGTTTCCAATAAGTATGCATTTGTCTTTACTCTGCAACACTGTATTTCCTTATAACGTAGTATTCCTACATATTCTTTCGGGAGAAAACTCTCCTGTGCGTTCTCTTTTGAGGCTACACGTTTAGACGTACACGCCACACCAAATCTTTTTGAGTTACAACTTGTTGTTTAGGAGGTACAAGCTAATTTTTTAACGATGAATTATTTCTTCTCGTAAAGTTTAAGTGTTTCCAATATGTATATATTTGCCTCTACTCTGCAACACTGTATTTCCTTATAACGTGGTATTCTTACATATTCTTTCGAGAGAAAACTCTCCAGTGCGTTCTCTTTGGAGGCTACACGCTTAGACATTCACGCAACACCAAAGCTTTTCTAGTTACAACGTGTTGTTTAGGAAAAACAAGATAATTTCGCATGATGCGGGATTTCCTTAAAACGTGGTTTTCTGACAAATTTTGATGAAAGAAAATTCTTCTGTGGGTTCTCTTTTGAGGCTACACGTTTAGACGTACACGCCACACCAAATCCTTTCGAGTTATAACGTGTTGTTTAGGATATACAAACTAATATTTACTATGTGTTATTTCTTCTCGTAAAACTTAAGTGTTTCCAATAAGAACGCATTTGTCTTTACTCTGCAACACTGTATTTCCATATAACGTGGTATTCCTACATATTCTTTTGGAAGAAAACACTCCTGTGCGTTCTCTTTTGAGGCTACACGCTTAGACATACACGCAACACCAAAGCTTTTCGAGTTACAACGTGTTGTTTAGGAAAAACAAGATAATTTCGCATGATGCGGGATTTCCTTAAAACGTGGTTTTCTGACAAATATTGATGAAAGAAAATTCTCCTGTGGGTTCTCTTTTGAGGCTACACGTTTAGACATACACGCCACACCTAATCTTTTCAAGTTATAACGTGTTGTTTAGGATATACAAACTAATTTTTACTATGTGTTATTTCCTCTCGTAAAGCTTAAGTGTTTCCAATAAGTATGCATTTGTCTTTACTCTGCAACACTGTATTTCCTTATAACGTGGTATTCCTACATATTCTTTCGGAAGAAAACTCTCCTGTGCGTTCTCTTTTGAGGCTACACGCTTAGACATACACGCACCACCAAAGCTTTTCGAGTTACATGTTGTTTAGGAAAAACAAGATAATTTCGCACGATGCGGTATTTCCTTAAAACGTGGTTTTCTGACAAATTTTGACGAAAGAAAACTCTCCTGTGTGTTCTCTTTTGAGGCTACACGTTTAGACATACACGCCACACCAAACCTTGTCGAGTTACAACGTGTTGTTTAGGAGATACAAGCTAATTTTGCATGATGCGTTATTTCTTCTCCTAAAGTGTTTCCAATAAGTACATATTTGTCTAAATTCTGCAACACTGTATTTCCTTATAACGTGGTATTTTTACATATTCTTTCGAGAGAAAACTATCCTGTGCATTCTCTTTGGAGGCTACACGCTTAGACATACAAGCACCACCAAAGATTTTCGAGTTACAACGTGTTGATTAGGAAAAACAACATAATTTCCCACGATGAGGGATTTCCTAAAAACGTGGTTTTCTAACAAATTTTGACGAAAGAAAACTCTCCTGTGGGTTCTCTTTTGAGGCTACACTCTTAGACGTACACGCCACACTAAATCTTTTCGAGTTACAACGTGTTGTTTAGGACATACAGGCTAGTTTTGCAAGATGCGTTATTTCTCTCATAAAGTGCTCCCATTACTTACGTATTTTCTTTACTCTGCCACACTGTATTTCCTTATAACGTGGTATTCTTACATATTCTTTCGAGAGAAAACTCTCCTGTGCGTTCTCTTTGGAGGCTACACGCTTAGACATTCACGCAACACCAAAGCTTTTCGAGTTACAACGTGTTGTTTAGGAAAAACAAGATAATTTCGCATGATGCGGGATTCCCTTAAAACGTGGTTTTCTGAAAAGTGTTGACGAAAGAAAATTCTCCTGTGGGTTCTCTTTTGAGGCTACACGTTTAGATGTACACGCCACACCAAATCCTATCGAGTTATAACCTGTTGGTTAGGATATACAAGCTAATTTTGTACTATGTGTTATTTCTTCTCGTAAAGCTTAACTGTTTCCAATAAGTATGTATTTGTCTTTACTCTGCAACACTGTATTTCCTTATAACGTGGTATTCCTACAAATTCTTTCGGGAGAAAACTCCCCTGTGCGTTCTCTTTTGAGGCTACACTTTTAGACGTACACGCCACACCAAATCTTTTTGAGTTACAACTTGTTGTTTAGGAGATACAAGCTAATTTTTTTACGATGAATTATTTCTTCTCGTAAAGTTTAAGTGTTTCCAATACGTATGTACTTGCCTCTACTCTGCCACACTGTATTTCCTTATAACGTGATATTCTTACATATTCTTTCGAGAGAAAACTCTCCTGTGCGTTCTCTTTGGAGGCTACACGCTTAGACATTCACCCAACACCAAAGCTTTTCGAGTTACAACGTGTTGTTTAGGAAAAACAAGATAATTTCGCATGATGCGGGATTTCCTTAAAACGTGGTTTTCTGACAAATTTTGACGAAAGAAAATTCTCCTGTGGGTTCTCTTTTGAGGCTACACGTTTAGTCGTACACGCCACACCAAATCCTTTCGAGTTATAACGTGTTGTTTAGGATATACAAGCTAATTTTGTACTATGTGTTATTTCTTCTCGTAAGCTTAAGTGTTTCCAATAAGTATGTATTTGTCTTTACTCTGCAACATTGTATTTCCTTATAACGTGGTATTCCTACATATTCTTTCGGAAGAAATCTCTCCTGTGCGTTCTCTCTTGAGGCTCCACGCTTAGACATACACGCACCACCAAAGCTTTTCGAGTTACAACATGTTGTTTAGGATAAACAAGTTAATTTCGCACGATGCGGTATTTCCTTAAAACGTGGTTTTCTGACAAATTTTGACGAAAGAAAACTCTCCTGTGGGTTCTCTTTTGAGGCTACACGTTTAGACATACATGCCACACCAAATCTTGTCGAGTTACAACGTGTTGTTTAGGAGATACAAGCTAATTTTACATGATGCGTTATTTCTTCTCCTAAAGTGTTTCCAATAAGTACATATTTGTCTATACTCTGCAACACTGTATTTCCTTATAACGTGGTATTCTTACATATTCTTTCGAGAGAAAACTATCCTGTGCGTTCTCTTTGGAGGCTACACGCTTAGACATACACGCACCACCAAAGCTTTTCGAGTTACAACGTGTTGATTAGGAAAGACAAGATAATTTCGCACGATGCGGGATTTCCTTAAAACGTGGTTTTCTGACAAATTTTGACGTAAGAAAATTCTCCTGTGGGTTCTCTTTTGAGGCTACACGTTTAGATGTACACACCACACCAAATATTTTTGAGTTACCACGTGTTGTTTCGGAGATACAAGCTAATTTTGTACCATGCGTTATTTCTTCTCTTAATGTGTTTCCAAAACGTATGTATTTGTCTTTACTCTGCAGCAATATGTTTCCTTATAACATGGTATTCTTACATATTCTTTCGAGAGAAAACTCTCCTGTGCATTCTCTTTTGAGACTACATGCTTAGACATACACGCAACACCAAATCCTTTCGAGTTATAACGTGTTGTTTAGGATATACAAGCTAATTTTGTACTATGTTTTATTTCTTCTCGTAAAGTTTAAGTGTTTCCAATAAGTATTTATTTGTCTTTACTCTGCAACACTGTATTTCCTTATAACATGGTATTCCTACATATTCTTTCGGGAGAAAACACTCCTGTGCCTTCTCTTTTGAGGCTACACGCTTAGACATATACGCAACACCAAAGCTTTTCGAGTTACAACATGTTGTTTAGGAAAAACAAGATAATTTCGCAGGATGCAGGATTTCCTTAAAACGTGGTTTTCTGACAAATTTTGACGAAAGAAAACTCTCCTGTGGGTTCTCCTTTGAGGCTACACGTTTAGTCGTTCACGCCACACCAAATCTTTTCGAGTTACAACGTGTTGTTTAGGAGATACAAGCTAAGTTTGCATGATGCGTTATTTCTTTTCGTAAAGTGTTTCCAATAAGTACATATTTGTCTATACTCTGCAACATTGTATTTCCTCATAACGTGGTATTCTTACATATTCTTTCGAGAGAAAACTATCCCTTGCGTTCTCTTTGGAGGCTACACGCTTAGACATAAACGCACCACCAAAGCTTTTCGAGTTACAACGTGTTGATTAGGAAAAACAAGATAATTTCCCACGATGCGGGATTTCCTTAAAAAGTGGTTTTCTGACAAATTTTGACGTAAGAAAATTCTCCTGTGGGTTCTCTTTTGAGGCTACACATTTAGACGTGCACGCCACACCAATTCTTTTTGAGTTACCACGTGTTGTTTAGGAGATACAAGCAAATTTTGTACCATGCATTATTTCTTCTCATAATATGTTTCCAATACGTATGTATTTGTCTTTACTCTGCAGCAATATATTTCCTTATAACGTGGTATTCTTACATATTCTTTCGAGAGAAAACTCTCCTGTGCATTCTCTTTTGAGGCTAAACGCTTACACATACACCGAACACCAAAGCTTTTCGAGTTACAATGTTTTGTTTATGTAAAACAAGATAATTGCGCACAATGCGGGATTTCCTTAAAACGTGGTTTTCTGACAAATTTGGACGAAAGAAAATTCTCCTGTGGGTTCTCTTTTGAGGCTACATGTTTAGACGTACACGCCACACCAAATCTTTTCGAGTTACAACGTGTTGTTTAGGAGATACAAGCTAATTTTGTACGATGCGTTATTTCTTCTCCTAAAGTGTTTTCAATATGTACGTATTTGTCTTTACTCTACAACACTGTATTTCCTTATAACATGGTATTCGTACATATTCTTTCGAGAGAAAACTCTCCTGTGCATTCTCTTTTGAGGCTACACGCTTAGACATACACGCAACACCAAAGCATTTCGAGTTAGAACGTGTTGTTTAGGAAAAACAAGATAATTTCTCATGATGCGGGAATTCCTTAAAACGTGGTTTTCTGACAAATTTTGAGGAAAGAAAATTCTCCTGTGGGTTTTCATTTGAGGCTAAATGTTTAGGCGTACACGCCACACCAAATGTTTTCGAGTTACAATGTGTTCTTTAGGAGATACAAGCTAATTTTTTACGATGCTTTATATCTTCTTGTAAAGTTTAAGTGTTTCCAAAAGGAACGTATTTATCTTTAATTTGCCACAATGTATTTCCTTATAACGTGGTATTCTTACATACTCGTTCGAGAGAAATCTCTCCTGTGCGTTCTCTTTTGAGGCTACATGGTTAGACATACACGCAAACCCAAAGATTTTCGAGTTACAATGTGTTGTTTAGGAAAAACAAGATAGTTTCGCATGATGCGGGATTTCCTTAATAAGTGGTTTACTGACAAATTTTGAGGAAAGAAAATTCTCCTGTGGGTTCTCTTTTGAGGCTACACGTTTAGATGTACATGCCACACCAAATCTTTTCGAGTTACAACGTGTTGTTTAGGAGATACAAACTAATCTTTTACGATGCGTTATTTCTTCTCATAGAGTGTTTCAAATACATATGTATTTGTCTTTACTCTGCAAAACTGTATTTCCTTATAATGTGGTATTCTTACATGTTCTTTCGAGAGAAAACTCTCCTGTGCGTTCTCTTTTGAGGCTACCCGCTTAGACATACAGGCAACATCAAAACTTTTCGAGTTACAATGTGTTGTTTAGGAAAAACAAGATAATTTCGCACGATGAGTGATTTCCTTAAAACATGGATTTCTGACAAATTTTAACAAACAAAAATTCTCCTGTGGGTTCTCTTTTGAGGCTACACGTTTAGACGTACACGCCACACCAAAACTTTTCGAGTTACAATGTGTTGTTTAGGAGTTCAAGCTAATTTTGTATGATGCGTTATTTCTTCTCGTAAAGTGTTTCCAATACGTACGTATTTGCCTTTAGTCTGCAACACTGTATTTCCGTATAACGTGTTATTCTTACATATTCTTTCGAGAGAAAACTCTCCTGTGCGTCCACTTTTGAGGCTACACGCTTAGACATACACGCAACACCAAAGTTTTTCGCATTACAACGTGTTGTTTAGGAAAAACAAGATAATTTCGCACGATGAGGGATTTCCTTAATACGTGGTTTTCTGACAAATTTTGACAAAAGAAATTTCTCCTATTGGTTCTCTTTTGAGACTACACGTTTAGACGTACAGGTCACAGCAAATCTTTTTAAGTTTCAACGTGTTGTTTAGGAGATACAGGCTAATTTGGTACGATGCGTTATTTCTTCTCATAAAGTTTTCCAATAAGTCAGTATTTGTCTTTACTCTGCAACACTGTATTTCCTTATAAGGTGGTATTCTTACATATTTTTTTGAGAGAAAACTCTCCTGTGCATTCTCATATGAGGCTACACGGTGAAACATACATGCAACACCAAAGCTTTTCGAGTTACAACGTGTTGTTTAGGAAGAACAAGATAATTTCTCACGATGCTGGATCTCCTTAAAACGTGGTTTTCTGACGAATTTTGACGAAAGAAAATTCTCCTGTGGGTTCTCTTTTGAGGCTAAACATTTAGACGTACACGCCACACCAAATCTTTTTGAGTTACAACTTGTTGTTTAGGAGATACAAGCTAATTTTTTAACGATGAATTATTTCTTCTCGTAAAGTTTAAGTGTTTCCAATATGTATATATTTGCCTCTACTCTGCAAGACTGTATTTCCTTATAACGTGGTATTCTTACATATTCTTTCGAGAGAAAACTCTCCTGTGCATTCTCTTTGGAGGCTACATACTTAGACATTCACGCAACAACAAAGCTTTTCGAGTTACAACGTGTTGTTTAGGAAAAACAAGATAATTTCGCATGATGCGGGATTTCCTTAAAACGTGGTTTTCTGACAAATTTTGACGAAAGAAAATTCTCCTGTGGGTTCTGTTTTGAGGCTTCACGTTTAGACGTACACGCCACACCAAATCCTTTCGAGTTCTAATGTGTTGTTTAGGATATACAAGCTAATTTTGTACTATGTGTTATTTCTTCTCGTAAAGTTTAAGTGTTTCCAATAAGAATGTATTTGTCTTTACTCTACAACACTGTATTTCCTTATAACGTAGTATTCCTACATATTCTTTCGGGAGAAAACTCTCCTGTGCGTTCTCTTTTGAGGCTACACGTTTAGACGTACACGCCACACCAAAACTTTTTGAGTTACAGCTTGTTGTTTAGAAGATACGAGCTAATTTTTTAACGATGAATTATTTCTTCTCGTAAAGTTTAAGTGTTTCCAATATGTATATATTTGCCTCTACTCTGCAACACTGTATTTCCTTATAACGTGGTATTCTTACATATTCTTTCGAGAGAAAACTCTCCTGTGCGTTCTCTTTGGAGGCTACACGCTTAGACATTCACGAAACACCAAAGCTTTTCGAGCTACAATGTGTGTTGATTAGGAAAAACAAGATAATTTCGCACGATGCGGGATTTCCTTAAAACGTGGTTTTCTGACAAATTTTGATGTAAGAAAATTCTCCTGTGGGTTCTCTTTTGAGGCTACACGTTTAGATGTACACGCCACACCAAATCTTTTTGAGTTTACACGTGTTGTTTCAGAGATACAAGCTAATTTTGTACCATGAGTTATTTCTTCTCATAATGTGTTTCCAATACGTACGTATTTGTCTTTACTCTGCAGCAATATATTTCCTTATAACGTGGTATTCTTACATATTCTTTCAAGAGAAAACTCTCCTGTGCATTCTCTTTTGAGGCTACACGCTTAGGCATACAAGCAACACCAAAGATTTTCTAGTTTCAACGTGTTGTTTAGGAACAACAAGATAATTTCGCATGATGCGGGATTTCCTTAAAACGTGGTTTTCTGACAAATTTTGAGGAAAGAAAATTCTCCTGTGGGTTCTCTTTTGAGGCTACACTTTTAGACGTACACGCCACACCAAATCTTTCGAGTTACAACGTGTTGTTTAGGACATACAAGCTAATTTTGCAAGATGCGTTATTTCTCTCATAAAGTGCTTCCATTACATATGTATTTGTCTTTACTCTGCCACACTGTATTTCCTTATAACGTGGTATTCTTACATATTCTTTCGAGAGAAAACTTTCCTGTGCGTTCTCTTTTGGGGCTACATGCTTACAGATACACCCAACACCAAAGCTTTTCAAGTTAAAACGTGTTGTTTAGGAACAACTAGATAATTTCTCACGAAGCGGGATTTCCTTAAAATGTGGTTTTCTGAAAAATTTTGACGAAAGAAAATTCTCCTGTGGGTTCTCTTTTGAGGCTACACGTTTAGACGTACACACCACACCAAATCCTTTCGAGTTACAATGTGTTGTTTAGGAGATACAAGCTAATTTTTTACGATGCTTTTTTTCATCTCTTAAAGTTTATGGGTTTCCAATACATACATATTTGTCTTTACTCAGCAACACTGTATTTCCTTATAACGGTATTCTTACATATCCTTTCAAGAGAAAACTCTCCTGTGCGTTCTTTTTTGAGGCTACACGCTTTGATATACACGCAACACCAAAGTTTTTCGCGTTACAACATGTTGTTTAGGAAAAAACAAGATAATTTCGCACGATGAAGGATTTCCTTAATACGTGGTTTTCTGACAAATTTTGACCAAAGAAAATTCTCCTATGGGTTCTCTTTTGAGACTACACGTTTAGATGTACAGGCCACACCAAATCTTTTTAAGTTACAACGTGTTGTTTAGGAAATACAAGCTAATTTTGTACGATGCGTTATTTCTTCTCGTAAAGTTTTTCCAATAAATAAGTATTTGTCTTTACTCTGCAAAACTGTATTTCCTTATAACGTAATATTCTTACATATTTTTGAGAGAAAACTCTCCTGTGCATTCTCATTTGAGGCTACACGCTTAGACATACACGCAACAGCAAAGCATTTCGAGTTACAACGTGTTGTTTAGGAAGAACAAGATAATTTCTCACGATGCAGGATTTCCTTAAAACGTGGTTTTCTGACAAATTTTGACGAAAGAAAATTCTCCTGTGGGTTATCTTTTGAGGCTACACGTTTAGACGTACACGCCACACCAAATCTTTTCGAGATACAACGTGTTGTTTAGGAGATACAAGCTAATTTTGCATGATGCGTTATTTCTTCTCGTAAAGTGTTTCCAATAAGTACATATTTGTCTATACTCTGCAACACTGTATTTCCTTATATCGTGGTATTCCTACATATTCTTTCGAGAGAAAACTACCCTGTGCGTTCTCTTTGGAGGCTACACGCTTAGACATACATGCAACAACAAAGCTTTTCGAGTTACAACGTGTAGATTAGGAAAAACAGGATAATTTCTCACGATGCGGGATTTCCTTAAAATGTGGTTTTCTGACAAATTTTGACGTAAGAAAATTCTCCTGTGGGTTCTCATTTGAGGCTACACATTCAGACGTACACGCCACACCAAATCTTTTTGAGTTACCACGTGTTGTTTAGGAGATACAAGCTAATTTTGTACCATGCGTTATTTTTTCTCATAATATGTTTCCAATACGTATGTATTTGTCTTTACTCTGCAGCAATATATTACCTTATAACGTGGTATTCTTACATATTCTTTCGAGAGAAAGCTCTCCTGTGCATTCTCTTTTGAGGCTACACGCTTACACATACACCCAACACCAAAGCTTTTCGAGTTACAATGTTTTGTTTATGTAAAACAAGATAATTGCGCACAATGCGGGATTTCCTTAAAACGTGGTTTTCTGACAAATTTTGACGAAAGAAAATTCTCCTGTGGGTTCTCCTTTGAGGCTACATGTTTAGACGTACACGCCACACCAAATCTTTTCGAGTTACAACGTGTTGTTTAGGAGATACAAGCTAATTTTGTACGATGCATTATTTCTTCTCCTAAAGTGTTTCCAATACTTACATATTTGTCTTTACTCTACAACACTGTATTTCCTTATAACATGGTATTCGTACATATTCTTTCGAGAGAAAACTCTCCTGTGCATTCTCTTTTGAGGCTACACGCTTAGACATACACGCAACACCAAAGCATTTCGAGTTAGAACGTGTTGTTTAGGAGAAACAAGATAATTTCGCACGATGCGGGAATTCCTTAAAACGTGGTTTTCTGACAAATTTTGAGGAAAGAAAATTCTCCTGTGGGTTTTCATTTGAGGCTAAACGTTTAGATGTACACGCCACACCAAATGTTTTCGAGTTACAACGTGTTGGTTAGGAGATACAAGCTAATTTTTTATGATGCTTTATATCTTCTTGTAAAGTTTAAGTGTTTCCAAAAGGAACTAATTTATTTTTAATTTGTCACAATGTATTTCCTTATAACGTGGTATTTTGACATACTCGTTCGAGAGAAAGCTCTCCGGTGCTTTCTCTTTTGAGGCTACATGCTTAGACATACACGCAACACCAAAGATTTTCGAGTTACAATGTGTTGTTTAGGAAAAACAAGATAGTTTCGCACGATGCGGGATTTCCTTAATAAGTGGTTTTCTGACAAATTTTGACGAAAGAAAATTCTCCTGTGGGTTCTCTTTTGAGGCTACACATTTAGACGTACATGCCACACCAAATCTTTTCGAGTTACAACGTGTTGTTTAGGAGATACAAACTAATTTTTTACGATGCGTTATTTCTTCTCATAAAGTGTTTCAAATACATACGTATTTGTCTTTACTCTGCAAAACTGTATTTCCTTATAATGTTGTATTCTTACATGTTCTTTCGAGAGAAAACTCTTCTGTGCATTCTCTTTTGAGGCTACACGCTTAGACATTCACACAACACCAAAGCTTTTCGAGGTACAACGTGTTGTTTAGGAAAAACAAGATAATTTAACATGATGCGGGATTTCCATAAAACATGGTTTTCTGACAAATTTGGCGAAAGAAAATTCTCCTGTGGGTTCTCTTTTGAGGCTACACGTTTAGACGTACATGCCAAACCAAATCTTTTTGAGTTACAACGTGTTGTTTAGGAGATACAAGCTAATTTTTTATGATGCGTTATTTCTTCTCGTAAAGTTTTTCCAATAAATAAGTATTTGTCTTTACTCTGCAAAACTGTATTTCCTTATAACATGGTATCTTACATATTCTTTCGAGAGAAAACTATCCTGTGCGTCCTCTTTGGAGGCTACACGCTTAGACATACACTCAAGACCAAAGCTTTTCAAGTTACAACGTGCTGATTAGGAAAAACAAGATAATTTCGCACGATGCGGGATTTCCTTAAAATGTGGTTTTCTGACAAATTTTGATGTAAGAAAATTCTCCTGTGGGTTCTCTTTTGAGGCTACACATTTAGATGTACATGCCACACCAAATCTTTTTGAGTTACCACGTGTTGTTTAGGAGATACAAGCTAATTTTGTACCATGCATTATTTCTTCTCATAATATGTTTCCAATACGTATGTATTTGCCTCTACTCTGCAGCAATGTATTTCCTTATAACGTGGTATTCTTACATATTCTTTCGAGAGAAAACTCTCCTGTGCATTCTCTTTTGAGGCCACACACTTGCACATACACCCAACACCAAAGCTTTTAGAGTTACAATGTTTTGTTTATGAAAAACAAGATAATTGCGCACAATGCGGGATTTCCTTAAAACGTGGATTTCTGACAAATTTTGATGAAAGAAAATTCTCCTGTGGGTTCTCTTTTGAGGCTACATGTTTAGACGTACACGCCACAACAAATCTTTTCGAGTTACAACGTGTTGTGTAGGAGATACAAGCTCATTTTGTACGATGATTTATTTCATCTCGTATAGTTTATGGGTTTCCAATACATACGTATTTGTCTTTATTCTGCAACACTGTATTTCCTTATAACGTGGTATCCTTACAAATTCTATTAAGAAAAAACTCTCCTGTGCATTCTCTTTTGAGGCTACACGCTTAGACATACACGCAACACCAAAGCTTTCGAGTTACAACGTGTTGTTTAGGAAAAACAAGATAATTTCGCACGATGCGGGATTTACTTAAAACGTGGTTTCTGAAAAATTTTGACGAAAGAAAATTCTCCTGTGGGTTCTCTTTTGAGGTTACACGTTTAGACGTATACGCCACACCAAATCTTTTCGAGTTACAACGTGTTGTTTAGGAGATACAAGCTAATTTTGTACGATGCGTTATTTCTTCTAGTAAAGTGTTTCCAATACGTACGTATTTGGCTTTAGTCTGCAACACTGTATTTCCTTATAACGTGGTATTCTTACATATTCTTTCGAGAAAAAACTCTCCTGTGCATCCTTTTTTGAGGCTACACGCTTAGACATACACGCAACACCAAAGCTTTTCGCGTTACAACGTGTTGTTTAGGAAAAACCAGATAATTTCGCACAATGAGGGATTTCCTTAATACGTGGTTTTCTGACATATTTTGACCAAAGAAAATTCTCCTATGGGTTCTCTTTTGAGACTACACGTTTAGACGTACAGGCCAGTCCAAATCTTTTTTAAGTTACAACGTGTTGTTTAGGCGATACAAGCTAATTTTGTACGATGCGTTATTTCTTCTTGTAAAGTTTTTCCAATAAATAAGTATTTGTCTTTACTCTGCAACACTGTATTTCCTTATAACGTGTCATTCTTACATATTCTTTCGAGAAAAAACTCTCCTCTGCCTTCTCTTTTGGGGCTACATGCTTAGACATACACCCAACACCAAAGCTTTTCGAGTTAAAACGTGTTGTTTAGGAAGTTCTAGATAATTTCTCACGATGCGTGATTTCCTTAAAACGTGGTTTTCTGACAAAATTTGATGAAAGAAAATTGTCCTATGTGTTCTCTTTTGAGGCTAAACGTTTAGACGTACACACCACACCAAATCTTTTCGAGTTACAACGTGTTGTTTAGGAGATACTAGCTAATTTTTTACGATGCTTTATTTCATCTCGTAAAGTTTATGGGTTTCCAATACATACGTATTTGTCTTTACTCTGCAACACTGTATTCCCTTATAACGTGGTATTCTTACATATTCTTTCGAGAGAAAACTCTCCTGTGTGTTCTCTTTTGAGGCTACACGCTTAGACATACACGCAACACCAAAGCTTTTCGAGTTACAATGTGTTGTTTAGGAAAAACAACATAATTTCGCACGATGCGGGATTTCCTTAAAACGTGGATTTCTGAAAATTTTTGACGAAAGAAAATTGTCCTGTGTGTTTTCTTTTGAGGCTACACGTTTAGACGTACACGCCACACCAAATCCTTTCGAGTTACAACGTGTTGTTTAGGAGATACAAGCTAATTTTCTACGATGCGTTATTTCTTCTCGTAACGTGTTTCCAATACGTACATATTTGCCTTTAGTCTGCAACACTGTATTTCCTTATAATGTGGTATTCTTACATATTCTTTCGAGAGAAAACTCTCCTGTGTGTTCCCCTTTGAGGCTACACGCTTAGACATACAGGCAACACCAAAGCTTTTCGCGTTACAACGTGTTGATTAGGAAAAACAATATAATTTCGCGCGATGCGGGATTTCCTTAATAAGTGGTTTTCTGACAAATTTTGACCAAGGAAAATTCTCCTATGGGTTCTCTTTTGAGGCTACACGTTTAGACGTACAGGCCACACCTAATCTTTTTAAGGTACAACGTGTTGTTTAGGAGATACAAGCTAATTTTGTACGATAGGTTATTTCTTCTCGGAAAGTATTTCTAATAAGTAAAAATATGTCTTTACTCTGCAACACTGTATTTCCTTATAACGTGGTATTCTTACATATTCTTTCGAGAGAAAACTCTCCTGTGCGTTCTCATTTGAGGCTACACGCTTAGACATACACGCAACACCAAAGTTTTTCGAGTTACAATGTGTTGTTTAGGAAGAACAAGATAATTTCCCACGATGCGGGATTTCCTTAAAACGTGGTTTTCTGACAAATTTTGATGAAAGAAAATTCTCCTGTGGGTTCTCTATTAAGGCTACACGTTTAGACGTACACACCACACCAAATCTTTTTGAGTTACAACGTGTTGTTTAGGAGATACAAGCTAATTTTTTTTATGATGCCTTATTTCTTCTCGTAAAGTTTAAGTGTTTCCAATACGTATGAATTTTCCTTTACTCTGCAACACTGTATTTCCTTATTACGTGGTATTCTTACATATTCTTTCAACAGTAAACTCTCCTGTGCGTTCTCTTTGGAGGCTACATGCCTAGACATACACGCCTAGACATACACGCAACACCAAAGCTTTTCGAGTTACAACGTGTTGTTTAGGAAAAACAAGATAATTTCGCATGATGCGGGATTTCCTTAAAACGTGGTTTTCTGACAAATTTTGAAGAAAGAAAATTCTCCTGTGGGTTCTCTTTTGAGGGTACACGTTTAGACATACACGCCACACCAAATCCTTTCGAGTTATAACGTGTTGTTTAGGAGATACAAATTAATTTTTTACTATGTGTTATTTCTTCTCGTAAAGTTTAAGTGTTTCCAATAAGTATGTATTTGTCTTTACTCTGCAACACTATATTTCCTTATAACGTGGTATTCTTACATATTCTTTCGGGAGAAAACTCTCCTGTGCGTTCTCTTTTGAGGCTACACGCTTAGAAATACACGCAACACCAAAGCTTTTCGAGTTACAATGTGTTGTTTAGGAAAAACAAGATATTTTCGCACGATGCAGGATTTCCGTAAAACGTGGTTTTTGACAAATTTTGACCAAAGAAAACTCTCCTGTGGATTCTCTTTTGAGGCTACACGTTTAGACGTACACACCACACCAAATCTTTTCCAGTTACAACGTGTTGTTTAGGAGATACAAGTTAATTTTGCATGATGCTTTATTTCTTCTCGTAAAGTGTTTCCAATAAGTATGTATTTGTCTATACTCTGCAACACTGTATTTCCTTATAACGTGGTATTCTTACATATTCTTTCGAGAGAAAACTCTCCTGGGCATTCCCCTTTGAGGCTACGCACTTAGACATACACGCAACACCAAAGCTTTTTGAGTTACAACGTGTTGTTTAGGAAAAACAAGATAATTACGCACGATGCGGGATTTCCTTAATAAGTGGTTTTCTGACAAATTTTGACCAAGGAAAATTCCTCTATGGGTTCTCTTTTGAGGCTACTCGTTTAGACGTACAGGCCACACCAAATCTTTTTAAGTTACAACGTGTTGTTTAGGAGATACAAGCTAATTTTGTACGATGCGTTATTTCTTCTCCTAAAGTTTTTCCAATAAGTAAGTATATGTCTTTATTCTACAACGTGGTATTCTTACATATTCTTTCAAGAGAAAACTCTCCTGTGCGTTCTCATTTGAGGCTACACGCTTAGACATATACGCAACACCAACGCTTTTCGAGTTACAACGTGTTGTTTAGGAAGAACAAGATAATTTCGCATGATGCGGGATTTATGGGTTTCCAATACATACGTATTTGTCTTTATTCTGCAACACTGTATTTCCTTATAACGTGGTATCCTTACAAATTCTATCGAGAAAAAACTCTCCTGTGCGTTCTCTTTTGAGGCTACACGCTTAAACATACAAGCAACACCAAAGCTTTTCGAGTTACAACGTGTTGTTTAGGATTTCCTTAAAGCGGGATTTCCTTAAAACGTGGTTTTCTGAAAAATTTTGACGAAAGAAAATTCTCCTGTGGGTTCTCTTTTGAGGCTACACGTTTAGACGTACAGGCCACACCAAATCTTTTCGAGTTACAACGTGTTGTTTAGGAGATACAAGCTAATTTTGTACGTTGCGTTATTTCTTCTCGTAAAGTGTTTCCAATACGTATGTATTTGCCTTTACTCTGCGACACTGTATTTCCTTATAAAGTGGTATTCTTACATACTCTTTCGAGAGAAAACTCTCCTGTGCGTTCTCTTTTGAGGCTACACGCTTAGACATACACGCAACACCAAAGCTTTTCGAGTTAAAACGTGTTGTTTAGGAAAAAGAAGATAATTGCGCACGATGCGGGATTTCCTTAAAACGTGGGTTCTCTTTTGAGGGTACACGTTTAGACGTACAAGCCACACCAAATCCTTTCGAGTTATAACGTGTTGTTTAGGAGATACAAGCTAATTTTTTACTATTTGTTATTCCACGTTATATGGAAAAACAGTGTTGCAGAGTAAAGACAAATATGTACGTATTGGAAACACTTTACGAGAAGAAATAACACATGGTAAAAAATTAGCTTGTATCTCCTAAACAACACGTTGTAACTCAAAAGGATTTGGTGTGGTGTTTATCTAAAGGTGTAGCCTCAAAAGAGAACCCACAGGAGAATTTTCGTTGGTCAAAATTTTTTCAGAAAACCACGTTTTCTGGAAATCCCGCATCGTGCGAAATTATCTTGTTTTTCCTAAACAACACGTTGTAACTCGAAAAGCTTTGGTTTTGCATGTATGTCTAAGCGTGCAGCCTCAAAAGAGAATGCACAGGAGAGTATTCTCTTGAAAGAATATGTAAGAATACCACGTTATAAGGACATACAGTGTTGCACAGTAAAGACAGATACATACATATTGGAAACACTTTATGAGAAGGAATAATACATCATACAAAATTAGCTTGTATTTCCTAAACAACACGGTGTAACGCGAAAAGATTTTGTGTGGCGTGTACGTTGAAACGTGTAGCCTCAAAAGAGAACCCACAGGAGAATTTTCTTTCGTCAAAATATGTCGGAAAACCACGTTTTAAGGAAATCCCGCATCGTGCGAAATTATCTTGTTTTTCCTAAACAACACGTTGTAACTCGAAAAGCTTTGGTGTAAACAACACGTTGTAACTCGAAAATATTTGGTGTTGTGTTTACATCTAAATGCGTAGCCTCAAAAGAGAACCCACAGGAGAATTTTCTTTGGTCAAAATTTTTTCAGAAAACCACGTTTTAAGGAAGTCCTGCATCATGCGAAATTATCTTGTTTTTCCTAAACAACACGTTGTAACTCGAAAAGCTTTGGTGTTGCGTGTATGTCTAATCATGTAGCCTCAAAAGAGAATGCACAGTAGAGTATTCTCTCGAAAGAATATGTAAGAATACCACGTTATAAGGAAATACAGTGTTGCAGAGTAAAGACAGATACTTACTTATTGGAAACACTTTACGAGAAGGAATAATACATCGTACAAAATTAGCTTGTATTTCCTAAACAACACGTTGTAACTTGAAGGATTTGGTGTGACGTGTAAGTTGAAACGTGTAGCCTCAAAAGAGAACCCACAGGAGAATTTTCTTTCGTCAAAATTTGTCAGAAAACCACGTTTTAAGGAAATCCCGCATTGTGCGAAATTATCTTGTTTTTCCTAAACAACACATTGTAACTCGAAAGCTTTGGTGTTGCATGTATGTCTAAACGTGTGGCCTCAAAAGATAACGCACAGGAGAGTTTTCTCTCGAAAGAATATATAAGAATACCACGTTATAAGGAAATACAGTGTTGCAGAGTAAAGACAAATACGTATGTATTGGAAACACTTTACGAGAAGAAATAACGCATCGTACAAAATTAGCTTGTATCTCCTAAACAACACGATGTAACTCGAAAAGATTTGGTGTGGCGTGTACGTCTAAACGTGTAGCCTCAAAAGTGAACTTACAGGAGTATTTTCTTTCGTCAAAATTTGTCAGAAAACCACGTTTTATGGAAATCCCGCATCGTAGAAATTATCTTGTTTTTCCTAAACAACACGTTGTAACTCTAAAAGCTTTGGTGCTGCGTGTATGTCTAAGCGTGTAGCCTCAAAAGAGAACGCACAGGAGAGTTTTCTCTCGAAAGAATATGTAAGAATACCGCGTTATAAGGAAATACAGTGTTGCAGAGTAAAGACAAATAAGTAAGTATTGGACACAATTTATGAGAAGAAATAACGCATCGTAAAAAATTAGCTTGTATCTCCTAAACAACACGTTGTAAGTCGAAAAGATTTGGTGTGACATGTACGTCTAAACATGTACCCTCAAAAGAGAACTCACAGGAGAATTTTCTTTCATCAAAATTTGTCAGAAAACACGTTTTAAGGAAATCTCGCATCGTGCAAAATTATCTTGTTTTTACTAAACAACACGGTGTAACTCGAAAAGCTTTGGTGTTGAGTGTTTGTCTAAGCGTGTAGCCTCAAAAGAGAACACACAGGAGAGTTTTCTCTCGAAAGAATATGTAAGAATACCACGTTATAAGGAAATACAGTGTTGCAGAGTAAAGACAAATAAGTACATATTGGAAACACTTTAGGAGAAGAAATAACGCATCGTAAAAAATTTGCTTGTATCTCGTAAACAACACGTTGTAACTCGAAAAGATTTGGTGTAGCTCATACGTCTAAACGTGTAGCCTCAAAAGAGAACCCACAGGAGAACTTTCTTTCGTCAAAATTTGTCAGAAAACCACGTTTTAAGGAAATCCCGCATCGTGCAAAATTATCTTGTTTTTCCTAAACAACACGTTGTAACTCGAAAAGCTTTGGTGCTGCATGTATGTCTATGCGTGTAGCCACTTAAGAGAAGGCACAGGAGATTTTTCTCTCGAAAGAACATGTAAGAATACAACGTTATAAGGAAATACAGTGTTGCAGAGTAAAGACAAATACGTACTTATTGGAAACATTTTACGAGAAGAAATAACGCATCGTAAAAAATTAGCTTGTATCTCCTAAACAACACGTGGTAACTCGAAAAGATTTGGTGTGGCATGCACGTCTAAACGTGTAGCCTCAAAAGAGAACCAACAGGAGAATTTTCTTTCGTCAAAATTTGTCAGAACACCACTTTTTACGGAAATCCTGCATCGTGCGAAATTATCTTGTTTTTCATAAACAACACGTTGTAACTCGAAAAGTTTTGGTGTTGCCTGTATGTCTAAGTGTGTAGCCTCAAAAGGGAACGCACAGGATAGTTTTCTTTCGACAGAATATGTAAGAATACCACGTTATAAGGAAATACAGTGTTGCAGCGTAAAGACAAATACGTACGTATTGGAAACACTTTATGAGAAGAAATAACGCAGCGTACAAATTAGCTTGTATCTCCTAAACAACATGTGGTAACTCGAAAGGATTTGGTGTGGCGTGCACGTCTAAACGTGAAGCCTCAAAAGGGAACCCACAGGAGAATTTTCTTTCGTCAAAATTTGTCAGAAAACCACGTTTTAAGGAAATCCCGCATCGTGCGAAATTACCTTGTTTTTCATAAACAACACGTTGTAACTCGAAAAGCTTTGTTGTTGCCTGTATGTCTAAGTGTGTAGTCTCAAAAGGGAATGCACAGGATAGTTTTCTCTTGAAAGAATATGTAAGAAAACCACGTTTTAAGAAATACAGTGTTGCAGAGTAAAGACAAATATGTACGTATTGGAAACACTTTACGAGAAGAATTAACGCATTGTACAAAATTAGCTTGTATCTCCTAAACAATACATTGTAATTCGAAAAGATTTGGTGTGGCGTGTACGTCTAAATATGTAGCCTCAAAAGAGAACACACAGGAGAATTTTCTTTCGTCAAAATTTGTCAGAATCCACGTATTAAGGAAATCCCGCATTGTGCGAAATTATCTTGTCTTTCCTGCACAACACTTCGTAACTCGAAAAGCTTTGGTGTTGCGTGTATGTCTAAACGAGTGGCCTCAAAAGAGAATGCACAGGAGAGATTTCTCTCGAAAGAATATATAAGAATACCACGTTATAAGGAAATACAGTGTGGCAGAGTAAAGACAAATACTTAGGTATTGGAAACACTTTACGAGAAGTAATAACGCATCGTACAAAATTAGCTTGTATCTCCTAAACAACACGATGTAACTCGAAAAGATTTGGTGTGGCGTGTACGTCTAAACGTGTAGCCTCAAAAGAGAACACACAGGAGAATTTTCTTTCGTCAAAATTTTTCAGAAAACCACGTTTTAAGCTAATCCCGCATCGTGCAAAATCATCTCCTTTTTCCTAAACAACATGTTGTAACTCGAAAAGCTTTGGTGTTGCGTGTATGTGTAAGGATGGAGCCTCAAAAGAGAAGGCACAGGAGAGTTTTCCCTGCGTGTAGCCTCAAAAGAGAACGCACAGTAGAGTTTTCTCTCGAAAGAATATGTAAGGATACCACATTACAAGGAAATACAGTGTTGCAGAGTAAAGACTAATACATATGTATTGGAAACACTTTATGAGAGAAATAACGCATCTTGCAAAATTAGCTTGTATGTCCTAAACAACACGTTGGAACTCGAAAAGATTTGGTGTGGCATGTACGTCTAAACGTGTAGCCTCAAAAGAGTACCCACAGGAGAGTTTTATTTCTTCAAAATTTGTCAGAAAACCACGTTTTAAGGAAATCCCGCATCGTGCGAAATTATGTTGTTTTTCCTAAATAACACGTTGTAACTCGAAAAGCTTTGGTGTTGTGTGTATATCTAAGCACGTAGCCTCAAAGGAGAATGCACAGGAGAGTTTTCTCTCGAAAGAATATGCAAGAATACCACGTTATAAGGAAATACAGTGTTGCAGAGTAAAGGCAAATATTTACGTAATGGAAACACTTAAACTTTATGAGAAGAAATAACGCTTCGTAAAAAAATTAGCTTGTATCTCCTAAACAACACGATGTAACTCGAAAAGATTTGATGTGGTGTGTACGTCTAAATGTGTAGCCTCCAAAGAGAACCCACAGGAGTATTTTCTTTCGTCAAAATTTGTCAGAAAACCACGTTTTAAGGAAATCCCGCATCGTGCTAAATTATCTTGTTTTTCCTAAACAACACATTGTAACTCGAAAAGCTTTGGTGTTGCGTGTATGTCAAAGCATGTAGCCTCAAAAGAGAACGCACAGGAGAGTTTTCTCTCGAAAGAATATGTAAGAATACCACGTTATAAGGAAATACAGTGTTGCAGAGTAAAGACAAATACGTACTTATTGGAAACACTTAAACTTTACGAGAAGAAATAAGGCATCGTACAAAATTAGTATGTATCTCCTAAACATCACGCTATAACTCGAAAAGATTTGGTGTGGTGTGTACGTCTAAACGTGTAGCCTCAAACGAGAACCCACAGGAGAATTTTCGTTCATCAAAATTTGTCAGAAAACCACGTTTTAAGGAAATCCTGCATCGTGCGAAATTATCTTGTTTTTCCTAAGCAACACGTTGTAACGCGAAAACCTTTGGTGTTGCGTGTATGTCTAAGCGTGTAGCCTCAAAAGAGAATGCAAAGGAGAGTTTTTTCTCGAAAGAATATATAAGAATACCACGTTATTAGGAAATACAGTGTTGCAGAGTAAAGACAAATATTTACGTATTGGAAAAACTTTACGAGAAGAAATAACGCATCTTACAAAATTAGCTTGTATCTCCTAAACAACACATTGTAACTTAAAAAGATTTGGTGTGGCGTGTACGTCTAATCGTGTAGCCTCAAAAGAGAAACCATAGGAGAATTTTCTTTGGTCAAAATTTGTCAGAAAACCACGTATGAAGGAAATACCGCATCATGCGAAATTATCTTGTTTTTCCTAAACAAAACGTTTTAACTCGAAAAGCTATGGTGTTGCGTGTATGTCTAAGCGTGTAGCCCCAAAAGAGAACGCACAGGAGAGTTTTCTCTCGAAAGAATATGTAAGAATACCACGTTGTAAGGAAATACAGTGTTGCAGAGTAAAGGAAAATACATATGTATTGGAAACGCAACATCAAATCTTTTCGAGTTACAACGTGTTGGTTAGGAAAAGCAAGATAATTTCGCACGATGAGTGATTTCCTTAAAACATGGTTTTCTGAGAAATATTAACGAAAAAAAATTCTCCTGTGGGTTATCTTTTGAGGCTACACGTTTAGACGTGCACGCCACACCAAATCTTTTCGAGTTACAAACTGTTGTTTAGGAGATACAAGCTAATTTTTTATGATGCTTTATTTCTTCTTGTAAGGTGTTTCCAATAGGTACGTATTTGCCTTTAGTCTGCAACACTGTATTTCCTTATAACGTGGTATTCTTACATATTCTTTCGAGAGAAAACTTTCCTGTGCGTCCTCTTTTGAGGCTACACGCTTAGACATACACGCAATACCAAAGATTTTCGCGTTACAACGTGTTGTTTAGGAAAAACAAGATAATTTCGCACGAAGAGGGATTTCCTTAATACGTGATTTTCTGACAAATTTTGACCAAAGAAAATTCTCCTATGGGTTCTCATTTGAGACTACACGTTTAGACGTACAGGCCACACCAAATCTTTTTAAGTTACAACATGTTGTTTAGGAGATACAAGCTAATTTTTTTACGATGCATTATTTCATCTCGTAAAGTTTAACTTTTTCCAATAAGTATGTATTTGCCTCTACTCTGCAACACTGTATTTCCTTATAACGTGGTATTCTTACATATTATTTCGAGAGAAAACTCTCCTGTGCGTTCTCGGATTTCCTTAAACCGTTGTGTTCTGACAAATTTTGAAGAAAGAAAATTCTCCTGTGGGTTCTCTTATGATGCTACACGTTTAGACATGCACGCCACACCAAATCCTTTCGAGTTACCACGTGTTGTTTAGGAGATACAGGCTAATTTTGTACGATGTGTTATTTCTTCTCGTAAATTGTTTCCAATACGTACGTATTTGTCTTTCTCTGCAACACTGTATTTCCTTATAACGTGGTATTCTTACATATTCTTTCGAGGGAAAACTCTCCTGAGCGTTCTCTTCTGAGTCTACATATTTAGACATACAAGCAACACCAAAGCTTTTTGAGTTACAACGTGTTGTTTAGGAAAAACTAGATAATTTCGCACGATGCGAGATTTCCATAAACGTGGTTTTCTGAAAAATTTGACAATAGAAAGTTCTCCTGTGGGTTCTCTTTTGAGGCTACATGTTTAGACGTACACGCCACACCAAATCTGTTCGAGTTACAACGTGTTGTTTAGGAGATACAAGCTAATATTTTACAATGTGTTAATTCTTCTCATAAAGTGTTTCCAATACTTACGTATTTGTCTTTACTCTGCAACATTGTATTTCCTTATAACGTGGTATTCTTATATATTCTTTCGATAGAAAACTGTCCTGTGCGTTCCCTTTTGTGGCTACACACTTAGACATACAGGCAACACCAAAGCTATTCAAGTTACAACATGTAGTTTAGGAAAAAGAAGATGATTTTGCAGGACGCGGGATTTCCTTAAAACGTGGTTTTCTGAAAAATTTTGACGAAAGAAAATTCTCCTGTGGGTTCTCTTTTGTGGCTACACATTTAGACGTACACGCCACACCAAAACCTTTCGAGTTACAATGGGCTTTTTAGGAAATACAAGCTAATTTTGTACGATGCATTATTTCTTCTCGTAAAGTGTTTCAAATACGTATGTATCTATCTTTACTCTGCAACACTGTATTTCCTTATAACGTGGTATTCTTACATATTCGTTCGAGAGAAAACTCTCCTGTGCGTTCTCTTTTAAGGCTACACGCTTAGACATACACGCAGCACCAATGCTTTTCGAGTTACAACGTGTTGTTTAGGAAAAACAAGATAATTTCGCACGATGCGGGATTTCCTTAAAACGTTTTTTTCTGACAAATTTTGACGAAAGAAAATTCTCCTGTGGGTTCTCTTTTGAGGCTACACGTTTAGACTTACATGCCACACCAAATCTTTTCGAGTTACAACATGTTGTTTAGGAGATACAAGCTAATTTTGTAAGATGCGTTATTTCTTTTCGTAAAGTGTTTCCAATACATACTTATTTGTCTTTACTCTGCAACACTGTATTTCTTTATAACGTGGTATTCTTATATATTCTTTCGAGAGAAAACTCTCCTGTGCGTTCTCTTTTGAGGCCACACGTTTAGACATACACGCAACACCAAAGCTTTTGGAGTTACAACGTGTTGTTTAGGAAAAACAAGATAATTTCGCACAATGCGGGATTTCCTTAAAACGTGGTTTTCTGACAAATTTGACGAAAGAAAATTCTCCTGTGGGTTCTCGTTGAGGCTACACGTTTCAACTTACACGCCACACCAAATCCTTCGAGTTACAACGTGTTGTTTAGGAAATACATGCTAATTTTGTACGATGTATTATTCCTTCTCGTAAAGTGTTTCCAATAAGTAAGTATCTGTCTTTACTCTGCAATACTGTATTTCCTTATAACGTGGTATTCTTACATATTCTTTCGAGAGAATCCTCTACTGTGCATTCTCTTTTGAGGCTACACACTTAGACATACACGCAACACCAAAGCTTTTCGAGTTACAATGTGTTGTTTAGGAAAACAAGATGATTTCGCATGATGCAGGATGTCCTTAAAACGTGATTTTCTGAAAAAATTTTGACGAGAGAAAATTCTCCAGTGGGTTCTCTTTTGAGGCTACACGTTTAGATGCAAACACCACAGCAAATCTTTTCGAGTTACAACGTGTTGTTTCGGAGATACAAGCTAATTTTGTACCATGTGTTATTTCTTCTCGTTAAGTGTTTCCAATATGTAAGAATTTGTCTTTACTCTGCAACACCGTATTTCCTTATAACGTGGTATTCTTACATATTCTTTCGAGAGAAAACTCTCCTGTGCGTTCTCTTTTGAGGCTACATTCTTAGACATACACGTAACACCAAAGCTTTTCGAGTTACAACGTGTTGTTTAGGAAAAACAAGATAATTTCGCACAATGCGGGATTTCCTCAAAACGTGATTTCTGAAAAATTTTGACGAAAGAAAATTCTCCTGTGGGTTCTCTTTTGAGGCTACGCATTTAGATGTAAACACCACACCAAACAGTTTCAAGTTACAACGTGTTGTTTAGGAGATACAACCTAACTTTGAACGATGCGTTATTTCATCTCTAAAAGTGTTTCCAATAAGTACCTATTTGTCTTTAGACTGCAAAACTGTATTTCCTTCGAACGTGGTATTCTTACATCTTATTTCAAGAGAAAACACTCCTGTGCATTGGCTTTTGAGGATACAGGCTTAGACATACACGCAACAGCAAAGCTTTTCATGTTACAACGTGTTGTTTAGGAAAAACAAGATAATTTCGCACGATGCGGGATTACCATAAAACGTGATTTTCTGACATATTTTGACGAAAGAAAATTCTCCTGTGGGTTCTCTTTTGAGGCTACACATTTAGACGTACATGCCACACCAACTCTTTTCGAGTTCCAACGTGTTGTTTAGGAGATACAAGCTAATTTTGCATGATGCATTATTTCTTCTCATAAAGTGTTTCCAATACGTACGTATTTGTCTTTATTCTGCAACACTGTATTTCCTTATAACGTGGTATTCTTACATATTCTTTTGAGAGAAAACTCTCCTGTGCATTCTCTTTTGAGGCTACACGCTTAGATATACAAGTAACACCAAAGCTTTTCGAGTTACAACATGTTGTTTAGGAAAAACAAGATAATTTCGCACAATGCGGGATTTCCTAAAAACGTGATTTCTGAAAAATTTTGAAAGAAGAAAAATCTCCTCTGGGTTCTCTTTTGAGGCTACAAGTTTAGTCGTACACCCCACACCAAATCGTTTCGAGTGACAACGTGTTGTTAAGGAGATACAAGCTAATTTTGAACGATGCGTTATTTCATCTCTAAAAGTGTTTCCAGTACGTACGTATTTGTCTTTAGTCTACAACACTGTATTTCCTTACAACGTGGTATTCTTACATCTTCTTTTGAGAGAAAATTCTCCTGTGGGTTCTCTTTTGAGGCTACACGAGTTACAACGTGTTGTTTAGGAGAGACAAGCTAATTTTTTATAATGCGTTAATTTTTCTCATAAAGTGTTTCCAAGCTAATTTTGAACGATGCATTATTTCTTCGTGTAGCCTCAAAAGAGAATCCTAAACAACACCTTGTAACTCGAAAAGCTTTGGTGTTGCGTGTATGTCTAAACGTGTGGCCTCAAAAGAGAAGGCACAGGAGAGTTTCTCTCAAAAGAATATGTAAGAATACCACGTTATAAGGAAATACAGTGTTGCAGAGTAAAGACAAATACATACGTATTGGAAACACTTTATGAGAAGAAATAACGCATCGTACAAAATTAGCTTGTATCTCCTAAACAACACGTTGTAACTCGAAAATATTTGGTGTGGCGTGTACGTGTAAACATGTAGCCTCAAAAGAGAACCCACAGGATAATTTTCGTTCGTCAATATTTGTCAGAAAACCACGTTTTAAGGAAGTCCCACATCGTGCGAAATTATCTTGTTTTTCCTAAACAACATGTCGTAACTCGAAAAGCTTTGGTGTTGCGTGTATGTCTAAGCGTGTAGCCTCAAAAGAGAAGGCACAGGAGAGTTTTCTCTCGAAAGAATATGTAAGAATACCACGTTATAAGGAAATACAATGTTGCAGTGTAAATACAAATACTTATGTATAGGAAACACTTTACGAGAAGAAATAAAGCATCGTACAAAATTAGCTTTTATCTCCTAAACAACACGTTGTAACTCGAAATATTTTGTGTGTCGTGTACGTCTAAACGTGTAGCCTCAAAAGAGAAGGCACAGGAGAGTTTTCTCTCGAAAGAATATGTAAGAATACCACGTTTTAAGGAAATACAGAGTTGCAGAGTAAAGACAAATATGTACGTATTGGCAACACCTTACGAGAAAAAATAAGGCATCGTACAAAATTAGTCTGTATCTCCTAAACAACACGTTGTAACTGAAAAGGATTTGGTGTGGCGTGTACGTCTAAACGTGTAGCCTCAAAAGAGAACCGACAAGAGAATTTTCTTTGGTCAAAATTTTTCAGAAAACCACGTTTTAAGGAAATCCCGCATCTTGCGAAATTATCTTGTTTTTCCTAAACAACACGTTGTAACTCGAAAAGCTTTGGTGTTGCCTGTATGTCTAAGCGTGTAGCCTCAAGAGAGAAGGCACAGGAGAGTTTTTTCTCGAAAGAATATGTAAGAATACCACGTTTTAAGGAAATACAGTGTTGCAGAGTAAAGACAAATACATTCGTATTGGCAACACTTTACGAGAAGAAATAACGCATCATACAAAATTAGTCTGTATCTACTAAACAACACGTTGTAACTCGAAAAGATTTGGTGTGGCGTGTACGTCTAAATGTGTAGCCTCAAAAGAGAACCCACAGCAGAATTTTCTTACATCAAAATTTGTCAGAAAACCACGTTTTATGGAAATCCCGCATCTTGCGAAATTATCTTGTTTTTCCTAAACAACACGTTGTAACTCGAAAAGCTTTGGTGTTGCGTGTATGTCTAAGCGTGTAGCCTCAAAAGAGAAGGCACAGGAGAGTTTTCTCTCGAAAGAATATGTAAGAATACCACGTTATAAGGAAATACAGTGTTGCAGAGTAAAGACAAATACGTACGTATTGGAAACACTTTAGGAGAAGAAATAA
The DNA here is from genome assembly GCF_947179515.1 of Apodemus sylvaticus. Classification (NCBI taxonomy): domain Eukaryota; kingdom Metazoa; phylum Chordata; class Mammalia; order Rodentia; family Muridae; genus Apodemus; species Apodemus sylvaticus. The sequence goes on from NW_026263270.1 coordinate 2,977,803, forward strand.
TGCTTCGTGCAAAATTAGCTTGTATCTCCTAAACAACACGTTTAACTCGAAAAGATTTGGTGTCACCTGTATGTCTAAACGTGTAGCCTCAAAAGAGAACCCACAGGAGAACTTTCTTTCATCAAATTTTGCCAGAAAACCACATTTTAAAGAAATCCCACATCGTGCGAAATTATCTTGTTTTTCCTAAACAACATGTCGTAACTCGAAAAGCTTTGGTGTTGCGTGTATGTGTAAGCGTGTAGCCTCAAAAGAGAAGGCACAGGTGAGTTTTCTCTCGAAAGAATATGTAAAAATACCACGTTATAAGGAAAGACAGTGTTGCAGAGTAAAGACAAATACTTATGTATAGGAAACACTTTACGAGAAGAAATAACGCATCGTACAAAATTAGCTTTTATCTCCTAAACAACACGTTGTAACTCGAAATATTTTGTGTGGCGTGTACATCTAAACGTGTAGCCTCAAAAGAGAAGGCACAGGAGAGTTTTCTCTCGAAAGAATATGTAAGAATACCACGTTTTAAGGAAATACAGAGTTGCAGAGTAAAGATAAATATGTACGTATTGGCAACACCTTACGAGAAAAAATAAGGCATCGTACAAAATTAGTCTGTATCTCCTAAACAACATGTTGTAACTGAAAAAGATTTGGTGTGGCGTGTACGTCTAAACGTGTAGCCTCAAAAGAGAACCCACAGGCGAATTTTCATTCGTCATAATTTTTCAGAAAACCACGTTTTGAGGAAATCCCGCATCTTGCGAAATTATCTTGTTTTTCCTAAACAACACGTTGTAACTCGAAAAGCTTTGGTGTTGCGTGTATGTCTAAGCGTGTAGCCTCAAAAGAGAAGGCACAGGAGAGTTTTTTCTCGAAAGAATATGTAAGAATACCACGTTTTAAGGAAATATCGTGTTGCAGAGTAAAGACAAATACATATGTATTGGCAACACTTTACGAGAAGAAATGACGCATCGTACAAAATTAGTCTGTATCTCTGAAACAAAACGTTGTAACTTGAAAAGATTTGGTGTGGCGTGTACGTCTAAACGTGTAGCCTCAAAAGAGAACCCACAGGAGAATTTTCTTAGGTCAAAATTTGTCAGAAAACCTCGTTTTAAGGAAATCCCGCATCTTGCGAAATTATCTTGTTTTTCCTAAACAACACGTTATAACTAGAAAAGCTTTGGTGTTGCGTGTACATCTAAGCGTGTAGCCTCAAAAGGGAATGCACAGGAGAGTTTTCTCTCGAAAGAATATGTAAGAATACCACGTTATAAGGAAATACAGTGTTGCAGAGTAAATACAAATATGTAGGTATTGGAAATACTTTACGAGAAGAAATAACTCTTTGTGCAAAATTAGCTTGTATCTCCTAAACAACATGTTGTAACTCGAAATGATTTGGTGTGGCGTGTACATCTAAACGTGTGGCCTCAAAAGAGAACCCACGGGATAATTTTTTCTTGTCAAAATTTGTCAGAAAACCACGTTTTATGGAAATCCCTCATCGTGCGAAATTATCTAGTTTTTCATAAACAACACGTTATAACTTGAAAAGCTTTGGTGTTGCGTGTATGTCTAAGCCTATAGCCTCAAAAGAGAATGCACAGGAGAGTTTTCTCTCGAAAGAATATGTTAAAATACCACGTTATAAGGAAATATAGAGTTGCAGAGTAAAGACAAATAGGTATGTATTGGAAACACTTTACGAGAAGAAATAACGCATTGTACAAAATTAGCTTGTATCTCCTAAACAACACGTTGTAACTCGAAAGGATTTGGTGTGGCCTGTACGTCTAAATGTGTAGCCTCAAAAGAAAACCCACAGGATAATTTTCTTTCGTTAAAATTTTTCAGAAAACCACATTTTATGGAAATCCCGCATCGTTCGAAATTATCTTGTTTTTCCTAAACAACATATTGTAACTCGAAAATCTTTTGTTTGCGTGTATGTCTAAGGGTGTAGCCTCAAAAGAGAAGGCACAGGAGAGTTTTCTCTCGAAAGAATATGTAAGAATACCACGTTATAAGGAAATACAGTGTTGAAGAGTAAAGACAAATACGTACATATTGGAAACACTTTACGAGAAGAAATAACGCATCGTACAAAATTAGCTTGTATCTCCTAATCAACACGTTGTAACTCGAACTGATTTGGTGTGCTGTTTACATCTAAACGTGTAGCCTCCAAAGAGAACCCACAGGAGAATTTTGTTTCGTCAAAATTTGTCAGAAAACCACGTTTTAAGGAAATACCGCATCGTGTGAAATTACCTTGTTTTTCCTAAACAACACGTTGTATCTCGAAAAGCTTTGGTGTTGTGTGTAGGTCTAAGCGTGTAGCCTCAAAAGAGAACGCAGAGGAGAGTTTTCTCTCGAAAGAATATGTAAGAATACCACGTTATAAGTACATACAGTGTTGCAGAGTAAAGATAAATAGGTACGTATTGTAAATACTTTATAAGAAGAATTAATGCATGGTACAAAATTAGCTTGTATCTCCTAAACAACTCCTTGTAACTCGAAAGGATTTGGTGTGGCTCGTACGTATACATGTGTAACCTCAAAAAAGAACCCACAGGAGAACTTTCTTTCGTCAAAATTTGTCCAAAAACCACGTTTTAGGGAAATCTCTCATCGTGCAAAATTATCTTGTTTTTCCTAAACAACACGTTGTAACTCAAAAAGCTTTGGTGTTGCGTGTATGTCTGAGCTTGTAGCCTCTAAAGAGAACACACAGGAGAGTTTTCTCTCGAAAGAACATGTAAGAATACAACGTTATAAGGAAATACAGTGTTGCAGAGTAAAGACAAATACGTACGTATTGGAAACACTTTACGAGAAGAAATAACGCATCGTAAAAAATTAGCTTGTATCTCCTAAACAACACGTGGTAACTCGAAAGGATTTGGTGTGGCGTGTACTTCTAAACGTGTAGCCTCAAAAGAGAACCCACAGGAGAATTTTCTTTCGTCAAAATTTGTCAGAAAACCACGTTTTAAGGTAATCCTGCATTGTGCGAAATTATCTTGTTTTTCCTAAACAACACGTTGTAACTCGAAAAGCTTTGGTATTGCCTGTATGTCTAAGTGTGTAGCCTCAAAAGGGAACGCACAGGATAGTTTTCTCTCGAAATAATATGTAAGAATACCACGTTATAAGGAAATACAATGTTGCAGAGTAAAGACAAATACATACTTACTGGAAACACTTTACGAGAAGAATTAACGCATTGCAAAAAATTAGCTTGTATCTCCTAAACAACACGTTGTAACTCGAAAAGATTTGGTGTGGCGTGTACGTCTAAATATGTAGCCTCAAAAGTGAACCAACAGAAGAATTTTCTTTCGTCAAAATTTTTCAGAAAACCACGTTTTAAGGAAATCCCGCATCGTGCGAAATCATCTCCTTTTTCCTAAACAACATGTTGTGACTCGAAAAGCTTTGGTGTTGCGTGTATGTGTAAGCGTGGAGCCTCAAAAGAGAAGGCACAGGAGAGTTTTCTGTCGAAAGAATATGTAAGAATACTACGTTATAAGGAAATACAATTTTGCAGATTAAAACAAATAAGTACATATTGGAAACACTTTACGAGAAGAAATAACGCATCGTACAAAATTAACTTGTATCACCAAACAGCACGTTGTAAATCGAAATGATTTGGTGTGACGTGTATGTCTAAACGTGTAGCCTAAAGAGAGAACCCACAGGATAATTTTCTTTCATCAAAATTTGTCAGAAACCACGTTTTAAGGAAATCTCACATCGTGCGAAATTATCTTGTTTTTCCTAAACACCACGCTGTAACTCGAAAAGCTTTGGTGTTGCGTGTATGTCTAAGCTTGTAGCCTCAAAAGAGAACGCACAAGAGAGTTTTCTCTTGAAAGATTATGTACGAATACCACGTTATAAGGAAATACAATTTTGCAGAGTAAAGACAAATAAGTACATACTGGAAACACTTTACGAGAAGAAATAACGCATCGTACAAAATTAGATTGTATCTCCTAAACAACACGTTGTAACTCGAAAAGATTTGGTGTGACGTGTACGTCTAAAAGTGTAACCTCAAAAGAGAACCCACAAGAGAATTTTCTTCCCTCAAAATTTGTCAGAAACCACGTTTTAAGGAAATCTCTCATCGTGCGAAATTATCTTGTTTTTTTCTAAACAACACATTGTATCAGGAAAAGATTTGGTGTTGTGTGTATGTCTAAGAGTGTAACCTCAAAAGAGAACGCACAGGATAGTTTTCTCTCGAAAGGATAAGTAAGAATACCATGTTATAAGGAAATACAATGTTGCAGAGTCAAGACAAATACGTACGTATTGGAAACACTTTACGAGAAGAATTAACGCATCGTAAAAAATTAGCTTGTATCTCCTAAACAACACGTTGTAACTCGAAAAGATTTGGTGTGGCATGTACATCTAAACGTGTAGCCTCAAAAGAGAACCCACAGGAGAATTTTCTTTATTCAAAATTTTTCAGAAAACCACGTTTTAAGGAAATCCCGCATCGTGCGAAATCATCTATTTTCCAAAACAGCATGTTGTAACTCGAAAAGCTTTGGTGTTGCATGTATGTGTAAGTGTGGAGCCTCAAAAGTGAAGGCACAGGAGAGTTTTCTCTCGAAAGAATATGTAAGAATACCACGTTATAAGGAAATACAATTTTGCAGAGTAAAGACAAATAAGTGCATATTGGAAACACTTTACGAGAAGAAATAACGCATCGTATAAAATTAGCTTGTATCTCCGAAACAACACGTTGTAACTCGAAAATATTTGGTGTGACGTGTACATCTAAAAGTGTAACCTCAAACGAGAACCCACAGCAGAATTTTGTTTCATCAAAATTTGTCAGAAACAACGTTTTAAGGAAATCTCGCATCGTGCGAAATTATCTTGTTTTTCCTAAACAACATGTTGTAACTCAAAAAGCTTTGGTGTTGCGTGTATGTCTAAGCTTGTAGCCTCAAAAGAGAACGCACAGGAGAGTTTTCTCTCGAAAGAATATGTAAGAATACCACATTATAAGGAAATACAGTGTTGCAGAGTAAAGACAACTACATACGTATTGGAAACACTTTAAGAGAAAAAATAACACATCGTACAAAATTAGCTTGTATCTCCTAAACAACACGTTGTAACTCGAAAAGATTTGGTGTGGCTCATACCTCTACATGTGTAGCCTCAAAAGAGAACCCACAGGAGAACTTTCTTTCATCAAAATTTTTCAGAAAACCACGTTTTATGGAAATCTCGCATCGTGCGAAATTATCTTGTTTTTCGTAAACAACACGTTGTAACTCGAAAAGCTTTGGCGTTGCGTGTTTGTCTAAGCATGTAGCCTCAAAAGAGAATGCACAGGAGAGTTTTCCCTCGAAAGAATATGTAAGAATACCACGTTATAAGGAAATACAGTGTTGCAGAGTAAAGACAAAAACAGTACGTATTGGAAACTCTATACGAGAAGAAATAACGCATCGTACAATATTTGCTTGTATCTCCTAAACAACACGTGGTAACTCGAAAGGATTTGGTGTGGCGTGTATGTCTAAACGTGTAGCCTCTAAAGAGAACCCACGGGAGAATTTTTTTCCTCCAAATTTGTCAGAAAACCACGTTTTAAGGAAATCCCGCATCGTGCAAAATTATCTTGTTTTTCATAAACAACACGTTGTAACTCGAAAAGAGTTGGTGTTGACTGTATGTCTAAGTGTGTAGCCTCAAAGGGGAACGCACAGGATAGTTTACCCTCTAAAGAATATGTAAGAATACCACGTTATAAGGAAATACAATGTTGCAGAGTAAAGACAAACGCGTACTTCTTGGAAACACTTTATGAGAAGAATTAAGGCATCGTAAAAAATTAGCTTGTATCTCCTAAACAACACGTTGTAACTCGAAAAGATTTGGTGTTGCATGTACATCTAAACGTGTAGCATCAAAAGAAAACCCACAGGAGATTTTTCTTTCATCAAAATTTGTCAGAAACCACGTTTTAAGGAAATCTCGCATCGTGCGAAATTATCTTGTTTTTCCTAAACAACACGTTGTAACTCGAAAACCTTTGGTGTTGCGTGTATATCTAAGCATGTAGCCTCAAAAGAGAACGCACAGGAGAGTTTTCCCTCGAAATAATATGTACGAATACCACGTTATAAGGAAATACAGTGTTGCAGAGTAAAGACAAATAAGTACGAATTGGAAACACTTTACGAGAAGAAATAAGGCATCGTAAAAAATTGGCTTGTATCTCCTAAACAACACGTTGTACCTCGAAAAGATTTGGTGTGGCTCATACGTCTACACGTGTAGCCTCAAAAAAGAACGAACAGGAGAACTTTCTTTCGTCAAAATTTCTCAGGAAACCACGTTTTAAGGAAATACCGCATCATGCAAAATTATCTTGTTTTTCCTAAACAGCATGATGTAACTCGAAAAGCTTTGATGTTGCATGTATGTCTAAGCGTGTAACCTCTAAAGAGAACGCACAGGATAGTTTTCTCTCGAAAGAATATGTAAGAATACTACGTTATTAGGAAATACAATGTTGCAGAGTAAAAACACATACGTACCTATTGGAAAAACTTTACAAGAAGAATTAACGCATCGTACAAAATTAGCTTGTATCTCCTAAACAACACGTGGTAACTCGAAAGGATTTGGTGTGGTGTGTACGTCTAAACATGTAGCCTCAAAAGAGAACCCACAGGAGAATTTACTTTCATCAACATTTTTCAGAAAACCACGTTTTAAGGAAATCCCACATCGTGCGAAATGATCTTCTTTTTCCTAAACAACATGTTGTACCTCGAAAAGCTTTGGTGTTGCGTGTATGTGTAAGCATGGAGCGACAAAAGGGACAGCACAGGAGAGTTTTCACTCGAAAGAATATGTAAGAATACCACATTATAAGGAAATACAATTTTGCAGAGTAAAGACAAATAAGTACTTATTGGTAACACTTTACGAGAAGAAATAACGCATCATTCAAAATTAGCTTGTATCTCCTAAACAACACGTTGTAACTCGAAAAGATTTGGTGTGACGTGTATGTCTAAACGTGTAGCCTCAAAAGAGAACCCACAGGAGAATTTTCTTTCATCAAAATTTGTCAAAAACCACGTTTTAAGGAAATCTCGCATCGTGCGAAATTATCTTGTTTTTCCTAAACAACACGTTGTAACTCGAAAAGCTTTGGTGTTGCGTGTATGTCTAAGCTTTTAGCCTCAAAAGAGAACGCACAGGAGAGTTTTCTCTCGAACGAATATGTAAGAATACCACGTTATAAGAAAATACAGTGTTGCAGAGTAAAGACAAATACGTACGTATTGGAAACACTTGAAGAGAAGAAATAACGCATCATACAAAATTAGCTTGTATCTCCTAAACAACACGTTGTAACTCGAAAAGATTTGGTGTGGCTCGTACCTCTACACGTGTAGCCTCAAAAGAGAACCCACAGGAAAACTTTCTTTCGTCAAAATTTTTCAGAAAACCACGTTTTATGGAAATCTCGCTTCAAGCGAAATTATCTTGTTTTTCCTAAAAAACACATTGTAACTCGAAAAGCTTTGGCGTTGCGTGTTTGTCTAAGCGTGTAGCCTCAAAGAGAACGCACAGGAGAGTTTTCCCTCGAAATAATATGTAAGAATACCACGTTATAAGGAAATACAGTGTTGCAGAGTAAAGACAAATAAGTACGTATTGGAAACACTTTACCAGAGGAAATAATGCATTGTTCAATATTTGCTTGTATCTCCTAAACAACACGTTGTAAATCGAAAAGATTTGGTGTGGCTCATATGTCTACACGTGTAGCCTCAAAAGAGAATGCACAGGAGAACTTTCGTTCGTCAAAATTTCTCAGGAAACCACGTTTTAAGGAAATCCCGCATCGTGCAAAATTATCTTGTTTTTCTTAAACAACACTTTGTAACTCGAAAATCTTTGGTGTTGCATGTATGTCTAAGTGTGTAGCCTCAAAAGAGAACGCACAGGAGAGTTTTCCCTCGAAAGAATATGTAAGAATACCACGTTATAAGGAAATACAGTGTAGCAGAATAAAGACAAATACGTACGTATTGGAAACACTTTACGAGAAGAAATAAAGCATCGTAAAAAATTTGCTTGTATCTCCTAAACATGTTGTAACTTGAAAAGATTTGGTGTGGCTCGTACGTCTAAAAGTGTAGCCTCCAAAGAGAACCCACAGGAGAACTTTCTTTCGTCAAAATTTGTCAGAAAACCACGTTTTAAGGAAATCCCGCATCGTGCAAAATTATCTTGTTTTTCCAAAACAACACGTTGTAACTCGAAAAGCTTTGGTGTTGCGTGTATGTCAAAGCATGTAGCCTCTAAAGAGAACGCACAGGAGAGTTTTCTCTCGAAAGAACATGTAAGAATACAACGTTATAAGGAAATACAGTGTTGCAGAGTAAAGACAAATACATACGTATTGGAAACACTTTATGAGAAGAAATAACACATCGTACAAAATTAGCTTGTATCTTCTAAACAACACGTGATAACTCGAAAGGATTTGGTGTCGCGTGCACGTCTAAACGTATAGCCTCAAAAGAGAACCCACAGGAGAATTTTCTTTCGTCAAAATTTGTCAGAACACAACGTTTTAAGGAAATCCCGTATCATGCGAAATTATCTTGTTTTTCATAAACAACACGTTGTAACTCGAAAAGCTTTGGTGTTGCCTGTATGTCTAAGTGTGTAGCCTCAAAAGGGAACGCAAAGGATAGTTTTCTCTCGAAAGAATATGTAGGAATACCACGTTATAAGGAAATACAATGTTGCAGAGTAAAGACAAATACGTACGTATTGGAAACACTTTACGAGAAGAAATAAGGCATCGTACAAAATTAGCTTGTATCTCCTAAACAACACGTGGTAACTCGAAAGGATTTGGTGTGACGTGTACGTCTAAACGTGTAGCCTCAAAAGAGAACCCACAGGAGAATTTTCTTTCGTTAAAATTTTCAGAAAACCACGTTTTAAGGAAATCCCGCATTGTGGGATATCATCTTCTTTTTCCTAAACAACATGTTGTAACTCGAAAAGCTTTGGTGTTGCGTGTACTTGTAAGCATGGAGCCTCCAAAGGGAAAGCACAGGAGAGTTTTCTCTCGAAAGAAAATGTAAGAATACCACGTTATAAGGAAATACAATTTTCCAGAGTAAAGACATATAAGTACATATTGGTAACACTTTATGAGAAGAAATAACGCATCATTCAAAATTAGCTTGTATCTCCTAAACAACACGATGTAACTCGAAAGGATTTGGTGTGACGTGTATGTCTAAACGTGTAGCCTCAAAAGAGAACCCACAGGAGAATTTTCTTTCATCAAAATTTGTCAGAAACTACGTTTTGAGGAATTCTCGCATTCTGCAAAATTATCTTGTTTTTCCTAAACAACACGTTGTAAATCAAAACCTTTGGTGTTGCGTGTATGTCTAAGCATGTAGCCTCAAAAGAGAATGCACAGGAGAGTTTTCTCTCGAAAGAATATGTAAGAATACCACGTTATAAGGAAATACAGTGTTGCAGAGTAAAGACAAATTCGTACATATTGGAAACACTTTAAGAGAAGAAATAACACATCGTACAAAATTAGCTTGTATCTCCTAAGCAACATGTTGTAACTCGAAAAGATTTGGTGTGGCTCGTACCTCTACACGTGTAGCCTCAAAAGAGAACCCACAGGAGAACTTTCTTTTGTCAAATTTTTTCAGAAAACCACGTTTTATGGAAATCTCGCATCCTGCAAAATTATCTTGTTTTTCCAAAACAACACGTTGTAACTCGAAAAGCTTTGGTGTTGCGTGTATGTCTAAGCGTGTATCCTCTAAAGAGAACACACAGGAGAGTTTTCTCTCGAAAGAACATGTAAGAATACAACGGTATAAGGAAATACAGTGTTGCAGAGTAAAGACAAATACTTACTTATTGGAAACACTTTACGAGATGAAATAACACATCATACAAAATTAGCTTGTATCTCCTAAACAACACGTGGTAACTCAAAAGGATTTGGTGTGGCATGTACCTCTAAACATGTAGCCTCAAAAGAGAACCCACAGGACTATTTTCTTTCATCAAAATTTGTCAGAAAACCACGTTTTAAGGAAATACCACATCGTGCGAAATCATCTTGTTTTTCATAAACAACACGTTATACCTCGAAAAGCTTTGGTGTTGCCTTTATGTCTAAGTGTGTAGCCTCAAAAGGGAACGCACAGGATAGTTTTCTCTCGAAGGAATGTGTAAGAATACCACGTTATAAGGAAATACAGTGTTGCAGAGTAAAGACAAATACGTACATATTGGAAACACTTTACGAGAAGAATTAACGCATCATACAAAATTAGCTTGTATCTCCTAAACAATACGTTGTATCTCGGAAAGATTTGGTGTGGCGTGTACGTCTAAACATGTAGCCTCAAAAGAGAACCCACAGCAGAATTTTCTTTCGTCAAAATTTGTCAGAAAACCACGTTTTAAGGAAATCCCGCATCGTGGGAAATCATCTTCTTTTTCCTAAACAACATGTTGTAACTCGAAAAGCTTTGGTGTTGCTTGTATGTGTAAGCGTGGAGCCTCAAAGAGAAGGCACAGGAGAGTTTTCCCTCGAAAGAATATGTAAGAATACCACGTTTTTACGAAATACAATTTTGCAGACTAAAGACAAATAAGTACATATTGGAAACACTTTAGGTGAAGAAATAACGCATCGTACAAAATTAGCTTGTATCTCCTAAACAACACGTTGTAAATCGAAAAGATTTGGTGTGGCTCATATGTCTACACGTGTAGCCTCAAAAGAGAATGCACAGGAGAATTTTCTTTCGTCAAAATTTCTCAGGAAACCACGTTTTAAGGAAATCCCGCATCGTGCAAAATTATCTTGTTTTTCCTAAACAACACTATGTAACTCGAAAATCTTTGGTGTTGCATGTATGTCTAAGTGTGTAGCCTCAAAAGAGAACGCACAGGAGAGTTTTCCCTCGAAAGAATATGTAAGAATACCACGTTATAAGGAAATACAGTGTAGCAGAATAAAGACAAATACGTACGTATTGGAAACACTTTACGAGAAGAAATAAAGCATCGTAAAAAATTTGCTTGTATCTCCTAAACATGTTGTAACTTGAAAAGATTTGGTGTGGCTCGTACGTCTAAAAGTGTAGCCTCCAAAGAGAACCCACAGGAGAACTTTCTTTCGTCAAAATTTGTCAGAAAACCACGTTTTAAGGAAATCCCGCATCGTGCAAAATTATCTTGTTTTTCCAAAACAACACGTTGTAACTCGAAAAGCTTTGGTGTTGCGTGTATGTCAAAGCATGTAGCCTCTAAAGAGAACGCACAGGAGAGTTTTCTCTCGAAAGAACATGTAAGAATACAACGTTATAAGGAAATACAGTGTTGCAGAGTAAAGACAAATACATACGTATTGGAAACACTTTATGAGAAGAAATAACACATCGTACAAAATTAGCTTGTATCTTCTAAACAACACGTGATAACTCGAAAGGATTTGGTGTCGCGTGCACGTCTAAACGTATAGCCTCAAAAGAGAACCCACAGGAGAATTTTCTTTCGTCAAAATTTGTCAGAACACAACGTTTTAAGGAAATCCCGTATCATGCGAAATTATCTTGTTTTTCATAAACAACACGTTGTAACTCGAAAAGCTTTGGTGTTGCCTGTATGTCTAAGTGTGTAGCCTCAAAAGGGAACGCAAAGGATAGTTTTCTCTCGAAAGAATATGTAGGAATACCACGTTATAAGGAAATACAATGTTGCAGAGTAAAGACAAATACGTACGTATTGGAAACACTTTACGAGAAGAAATAAGGCATCGTACAAAATTAGCTTGTATCTCCTAAACAACACGTGGTAACTCGAAAGGATTTGGTGTGACGTGTACGTCTAAACGTGTAGCCTCAAAAGAGAACCCACAGGAGAATTTTCTTTCGTTAAAATTTTCAGAAAACCACGTTTTAAGGAAATCCCGCATTGTGGGATATCATCTTCTTTTTCCTAAACAACATGTTGTAACTCGAAAAGCTTTGGTGTTGCGTGTACTTGTAAGCATGGAGCCTCCAAAGGGAAAGCACAGGAGAGTTTTCTCTCGAAAGAAAATGTAAGAATACCACGTTATAAGGAAATACAATTTTCCAGAGTAAAGACATATAAGTACATATTGGTAACACTTTATGAGAAGAAATAACGCATCATTCAAAATTAGCTTGTATCTCCTAAACAACACGATGTAACTCGAAAGGATTTGGTGTGACGTGTATGTCTAAACGTGTAGCCTCAAAAGAGAACCCACAGGAGAATTTTCTTTCATCAAAATTTGTCAGAAACTACGTTTTGAGGAATTCTCGCATTCTGCAAAATTATCTTGTTTTTCCTAAACAACACGTTGTAAATCAAAACCTTTGGTGTTGCGTGTATGTCTAAGCATGTAGCCTCAAAAGAGAATGCACAGGAGAGTTTTCTCTCGAAAGAATATGTAAGAATACCACGTTATAAGGAAATACAGTGTTGCAGAGTAAAGACAAATTCGTACATATTGGAAACACTTTAAGAGAAGAAATAACACATCGTACAAAATTAGCTTGTATCTCCTAAGCAACATGTTGTAACTCGAAAAGATTTGGTGTGGCTCGTACCTCTACACGTGTAGCCTCAAAAGAGAACCCACAGGAGAACTTTCTTTTGTCAAATTTTTTCAGAAAACCACGTTTTATGGAAATCTCGCATCCTGCAAAATTATCTTGTTTTTCCAAAACAACACGTTGTAACTCGAAAAGCTTTGGTGTTGCGTGTATGTCTAAGCGTGTATCCTCTAAAGAGAACACACAGGAGAGTTTTCTCTCGAAAGAACATGTAAGAATACAACGGTATAAGGAAATACAGTGTTGCAGAGTAAAGACAAATACTTACTTATTGGAAACACTTTACGAGATGAAATAACACATCATACAAAATTAGCTTGTATCTCCTAAACAACACGTGGTAACTCAAAAGGATTTGGTGTGGCATGTACCTCTAAACATGTAGCCTCAAAAGAGAACCCACAGGACTATTTTCTTTCATCAAAATTTGTCAGAAAACCACGTTTTAAGGAAATACCACATCGTGCGAAATCATCTTGTTTTTCATAAACAACACGTTATACCTCGAAAAGCTTTGGTGTTGCCTTTATGTCTAAGTGTGTAGCCTCAAAAGGGAACGCACAGGATAGTTTTCTCTCGAAGGAATGTGTAAGAATACCACGTTATAAGGAAATACAGTGTTGCAGAGTAAAGACAAATACGTACATATTGGAAACACTTTACGAGAAGAATTAACGCATCATACAAAATTAGCTTGTATCTCCTAAACAATACGTTGTATCTCGGAAAGATTTGGTGTGGCGTGTACGTCTAAACATGTAGCCTCAAAAGAGAACCCACAGCAGAATTTTCTTTCGTCAAAATTTGTCAGAAAACCACGTTTTAAGGAAATCCCGCATCGTGGGAAATCATCTTCTTTTTCCTAAACAACATGTTGTAACTCGAAAAGCTTTGGTGTTGCTTGTATGTGTAAGCGTGGAGCCTCAAAGAGAAGGCACAGGAGAGTTTTCCCTCGAAAGAATATGTAAGAATACCACGTTTTTACGAAATACAATTTTGCAGACTAAAGACAAATAAGTACATATTGGAAACACTTTAGGTGAAGAAATAACGCATCGTACAAAATTAGCTTGTATCTCCTAAACAACACGTTGTAAATCGAAAAGATTTGGTGTGGCTCATATGTCTACACGTGTAGCCTCAAAAGAGAATGCACAGGAGAATTTTCTTTCGTCAAAATTTCTCAGGAAACCACGTTTTAAGGAAATCCCGCATCGTGCAAAATTATCTTGTTTTTCCTAAACAACACTATGTAACTCGAAAATCTTTGGTGTTGCATGTATGTCTAAGTGTGTAGCCTCAAAAGAGAACGCACAGGAGAGTTTTCCCTCGAAAGAATATGTAAGAATACCACGTTATAAGGAAATACAGTGTAGCAGAATAAAGACAAATACGTACGTATTGGAAACACTTTACGAGAAGAAATAAAGCATCGTAAAAAATTTGCTTGTATCTCCTAAACATGTTGTAACTTGAAAAGATTTGGTGTGGCTCGTACGTCTAAAAGTGTAGCCTCCAAAGAGAACCCACAGGAGAACTTTCTTTCGTCAAAATTTGTCAGAAAACCACGTTTTAAGGAAATCCCGCATCGTGCAAAATTATCTTGTTTTTCCAAAACAACACGTTGTAACTCGAAAAGCTTTGGTGTTGCGTGTATGTCAAAGCATGTAGCCTCTAAAGAGAACGCACAGGAGAGTTTTCTCTCGAAAGAACATGTAAGAATACAACGTTATAAGGAAATACAGTGTTGCAGAGTAAAGACAAATACATACGTATTGGAAACACTTTATGAGAAGAAATAACACATCGTACAAAATTAGCTTGTATCTTCTAAACAACACGTGATAACTCGAAAGGATTTGGTGTCGCGTGCACGTCTAAACGTATAGCCTCAAAAGAGAACCCACAGGAGAATTTTCTTTCGTCAAAATTTGTCAGAACACAACGTTTTAAGGAAATCCCGTATCATGCGAAATTATCTTGTTTTTCATAAACAACACGTTGTAACTCGAAAAGCTTTGGTGTTGCCTGTATGTCTAAGTGTGTAGCCTCAAAAGGGAACGCAAAGGATAGTTTTCTCTCGAAAGAATATGTAGGAATACCACGTTATAAGGAAATACAATGTTGCAGAGTAAAGACAAATACGTACGTATTGGAAACACTTTACGAGAAGAAATAAGGCATCGTACAAAATTAGCTTGTATCTCCTAAACAACACGTGGTAACTCGAAAGGATTTGGTGTGACGTGTACGTCTAAACGTGTAGCCTCAAAAGAGAACCCACAGGAGAATTTTCTTTCGTTAAAATTTTCAGAAAACCACGTTTTAAGGAAATCCCGCATTGTGGGATATCATCTTCTTTTTCCTAAACAACATGTTGTAACTCGAAAAGCTTTGGTGTTGCGTGTACTTGTAAGCATGGAGCCTCCAAAGGGAAAGCACAGGAGAGTTTTCTCTCGAAAGAAAATGTAAGAATACCACGTTATAAGGAAATACAATTTTCCAGAGTAAAGACATATAAGTACATATTGGTAACACTTTATGAGAAGAAATAACGCATCATTCAAAATTAGCTTGTATCTCCTAAACAACACGATGTAACTCGAAAGGATTTGGTGTGACGTGTATGTCTAAACGTGTAGCCTCAAAAGAGAACCCACAGGAGAATTTTCTTTCATCAAAATTTGTCAGAAACTACGTTTTGAGGAATTCTCGCATTCTGCAAAATTATCTTGTTTTTCCTAAACAACACGTTGTAAATCAAAACCTTTGGTGTTGCGTGTATGTCTAAGCATGTAGCCTCAAAAGAGAATGCACAGGAGAGTTTTCTCTCGAAAGAATATGTAAGAATACCACGTTATAAGGAAATACAGTGTTGCAGAGTAAAGACAAATTCGTACATATTGGAAACACTTTAAGAGAAGAAATAACACATCGTACAAAATTAGCTTGTATCTCCTAAGCAACATGTTGTAACTCGAAAAGATTTGGTGTGGCTCGTACCTCTACACGTGTAGCCTCAAAAGAGAACCCACAGGAGAACTTTCTTTTGTCAAATTTTTTCAGAAAACCACGTTTTATGGAAATCTCGCATCCTGCAAAATTATCTTGTTTTTCCAAAACAACACGTTGTAACTCGAAAAGCTTTGGTGTTGCGTGTATGTCTAAGCGTGTATCCTCTAAAGAGAACACACAGGAGAGTTTTCTCTCGAAAGAACATGTAAGAATACAACGGTATAAGGAAATACAGTGTTGCAGAGTAAAGACAAATACTTACTTATTGGAAACACTTTACGAGATGAAATAACACATCATACAAAATTAGCTTGTATCTCCTAAACAACACGTGGTAACTCAAAAGGATTTGGTGTGGCATGTACCTCTAAACATGTAGCCTCAAAAGAGAACCCACAGGACTATTTTCTTTCATCAAAATTTGTCAGAAAACCACGTTTTAAGGAAATACCACATCGTGCGAAATCATCTTGTTTTTCATAAACAACACGTTATACCTCGAAAAGCTTTGGTGTTGCCTTTATGTCTAAGTGTGTAGCCTCAAAAGGGAACGCACAGGATAGTTTTCTCTCGAAGGAATGTGTAAGAATACCACGTTATAAGGAAATACAGTGTTGCAGAGTAAAGACAAATACGTACATATTGGAAACACTTTACGAGAAGAATTAACGCATCATACAAAATTAGCTTGTATCTCCTAAACAATACGTTGTATCTCGGAAAGATTTGGTGTGGCGTGTACGTCTAAACATGTAGCCTCAAAAGAGAACCCACAGCAGAATTTTCTTTCGTCAAAATTTGTCAGAAAACCACGTTTTAAGGAAATCCCGCATCGTGGGAAATCATCTTCTTTTTCCTAAACAACATGTTGTAACTCGAAAAGCTTTGGTGTTGCTTGTATGTGTAAGCGTGGAGCCTCAAAGAGAAGGCACAGGAGAGTTTTCCCTCGAAAGAATATGTAAGAATACCACGTTTTTACGAAATACAATTTTGCAGACTAAAGACAAATAAGTACATATTGGAAACACTTTAGGTGAAGAAATAACGCATCGTACAAAATTAGCTTGTATCTCCTAAACAACACGTTGTAAATCGAAAAGATTTGGTGTGGCTCATATGTCTACACGTGTAGCCTCAAAAGAGAATGCACAGGAGAATTTTCTTTCGTCAAAATTTCTCAGGAAACCACGTTTTAAGGAAATCCCGCATCGTGCAAAATTATCTTGTTTTTCCTAAACAACACTATGTAACTCGAAAATCTTTGGTGTTGCATGTATGTCTAAGTGTGTAGCCTCAAAAGAGAACGCACAGGAGAGTTTTCCCTCGAAAGAATATGTAAGAATACCACGTTATAAGGAAATACAGTGTAGCAGAATAAAGACAAATACGTACGTATTGGAAACACTTTACGAGAAGAAATAAAGCATCGTAAAAAATTTGCTTGTATCTCCTAAACATGTTGTAACTTGAAAAGATTTGGTGTGGCTCGTACGTCTAAAAGTGTAGCCTCCAAAGAGAACCCACAGGAGAACTTTCTTTCGTCAAAATTTGTCAGAAAACCACGTTTTAAGGAAATCCCGCATCGTGCAAAATTATCTTGTTTTTCCAAAACAACACGTTGTAACTCGAAAAGCTTTGGTGTTGCGTGTATGTCAAAGCATGTAGCCTCTAAAGAGAACGCACAGGAGAGTTTTCTCTCGAAAGAACATGTAAGAATACAACGTTATAAGGAAATACAGTGTTGCAGAGTAAAGACAAATACATACGTATTGGAAACACTTTATGAGAAGAAATAACACATCGTACAAAATTAGCTTGTATCTTCTAAACAACACGTGATAACTCGAAAGGATTTGGTGTCGCGTGCACGTCTAAACGTATAGCCTCAAAAGAGAACCCACAGGAGAATTTTCTTTCGTCAAAATTTGTCAGAACACAACGTTTTAAGGAAATCCCGTATCATGCGAAATTATCTTGTTTTTCATAAACAACACGTTGTAACTCGAAAAGCTTTGGTGTTGCCTGTATGTCTAAGTGTGTAGCCTCAAAAGGGAACGCAAAGGATAGTTTTCTCTCGAAAGAATATGTAGGAATACCACGTTATAAGGAAATACAATGTTGCAGAGTAAAGACAAATACGTACGTATTGGAAACACTTTACGAGAAGAAATAAGGCATCGTACAAAATTAGCTTGTATCTCCTAAACAACACGTGGTAACTCGAAAGGATTTGGTGTGACGTGTACGTCTAAACGTGTAGCCTCAAAAGAGAACCCACAGGAGAATTTTCTTTCGTTAAAATTTTCAGAAAACCACGTTTTAAGGAAATCCCGCATTGTGGGATATCATCTTCTTTTTCCTAAACAACATGTTGTAACTCGAAAAGCTTTGGTGTTGCGTGTACTTGTAAGCATGGAGCCTCCAAAGGGAAAGCACAGGAGAGTTTTCTCTCGAAAGAAAATGTAAGAATACCACGTTATAAGGAAATACAATTTTCCAGAGTAAAGACATATAAGTACATATTGGTAACACTTTATGAGAAGAAATAAAGCATCATTCAAAATTAGCTTGTATCTCCTAAACAACACGATGTAACTCGAAAGGATTTGGTGTGACGTGTATGTCTAAACGTGTAGCCTCAAAAGAGAACCCACAGGAGAATTTTCTTTCATCAAAATTTGTCAGAAACTACGTTTTGAGGAATTCTCGCATTCTGCAAAATTATCTTGTTTTTCCTAAACAACACGTTGTAAATCAAAACCTTTGGTGTTGCGTGTATGTCTAAGCATGTAGCCTCAAAAGAGAATGCACAGGAGAGTTTTCTCTCGAAAGAATATGTAAGAATACCACGTTATAAGGAAATACAGTGTTGCAGAGTAAAGACAAATTCGTACATATTGGAAACACTTTAAGAGAAGAAATAACACATCGTACAAAATTAGCTTGTATCTCCTAAGCAACATGTTGTAACTCGAAAAGATTTGGTGTGGCTCGTACCTCTACACGTGTAGCCTCAAAAGAGAACCAACAGGAGAACTTTCTTTTGTCAAATTTTTTCGGAAAACCACGTTTTATGGAAATCTCGCATCCTGCAAAATTATCTTGTTTTTCCAAAACAACACGTTGTAACTCGAAAAGCTTTGGTGTTGCGTGTATGTCTAAGCGTGTATCCTCTAAAGAGAACACACAGGAGAGTTTTCTCTCGAAAGAACATGTAAGAATACAACGGTATAAGGAAATACAGTGTTGCAGAGTAAAGACAAATACTTACTTATTGGAAACACTTTACGAGATGAAATAACACATCATACAAAATTAGCTTGTATCTCCTAAACAACACGTGGTAGCTCAAAAGGATTTGGTGTGGCATGTACCTCTAAACATGTAGCCTCAAAAGAGAACCCACAGGACTATTTTCTTTCATCAAAATTTGTCAGAAAACCACGTTTTAAGGAAATACCGCATCGTGCGAAATCATCTTGTTTTTCATAAACAACACGTTATACCTCGAAAAGCTTTGGTGTTGCCTTTATGTCTAAGTGTGTAGCCTCAAAAGGGAACGCACAGGATAGTTTTCTCTCGAAGGAATGTGTAAGAATACCACGTTATAAGGAAATACAGTGTTGCAGAGTAAAGACAAATACGTACATATTGGAAACACTTTACGAGAAGAATTAACGCATCATACAAAATTAGCTTGTATCTCCTAAACAATACGTTGTATCTCGGAAAGATTTGGTGTGGCGTGTACGTCTAAACATGTAGCCTCAAAAGAGAACCCACAGCAGAATTTTCTTTCGTCAAAATTTGTCAGAAAACCACGTTTTAAGGAAATCCCGCATCGTGGGAAATCATCTTCTTTTTCCTAAACAACATGTTGTAACTCGAAAAGCTTTGGTGTTGCTTGTATGTGTAAGCGTGGAGCCTCAAAGAGAAGGCACAGGAGAGTTTTCCCTCGAAAGAATATGTAAGAATACCACGTTTTTACGAAATACAATTTTGCAGACTAAAGACAAATAAGTACATATTGGAAACACTTTAGGTGAAGAAATAACGCATCGTACAAAATTAGCTTGTATCTCCTAAACAACACGTTGTAAATCGAAAAGATTTGGTGTGGCTCATATGTCTACACGTGTAGCCTCAAAAGAGAATGCACAGGAGAATTTTCTTTCGTCAAAATTTCTCAGGAAACCACGTTTTAAGGAAATCCCGCATCGTGCAAAATTATCTTGTTTTTCCTAAACAACACTATGTAACTCGAAAATCTTTGGTGTTGCATGTATGTCTAAGTGTGTAGCCTCAAAAGAGAACGCACAGGAGAGTTTTCCCTCGAAAGAATATGTAAGAATACCACGTTATAAGGAAATACAGTGTAGCAGAATAAAGACAAATACGTACGTATTGGAAACACTTTACGAGAAGAAATAAAGCATCGTAAAAAATTTGCTTGTATCTCCTAAACATGTTGTAACTTGAAAAGATTTGGTGTGGCTCGTACGTCTAAAAGTGTAGCCTCCAAAGAGAACCCACAGGAGAACTTTCTTTCGTCAAAATTTGTCAGAAAACCACGTTTTAAGGAAATCCCGCATCGTGCAAAATTATCTTGTTTTTCCAAAACAACACGTTGTAACTCGAAAAGCTTTGGTGTTGCGTGTATGTCAAAGCATGTAGCCTCTAAAGAGAACGCACAGGAGAGTTTTCTCTCGAAAGAACATGTAAGAATACAACGTTATAAGGAAATACAGTGTTGCAGAGTAAAGACAAATACATACGTATTGGAAACACTTTATGAGAAGAAATAACACATCGTACAAAATTAGCTTGTATCTTCTAAACAACACGTGATAACTCGAAAGGATTTGGTGTCGCGTGCACGTCTAAACGTATAGCCTCAAAAGAGAACCCACAGGAGAATTTTCTTTCGTCAAAATTTGTCAGAACACAACGTTTTAAGGAAATCCCGCATCATGCGAAATTATCTTGTTTTTCATAAACAACACGTTGTAACTCGAAAAGCTTTGGTGTTGCCTGTATGTCTAAGTGTGTAGCCTCAAAAGGGAACGCAAAGGATAGTTTTCTCTCGAAAGAATATGTAGGAATACCACGTTATAAGAAAATACAATGTTGCAGAGTAAAGACAAATACGTACGTATTGGAAACACTTTACGAGAAGAAATAAGGCATCGTACAAAATTAGCTTGTATCTCCTAAACAACACGTGGTAACTCGAAAGGATTTGGTGTGACGTGTACGTCTAAACGTGTAGCCTCAAAAGAGAACCCACAGGAGAATTTTCTTTCGTTAAAATTTTCAGAAAACCACGTTTTAAGGAAATCCCGCATTGTGGGATATCATCTTCTTTTTCCTAAACAACATGTTGTAACTCGAAAAGCTTTGGTGTTGCGTGTACTTGTAAGCATGGAGCCTCCAAAGGGAAAGCACAGGAGAGTTTTCTCTCGAAAGAAAATGTAAGAATACCACGTTATAAGGAAATACAATTTTCCAGAGTAAAGACATATAAGTACATATTGGTAACACTTTATGAGAAGAAATAACGCATCATTCAAAATTAGCTTGTATCTCCTAAACAACACGATGTAACTCGAAAGGATTTGGTGTGACGTGTATGTCTAAACGTGTAGCCTCAAAAGAGAACCCACATAAGAATTTTCTTTCATCAAAATTTGTCAGAAACTACGTTTTGAGGAATTCTCGCATTCTGCAAAATTATCTTGTTTTTCCTAAACAACACGTTGTAAATCAAAACCTTTGGTGTTGCGTGTATGTCTAAGCATGTAGCCTCAAAAGAGAATGCACAGGAGAGTTTTCTCTCGAAAGAATATGTAAGAATACCACGTTATAAGGAAATACAGTGTTGCAGAGTAAAGACAAATTCGTACATATTGGAAACACTTTAAGAGAAGAAATAACACATCGTACAAAATTAGCTTGTATCTCCTAAGCAACACGTTGTAACTCGAAAAGATTTGGTGTGGCTCGTACCTCTACACGTGTAGCCTCAAAAGAGAACCCACAGGAGAACTTTCTTTTGTCAAATTTTTTCAGAAAACCACGTTTTATGGAAATCTCGCATCCTGCAAAATTATCTTGTTTTTCCAAAACAACACGTTGTAACTCGAAAAGCTTTGGTGTTGCGTGTATGTCTAAGCGTGTATCCTCTAAAGAGAACACACAGGAGAGTTTTCTCTCGAAAGAACATGTAAGAATACAACCGTATAAGGAAATACAGTGTTGCAGAGTAAAGACAAATACTTACTTATTGGAAACACTTTACGAGATGAAATAACACATCATACAAAATTAGCTTGTATCTCCTAAACAACACGTGGTAACTCAAAGGGATTTGGTGTGGCATGTACCTCTAAACATGTAGCCTCAAAAGAGAACCCACAGGACTATTTTCTTTCATCAAAATTTGTCAGAAAACCACGTTTTAAGGAAATACCGCATCGTGCGAAATCATCTTGTTTTTCATAAACAACACGTTATACCTCGAAAAGCTTTGGTGTTGCCTTTATGTCTAAGTGTGTAGCCTCAAAAGGGAACGCACAGAATAGTTTTCTCTCGAAGGAATGTGTAAGAATACCACGTTATAAGGAAATACAGTGTTGCAGAGTAAAGACAAATACGTACATATTGGAAACACTTTACGAGAAGAATTAACGCATCATACAAAATTAGCTTGTATCTCCTAAACAATACGTTGTATCTCGGAAAGATTTGGTGTGGCGTGTACGTCTAAACATGTAGCCTCAAAAGAGAACCCACAGCAGAATTTTCTTTCGTCAAAATTTGTCAGAAAACCACGTTTTAAGGAAATCCCGCATCGTGGGAAATCATCTTCTTTTTCCTAAACAACATGTTGTAACTCGAAAAGCTTTGGTGTTGCGTGTATGTGTAAGCGTGGAGCCTCAAAAGAGAAGGCACAGGAGAGTTTTCTCTCGAAAGAATATGTAAGAATACCACGTTTTTACGAAATACAATTTTGCAGAGTAAAGACAAATAAGTACATATTGGAAACACTTTAGGTGAAGAAATAACGCATCGTACAAAATTAGCTTGTATCTCCTAAACAACACGTTGTAAATCGAAAAGATTTGGTGTGACGTGTATGTCTAAACGTGTACCCTCAAAAGAGAACCGACAGGAGAATTTTCTTTCATCAAAATTTGTCAGAAACCACGTTTTAAGGAAATCTCGCATTGTGCGAAATTTTCTTGTTTTTCCTTAAAAACACGTTGTAACTCGAAAAGCTTTGGTGTTGCGTGTATATCTAAGCTTGTAGCCTCACAAGAGAACGCACAGGAGACTTTTTTCTCGAAAGAATATGGAAGAATACCACGTTATAAGGAAATACAGTGTTGCAGAGTAAAGACAAATACGTACCTATTTGAAACACTTTATGAGAAGAAATAACGCATCGAACAAAATTAGCTTGTATCTCCTAAACAACACGTTGTAACTCGAAAAGATTTGGTGTGGCTCGTTCTTCTACACGTGTAGCCTCAAAAGAGAACCCACAGGAGAACTTTCTTTCTTCAAAATTTTTCAGAAAACCACGTTTTATGGAAATCTCGCATCGTGCGAAATTATCTTGTTTTTCCTAAACAACACTTTGTAACTCGAAAAGCTTTGGCGCTGCGTGTTTGTCTAAGCGTGTAGCCTCAAAAGAGAATGCACAGGAGAGTTTTCCCTCGAAAGAATATGTAAGAATACCACGTTATAAGGAAATACAGTGTTGTAGAGTAAAGACAAATAAGTACGTATTGGAAACACTTACTGAGAAGAAATAACGCATAGTACAAAATTTGCTTCTATCTCCTAAACAACACGTTGTAACTTGAAAAGATTTGGTGTGGCTCGTACGTATGCACGTGTAACTTCAAAAGAGAACCCACAGGAGAACTTTCTTTTGTCAAAATTTGTCAGAAAACCACGTTTTAAGGAAATCCCGCATCGTGCAAAATTATCTTGTTTTTCCTAAACAACAAGTTGTAACTCAAAAAGCTTTGGTGTCGCGTGTATGTCTAAGCGTGTAGCCTCTAAAGAGAACACACAGGAGAGTTTTCTCTCGAAAGAACATGTAAGAATACAACGTTATAAGGAAATACAGTGTTGCAGAGTAAAGGCAAATAAATACGTATTGGAAACACTTTACCAGAAGAAATAACGCATCATATAAATTAGATTGTATCTCCTAAACAACATGTGGTAACTCAAAAGGATTTGGTGTGGCGTGTACGTCTAAACGTGTAGCCTTAAAAGAGAACCCACAGGAGATTTTTCTTTCATCAAAATTTGTTAGAAACCACGTTTTAAGGAAATCCCGCATCGTGCGAAATTACCTTCTTTTTCCTAAACAACACGTTGTAACTTGAAAAGCTTTGGTGTTGCGTGTATGTCTAAGCGTGTAAGCGCAAAAGAGAATGCACAGGAGAGTTTTCTCTCGAAAGAATATGTAAGAATACCACATTATAAGGAAATACAGTGTTGCAGAGTAAAGACAACTACGTACGTATTGGAAACTCTTTATGAGAAGAAATTACCCATTGTACAAAAATAGCTTGTATCTCCTAAACAACATGTTGTAACTCGAAAAGATTTTGTGTGGCTCGTACTTCTACATGTGAGCCTCAAAAGAGAACCCACAGGAAAACTTTCTTTCTCAAGATATTTCAGAAAACTACGTTTTAAGGAAATCTCGCATTGTGCGAAATTATCTTGTTTTTCCTAAACAACACGTTGTAACTCGAAAAGCTTTGGCGTCGTGTGTTTGTCTAAGCGTGTAGCCTCAAAGGAGAACACACAGGAGAGTTTTCCCTCGAAAGAATATGTAAGAATACCATGTTATAAGGAAATACAGTGTTGCAGAGTAAAGACAAATAAGTACTTATTGGAAACACTTTACGAGAAGAAATAACGCATCTTACAAAATTTGCTTGTATCTCCTAAACAACACGTTCTAACTCGAAAAGATTTGGTGTGGCTCGTACGTCTACACGTGTAGCCTCAAAAGAGAACCCACAGAAGAACTTTCTTTCGTCAAAGTTGTCAGAAAACAACGTTTTAAGGAAACCCACATCGTGCAAAATTATCTTGTTTTTCCTAAACAACACGTTGTAACTCAAAAAGCTTTGGTGTTGCGTGTATGTCTAAGCATGTAGCCTCTACAGAGAACGCACAGGAGAGTTTTCTCTCGAAAGAACATGTAAGAATAAAACATTATAAAGAAATACAGTGTTGCAGAGTAAAGACAAATATGTACGTATTGGAAAGACTTTACGAGAAGAAATAACGCATCGTACAAAATTAGCTTGTATCTCCTAAACAACACGTGGTAACTCGAAAGGATTTGGTGTGACGTGTATGTCTAAACGTGTAGCCTCAAAAGAGAACCCACAGGAGAATTTTCTTTCATCAAAATTTGTCAAAAACCACGTTTTAAAGAAATCTCGCATCGTGCGAAATTATCTTGTTTTTCCTAAACAACACTTTGTAACTCGAAAAGCTTTGGCGTTGCGTGTTTGTCTAAGCGTGGAGCCTTAAAAGAGAATGCACAGGAGAGTTTTCCCTCGAAAGAATATGTAAGAATACCACGTTATAAGGAAATACAGTGTTGTAGAGTAAAGACAAATAAGTACGTATTGGAAACACTTACTGAGAAGAAATAACGCATAGTACAAAATTTGCTTCTATCTCCTAAACAACACGTTGTAACTTGAAAAGATTTGGTGTGGCTCGTACGTATGCACGTGTAACCTCAAAAGAGAACCCACAGGAGAACTTTCTTTCGTCAAAATTTGTCAGAAAACCACGTTTTAAGGAAATCCCGCATCGTGCAAAATTTTCTTGTTTTTCCTAAACAACAAGTTGTAACTCAAAAAGCTTTGGTGTTGCGTGTATGTCTAAGCGTGTAGCCTCTAAAGAGAACATACAGGAGAGTTTTCTCTCGAAAGAACATGTAAGAATACAACGTTATAAGGAAATACAGTGCTGCAGAGTAAAGGCAAATAAATACGTATTGGAAACACTTTACCAGAAGAAATAACGCATCATATAAATTAGAATGTATCTCCTAAACAACATGTGGTAACTCAAAAGGATTTGGTGTGGTGTGTACGTCTAAACGTGTAGCCTTAAAAGAGAACCCACAGGAGATTTTTCTTTCATCAAAATTTGTTAGAAACCACGTTTTAAGGAAATCCCGCATCGTGCGAAATTACCTTCTTTTTCCTAAACAACACGTTGTAACTTGAAAAGCTTTGGTGTTGCGTGTATGTCTAAGCGTGTAAGCGCAAAAGAGAATGCACAGGAGAGTTTTCTCTCGAAAGAATATGTAAGAATACCACATTATAAGGAAATACAGTGTTGCAGAGTAAAGACAACTACTTACGTATTGGAAACTCTTTATGAGAAGAAATAACCCATTGTACATAATAGCTTGTATCTCCTAAACAACATGTTGTAACTCGAAAAGATTTTGTGTGGCTCGTACTTCTACATGTGAGCCTCAAAAGAGAACCCACAGGAAAACTTTCTTTCTCAAGATATTTCAGAAAACCACGTTTTAAGGAAATCTCGCATTGTGCGAAATTATCTTGTTTTTCCTAAACAACACGTTGTAACTCGAAAAGCTTTGGCGTCGTGTGTTTGTCTAAGCGTGTAGCCTCAAAGGAGAACACACAGGAGAGTTTTCCCTCGAAAGAATATGTAAGAATACCATGTTATAAGGAAATACAGTGTTGCAGAGTAAAGACAAATAAGTACTTATTGGAAACACTTTACGAGAAGAAATAACGCATCTTATAAAATTTGCTTGTATCTCCTAAACAACACGTTCTAACTCGAAAAGATTTGGTGTGGCTCGTACGTCTACACGTGTAGCCTCAAAAGAGAACCCACAGAAGAACTTTCTTTCGTCAAAGTTGTCAGAAAACAACGTTTTAAGGAAATCCCACATCGTGCAAAATTATCTTGTTTTTCCTAAACAACACGTTGTAACTCAAAAAGCTTTGGTGTTGCGTGTATGTCTAAGCATGTAGCCTCTACAGAGAACGCACAGGAGAGTTTTCTCTCGAAAGAACATGTAAGAATAAAACATTATAAAGAAATACAGTGCTGCAGAGTAAAGACAAATATGTACGTATTGGAAAGACTTTACGAGAAGAAATAACGCATCGTACAAAATTAGCTTGTATCTCCTAAACAACACGTGGTAACTCGAAAGGATTTGGTGTGGTGTGTACTTCTAAACCTGTATCCTCAAAAGAGAACCCACAGGAGAATTTTCTTTCTTCAAAATTTGTCAGAAAACCACGTTTTAATGAAATCCTGCATCGTGCGAAATTATCTTGTTTTTCCTAAACAACACGTTGTAACTCGAAAAGCTTTGGAGTTGCCTGTATGTCTAAGTGTGTAGCCTCAAAAGGGAACGCACAGGATAGTTTTTTCTCGAAATAATATGTAAGAATATCACGTTATAAGGAAATAGAATGTTGCAGAGTAAAGACAAATATGTACGTATTGGAAACACTTTAGGAGAAGAATTAACACATTGTACAAAATTAGCTTGTATCTCCTAAACAACATGTTGTAACTTGAAAAGATTTGGTGTGGCATGTACGCCTAAACGTGTAACCTCAAAAGAGAACCCACAGGAGAATTTTCTTTTGTCAAAATTTGTCAGAAAACCACGTTTTAAGTAAATCCCGCATCGTGGGAAATCATCTTCTTTTTCCTAAACAACATGTTTTAACACGAAAAGCTTTGGTGTTGCGTGTATGTGTAAGCGTGGATCCTCAAAAGGGAAGGCACAGGAGAGTTTTCTCTCGAAAGAATATGTAAGAATACCACGTTTTTACGAAATACAATTTTGCAGAGTAAAGACAAATAAGTACATATTGGAAACACTTTATGAGAAGAAATAACGCATCGAACAAAATTAGCTGTCTTTACTCTGCAACACTGTATTTCCTTATAACGTGGTATTCTTACATATTCTTTCGAGAGAAAACTCTCCTGTGCCTTCTCTTTTGAGGCTACACACTTAGACATACACGCAACACGAAAGCTTTTCGAGTTACAACGTGTTGTTTAGGAAAAACAGGATAATTTCGCACGATGCGGGATTTCCTTAAAACGTGATTTTCTGAAAAATTTTGACAAAAGAAAATTCTCCTTTGGGTTCTCTTTTGATGCTACACGTTAAGACGTACACGCCACAACAATTCTTTTCGAGTTACAACGTGTAGTTTTGGAGATACAAGCTAATTTTGTACGATGCGTTATTTCTTCTAGTAAAGTGTTTCCAATAATTACGTATTTGTCTTTACTCTGCAAAACTGTATTTCGTTATAACATGGTATTCTTACATATTCTTTCGAGAGAAAACTCTCCTCTGCCTTCTCTTTTGAGGCTACACATTTAGCCATACACGCAACATGAAAGCTTTTCGACTTACAACGTGTTGTTTAGGAAAAACAAGATAATTTCGCACGATGCGGGATTTCCTTAAAACGTGATTTTCTGAAAAATTTTGACGAAAGAAAATTCTCCTTTCGGTTCTCTTTTGAGGCTATACGTTTAGACGTTCACGCCACACCAATGCTTTTCGAGTTACAACGTGTAATTTTGGAGATACAAGCTAATATTGTACGATGCATTATTTCTTCTCGTAAAGTGTTTCCAATACGTACATATATGTCTTTACTCTGCAAAATTGTATTTCCTTATAACGTGGTATTCTTACATATTCTTTCGAGAGAAAACTCTCCTGTGCCTTCTGTTTTGAGGCTACACACTTAGACATACACGCAACACGAAAGCTTTTCGAGTTACAACGTGTTGTTTAGGAAAAACAAGATAATTTCGCATGATGCGGATTTCCTTAAAACGTGAGTTTCTTAAAAATTTTGACGAAAGAAAATTCTCCTTTGGGTTCTCTTAAAATTCTCCTTTGGGTTCTCTTTTGAGGCTACACGTTTAGACGTACACGCCACACCAAATCTTTTCGAATTACAACGTGTTGTTTAGGACATACAAGCTAATTTTGCAAGATGCGTTATTTCTCTCATAAAGTGCTTCCAATATGTACGTATTTTTCTTTACTCTGCCACACTGTATTTCCTTATAACGTGGTATTCTTACATATTCTTTCGAGAGAAAACTCTCCTGTGCGTTCTCTTTTGGGGCTACACGCTTAGACATACACGCAACACCAAAGCTTTTCGAGTTAAAACGTGTTGTGTAGGAAGAACAAGATAATTTCTCACGATGCGGGATTTCCTTAAAACGTGGTTTTCTTAAAAATTTTGACGAAAGAAAATTGTCCTGTCGGTTCTCTTTTGAGGCTACACGTTTAGAAGTACATGCCACACCAAATCTTTTCGAGTTACAACGTGTTGTTTAGGAGATACAAGCTAATTTTGTACGATGCTTTATTTCATCTCTTAAAGTTCATGGGTTTCCAATACATACATATTTGTCTTTACTCTGCAACACTGTATTTCCTTATAACGTGGTATTCTTACATATTCTTTCGAGAGAAAACTCTCCTGTGCGTCCTCTTTTGAGGCTACACGCTTAGACATACACGCAACACCAAAGCTTTTCGCGTTACAACGTGTTGTTTAGGAAAAACAAGATAATTTCGCACGATGAGGGATTTCCTCAATACGTGGTTTTCTGACAAATTTTGACCAAAGAAAATTCTCCTATGGGTTCTCTTTTGAGACCACACGTTTAGACATACAGGCCACACCAAATCTTTTTAAGTTACAACGTGTTGTTTAGGAGATACAAGCTAATTTTGTACGATGCGTTATTTCTTCTTGTAAAGTTTTTCCAATAAGTATTTGTCTTTACTCTGCAACACTGTATTTCCTTATAACGTGGTATTCTTACATATTTTTTCGAGAGAAAACTCTTCTGTGCGTTCTCATTTGAGGCTACAGGCTTAGACATACACGCAACAGCAAAGATTTTCGAGTTACAACGTGTTGTTTAGGAAGAACAAGATAATTTCTCACAATTCGGGATTTCCTTAAAACGTGGTTTTCTGACAAATTTTGACGTAAGAAAATTCTCCTGTGGGTTCTCTTTTGAGGCTACACGTTCAGACGTACACGCCACACTAAATCTTTTTGAGTTACCACGTGTTGTTTCGGAGATACAAGCTAATTTTGTACCATGCGTTATTTCTTCTCTTAATGTGTTTCCAATACGTACGTATTTGTCATTACTCTGCAGCTATATATTTCCTTATAACGTGGTATTCCTACATATTCTTTTGAGAAAAAACTCTCCTTTGCATTCTCTTTTGAGGCTACACGCTCAGACATACACGCAACACCAAAGCTTTTCTAGTTACAACGTGTTGTTTAGGAAAAACAAGATAATTTCGCAAGATACGGGATTTCCTTAAAACGTGGTTTTCTGACAAATTTTGACTAAAGAAAATCCTCCTGTGGGTTCTCTTTTGAAGGCTACACGTTTAGACGTACACGCTACACCAAATCTTTTCGAGTTACAACGTGTTGTTTAGGATATACAAGCTAATTTTGTACTATGTGTTATTTCTTCTCGTAAAGTTTTTCCAATAAGTACATATTTGTCAATACTCTGCAACACTGTATTTCCTTATAACGTGGTATTCCTACATATTCTTTCGGGAGAAAACTCTCCTGTGCATTCTCTTTTGAGGCTACATGCTTAGACATACACACAACACCACAGCTTTTCGAGTTACAACATGTTGTTTAGGAAAAACAAGATAATTTCGCACGATGAAGTATTTCCTTAAAACGTGGTTTTCTGACAAATTTTGACGAAAGAAATCTCTCCTGTGGGTTCTCTTTTGAGGCTACACGTTTAGACATACACGCCACACCAAATCTTTTCGAGTTACAGTGTGTTGTTTAGGAGATACAAGCTAATTTTGCATGATGCGTTATTTCTTCTCCTAAAGTTTTTCCAATAAGTACATATTTGTCAATACTCTGCAACACTTTATTTCCTTATAACGTGGTATTCTTACATATTCTTTTGAGAGAAAACTATCCTGTGCATTCTCTTTGGAGGCTACACGCTTAGACATACACGCAACACCAAAGCTTTTCGAGTTACAACGTGTTGATTAGGAAAAACAAGATAATTTCGCACGATGCGGGATTTCCTTAAAATGTGGTTTTCTGACAAATTTTGACGTAAGAAAATTCTCCTGTGGGTTCTCTTTTGAGGCTACCCATTTAGACGTACACGCCACACCAAATCTTTTTGAGTTACCACGTGTTGTTTCGGAGATACAAGCTAATTTTGTACCATGCGTTATTTCTTCTCATAATGTGTTTCCAATACTTTCGTATTTGTCTTTACTCTGCAGCAATATATTTCCTTATAACATGGTATTCTTACATATTCTTTCGAGAGAAAACTCTCCTGTGCATTCTCTTTTGAGGCTACACACTTAGACATACACGCAACACCAAAGCTTTTCTAGTTACAACGTGTTGTTTAGGAAAAATAAGATAATTTCTCACGATGCGGGATTTCCTTAAAACGTGGTTTTCTGACAAATTTTGACGAAAGAAAACTCTCCTGTGGGTTCTCTTTTGAGGCTACACGTTTAGACGTAGACACCACACCAAATCTTTTCGAGTTACAACGTGTTGTTTAGGACATACAAGCTAATTTTGCAATATGCGTTATTTCTCTCATAAAGCGCTTCCAATATGTACGTATTTGTCTTTACTCTGCCACACTGTATTTCCTTATAACGTGGTATTCTTACATATTCTTTTGAGAGAAAACTCTCCTGTGCGTTCTCTTTTAGGGCTACATGCTTAGACATACACCCAACACCAAAGCTTTTCGAGTTAAAACGTGTTGTTTAGGAAGAACAAGATAATTTCTCACGATGCTGTATTTCCTTAAAACGTGGTTTTCTGAAAAAATTTGACAAAAGAAAATTGTCCTGTGGGTTCTCTTTTGAGGCTACACGTTTAGACGTACAGGCCACACCAAATCTTTTCGAGTTACAATGTGTTGTTTAGGAGATATAAGCTAATTTTGTACGTTGCTTTATTTCATCTCGTAAAGTTTGTGGGTTTCCAATACATACGTAACTTTCTTTACTCAGCAATACTGTATTTCCTTACAACGTGGTATTCTTACATATTCTTTCGAGAGAAAACTCTCCTGTGCGTTCTCTTTGGAGGCTACACGCTTAGACATACACGCAACACCAAAGCTTTTCGACTTACAACGTGTTGTTTAGGAAAAACAAGATAATTTCGCACGATGCTGGATTTCCTTAAAACGTGGTTTTCTGAAAAATTTTGATGAAAGAAAATTCTCCTGTGGGTTTTCATTTGAGGCTACACGTTTAGACGTACATGCCACACCAAATCTTTTCGAGTTACAACGTGTTGTTTAGGAGATAAAAGCTAATTTTTTACGATGCTTTATATATTCTTGTAAAGTTTAAGAGTTTCCAAAAGGTACGTATTTATCTTTAATTTGCCACAATGTATTTCCTTATAACGTGGTATTCTTACATACTCGTTCGAGAGAAATCTCTCCTGAGCGTTCTCTTTTGAGGCTACATGCTTAGACATACACGCAACAGCAAATATTTTCGAGTAACAATGTGTTGTTTAGGAAAACTAGATAGTTTCGCACGATGCAGGATTTCCTTAATAAGTGGTTTTCTGACAAATTTTGACGAAAGAAAATTCTCCTGTGGGTTCTCTTTTGAGGCTACACGTTTAGACGTACACGCCACACCAAATCTTTTCGAGTTACCACGTGTTGTTTAGGAGATACAAGCTAATTTTGTATGATGCGTTATTTCTTCTCGTAAAGTGTTTCCAATACGTATGTATTTGCCTTTAGTCTGCAACACTGTATTTCCTTATAACGTGGTATTCTTACATATTCTTTCGAGAGAAAACTCTCCTGTGCGTCCTCTTTTGAGGCTACACGCTTAGACATACACGCAACACCAAAGCTTTTCAAGTTACAACATGTTGTTTGGGAAAAACAAGATAATTACGCACGATGAGGGATTTCCTTAATACTTAGTTTTCTGACAAATATTGACCAAAGAAAATTATCCTATGGGTTCTCTTTTGAGACTACACGTTTAGACGTGCAGGCCACACCAAATCTTTTTAAGTTACAACGTGTTGTTTAGGAGACACAAGCTAATTTTGTACGATGCGTTATTTCTTCTCGTAAAGTTTTTCCAATAAGTATGTATTTGTCTTTACTCTGCAACACTCTATTTCCTTATAAGGTGGTATTCTTATGTATTCTTTCGAGAGAAAACTCTCCTCTGCATACTCTTTTGGGGCTACATGCTTAGACATACGCCCAACACCAAAGCTTTTCAAGTTAAAACGTGTTGTTTAGGAAGAACAAGATAATTTCTCACGATGCAGGATTTCCTTAAAACGTGGTTTTCTGACAAATTTTGACGAAAGAAAATTGTCCTGTGGGTTCTCTTTTGAGGCTACACGTTTAGAAGTACAGGCCACACCAAATCTTTTCGAGTTACAAAGTGTTGTTTAGGAGATACAAGCTAATTTTGTACGATGCTTTATTTCATCTTGTAAAGTTTGTGGGTTTCCAATACATACGTATCTTTCTTTACTCTGCAACACTGTATTTCCTTACAACGTGGTATTCTTACATATTCTTTCTAGAGAAAACTCTCCTGTGCATTCCCTTTGGAGGCTACAGGCTTAGACATACACGCAACACCAAAGCTTTTCGACTTACAATGTGTTGTTTAGGAAAAACAAGATAATTTCGCACGATGCTGGATTTCCTTAAAACGTGGTTTTCTGAAAAATTTTGACGAAAAAAAATTCTCCTGTGGGTTTTCATTTGAGGCTACACGTTTAGACGTACATGCCACACCAAATCTTTTCGAGTTACAACGTGTTGTTTAGGAGATAAAAGCTAATATTTTACGATGCTTTATATCTTCTTGTAAAGTTTAAGAGTTTCCAAAAGGTACGTATTTATCTTTAATTTGCTACAATGTATTTCCTTATAACGTGGTATTCTTACATACTCGTTCGAGAGAAATCTCTCCTGTGCGTTCTCTTTTGAGGCTACATGCTTAGACATACACGCAACAGCAAATATTTTCGAGTAACAATGTGTTGTTTAGGAAAACTAGATAGTTTCGCACGATGCAGGATTTCCTTTAATAAGTAGTTTTCTGACAAATTTTGACGAAAGAAAATTCTCCTGTGGGTTCTCTTTTGAGGCTACACGTTTAGATGTACACGCCACACCAAATCTTTTCGAGTTACAACGTGTTGTTTAGGAGATACAAGCTAATTTTGTACGATGCGTTATTTCTTCTCGTAAAGTGTTTCCAATATGTATGCATTTGCCTTTAGTCTGCAACACTGTATTTCCTTATAACGTGGTATTCTTACATATTCTTTCGAGAGAAAACTCTCCTGTGCTTCCTCTTTTGAGGCTACACGCTTAGACATACACGCAACACCAAAGCTTTTCAAGTTACAACGTGTTGTTTAGGAAAAACAAGATAATTTCACACGATGAGGGATTTCCTCAATACGTGGTTTTCTGACAAATATTGACCAAAGAAAATTATCCTATGGGTTCTCTTTTGAGACTACACGTTTAGACGTACTTGCCACACCAAATCTTTTTAAGTTACAACGTGTTGTTTAGGAGACACAAGCTAATTTTGTACGATGCGTTATTTCTTCTCGTAAAGTTTTTCCAATAAGTATGTAATTGTCTTTACTCTGCAACACTGTATTTCCTTATAAGGTCGTATTCTTACATATTCTTTCGAGAGAAAACTCTCCTCTGCATACTCTTTTGGGGCTACATGCTTAGACATACACCCAACACCAAAGCTTTTCAAGTTAAAACGTGTTGTTTAGGAAGCACAAGATAATTTCTCACGATGCGGGATTTCCTTAAAACGTGGTTTTCTGACAAATTTTGACGAAAGAAAATTGTCCTGTGGGTTCTCTTTTGAAGCTACACGTTTGGAAGTACAGGCCACACCAAATCTTTTCGAGTTACAACGTGTTGTTTAGGAGATACAAGCTAATTTTGTACGATGCGTTATTTCTTCTCATAAAGTGTTTCCAATAGGTACGTATTTGCCTTTAGTCTGCAACACAGTATTTCCTTATAACGTGGTATTCTTACATATTCTTTCGAGAGAAAACTCTCCTGTGTGTTCCCCTTTGAGGCTACATGCTTAGACATACAGGCAACACCAAAGCTTTTCGCGTTACAACGTGTTGTTTAGGAAAATCCAGATAATTTCGTGCGATGTGGGATTTCCTTAATAAGTGGTTTTCTGACCAATTTTGACCAAGGAAAATTCTCCTATGGGTTCTCTTTTGAGGCTACACGTTTAGATGTACAGGCCACACGTAATCTTTTTAAGTTACAACGTGTTGTTTAGGAGATACAAGCTAATTTTGTACGATAGGTTATTTCTTCTCGTAAAGATTTTCCAATAAGTAAGAATATGTCTTTACTCTGCAACATTGTATTTCCTTATAACGTGGTATTCTTACATATTCTTTCGAGAGAAAACTCTCCTGTGCCTTCTCTTTTGAGGCTACACGCTTAGACATACACACAACACCAAAGCTTTTCGAGTTACGACATTTTGTTTAGGAAAAACAAGATAATTTCGCACGATGAGGGATTTCCTTATAACGTGGTTTTTGGACAAATTTTGACGAAAGAAAATTCTCCTGTGGGTTCTCTTTTGAGGCTACATGTTTAAACGTACACGCCACACCAAATCCTTTCGAGTTACAACGTGTTGTTTAGGAGATACAAGCTAATTTTTTTATGATGCGTTATTTCTTCTCGTAAAGTTTAAGTGTTTCCAATACGTATGTATTTGCCTTTACTCTGCAACACTGTATTTCCTTATAACGTGGTATTCTTACATATTCTTTCGACAGTAAACTCTCCTGTGCGTTCTCTTTGGAGGCTACACGCTTCGACATACACGCAACACCAAAGCTTTTCGTGTTACAACGTGTTGTTTAGGAAAAACAAGATAATTTCGCATGATGCGGGATTTCCTTAAAACGTGGTTTTCTGACAAATTTTGATGAAAGAAAATTCTCCCGTGGGTTCTCTTTTGAGGGTACACGTTTAGACATACACGCCACACCAAATCATTTCGAGTTATAACGTGTTGTTTAGGAGATACAAGCTAATTTTGTACTATGTGTTATTTCTTCTCGTAAAGTTTAAGTGTTTCCAATAAGTATGTATTTGTCTTTACTCTGCAACACTGTATTTCCTTATAACGTGGTATTCCTACATATTCTTTTGGGAGAAAACTCTCCTGTCCATTCTCTTTTGAGGCTACACGCTTAGAAATACACGCAACACTAAAGCTTTTCGAGTTACAACATGTTGTTTAGGAAAAACAAGATAATTTCGCACTATGCAGTATTTCCTTAAAACGTGATATTCTGACAAATTTTAGCCAAGGAAAACTCTCCTGTGGGTTCTCTTTTGAGGCTACACGTTTAGACGTACACGCCACACCAAATCTTTTCCAGTTACAACGTGTTGTTTAGGAGATACAAGCTAATTTTGCATGATGCTTTATTTCTTCTCGTAAAGTGTTTCCAATAAGTATGTATTTGTCTATACTCTGCAACACTGTATTTCCTTATAACGTGGTATTCTTACATATTCTTTCGAGAGAAAACTCTCCTGTGCATGCCCCTTTGAGGCTACGCGCTTAGACATACACGCAACACCAAAGCTTTTCGAGTTACAACGGGTTGTTTAGGAAAAACTAGATAATTACGCACGATGCGGGATTTCCTTAATAAGTGGTTTTCTGACAAATTTTGACCAAGGAAAATTCCTCTATGGGTTCTCTTTTGAGGCTACACGTTTAGACGTACAGGCCACACCAAATCATTTTAAGTTACAACGTGTAGTTTAGGAGATACAAGCTAATTTTGTACGATGCGTTATTTCTTCTCGTAAAGTTTTTCCAATAAGTAAGTATATGTCTTTACTCTGCAACACTGTATTTACTTATAACGTGGTATTCTTACATATTCTTTCAAGAGAAAACTCTCCAGTGCGTTCTCATTTGAGGCTACACGCTTAGACATATACGCAACACCAAAGCTTTTCGAGTTACAACCTGTTGTTTAGGAAGAACAAGATAATTTCCCATGATGCGGGATTTCCTTAAAACGTGGTTTTCTGACAAATTTTGACGTAAGAAAATTCTCCTGTGGGTTCTCTTTTGAGGCTACACGTTCTGACATACACGCCACACCAAATCTTTTTGAGTTACCACGTGTTTTTTCGGAGATACAAGCTAATTTTGTACCATGCATTATTTCTTCTCATAATGTGTTTCCAATAAGTACTTATATGTCTTTACTCTGCCTCAATATATTTCCTTATAACGTGGTATTCTTACCTATTCTTTCGAGAGAAAACTCTCCTGTGCATTCTCTTTTGAGGCTGCACGCGTAGACATACACGCAACACCAAAGCATTTTGGATTACAACCTGTTGTTTAGGAAAAACAAGATAATTTCACACGATGCGGGATTTCCTTAAAACGTGGTTTTCTGAAAAATTTTGACGAAAGAAAATTCTCCTGTGGGTTCTCTTTTGAGGCTACATGTTTAGTTGTAAACGCCACACCAAATCTTTTTGAGTTACAACGTTTTGTTTAGGAGATACAAGCTAATTTTGTAAGATACGTTATTACCTCTCGTAAAGGGTTTCCAATACATATGTATTTGTCTTTACTCTGCAACAGTGTATTTCCATATAACGTGGTATTCTTACATATTCTTTTGAGAGAAAACTCTCCTGTGCATTCTCTTTTGAGGCTACACGCTTAGACATACACGCAACACCAAAGATTTTCGAGTTACAACGTGTTGTTTAGGAAAAACAAGATAATTTCGCACGATGCGGGATTTCCTTAAAACGTGGTTTTCTGACAAATTTTGACGAAAGAAAATTCTCCTGTGGGTTCTCTTTTGAGGGTACACGTTTAGACGTACAAGCCACACCAAATCCTTTCGAGTTATATCGTGTTGTTTAGGAGATACAAGCTTATTTTGTACTATGTGTTATTTCTACTCGTAAAGTTTAAGTGTTTCCAATAAGTATGTATTTGTCTTTACTCTGCAACACTGTATTTCCTTATAATGTGGTATTCCTACATAATCTTTTGGGAGAAAACTCTCCAGTGCGTTCTCTTTTAGGCTACACGCTTAGATATACCCGCAACACCAAACCTTTTCGAGTTACAACATGTTGTTTAGGAAAAACAAGATAATTTCGCACGATGCGGAATTTCTTTAAAACGTGGTTTTGACAAATTTTGACGAAAGAAAACTCTCCTGTGGGTTCTCTTTTGAGGCTACACGCTTATACGTACACGCCACACCAAGACTTTTTGAGTTACAACGTGTTGTTTAAGACATACACGCTAATTTTGCAAGATGCTTTATTTCTCTCATAAAGTGCTTCCAATACATACGTATTTGTCTTTACTCTGCCACACTGTATTTCCTTATAACGTGGTATTCTAAATATTCTTTTGAGAGAAAACTCTCCTGTGCGTTCTCTTTTGGGGCTACATGCTTAGACATACACGCAACACCAAAGCTTTTCGAGTTAAAACGTGTTGTTTAGGAAGAACAAGAATATTTCTCACGATGCGGGATTTCCTTAAAACGTGGTTTTCTGACAAATTTTGACGAAAGAAAACTCTCCTGTGGGTTCTCTTTTGAGGCTACACGTTTAGACGTACACGTCACACCAAATCTTTTTGAGTTACAACGTGTTGTTTAGGACAAACAAGCTAATTTTGCAAGATGCGTTATTTCTCTCATAAAGTGCTTCCAATACGTACGTATTTGTCTTTACTCTACCACACTGTATTTCCTTATAACGTGGTATTCTTACATATTCTTTCGAGAGAAAACTCTCCTGTGTGGTCTCTTTTGGGGCTACACACTTAGACATACACCCAACACCAAAGCTTTTCGAGTTAAAACGTGTTGTTTAGGAAGAACAAGATAATTTCTCACGATGCGGGATTTTCTTAAAACGTGGTTTTCTGACGAATTTTGACAAAAGAAAATTGTCCTGTTGGTTCTCTTTTGAGGCTACACGTTTAGACGTACACGCCACACCAAATCTTTTCGAGTTACAACGTGTTGTTTAGGAGATACAAGCTAATTTTGTACGATGCTTTATTTCATCTCGTAAAGTTTATGGGTTTCCAATACATACGTATTTGTCTTTACTCTGCAACACTGTATTTCCTTATAACGTATTATTCTTACAAATTCTATCGAGAAAAAACTCTCCTGTGCGTTCTCTTTTGAGGCTACATGGTTAGACATACACGCAACACCAAAGCCTTTCGAGTTACAACGTGTTGTTTAGGAAAAACAAGATAATTTCGCATTATGCGGGATTTCCGTAAAACGTGGTTTTCTGAAAAATTTTGACGAAAAAAATTCTCCTGTGGGTTCTCTTTTGAGGCTACACGTTTAGACGTACATGCCACACCACATCTTTTCGAGTTACAACGTGTTGTTTAGGAGATACAAGCTAATTTTGTACGATGCTTTATTTCATCTAGTAAAGTTTATGGGTTTCCAATACATATGTATTTGTCTTTACTTTGCAACACTGTATTTCCTTTTAACGTGTTATTCTTACAAATTCTATCGAGATACAACTCTCCTGTGTGTTCTCTTTTGAGGCTACACGCTTAGATATACACGGAACACCAAAGCTTTTCGAGTTACAACATGTTGTTTAGGAAAAAGAAGATAATTTCGCACGATGCGGGATTTCCATAAAACGTGGTTTTCTGAAAAATTTTGACGAAAGAAAATTCTCCTGTGGGTTCTCTTTTGAGGCTACACGTTTAGACGTACACGCCACACCAAATCTTTTCGAGTTACAACGTGTTGTTTAGGAGATACAAGCTAATTTTTTACATTGCGTTATTTGTTCTCATAAAGTGTTTCCAATACGTACGTATTTGCCTTTACTCTGCAACACTGTATTTCCTTATAAAGTGGTATTCTTACATATTCTTTCGAGAGAAAACTCTCCTGTGCATTCTCTTTTGTGGCTACATGATTAGACATACACGCAACACCAAAGCTTTTGGAGTTACAACGTGTTGTTTAGGAAAAACAAGATAATTTCGCACGATGCGGGATTTCTTTAAAACGTGGATTTTGACAAATTTTGACGAAAGAAAACTCTCCTGTGGGTTCTCTTTTGAGGCTACACGTTTAGACGTACACGCCACACCAAATCTTTTCGAGTTACAGCGTGTTATTTAGGAGATACAAACTAATTTTGTAAGATGCCTTATTTCTTCTCGTAAAGTTTAAGTGTTTCCAATAAGTACATATTTGTCTTTACTCTGCAACACTGTATTTTCTTATAACGTGGTATTCTTACATATTCTTTCGAGAGAAAACTCTCCTGTTCATTCTCTTTTGAGGCTACACGCTTAGACATACACGCAACACCAAAGCTTTTCGAGTTACAATGTGTTGTTTAGGAAAAACAAGATAATTACGCAGGATGCGGGATTTCCTTAAAACGTGATTTTCTGACAAATTTTGACGAAAGAAAATACTCCTGTGGGTTCTCTTTTGAGGCTACACGTTTAGACGTACACGCCACACCTAATCCTTTCGAGTTAAAACGTGTTGTTTAGGAGATACAAGCTAATTTTTTAAGATGCGTTATTTCTTCTCGTAAAGTTTAAATGTGTCCAATACGTACGTAATTGCCTTTACTCTGCAACACTGTATTTCCTTATAACGTGGTAATCTTGCATATTCTTTGGAGAGAAAAACTCTCCTGTGCGTTCTCTTTAGAGGCTACATGCTTAGACATACACGCAACACCAAAGCATTTCGAATTACAACCTGTTGTTTAGGAAAAACAAGATAATTTCACACGATGCGGGATTTCCTTAAAACGTGGTTTTCTGAAAAATTTTGACGAAAGAAAATTCTCCTGTGGGTTCTCTTTTGAGGCTACATGTTTAGTTGTAAAGGCCACACCAAATCTTTTCGAGTTACAACGTTTTGTTTAGGAGATACAAGCTAATTTTGTACGATGCGTTATTACCTCTCGTAAAGTGTTTCCAATACGTACGTATTTGTCTTTACTCTGCAACAATGTATTTCCATATAACGTGGTATTCTTACATATTCTTTCGAGAGAAAACTCTCCTGTGCATTCTCTTTTGAGGCGACACGCTTAGACATACATGCAACACCAAAGCTTTTCGAGTTACAACGTGTTGTTTAGGAAAAACAAGATAATTTCGCACGATGCGGGATTTCCTTAAAACGTGGTTTTCTGACAAATTTTGACGAAAGAAAATTCTCCTGTGGGTTCTCTTTTGAGGGTACACGTTTAGACGTACAAGCCACACCAAATCCTTTCAAGTTATATCGTGTTGTTTAGGAGATACAAGCTTATTTTGTACTATGTGTTATTTCTACTCATAAAGTTTAAGTGTTTCCAATAAGAATGTATTTGTCTTTACTCTGCAACACTGTATTTCCTTATAATGTGGTATTCCTATATAATCTTTTGGGAGAAAACTCTCCTGTGCGTTCTCTTTTGAGGCTACACGCTTAGATATACCCGCAACACCAAACCTTTTCGAGTTACAACATGTTGTTTAGGAAAAACAAGATAATTTCGCACGATGCGGGATTTCTTTAAAACGTGGGTTTTTACAAATTTTGACGAAAGAAAACTCTCCTGTGGGTTCTCTTTTGAGGCTACACGTTTAGACGTACACGCCACACCAAATCCTTTCGAGTTACAGCGTGTTGTTTAGGAGATACAAAGTAATTTTGTACGATGCCTTATTTCTTCTCGTAAAGTTTAAGTGTTTCCAATAAGTACGTATTTGTCTTTACTCTGCAACACTGTATTTCCTTATAACGTGGTATTCTTACATATTCTTTCGAGAGAAAACTCTCCTGTGCATTCTCTTTTGAGGCTACACGCGTAGACATACACGTAACACCAAAGCTTTTCGAGTTACAGTGTGTTGTTTAGGAAAAACAAGATAATTTCGCACGAT
Source organism: Apodemus sylvaticus (assembly GCF_947179515.1). NCBI lineage: Eukaryota > Metazoa > Chordata > Mammalia > Rodentia > Muridae > Apodemus > Apodemus sylvaticus. The sequence goes on from NW_026263270.1 coordinate 3,019,719, forward strand.
GCGGGATTTCCTTAAAACGTGGTTTTCTGACAAATTTTGACGAAATAAAATACTCCTGTGGGTTCTCTTTTGAGGCTACACGTTTAGACGTACACGCCACACCAAATCCTTTCGAGTTAAAACGTGTTGGTTAGGAGATTCAAGCTAATTTTTTAAGATGCGTTATTTCTTCTCGTAAAGTTTAAATGTGTCCAATATGTATGTAATTGCCTTTACTCTGCAACACTGTATTTCCTTATAACGTGGTAATCTTGCATATTCTTTAGAGAGAAAAACTCTCCTGTGCGTTCTCTTTAGAGGCTACATGCTTAGACATACACGCAACACCAAAGCATTTCGAATTACAACCTGTTGTTTAGGAAAAACAAGATAATTTCACACGATGCGGGATTTCCTTAAAACGTGGTTTTCTGAAAAATTTTGACGAAAGAAAATTCTCCTGTGGGTTCTCTTTTGAGGCTACATGTTTAGTTGTAAACGCTACACCAAATCTTTTCGAGTTACAACGTTTTGTTTAGGAGATACAAGCTAATTTTGTACGATGCGTTATTACCTCTTGTAAAGTGTTTCCAATACGTACTTATTTGTCTTTACTCTGCAACAATGTATTTCCATATAACGTGGTATTCTTACATATTCTTTCGAGAGAAAACTCTCCTGTGCATTCTCTTTTGAGGCTACACGCTTAGACATACACGCAACACCAAAGCTTTTCGAGTTACAACGTGTTGTTTAGGAAAAACAAGATAATTTCGCACGATGCAGGATTTCCTTAAAACGTGGTTTTCTGACAAATATTGACGAAAGAAAATTGTCCTGTGGTTCTCCTTTGAGGCTACACGTTAGACGTACACACCACACCAAATCTTTTCGAGTTATAACGTGTTGTTTAGGAGATACAAACTAATTTTGTATGATGCCTTATTTCTTCTCGTAAAGTTTAAGTGTTTCCAATAAGTATGTATTTGTCTTTACTCTGCAACACTGTATTTACTTATAACGTGGTATTCTTACATATTCTTTCGAGAGAAAACTCTCCTGTGCGTTCTCTTTTGAGGCTACACGATTAAACATACACGCAACACCAAAGCTTTTCGAATTACAATTTGTTGTTTAGGAAAAACAAGATAATTTAGCACGATGCGGGATTTCCTTAAAACGTGGTTTTCTGACAAATTTTGACGAATGAAAATACTCCTGTGGGTTCTCTTTTGAGGCTACACGTTTAGATGTACACACCACACCAAATCTTTTCGAGTTACAACGTGTTGTTTAGGAGATACAAGCTAATTTTGTACGATGCGTTATTTCTTCTCATAAAGTTTAAATTTTTCCAATACATACGTATTTGCCTTTACTCTGCAACACTGTATTTCCTTATAACGTGGTATTTTTGCATATTCTTTCGAGAGAAAACTCTCCTGTGCGTTCTCTTTCGAGGCTACATGCTTAGACATACACGCAACACCAAAGCTTTTCGAATTACAACCTGTTGTTTAGGAAAAACAAGATAATTTCGCACGATGCGGATTTCCTTAAAACGTGGTTTTCTGAAAATTTTGACGAAAGAAAATTCTCCTGTGGGTTCTCTTTTGAAGCTACATGTTTAGTTGTAAACGCCACACCAAATCTTTTCGAGTTACAACGTGTTGTTTAGGAGACACAAGCTAATTTTGTACGATGCATTATTACTTCTTGTAAAGTGTTTCCAATACTTATGTGTTTGTCTTTACTCTGTAACACTTATTTCCTTATAACGTGGTATTCTTACATATTCTTTCGAGAGAAAACTCTCCTGTGCGTTCTCTTTTGAGGCTACACGCTTAGACATACACGCAACACCAAAGCTTTTCGAATTACAACGTGTTGTTTAGGAAGAACAAAATAATTTCTCACGATGCGGGATTTCCTTAAAACGTGGTTTTCTGACAAATTTTGACGAAAGAAAATTGTCCTGTGGTTCTCTTTTGAGGCTACACATTTAGACGTACACGCCACACCAAATCTTTTCGAGTTACAACGTGTTGTTTAGGAGATACAAGCTAATTTTGTATGATGCTTTATTTCATCTCTCTAATTTTAAGGGTTTCCAATATGTAAGTATTTGTCTTTATTCTGCAACATTGTACTTCCTTATAACGTGGTATTCTTACATATTCTTTCGAGAGAAAACTCTTCTGTGTGTTCTCTTTTGAGGCTACATGCTTAGACATACACACAACACCAAAGCTTTTCGAGTTACAACGCGTTGTTTAGGAAAAACAAGATAATTTCGCACGATGCTGGATTTCCTTAATACGTGGTTTTCTGACAAATTTTTACCAAAGAAAATTCTCCTGTGGGTTTTCTTTTGAGGCTACACATTTAGACGTACACGCCACACCAAATTTTTTCGAGTTACAACGTGTTGTTTAGGAGATACAAACTAATTTTTTACAATGCGTTATTTCTTCTCATAAAGTGTTTCCAATAAGTACGTATTTGTCTTTACTCTGCAACACTGTATTTCCTTATTACGTGGCATTCTTACATATTCTTTCGAGAGAAAACTCTCCTGTGCATTCTCTTTTGAGGCTACATGCTTAGACATACACGCAACACCAAAGCTTTTCGAATTACAACGTGTTGTTTAGGAAAAACAAGATACTCTCTCACGATAATTTTGCACGATGCAGGATTTCCTTAAAACGTGGTTTTCTGAAAATTTTGACGAAAGAAAATTCTCCTATGGGTTCTCTTTTGAGGCTACACGTTTAGGCGTACACTCCACACCAAGTCATTTCAAGTTACAACGTGTTGTTTAGGAGATACGAGCTAATTTTGTACGATGCTTTATTTCATCTCTTAAAGTTTAAGGGTTTCCAATACGTACGTATTTGTCTTTACTCTGCAACACTGTATTTCCTTATAACGTGGTATTCTTACATATTCTTTCGAGAGAAAACTCTCCTGTGTGTTCTCTTTTGAGGCTATACACTGAGACATACACGCAACACAACAGCTTTTTGAGTTACAACGTGTTGTTTAGGAAAAACAAGATAAATTCGCACGATGCAGGATTTCCTTAATACGTGTTTTTCTGACAAATTTGACCAAAGAAAATTCTCCTGTGGGTTCTCTTTTGAGGCTACACGTTTAGACGTACACGCCACATCAAATCTTTTCGAGTTACAACGTGTTGTTTAGGAGATACAAGCTAATTTTGTACAATGCGTTATTTCTTCTCGTAAAGTGTTTCCAATACGTACGTATTTGTCTTTACTCTGCAACACTGTATTTCCTTATAACGTGGTATTCTTACAAATCTATCGAGAAAATACTCTCCTTTGCGTTCTCTTTTGAGGCTACGCGCTTAGACATACACGCAACACCAAAACTTTTCGAGTTACAACTTGTTGTTTAGGAAAAAGAAGATAATTTTGCATGATGAGGGATTTCCTTAAAACGTGGTTTTCTCACATATTTTGACGATAGAAAATTCTCCTGTCGGTTCTCTTTTGAGGCTACACGTTTAGACGTACATGCCACACCAAATCCTTTCGAGTTACAACCTGTTGTTTAGGAGATACAAGCTAATTTAGTATGATGCGTTATTTCTTCTTGTAAAGTGTTTCCAATACATACGCTTTTGTCTTTACTCTGCAACACTGTATTTCCTTATAACGTGGTATTCTTACATATTCTTTCGAGAGAAAACTCTCCTGTGCATTCTCCTTTGAGTCTACACGCTTAGCCATACAAGCAACACAGAAGATTTTCGAGTTACAACGTGTTGTTTAGGAAAAACTAGATAATTTCGCACGATGCGAGATTTCGTTAAAACGTGGTTTCTGACAAATTTTGATGTACGAAAATTCTACTGTCGGTTCTCTTTTGAGGCTACATGTTTAGACGTACATGTCACATGAAATCTTTTCGAGTTACAACGTGTTGTTTAGGAGATACAAGCCAATTTTGTACAATGATTTATTTCTGCTCTTAAAGTGTTTCCAATATGTACGTATTTGTCTTCTCTCTGCAACACTGTATTTCCTTATAACATGGTATTCTTACATATTCTTTCGAGAGAAAAAAACTCTCCTGTGCATTCCCTTTTGAGGCTACACACTTAAACATACACGCAACACCAAAGATTTTCGAGTTACAACTTGTTGTTTAGGAAAACAAGATAATTTTGTAGGATGTGGGATTTCGTTAAAACGTGGTTTTCTGACAAATTTTGAAGAAAGAACATTCTACAGTGGTTTCTCTTTTGAGGCTTCACTTTTAGACGTACACGCCAAACCAAATGTTTTCGAGTTTCCACTTGTTGTTTAGGAGATACAAGCTAATATTGTATGATGCGTAATTTCTTCTCGTAAAGTGTTTCCAATATGTACTTTTTGTCTTTACTTTGCAACACTGTATTTCCTTATAACGTTGTATTCCTACATGTTCTTTCGAGAGAAAACTCTCCTGTTCATTCTCTTTTGAAGCTACACGCTTAGACATACACGCAACACCAAAGCTTTTCGAGTTACAACGTGTTGTTTAGGAAAAACAAGATAATTTCGGAGGATGCGGGATTTCCTTAAAACGTGGTTTTCTGACAAATTTTGACGAAAGAAAATTCCCCTTTGTGTTCTCTTTTGAGGCTACACGTTTAGACGTACACGCCAAACCAAAACTTTTCGAGTTACCACGTGTTGTTTAGGAGATACAAGCTAATTTTGTTCGATGCTTTGTTTCTTCTCGAAAAGTGTTCCCAATATATACTTATTTGTCTTTACTCTGCAAAATTGTATTTCCTAATAACGTGGTATTCTTACATATTCTTTCGAGAGAAAACCCTCCTGTGCCTTCTCTTTTGAGGCTCCATGCTTACACATACACGCAACACGAAAGCTTTTCGAGTTACAACATGTTGTTTAGGAAAAAGAAGATGATATCGCACGATGCGGGATTTCATTAAAACGTAGTTTTCTGAAAAATTTTGACGAAAGAAAATTCTCCTGTGGGTTCTCTTTTGAGGCTATACGTTTAGACGTACACGCCACACCAAATCTTTTCGAGTTACAACCTGTTGTTTAGAAGATACAAGCTAATTTTGTAAGATGCGTTAATTCTTCTCGTAAGGCGTTTCCAATACGTAAGTATTTGTCTTTACTCTTCAACACTGTATTTCCTTATAACGTGGTATTCTTACATATTCTTTCGAGAGAAAACTATCCTGTGCGTTCCCTTTTGAGGTTACACACTTAGACATACAGGCAACACCAAAGCTTTTCGAGTTACAACGTGTTGTTTATGAATAAAAAGATAATTTCGCACGATGTGGGATTTCCTTAAAACATGGTTTTCTGACAAATTTTGACAAAAGAATATTCTCCTGTGGGTTCTCTTTTGACGCTAAACGTATAGACGTGCACGCCACACCAAATCCTTTCGAGTTACCACGTTTTGTTTAAGAGATACAAGCTAATTTTGCATGATGTGTTATTTCTTCTCGTAAAGTGTTTCCAAAACGTACGTATTTGTCTTTCTCTGCAACACTGTATTTCCTTATAACGTGGTATTCTTACATATTCTTTCGAGGAAAAACTCTCCTGTGCATTCTCTTTTGAGGCTACACGCTTAGACATACACGCAACACCAAGGCTTTTCGAGTTACAACGTGTTGTTTAGGAAAAACAAGATTATTTCGCACGATGCGAGATTTCCATAAAACGTGGTTTTCTGAAAAATTTTGACGAAAAAAGTTTTCCTGTGGGTTCTCTTTTGAGACTACACGTGTAGAGGTACGAGCTACACCAAATCTTTTCGAGTTACAACGTGTTGTTTAGGAGATACAAGCTAATTTTGTACGATGCGTTATTTCTTCTCTTAAAGTGTTTCCAATACGTACTTAGTTGTCTTTACTCTGCAACACCGTATTTCCTTATAAGGTGGTATTCCAACATATTCTTTCGAGAGAAAACTTTTCTGTGCGTTCTCTTTTGAGGCTACACGCTTAGAAATACACGCAACCCCAAAGCTTTTCGATTTACAACGTGTTGTTTGGAAAAACAAGATAATTTCGCACCATGCGAGATTTTCTTAAAACGTGGTTTCTGACAAATTTTGATGAAAGAAAATTCTCCTGTGGGTTCTCTTTTGAGGCTACACGTTTAGACGTACACATCACACCAAATCTTTTCGAGTTATAGCGTGTTGTTTAGGAGATACAAGCTAATTTTGTATGATGCGTTATTTCTTCTCCTAAAGTGTTTCCAATACATATGTATTTTTGTTGACTCTACAACACTGTATTTCCTTATAACGTGGTATTCATACCTATTCTTTTGAAAGAAAACTCTCCTGTGCCTTCTCTTTTGAGGCTCCACGCTTAGACATACACGCAACACTAAAGCTTTTCGAGTTACAACATGTTGTTTAGGAAAAAGAAGATGATTTCGCACGATGCGGGATTTCCTTAATACGTGGTTTTCTGAAAAATTTTAACGAAAGAAAATTCTCCTGTGGGTTCTCTTTTGAGGCTACACGTTTAGACGTACACACCACACCAAATCCTTTCGAGTTACCACGTGTTGTTTAGGAGATACAAGATAATTTTGTAAGATGCATTATTTCTTCTCGTAAAGTGTTTCCAATACATACGTATTTGTCTTTACACTGCAAAACTGTATTTTCTTATAACGTTGTATTCTTACATGTTTTTTCGAGAGAAAACTCTCCTGTGCGTTCTCTTTAGAGGCTACACGCTTAGACATACACGCAACACCAAAGCTTTTCGAGTTACAACGTGTTGTTTAGGAAAAACAAGATAATTTTGCACGATGCGGGATTTCCTTAAAACGTGGTTTTCTGACAAATTTTGGCGAAAGAAAGTTCTCCTGTGGGTTCTCTTTTGAGGCTACACGTGTAAACGTACGAGCCTCACCAAATCTTTTCGAGTTCCAACGTGTTGTTTAGGAGATACAAGCTAATTTTGTACGACACGTTATTTCTTCTCTTAAAGTGTTTCCAATACGTACGTATTTGTCTTTACTCTGCAACACTGTATTTCCTTATAACGTAGTATTCTTACATATTCTTTCGAGAGAAAACTCTCCTGGGTGTTCTCTTTTGAGGCTACATGCTTAGACATACACGCAACAGCAAAGGTTTTCAAGTTACAATGTGTTGTTTAGGAAAAATAAGATAATTTCGCACGATGCGAGATTTCCTTAAAACGTGGTTTCTGACAAATTTTGATGAAAGAAAATTCTCCTGTCGGTTCTCTTTTGAGGCTACACATTTAGACGTACACCTCACACCAAATCTTTTCGAGTTACAACGTGTTGTTTAGGAGATACAAGCTAATTTTGTACGATGCGTTATTTCTTCCCGTAAAATATTTCCAATTTGTACTTATTTGTCTTTACTCTGCAAAATTGTATTTCCTTATAATGTGGTATTCTTACATATTCTTTCGAGAGAAAACTCTTCTGTGCCTTCTCTTTTCAGTCTCCACACTTACACATACACGCAACACCAAAGCTTTTCGAGTTACAACATGTTGTTTAGGAAAAAGATGATTTCGCACGATGCGGGATTTCCTTAAAACGTGGTTTTCTGAAAAATTTTGACGAAAGAAAATTTTCCTGTGGGTTCTCTTTTGAGGCTACACGTTTAGACGTACACGCTACAGCAAATCTTTTCGAGTAACAATGTGTTGTTTAGGAGATTCAAGCTAATTTTGTACTATGCGTTAATTCTTCTCGTAAAGTTTTTCCAATATGTAAGTATTTGTCTTTACTCTGCAACACTGTATTTCCTTATAACGTGGTATTCTTACATATTCTTTCGAGAGAAAACTATCCTGTGCGTTCCCTTTTGAGGCTACACACTTAGATATACAGGCAACACCAAAGCTTTTCGAGGTACAACGTGTTGCTTATGAAAAACAAGATAATTTCGCACAATGCGGGATTTCCTTAAAACGTGGTTTTCTGACAAATTTTGAAGAAAGAAAATTCTCCTGTGGTTTCTCTTTTGAGGTTGCACGTGTAGACGTACGAGCCTCACCAAATCTTTTCGAGTTACAACGTGTTGTTTAGGAGATACAAACTAATTTTGTACGACACGTTATTTCTTCTCTTAAAGTGTTTCCAATACGTAAGTATTTGTCTTTACTCTGCAACACTGTATTTCCTTATAACGTAGTATTCTTACATATTCTTTCGAGAGAAAACTCTCCTGGGTGTTCTCTTTTGAGGCTACATGCTTAGATATACACGAAACAGCAAAGGTTTTCGAGTTACAATGTGTTGTTTAGGAAAAATAAGATAATTTCTCACGATGCGAGATTTCCTTAAAATGTGGTTTCTGACAAATTTTGATGAAAAAAAATTCTCCAGTGGGTTCTCTTTTGAGGCTACACGTTTAGACGTACACCTCACACCAAATCTTTTCGAGTTACAACCTGTTGTTTAGGAGATACAAGCTAATTTTGTACGATGCGTTATTTCTTCCCGTAACATATTTCCAATTTGTACTTATTTGTCTTTACTCTGCAAAATTGTATTTCCGTATAATGTGGTATTCTTACATATTCTTTCGAGAGAAAACTCTTCTGTGCCTTCTCTTTTCAGGCTCCACACTTAGACATACACGCAACACCAAAGCTTTTCGAGTTACAACATGTTGTTTAGGAAAAAGATGATTTCGCACAATGCGGGATTTCCTTAAAACGTGGTTTTCTGAAAAATTGTTACGAAAGAAAATTCTCCTGTGGGTTCTCTTTTGAGGCTACACGTTTAGACGTACACGCTACAGCAAATCTTTTCGAGTAACAATGTGTTGTTTAGGAGATTCAAGCTAATTTTGTACTATGCGTTAATTCTTCTCGTAAAGTTTTTCCAATATGTAAGTATTTGTCTTTACTATGCAACACTGTATTTCTTTTTAACGTGGTATTCTTACATATTCTTTCGAGAGAAAACTATCCTGTGCGCTCCCTTTTGAGGCTACACACTTAGATATACAGGCAACACCAAAGCTTTTCGAGGTACAACGTGTTGTTTATGAAAAACAAGATAATTTCGCACGATGCGGGATTTCCTTAAAACGTGGTTTTCTGACAAATTTTGAAGAAAGAAAATTCTCCTGTGGGTTCTCTTTTGAGGCTACACGTTTAGTTATACATGCCACACCAAAACTTTTCGAGTTACAACGTGTTGTTAAGGAGATACACGCTAATTTTGTAAGACGCGTTAATTCTTCTAGTAAAGTGTTTCCTATACGTACGTATTTGTCTTTACTCTGCAACACTGTATTTCCTTATTCGTGGTATTCTTACATATTCTTTCGAGAGAAAACTATCCTGTGTGTTCCCTTTTGAGGCTACACACTAAGACATACATGCAACACCAAAGCTCTTCGAGTTACAACGTGTTGTTTAGGAAAAACAAGATAATTTCGCACGATGCAGGATTTCCTGAAAACGTGATTTTCTGAAAAATTTTGATGAAAGAAAATTCTCCTATGGGATCTCTTCTGAGGCTACACCTTTAGACATACATGCCACACCAATTCTTTTCGAGTTACAACGTGTTGTTTAGGAGATACAAGCTAATTTTGTACGATGCATTATTTCTTCTCATAAAGTGTTTCCAATACTTATGTATTTGTCTTTACTCTGCAACATTCGGTATTTCTTCTCGCATGGTAAAACATTAGCTTGTATCTCCTAAACAACACGTTGTAATTCGAAAAGATTTGTTGTGGCGTTTACATCTAAACGTGTAGCCTCAAAAGTGAACCCACAGGAGAATTTTCTTTCGTCAAAATTTTCCAGAAAACCACGTTTTATGGAAATCCCGCATCGTGCGAAATTATCTTGTTTTTCCTAAACAACACCTTGTACCTCGAAAAGTTTTGGTGTTGCGTGTATGTCTAAGCGTGTAGCCTCAAAAGAGAACGCACAGGAGAGTTTTCTCTCGAAAGAATATATAAGAATACCACGTTATATGGAAATACAGTGTTGCAGAGTAAAGACAAATATGTACGTATGGAAACACTTTACGAGAGGAAAAAACTCATGGTAAAAAATTAGCTTGTACCTCCTAAACAACACGTTGTAACTCGAAAAGATTTGGTGTGGTGTTTACATCTAAACGTGTAGCCTCAAAAGAGAACCCACAGGAGAATTTTCTTTCGTCAAAATTTGTCAGAAAACCACCTTTTAAGGAAATCCCGCATCGTGCAAAATTATCTTGTTTTTCCTAAACAACACGTTGTAACTCAAAAAGCTTTTGTGTTGCGTGTATGTCTACGCGTGTAGCCTCAGAAGAGAACGCACAGAAGAGTTTTCTCTCGAAAGAATATGTAAGAATACCACGTTATAAGGAAATACACTGTTGCAGAGTAAAGACAAATAGGTACTTATTGGAAACACTTTACGAGAAGAAATAATGTATCGTAGAAAATTAGCTTGTATCTCCTAAACAACACGTTGTAACTCGAAAAGATTTGGTGTGGCGTGTACGTCTAAACATGTAGCCTCAAAACGGAACCCACAGGAGAATTTTCTTTCGTCAAAATTTGTCAGACAACCACGTTTTAAGGAAATCCCGCATCGTGCGAAATTATTTTGTTTTTCCAAAACAACACGTTGTAACTCGACAAGCTTTGGTGTTGCGTGTATGTCTAAGCATGTAGCCTCAAAAGAGAATGCACAGGAGAGGTTTCTCTCGAAAGAATATGTAAGAAAACCACGATATATGGAAATACAGTGTTGCAGAGTAAAGACAAATATGTACGTATTGGAAACACTTAACGAGAAGAAATAACGCATCTACAAAATTAGCTTGTATCTCCTAAACAACACGTTGTGACTCAAAAGGATTTCGTGTGGCATGTACGTCTAAACGTGTAGCCTCAAAAGAGAACCCACAGGAGTATTTTCTTTCGTCAAAATTTTTCAGAAAACCACGTTTTAAGGAAATCCCGCATCGTGAGAAATTATTTTGTTTTTCCAAAACAACACGTTGTAACTCGAAAAGCTTTGGTGTTGCGTGTATGTCTAAGCATGTAGCCTCAAAAGAGAACGCACAGGAGAGGTTTCTCTCGAAAGAATATGTAAGAAAACCACGATATATGGAAATACAGTGTTGCAGAGTAAAGACAAATATGTACGTATTGGAAACACTTTACGAGAAGAAATAACGCATGGTATAAAATTAGCTTGTATCTCCTAAACAACACGTTGTGACTCAAAAGGATTTGATGTGGTGTTTACAACAACGCGTTGTAACTCGAAAAGATTTGGTGTGGCGTGTAGCCTCAAAAGAGAACCCACAGGAGAATTTTCTTTCGTCAAAATTTGTCAGAAAACCACGTATTAAGGAAATCCCGCATCGTGCGAAATTATCTTGTTTTTCCTAAACAACACGTTGTGACTCAAATAGCTTTGGTGCTGCGTGTATGTCTAAGCGTGTAGCCTCAAAAGAGAACGCACAGGAGAGTTTTCTCTAGAAAGAATATGAAAGAATACCACGTTATAAGGAAATACAGTGTTGCAGAGTAAAGACAGATGCATACATATTGGAAACACTTTACGAGAAGAAATAATGCATCGTACAAAATTAGCTTGTATTTACTAAAAAGCACATTGTAACTCGAAAAGATTTGGTGTGGCATGTACCTCTAAACATGTAGCATCTAAAGAGAATACACTGGAGAATTTTCTTTGGTCAAAATTTTTCAGAAAACCATGTTTTAAGGAAATCCCGCATCGTGCGAAATTATCTTGTTTTTCCTAAACAACAAGTTGTAACTCGAAAAGCTTTGGTGTAGCGTGTATGTCTAAGCGTGTAGCCTCAAAAGAGAATGCACAGGAGAGTTTTCTCTCGAAAGAATATGTAAGAATACCAAGTTATAAGGAAATACAGTGTTGCAGAATAAAGACAATTACATATGTATTGGAAACACTTTACCAGACGAAATACCGCATCGTACAAAATTAGCTTGTTTCTCCTAAACAACACGTCGTAACTCGAAAAGATTTGGTGTGGCGTGTATGTCTAAAAGTGTAGCCTTATAAGAGAACCCACAGTAGAATTTTCTTTGGTCAAAATTTGTCAGAAAACCACGTTTTAAGGAAATCCCACATCGTGCGAAATTATCTTGTTTTTCCTAAACAACACGTTGTAACTCAAAAAGCTTTGGTATTGGGTGTATGTCTAAGAATGTAGCCTCAAAAGAGAACGCACAGGAGAGTTTTCTCTCGAAAGAATATGTAGGAATACTACGTTATATGGAAAAACAGTGTTACAGAGTAAAGACAATTATGTACGTATTTGAAACACTTTACGAGAAGAAATAATGCATGGTAAAAAATTAGCTTGTATCTCCTAAACAACACGTAGTAACTCGAAAGGATTTGGTGTGGTGTTTACATCTAAAGGTGTAGCCTCAAAAGAGAACCCACAGGAGAATTTTCTTTCGTCAAAATTTTTTCAGAAAACCACGTTTTAAGGAAATCCGGCATCGTGTGAAATTATCTGGTTTTTCCTAAACAACACGTTGTAACTCGAAAAGCTTTGGTTTTGCATGTATGTCTAAGCGTGTAGCCTCAAAAGAGAACGCACAAGAGAGTATTCTCTCGAAAGAATATGTAAGAATACCACGTTATAAGGACATACAGTGTTGCAGAGTAAAGACAGATACATACATATTGGAAACACTTTACGAGAAGGAATGATACATCGTACAAAATTAGCTTTTATTTCCTAAACAACACGTTGTAACGCGAAAAGATTTTGTGTGGCGTGTACGTTGAAACGTGTAGCCTCAAAAGAGAACCCACAGGAGAAATCCCACATCGTGCGAAATTATCTTGTTTTTCCTAAACAACACGTTGTAACTCGAAAAGCTTTGGTGTAAACAACACGTTGTAACTCGAAAAGATTTGGTGTGGTGTTTACATCTAAACGTGTAGCATCAAAAGAGAACCCTCAGGAGAATTTTCTTTCCTCAAATTTTTTTCAGAAAACCACGTTTTAAGGAAATCCCGCATTGTGCGGAATTATCTTGCTTTTCCTAAAAAACACGTTGTAACTCGAAAAGCTTTGGTGTTGCGTGTATGTCTAAACGTGTGGCCTCAAAAGAGAACGCACAGGAGAGTTTTCTCTCGAAAGAATATATAAGAATACCACATTTTAAGGAAATACAGTGTTGCAGAGTAAAGACAAATACGTATGTATTGGAAACACTTTACGAGAAGAAATAACGCATCGTACAAAATTAGCTTGTATCTCCTAAACAACACGATGTTACTCGAAAAGATTTGATATGGCGTGTACGTCTAAATCTGTAGCCTCAAAAGAGAACTCACAGGAGAATTTTCTTTCGTCAAAATTTGTCAGAATACCACGTTTTATGGAAATCCCGCATCCTGGAAATTATCTTGTTTTTCTAAACAACACGTTGTAACTCGAAAAGCTTTGGTGCTGCGTGTATGTCTAATCGTGTAGACTCAAAAGAGAACGCACAGGAGAGTTTTCTCTCGAAAGAATAAGTAAGAATACCACGTTATAAGGAAATACAGTGTGGCAGAGTAAAGATAGATACATACGTATTTGAAACACTTTACGAGAAGAAATAATGCATCGTAAAAAATTAGCTTGTATTTCCTAAGAAGCACGTTGTAACTCGAAAAGCTTTGGTGTGGCGTGTACGTCTAAACGTGTAGCCACAAAAGAGAACCCACAGGAGAATTTTCTTTCGTCAAAATTTTTCAGAAAACCACGTTTTAAGGAAATCCCGCATCTTGCGAAATCATCTTCTTTTTCCTAAACTACATGTTGTAACTTGAATAGCTTTGGTGTTGCCTGTATATCTCAGTGTGTAGCCACAAAAGGGAACGCACAGGACAGTTTTCTATCGAAAGAATATGTAAGAAGACCACGTTATAAGGAAATACAATGTTGAGAGTAAAGACAAACACGTACTACTTGGAAACACTTTATGAGAAGAATTAACGCATTGTAAAAAAGTAGCTTGTATCTCCTAAACAACACGTTGTAACTCGAACAGATTTGGTGTGGCGTGTACGTCTAAACATGTAGCATCAAAAGAGAACCCACAGGAGAATTTTCTTTCGTCAAAATTTTTCAGAAAATTTTAAGGATATCCCGCATCATGCAAAATCATCTTCTTTTTCCTAAACAACATGTTGTAACTCGAAAAGCTTTGGTATTGCGTGTATGTGTAAGCGTGGAGCCTCAAAAGAGAAGGCACAGGAGAGTTTTCACTCCAAAGAATATGTAAGAATACCACGTTATAAGGAAATACAATTTTGCAGAGTAAAGACAAATAAGTACATATTGGAAACACTTTACGAGAAGAAATAACGCATCTTACAAAATTAGCTTGTATCTCCTAAACAACACGTTGTAACTCGAAAGGATTTGGTGTGACGTGTACGTCTAAGAGTGTAGCCTCAAACGAGGACACACAGGAGAATTTTCTTTCATCAAAATTTGTCAGAAACCACGTTTACGGAAATCTCGCATTGTGCGAAATTATCTTGTTTTTCCTAAACAACACGTTGTGAATCGAAAAGCTTTGGGGTTGCGTGTATGTCTAAGCGTGTAGCCTCAAAAGAGAACGCACAGGAGAGTTTTCTTTCGAAAGAATATGTAGGATACCACGTTATAAGGAAATACAGTGTTGTAGAGTAAAGACAACTACTTACGTATTGGAAAAACTTTAAGAGAAGAAATAACGCATCATAAAAAATTAGCTTGTATCTCCTAAACAACACTTTGTAACTCGAAAAGATTTGGTGTGGCCCGTACCTCTACAAGTGTCGCATCAAATAAGAACCCACAGGAGAACTTTCTTTCGTCAAATTTTTCAGAAAACCACGTGTATGGAAATCTCGCATCATGCGAAATTATCTAGTTTTTCCTAAACAACACGTTGTAACTCGAAAAGCTTTGGTGTTGTGTGTATGTCTAAACGTGTAGCCTCAAAAGAGAACTCACAGGAGAGTTTTCGCTCGAAAGAATATGTAAGAATACCACGTTATAAGGAAATACAGTGTTGCAGACAAAGACAAATACGTACGTATTGGAAACACTTTACGAGAAGAAATAACACATCGTACAAAATTAGCTTGTATCTTCTAAACAACACGTGGTAACTCGAAAGGATTTGGTGTGGAGTGCATGTCTAAACGTGTAGCATCAAAAGAGAACCCACAGGAGAATTTTCTTTCGTCAAAATTTGTCAGAACACAAGGGTTTAAGGAAATCCCGCAATGTGCGAAATTATCTTGTTTTTCATAAACAACACGTTGTAATTCGAAAAGCTTTGGTGTTGCCTGTATGTCTAAGTGTGTAACCTCAAAAGGGAATGCAAAGGATAGTTTTCTCTCGAAAGAATATGTAAGAATACCACGTTATAAGGAAATACAGTGTTGCAGAGTAAAGACAAATACGTACGTATTGGAAACACTTTACGAGAAGAATTAAGGCAACGTCCAAAATTAGCTTGTATCTCCTAAACAACACGTTGTAACTCGAAAAGATTTGGCGTGGCGTGTACTTCTAAACCTGTAGCCTCAAAAGAGAACCCACAGGAGAATTTTCTTTCGTCAAAATTTTTCAGAAAACCACGTTTTAAGTAAATCCTGCATCGTGCGAAATCATCTTCTTTTTCCTAAACAACATGTTGTAACTCGAAAAGCTTTGGTGTTGCGTGTATGTGTAAGCATGGAGCTTCAAAAGAGAAGGCACAGGAGAGTTTTCTCTCGAAAGAATATGTAAGAATACCACGTTATAAGGAAATACAATTTTGCAGAGTAAAGACAAATAAGTACATATTGGAAACACTTTAGGAGAAGAAATAACGCATCGTAAAAAATTTACTTGTATCTCCTAAACAACACGTTGTAACTCGAAAAGATTTGGTGTGACGTGTATGTCTAAACGTGTAGCCTCAAAAGAGAACCCACAGGAGAATTTTCTTTCATCAAATTTGTCAGAAACCACGTTTTAAAGAAATCTCGCATCGTGGGAAATTATCTTGTTTTTCCTAAACAACACGTTGTAACTCGAAAAGCTTTGGGGTTGCGTTTATGTCTAAGCATGTAGCCTCAAAAGAGAACGCATAGGAGAAATTTCTCTTGAAAGAATATGTAAGAATACCACTTTATAAGGAAATACAGTGTTGCAGAGTAAAGACAAATACGTACGTATTGGAAACACTTTAAGAGAAGAAATAACGCATCGTACAAAATTAGCTTGTATCTCCTAAACAAAATGTTGTAACTCGAAAATATTTGGTGTGGCTCATACCTCTACACGTGTAGCCTCAAAAGAGAACCTACAGGAGAACTTACTTTAGTCAAAATTTTTCAATAAACCACGTTTTATGGAAATCTCGCATCGTGCGAAATTATCTTGTTTTTCCTAAACAACACGTTGTAACTCGAAAAACTTTGGCGTTGCGTGTTTGTCTAAGCATGTAGCCTCAAAAGAGTACGCACAGGAGAGTTTTCCCTCGAAAGAATATGTAAGAATACCACGTTATAAGGAAATACAGTGTTGCAGAGTAAAGACAAATAAGTACGTATTGGAAACACTTTACGAGAAGAAATAATGCTTCGTACAAAATTTGCTTGTATTTCCTAAGCAACACGTTGTAACTCGAAAAGATTTGGTGTGGCTCGTATGTCTACACGTGCAGCCTCAAAAGAGTGCCCACAGGAGGACTTTCTTTCTTCAAAATTTGTCAGAAAACAACGTTTTATGGAAATCCCGCATCGTGCAAAATTATCTACTTTTTCCTAAACAGCACGTTGTAACTCGAAAAGCTTAGGTGTTGCGTGTATGTTTAAGCCTGTAGCCTCTAAAGCGAACGCACAGGAGAGTTTTCTCTCGAACGAATATGTAAGAATACAACGTTATAAGGAAATAGAGTGTTGCAGAGTAAAGACAAATACATAAGTATTGGAAACACTTTACCAGAGGAATTAATGCATCGTACAAAATTAGCTTGTATCTCCTAAACAACATGTTGTAACTCTAAAAGATTTGGTGTGACGTGTACGTCTAAACGTGTAGCCTCAAAAGAGAACCCACAGGAGAATTTTCATTCATCAAAATTTGTCAGAAACCACGTTTTAAGGAAATCTCGCATCGTGCGAAATTATCTTGTTTTTCCTAAACTACACGCTGTAACTCGAAAAGCTTTGGTGTTGCGTGTATGTCTGAGCGTGTAGCCTGAAAAGAGAACACACAGGAGAGTTTTCCCTCGAAAGAATAGGTAAGAATACCACGTTATAAGGAAATACAGTGTTGCAGAGTAAAGACAAATAAGTACGTATTGGAAACACTTTACAAGAAGAAATAACGCATCGTAAAAAATTTGCTTGTATCTCCTAAACAACACGTTGTAACTTGAAAAGATTTGGTGTGGCTCGTACGTCTAAACGTGTAGCCTCAAAAGAGAACCCACAGAAGAAGTTTCTTTCGTCAATATTTGTCAGAAAACCACGTTTTAAGGAAATCCCGCATCGTGCAACATTATCTTGATTTCCTAAACAACACGTTGAAACTCGGAAAGCTTTGGTGTTGCGTGTATGTCTAAGCATGTAGCCTCTAAAGAGAATGCACAGGAGAGTTTTCTCTCGAAAGAACATGTAAGAATACAACGTTATAAGGAAATAGAGTGTTGCAGAGTAAAGACAAATGTGTACGTATTGGAAACACTTTAAGAGAAGAAATAACGCATCGTAAAAAATTAGCTTGTACCTCCTAAACAACACGTGGTAACTCGAAAGGATTTGGGGTGGCGTGCACGTCTAAACGTGTAGCCTCAAAAGAGAACCCACAGGAGAATTTTCTTTCGTCAAAATTTGTCAGAACACCACGTTTTAAGGAAGTCCCGCATCGTGCGAAATTATCTTGTTTTTCATAAACAACACGTTCTAACTCGAAAAGCTTTGGTGTTGCCTGTATGTCTAAGTGTGTAGCCTCAAAAGGGAACGCACAGGATAGTTTTCTCTCGAAAGAATATGTAAGATTACCACGTTATAAGGAAATACAGTGTTGCAGAGTAAAGACTAAAACGTACGTATTGGAAACACTTTATGAGAAGAATTAACACATCTTACAAAATTAGCTTGTATCTCCTAAACAACACGTTGTAACTCGAAAAGATTTGGTGTGGCGTGTACATCTAAACATGTAGCCTCAAAAGAGAACACACAGGAGAATTTTCTTTCGTCAAAATTTTTCAGAAAACCACGTTTTAAGGAAATCCCGCATCGTGCGAAATCATCTTCTTTTTCCTAAACAACATGTTGTAACTCGAAAAGCTTTGGTGTTGCGTGTATGTGTAAGCGTGGAGCCTCAAAAGAGAAGGCACAGGAGAGTTTTCTCTCAAAAGAATATGTAAGAACACCACGTTATAAGGAAATACAATTTTGCAGAGTAACGACAAATAAGTACATATTGGAAACACTTTAGGAGAAGAATTAACGCATCGTACAAAATTAGCTTGTATCTCTTAAACAACACGTTGTAACTCTAAAAGATTTGGTGTGGCGTGTTCATTTAAACATGTAGCCTCAAAAGAGAACCCACAGGAGAATTTTCTTTCATAAAAATTTGTCAGAAAACCATGTTTTAAGGAAATCCCGCATCATGCGAAATCATCTTCTTTTTCCTAAACAACATGTTGTAACTTGAAAAGCTTTGGTGTTGCGTGTATGTGTAAGCGTGGAGCCTCAAAAGAGAAGGCACAGGAGCGTTTTCTCTTGAAAGAATATGTAAGAATACCACGTTATAAGGAAATACAATTTTGCAGAGTAAAGACAAATAAGTACATATTGGAAACACTTTATGAGAAGAAATAATGCATCGAAAAAAATTAGCTTGTATCTCCTAAACAACATGTTGTAACTCGAAAAGATTTGGTGTGATGTGTACGTCGAAACGTGTAGCCTCAAAAGAGAACCCACAGGAGAATTTTCTTTCATCAAAATTTGTCAGAAACCACGTTTTAAGGAAATCTCGCATCCTGCGAAATTATCTTGTTTTTCCTAAACAACACGTTGTAACTCGAAAAGCTTTGGTGTTGCGTGTATGTCTAAGCGTGTAGCCTCAAAAGAGAATGCACAGGAGAGTTTTCTCTTGAAAGAATATGTAAGAATACCACGTTATAACGAAATACAATTTTGCAGAGAATAGAAAAATAAGTACATATTGGAAACACTTTAGGAGAAGAAATAGCACTTCGTACGAAATTAACTTGTATCTCCTAAGCAACACGTTGTAACTCGAAAAGATTTGGTGTGACGTGTATGTCTAAACGTGTAGCCTCAAAAGAGAACCCAAAGGAGAATTTTCTTTCATCAAAATTTGTCAGAAACCACGTTTAAAGAAATCTCGCATCATGCGAAATTATCTTGTTTTTCCTAAACAACACGTTGTAAATAGAAAAGCTTTGGTGTTGCGTGTATGTCTAAGCGTGTAGCCTCAAAAGAGAACGCACAGGAGAGTTTTCTCTCGAAAGAATATGTAAGAATACAACGTTATAAGGAAATACACTGTTGCAGAGTATAGACAAATACATACCTATTGGAAACACTTTAAGAGAAGAAATAAGGCATCGTACAAAATTAGCTTGTATCTCCTAAACAACACGTTGTAACACGAAAAGATTTGGTATGGCTCGTACCTCTACACGTGTAGCCTCAAAAGAGCACCGACAGGAGAACTTTCTTTCATCAAAATTTTTCAGAAAACCACGTTTTATGGAAATCTCGCATAGTGCGAAATTATCTTGTTTTTCCTAAACCACACATTGTAACTCGAAAAGCTTTGGCGTTGCGTATTTGTCTAAGCGTGTAGCCTCAAAAGAGTACGCACAGGAGTGTTTTCCCTCGAAAGAATATGTAAGAATAACACGTTATAAGGAAATACAATGTTGCAGACTAAAGACAAATAAGTACGTATTGGAAACACTTTACGAGAAGAAATAACGCATCGTACAAAATTTGTTTGTATCTCCTAAACAACACGTTGTAACTTGAAAACATTTGGTGTGGCTCGTACGTCTACAAGTGTAGCCTCAAAAGAGAAACCACAGGAGAACTTCCTTTCGTCAAAATTTGTCAGAAAACCACGTTTTAAGGAAATCCCGCATCGTGCAATATTATCTTGTTTTTCCTAAACAACACGTTGTAACTTGAAAAGCTTTGGTGTTGCGTGTATGTCTAAGCCTGTAGCCTCTAAAGAGAACGCACAGGAGAGTTTTCTCTCAAAAGAAAATGTAAGAAGACAACGTTATAAGGAAATACAGTGTTGCAGAGGAAAGACAAATACATAAGTATTGGAAACACTTTACGAGAAGAAATAACGCATCATAAAAAATTAGCTTGTATCTCCTAAGCAACACGTGATAACTCGAAGGATTTGGTGTGGCGTGTACGTCTAAACGTGGAGCCTCAAAAGAGAACCCACAGTAGAATTTTCATTCATCAAAATTTGTCAGAAAACCACGTTTTAAGGAAATCCCGCATCGTGCGAATTAATCTTGTTTTTCATTAACAACACGTTGTAACTCGAAAAGCTTTGGTGTTGCCTGTATGTCTAAGTGTGTAGCCTCAAAAGGGAACGCACAGGATACTTTTCTCTCGAAAGAATATGTAAGAATACCACGGTATAAGGAAATACAGTGTTGCAGAGTAAAGACAAATATGTACGTATTGGAAACACTTTATGAGAAGAATTAACGCATCATACAAAATTAGCTTGTATCTCTTAAACAACACGTTATAACTCGAAAAGATTTGGTGTGGCGTGTACATGTAAACATGGAGCCTCAAAAGAGAACCCACAGGAGAATTTTCTTTCCTCAAAATTTTTCAGAAAACCACGTTTTAAGGAAATCCCGCATCGTGCAAAATCATCTTCTTTTTCCTAAACAACATGTTGTAACTCGAAAAGCATTGGTGTTGCGTGTATGTGTAAGGGTGGAGACTCAAAAGAGAAGGCACAGGAGAGATTTCTCTCGAAAGAATATGTAAGAATACCACGTTATAAGGAAATACAATTTTGCAGAGTAAAGACAAATTAGTACATATTGGAAACACTTTATGAGAAGAAATAACGCATCCTTAAATATTAGCTTGTATCTCCTTAACAACACATTGTAACACGAAAAGATTTGGTGTGACATGTACGTCTAAACGTGTAGCCTCAAAAGAGAACCCACAGAAGAATTTTCTTTCATCAAAATTTGTCAGAAAACACGTTTTAAGGAAATCTCACATCGTGCGAAATTATCTTGTTTTTCCTTAACAACACGTTGTAACTCGAAAAGCTTTGGTGCTGAGTGTTTGTCTAAGCGTGTAGCCTCAAAAGAGAACGCACAGGAGAGTTTTCTCTCGAAAGAATATGTAAGAATACCACGTTATAAGGAAATACAGTGTTGCAGAGTAAAGAAAAATAAGTACATATTGGAAACATTTTACAAGAAGAAATAACACATCGTAAAAAATTTGCTTGTATCTCCTAAACAACACGTTGTAACTCGAAAAGATTTCGTGTGGCTCGTATGTCTGCATGTGTAGCCTCAAAAGAGAACCCACAGGAGAACTTTCTTTCGTCAAAATTTGTCAGAAAACCAGGTTTTAAGGAAATCCCGCATCGTGCAAAATTATCTAGTTTTTCCCAAACAACACGTTGTAACTAGAAAAGCTTTGGTGTTGCTTGTGTGTCTAAGCCTGTAGCCTCTAAAGAGAACGCACAAAAGAGTTTTCTCTCGAAAGAACATGTAAGAATACAACGTTAAAAGGAAATACAGTGTTGCAGAGTAAAGACAAATAAGTAAGTATTGGAAACACTTTAGGAGAAGAAATAACGCTTCGTACAAAATTAGCTTGTATCTCCTAAGCAACACGTGGTAACTCGAAAGGATTTGGTGTGGCGTGTACGTCTAAACGTGGAGCCTCAAAAGAGAACCCACAGGAGAGTTTTCTTTTGTCAAAATTTGTCAGAAAATCACGTTTTAAGGAAATCCCGCATCATGTGAAATAATCTTGTTTCTCATAAAAAACAGGTTGTAACTCGAAAAGCTTTGGTGTTGCCTGTATGTCTAAGTGTGTAGCCTCAAAAGGGAACGCATAGGATAGTTTTGTCTCGAAAGAATATGTAAGAATACCATGTTATCAGGAAATACAGTGTTGCAGAGTAAAGACAAATACGTACATATTGGAAACACTTTATGAGAAGAATTAACGCATCGTACAAAATTAGCTTGTATCTCCTAAACAACACGTTGTAACTCGAAAGGATTTGGTGTGGCGTGTACATCTAAACATGTAGCCTCAAAAGAGAACCAACAGGAGATTTTTCTTTCTTCAAAATTTTTCAGAAAACCACGTTTTAAGGAAATCCCGCATCATGCGAAATCATCTTCTTTTTCCTAAACAACATGTTGTAATTCGAAAAGCTTTGGTGTTGCGTGTATTTGTAAGCGTGGAGCCTCAAAAGAGAATGCACAGAAGAGTTTTCTCTCGAAAGAATATGTAAGAATACCACGTTATAAGGAAATACAATATTGCAGAGTAAAGACAAATAAGTACATATTGGAAACACTTTACGAGAAGAAATAACGCATCGTACAAAATTAGCTTGTATCTCCTAAACAACTCGTTGTAACTCGAAAAGTTTTGGTGTGACATGTACGTCTAAACATGTAGCCTCAAAAGAGAACCCACAGGAGAATTTTCTTTCATCAAAATTGTCAGAAAACACGTTTTAAGGAAATCTCACGTCGTGCAAAATTATCTTGTTTTTCCTAAACAACACGGTGTAACCCGAAAAGCTTTGGTGTTGAGTTTTTGTCTAAGAGTGTAGCCTCAAAAGGGAACGCACAGGAGATTTTTCTCTCGAAAGAATATGTAAGAATACCACGTTATAAGGAAATACAGTGTTGCAGAGTAAAGACAAATAAGTACGTATTGAAAACACTTTACGAGAAGAAATAACGAATCGTAAAAAATTTGCTGGAATCTCGTAAACAACACGTTGCAACTCAAAAAGATTTGGTGTGGCTCGTACATCTAAACGTGTAGCCTCAAAAGAGAACCCACAGGAGAACTTTCTTTCGTCAACATTTCTCAGAAAACCACGTTTTAAGGATATCCCGCATCGTGCAAAATTATCTTGTTTTTCCTAAACAACACGTTGTAAATCGAAAAGCTTTTGTGTTGCGTGTATGTCTATGCATGTAGCCTCTAAAGAGAACGCACAGGAGACTTTTCTCTCCAAAGAACATGTAAGAATACAACGTTATAAGGAAATACAGTGTTGCAGAGTAAAGACAAATAGGTACTTATTGGAAACACTTTACGAGAAGAAATAACGCATCGTACAAAATTAGCTTGTATCTCCTAAACAACACGTGGCAACTCGAAAAGATTTGGTGTGGCATGCACTTCTAAACGTGTAGCCTCAAAAGAGAACCAACAGGAGAATTTTCGTTTGTCAAAATTTGTCAGAACACCACGTTTTAAGGAAATCCCGCATCGTGCGAAATTATCTTGTTTTTCATAAACAACACGTTGTAACTCGAAAAGCTTTGGTGTTGCCTGTATGTCTAAGTGTGTAGCCTCAAAAGGGAACGCACAGGATAGTTTTCTCTCGACAGAATATGTAAGAATACCACGTTATAAGGAAATACAGTGTTGCAGAATAAAGACAAATACGTACCTATTGAAAATACTTTACGAGAAGAAATAACGCATCATACAAAATTAGCTTGTATCTCCTAAACAACACGTGGTAACTCGAAAGGATTTGGTGTGGCGTGCACGTCTAAACGTGAAGCCTCAAAAGAGAACCCACAGGAGAATTTTCTTTCGTCAAAATTTGTCAGAAAACCACGTTTTAAGGAAATCCCGCATCGTGCGAAATTATCTTGTTTTTCATAAACAACACGTTCTATCTCGAAAAGCTTTGGTGTTGCCTGTATGTCTAAGTGTGTAGCCTCAAAAGGGAATGCACAGGATAGTTTTCTCTCAAAAGAATATGTAAGAATACCACGTTATAAGGAAATACAGTGTTGCAAAGTAAAGACAAATACGTACGTATTGGAAACACTTTATGAGAAGAATTAATGCATCGTACAAAATTAGCTTGCATCTCTTAAACAACACGTTGTAACTCGAAAAGATTTGGTGTGGCATGTACATCTAAACATGGAGCCTCAAAAGAGAACCCACAGGAGAATTTTCTTTCGTCAAATTTTTTCAGAAAACCACGTTTTAAGGAAATCCCGCATCATGCGAAATCATCTTCTTTTTCCTAAACAACATGTTGTAACTCGAAAAGCGTTGGTGTTGCGTTTATGTGTAAGCGTGGAGACTCAAAAGAGAAAGCACAGGAGAGTTTTCTCTCGAAAGAATATGTAAGAATACCACGTTATAAGGAAATACAATTTTGCAGAGTAAAGACAAATAAGTACGTATTGGAAACACTTTACGAGAAGAAATAACGCATCCTAAACAACACGTTGTAACTCGAAAAGATTTGGTGTGACGTGTACGTATAAATGTGTAGCCTCAAAAGAGAACCCACAGGAAAATTTTCTTTCATCAAAATTTGTCAGAAAACACGTTTTAAGGAAATCTCACATCGTGCGAAATAATCTTGTTTTTCCTAAACAACACGTTGTAACTCGAAAAGCTTTGGTGTTGAGTGTTTGTCTAAGCGTGTAGCCTCAAAAAGAGAACGCACAAGAGAGTTTTCTCTCGAAAGAATATGTAAGAATACCACGTTAGAAGGAAATACAGTGTTGCAGAGTAAAGACAAATAAGTACTTATTGGAAACACTTTACGAGAGGAAATAACGCATCCTAAATAATTTGCTTGTATCTCCTAAACAACACGTTGTAACTCGAAAAGTTTTGGTGTGGCTCAAATGTCTGCATGTGTAGCCTCAAAAGAGAACCCACAGGAGAACTTTCTTTCGTCAAAATTTGTCAGAAAACCTCGTTTTAAGAAAATCCCGCATCGTGCAAAATTATCTTGTTTTTCCTAAACAACATGTTGTAACTCGAAAAGCTTTGGTGTTGCGTGTATGTCTAAGCCTGTAGCCTCTAAAGAGAACGCACAGGAGAGATTTCTCTCGAAAGAACATGTAAGAATACAACGTTATAAGGAAATACAGTGTTGCAGAGTAAAGACAAATAAGTAAATATTGGAAACACTTTATGAGAAGAAATAACGCATCGTACAAAATTAGCTTGTATCTCCTAAACAACACGTTGTAACTCGAAAGTATTTGGTGTGGCGTGTACTTCTAAACGTGGAGCCTCAAAAGAGAACCCACAGGATAATTTTCTTTCGTCAAAATTTGTCAGAAAATAACGCATCGTAAAAAATTAGCTTGTATCTCCTAAACAACACGTGGTAACTCGAAAGGATTTGGTGTGGCGTGTACGTCTAAACGTGGAGCCTCAAAAGAGAACCCACAGGATAATTTTCTTTCGTCAAAATTTGTCAGAAAACCACGTTTTAAGGAAATCCCGCATCATGCGAAATAATCTTTTTTTCAGAAACAACACGTTGTAACTCGAAAAGCTTTGGTGTTGCCTGTATGTCTAAGTGTGTAGATTCAAAAGGGAACGCAGAGGATAGTTTTCTCTCGAAAGAATATGTAAGAATACCACGTTATAAGGAAATACAGTGTTGCAGAGTAAAGACAAATACGTACGTATTGGAAACACTTTATGAGAAGAATTAACACATCGTACAAAATTAGTTTGTATCTCCTAAACAACCCGTTGTAACTCGAAAGGATTTGGTGTGGCATGTACATCTAAACATGTAGCCTCAAAAGAGAACCCACAGGAGAATTTTCTTTCATCAAAATTGTCAGAAAACACGTTTTAAGGAAATCTCACATCGTGCAAAATTATCTTGTTTTTCCTAAACAACACGGTGTAACCCGGAAAGCTTTGGTGTTGAGTTTTTGTCTAAGAGTGTAGCCTCAAAAGGGAATGCACAGGAGATTTTTCTCTCGAAAGATTATGTAAGAATACCACGTTATAAGGAAATACAGTGTTGCAGAGTAAAGACAAATAAGTACGTATTGAAAACACTTTACGAGAAGAAATAACGAATCGTAAAAAAATTGCTGGAATCTCGTAAACAACACGTTGCAACACGAAAAGATTTGGTGTGGCTCGTACATCTAAACGTGTAGCCTCAAAAGAGAACCCACAGGAGAACTTTCTTTCGTCAAAATTTCTCAGAAAACCACGTTTTAAGGATATCCCGCATCGTGCAAAATTAACTTGTTTTTCCTAAACAACACGTTGTAAATCGAAAAGCTTTTGTGTTGCGTGTATGTCTATGCATGTAGCCTCTAAAGAGAACGCACAGGAGACTTTTCTCTCCAAAGAACATGTAAGAATACAACGTTATAAGGAAATACAGTGTTGCAGAGTAAAGACAAATACGTACTTATTGGAAACACTTTACGAGAAGAAATAACGCATCGTACAAAATTAGCTTTTATCTCCTAAACAACACGTGGCAACTCGAAAAGATTTGGTGTGGCATGCGCTTCTAAACGTGTAGCCTCAAAAGAGAACCAACAGGAGAATTATCGTTTGTCAAAATTTGTCAGAACACCACGTTTTAAGGAAATCCCGCATCATGCGAAATTATCTTGTTTTTCATAAACAACACGTTGTAACTCGAAAAGCTTTGGTGTTGCCTGTATGTCTAAGTGTGTAGCCTCAAAAGGGAACGCACAGGATAGTTTTCTCTCGACAGAATATGTAAGAATACCACGTTATAAGGAAATACAGTGTTGCAGAATAAAGACAAATATGTACCTATTGAAAATACTTTACGAGAAGAAATAACGCATCATACAAAATTAGCTTGTATCTCCTAACTCGAAAGGATTTGGTGTGGCGTTCACGACTAAACGTGAAGCCTCAAAAGAGAACCCACAGGAGAATTTTCTTTCGTCAAAATTTGTCAGAAAACCACGTTTTAAGGAAATCCCGCATCGTGCGAAATTATCTTGTTTTTCATAAACAACACGTTCTAACTCGAAAAGCTTTGGTGTTGCCTGTATGTCTAAGTGTGTAGCCTCAAAAGGGAATGCACAGGATAGTTTTCTCTCAAAAGAATATGTAAGAATACCACGTTATAAGGAAATACAGTGTTGCAAAGTAAAGACAAATACGTATGTATTGGAAACACTTTATGAGAAGAATTAATGCATCGTACAAAATTAGCTTGCATCTCTTAAACAACACGTTGTAACTCGAAAAGATTTGGTGTGGCATGTACATCTAAACATGGAGCCTCAAAAGAGAACCCACAGGAGAATTTTCTTTCGTCAAATTTTTTCAGAAAACCACGTTTTAAGGAAATCCCGCATCATGCGAAATCATCTTCTTTTTCCTAAACAACATGTTGTAACTCGAAAAGCGTTGGTGTTGCGTTTATGTGTAAGCGTGGAGACTCAAAAGAGAAAGCACAGGAGAGTTTTCTCTCGAAAGAATATGTAAGAATACCACGTTATAAGGAAATACAATTTTGCAGAGTAAAGACAAATAAGTACGTATTAGAAACACTTTACGAGAAGAAATAACGCATCCTAAACAACACGTTGTAACTCGAAAAGATTTGGTGTGACGTGTACGTATAAATGAGTAGCCTCAAAAGAGAACCCACACGAATATTTTCTTTCATCAAAATTTGTCAGAAAACACGTTTTAAGGAAATCTCACATCGTGCGAAATAATCTTGTTTTTCCTAAACAACACGTTGTAACTCGAAAAGCTTTGGAGTTGAGTGTTTGTCTAAGCGTGTAGCCTCAAAAAGAGAACGCACAAGAGAGTTTTCTCTCGAAAGAATATGTAAGAATACCACGTTAGAAGGAAATACAGTGTTGCAGAGTAAAGACAAATAAGTACTTATTGGAAACACTTTACGAGAGGAAATAACGCATCCTAAATAATTTGCTTGTATCTCCTAAACAACACGTTGTAACTCGAAAAGTTTTGGTGTGGCTCAAATGTCTGCATGTGTAGCCTCAAAAGAGAACCCACAGGAGAACTTTCTTTCGTCAAAATTTGTCAGAAAACCTCGTTTTAAGAAAATCCCGCATCGTGCAAAATTATCTTGTTTTTCCTAAACAACATGTTGTAACTCGAAAAGCTTTGGTGTTGCGTGTATGTCTAAGCCTGTAGCCTCTAAAGAGAATGCACAGGAGAGATTTCTCTCAAAAGAACATGTAAGAATACAACGTTATAAGGAAATACAGTGTTGCAGAGTAAAGACAAATAAGTAAATATTGGAAACACTTTATGAGAAGAAATAACGCATCGTACAAAATTAGCTTGTATCTCCTAAACAACACGTTGTAACTCGAAAGTATTTGGTGTGGCGTTTACTTCTAAACGTGGAGCCTCAAAAGAGAACCCACAGGATAATTTTCTTTCGTCAAAATTTGTCAGAAAATAACGCATCGTACAAAATTAGCTTGTATCTCCTAAACAACACGTGGTAACTCGAAAGGATTTGGTGTGGCGTGTACGTCTAAACGTGGAGCCTCAAAAGAGAACCCACAGGATAATTTTCTTTCGTCAAAATTTGTCAGAAAACCACGTTTTAAGGAAATCCCGCATCATGCGAAATAATCTTGTTTTTCAGAAACAACACGTTGTAACTCGAAAAGCTTTCGTGTTGCCTGTATGTCTAAGTGTGTAGATTCAAAAGGGAACGCAGAGGATAGTTTTCTCTCGAAAGAATATGTAAGAATACCACGTTATAAGGAAATACAGTGTTGCAGAGTAAAGACAAATACGTACGTATTGGAAACACTTTATGAGAAGAATTAACACATCGTACAAAATTAGTTTGTATCTCCTAAACAACCCGTTGTAACTCGAAAGGATTTGGTGTGGCGTGTACATCTAAACATGTAGCCTCAAAAGAGAACCCACAGGAGAATTTTCTTTCGTCAAAATATTTCAGAAAACCACGTTTTAAGGAAATCCCGCATCATGCGAAATCATCTTCTTTTTCCTAAACAACATGTTGTAATTCGAAAAGCTTTGGTGTTGCGTGTATGTGTAATCGTGGAGCCTCAAAAGAGAATGCACAGGGGAGTTTTCTCTCGAAAGAATATGTAAGAATACCACGTTATAAGGAAATACAATTTTGCAGAGTAAAGACAAATAAGTACGTATTGGACACACTTTACGAGAAGAAATTACGCATCGTAAAAAATTAGCTTGTATCTCCTAAACAACATGTTGTAACTCGAAAAGATTTGGTGTGACATGTACGTCTAAACGTGTAGCCTCAAAAGAGAACTCACAGGAGAATTTTCTTTCATCAAAATTTGTCAGAAAACACGTTTTAAGGAAATCTCGCATCGTGCAAAATTATCTTGCTTTTCCTAAACAACGCAGTGTAACTTGAAAAGCTTTGGTGCTGAGTGTTTGTCTAAGCGTGTAGCCTCAAAAGAGAACGCACAGGAGAGTTTTCTCTCGAAAGAATATGTAAGTATACCACGTTATAAGGAAATACTGTGTTGCAGAGTAAAGACAAATAAGTACATATTGGAGACACTTTAGGAGAAGAAATACCGCATCGTAAAAAATTTGCTTGTATCTCCTAAACAACACGTTGTAACTCGAAAAGATTTGGTGTGGCTCATACCTCTACACGTGTAGCCTCAAAAGAGAACCCACAGGAGAACTTTCTTTCGTCAAAATTTGTCAGAAAACCACGTTTTAAGGAAATCCCGCATCGTGCAAAATCATCTCCGTTTTCCTAAACAACATGTTGTAACTCGAAAAGCTTTGGTGTTGCGTGTATGTGTAAGGATGGAGCCTCAAAAGAGAAGGCACAGGAGAGTTTTCCCTCGAAAGAATATGTAATAATACCATGGTATAAGGAAATACAATTTTGCAGAGTAAATACAAATAAGTACATATTGGAAACACTTTACGAGAAGTAATAACGCATCGTACAAAATTAACATGTGTGTCCTAAACAACACGTTGTAACTCGAAAAGATTTGGTGTTACGTGTATGTCTAAACGTGTAGCCTCAAAAGAGAACCCACAGGATAATTTTCTTTCATCAAAATTTGTCAGAAACCACGTTTTAAGGAAATCTCGCATCGTGCGAAATTATCTTGTTTTTCCTAAACAACACGTTGTAACTCGAAAAGCTTTGGTGTTGCGTGTATGTCTAATCTTGTAGCCTCAAATGAGAATGCACAGGAGAGTTTTCTCTCGAAAGAATATGTAAGAATACCACGTTATAAGGAAATACAGTGTAGCAGAGTAAAGACAAATAAGGATGTATTGGAAACACGTTAAGTGAAGAAATAATGCATCGTACTAAATTAGCTTGTATCTCCTAAGCAACACATGGTAACTCGAAAGGATTTGGTGTGGCGTGTATGTCTAAACGTGGAGTCTCAAAAGAGAACTCACAGGAGAACTTACTTTCGTCAAAATTTGTCAGAAAACCATGTTTTAAGGAAATCCCGCATCGTGCGAAATAATCTTGTTTTTCATAAACAACACGTTGAAACTCGAAAAGCTTTGGTGTTGCCTGTATGTCTAAGTGTGTAGCCTCAAAAGGGAACGCACAGGATAGTTTTCTCTCGAAAGAATAAGTAAGAATACCACGTTATAAGGAAATAGAGAGTTGCAGAATAAAGACAAATACGTACGTATTGGAAACACTTTATGAGAAGAATTGACGCATCTTACAAAATTAGCTTGTATCTCCTAAACAACACTTTGTAACTCGAAAAGATTTGGTGTGGCGTGTACGTCTAAACATGTAGCCTCAAAAGAGAACCCACAGGAGAATTTTCTTTCGTCAAATTTTTTCAGAAAACCACGTTTTAAGGAAATCCCGCATCGTGCGAAATCATCTTCTTTTTCCTAAACAACATATTGTAACTCGAAAATCTTTGGTGTTGCATGTATGTGTAAGCGTGGAGCCTCAAAAGAGAAGGCACAGGAGCGTTTTCTCTCGAAAGAATATGTAAGAATACCACGTTATAAGGAAATACAATTTTGCAGAGTAAAGACAAATAAGTACATATTGGAAACACTTTACGAGAAGAAATAACGCATCATACAAAATTAACTTGTATCTCCTAAACAACACGTTGTAACTCGAAAAGATTTGGTGTGACGTGTATGTCTAAACGTGTAGCCTCAAAAGAGAACCCACAGGAGAATTTTCTTTCATCAAAATTTATCAGAAACCACGTTTTAAGGAAATCTCGCATCGTGCAAAATTATCTTGTTTTTCCTAAACAACACGTTTTAACTTGAAAAGC
The DNA here is from genome assembly GCF_947179515.1 of Apodemus sylvaticus. Classification (NCBI taxonomy): domain Eukaryota; kingdom Metazoa; phylum Chordata; class Mammalia; order Rodentia; family Muridae; genus Apodemus; species Apodemus sylvaticus. Next base: position 3,051,102 of record NW_026263270.1, read on the forward strand.
TTTGTCGTTGCGTGTATGTCTAAGCATGTAGCCTCAAAAGAGAACACACAGGAGAGTTTTCCCTCAAAAGAATATGTAAGAATACCACGTTATAAGGAAATATAATTTTGCAGAGTAAAGACAAATAAGTACTTATTGGAAACACTTTATGAGGAGAAATAACGCATCATACAAAATTAGCTTGTATCTCCCAAACAACACGTTGTAACTCGTTAAGATTTGGTGTGACGTGTATGTCTAAACGTGTAGCCTCAAAAGAGAACCCACAGTAGAATTATCTTCCATCAAAATTTGTCAGAAAACCACGTTGTATGGAAATCTCGCATCTTGCGAAATTATCTTGTTTTTCCTAAACAACACGCTGTAACTCGAAAAGCTTTGGCGTTGCGTGTATGTCTAAGCGTGTAGCCCCCCAAAAAAAAAAAACGCACAGGAGAGTTTTCCCTCGAAAGAATATGTAAGAATACCACGTTATAAGGAAATACAGTGTTGCAGAGTAAAGACAATTAAGTACATATTGGAAATACTTTACGAGAAGAAATAACGCATCGTACGAAATTAGCTTGTATCTCCTAAACAACACGTTGTAACTCGAAAAGATTTGGTGTGACGTGTACGTCTAAACATGTAGCCTCAAAAGAGAACCCACAGGAGAACTTTCTTCAGTCAAAATTTTTCAGAAAACCACGTTTTATGGAATCTCGCATCGTGCGAAATTATCTTTTTTTTCTAAACAACACGCTGTAACTCGAAAAGCTTTGGCGTTGCGTGTATGTCTAAGCGTGTAGCCCAAAAAAAAAAAAAAAAAAAAAACGCACAGGAGAGTTTTCCCTCGAAAGAATATGTAAGAATACCACGTTATAAGGAAATACAGTGTTGCAGAGTAAAGACAATTAAGTACATATTGGACACACTTTACAAGAAGAAATAACGCATCGAACAAAATTTGCTTGTATCTCCTAAACAACAAGTTGTAACTCGAAAAGATTTGGTGTGGCGTGTACGTCTAAACCTGTAGCCTCAATAGACAACGCACAGGAGAACTTTCTTTCGTCAAAATTTGTCAGAAAACCACGTTTTAAGGATATCCTGCATCGTGCAAAATTATCCTGTTTTTCCTAAACAACACGTTGTAACTCGAAAAGCTTTGGTGTTGCGTGTATGTCTAAGCGTGTAGCCTCTAAAGAGAACGCACCGGAGAGTTTTCTCTCGAAAGAACATGTAAGAATACAATGTTATAAGGAAATACAGTGTTGCAGAGTAAAGACAAATACGTAAATATTGGAAACACTTTACGAGAATAAATAATGCATCGTACAAAATTAGCTTGTATCTCCTAAACAACACGTGGTAATTCCAAAGGGTATGGTGTGGCGTGCACTTCTAAACGTGTAGCCTCAATAGAGAACCCACAGGAGAATTTTCTTTCGTCAAAATTTGTCAGAACACCAAGTTTTAAGGAAATCACGCATCGTGCGAAATTATCTTGTTTTTCATAAACAACACGTTGTAACTTGACAAGCTTTGGTGTTGCCTGTATGTCTAAGTGTGTAGCCTCAAAAGGGAACGCACAGGATAGTTTTCTCTCGAAAGAATGTGTAAGAATACCACGTTATAATGAAATACAGTGTTGCAGAGTAAAGACAAATACGTACGTATTGGAAACACTTTATGAGAAGAAATAAAGCATCGTACAAAATTAGCTTGTATCTCCTAAACAACACGTGGTAACTCGAAAGGATTAGGTGTGACGTGCACGTCGAAACGTGAAGCCTCAAAAGAGAACAAACAGAATAATTTTCTTTCGTCAAAATTTGTCAGAAAACCATGTTTTAAGGAAATCCGGCATCTTGCGAAAGTATCTTGTTTTTTATAAACAACACGTTGTAACTAAAAAAGCTTTGGTGTTGCCTGTATGTCTAAGTGTTTAGCCTCAAAAGGGAATGCACAGGATAGTTTTCTCTCGAAAGAATATGTAAGAATACCACGTTATAAGGAAATACAGTGTTGCAGAGTAAAGACAAATACGTATGTATTGGAAACACTTTACGAGAATTAACGCAGTATAAAAAATTAGCTTGTATCTCCTAAACAACACAATGTAACTCGAAAAGATTTGGTGTGACGTGTACGTCTAAATATGTAGCCTCAAAAGTGAACCCACAGGAGAATTTTCTTTCGTCAAAATTTTTCAGAAAACCAGGTTTTCAGGAAATCCCGCATCATGCGAAATCATCTTCTTTTTCCTAAACAACACGTTGTAACTCGAAAAGCTTTGGTGTTGCGTGTTTGTCTAATCGTGTAGCCTCAAAAGAGAACACACAGGAGAGTTTTCTCTCGAAAGAATATGTACGAATACCACGTTATAAGGAAATACAGTGTTGCAGAGTAAAGACAAATACGTACGTATTGGAAACACTTTACGAGAAGAAATAACGCATCGTACAATATTTGCTTGTGTCTCCTAAACAACACGTTGTAACTGAAAAATATTTGGTGTGGCTCGTACGTCTACACGTGTAGCCTCAAAAGAGAACCTACAGGAGAACTTTCTTTCGTCAAAATTTGTCAGAAAACCACGTTTTAAGGAAATCTCGCATCATGCCAAATTATCTTGTTTTTCCTAAACAACACGTTGTAACTCGAAAAGCTTTGGTGTTGCGTGTATGTCTAAGCGTGTAGCCTCAAAAGAGAATGCACAGGAGAGTTTTTCCTCGAAATAATATGTAAGAATACCACGTTATAAGGAAATACAGTGTTGCAGAGTAAAGACAAATAAGTACGTATCGGAAACACTTTACAAGAAGAAATAACGCATCGTACAAAATTAGCTTGTATCTCCTAAACAACACGTGGTAACTCGAAAGGATTTGGTGTGGCATGTACGTCTAAATGTGTAGCCTCAAAAGAGAACCCACAGGAGAATTTTCTTACTTCAAAATTTTTCAGAACACCTCGTTTTAAGGAAATGCCACATCGTGCGAAATCATCTTCTTTTTCCTAAACAACATGTTGTAACTCGAAAAGCTTTGGTGTTGCGTGTATGTGTAAACGTGTAGCCTCAAAAGAGAAGGCACAGGAGAATTTTCTCTCGAAAGAATATGTAAGAATATCACGTTATAAGGATATACAATTTTGCAGAGTAAAGACAAATAAGTACATATTGGAAACACTTTACGAGAAGAAATAACGCATCTTAAAAAATTAGCTTGTATCTCCTAAACAACACGTTGTAACTCGAAAAGATTTTGTGTGACGTGTAAGTCTAAAAGTGTAGCCTCAAACGAGAACCCAAAGGAGAATCTTCTTTCATCAAAATTTGTCAGAAACCACGTTTTAAGGAAATCTCACATCGTACGAAATTATCTTGTTTTTCCTAAACAACACGTTGTAACTCGAAAAGCTTTTGTGTTGCGTGTATGTGTAAGCGTGTAGCCTCAAAAGAGAAGGCACAGGAGAATTTTCTCTCGAAAGAAGATGTAAGAATATCACGTTATAAGGAAATACAATTTTGCAGAGTAAAGACAAATAAGTACATATTGGAAACACTTTACGAGAAGAAATAACGCATCGTAAAAAATTAGCTTGTATCTCCTAAACAACACGTTGTAACTCGAAAAGATTTGGTGTGACGTGTAAGTCTAAAAGTGTAGCCTCAAACGAGAACCCACAGGAGAATCTTCTTTCATCAAAATTTGTCAGAAACCACGTTTTAAGGAAATCTCACATCGTACGAAATTATCTTGTTTTTCCTAAACAACACGTTGTAACTCGAAAAGCTTTTGTGTTGCGTGTATGTGTAAGCGTGTAGCCTCAAAAGAGAAGGCACAGGAGAATTTTCTCTCGAAAGAAGATGTAAGAATATCACGTTATAAGGAAATACAATTTTGCAGAGTAAAGACAAATAAGTACATATTGGAAACACTTTACGAGAAGAAATAATGCATCGTACAAAATTAGCTTGTATCTCCTAAACAACACGTTGTAACTGGAAAAGATTTGGTGTGACGTGTAAGTCTAAAAGTGTAGCCTCAAACGAGAACCCACAGGAGAATCTTCTTTCATCAAAATTTGTCAGAAACCAAGTTTTAAGGAAATCTCGCATCGTACGAAATTATTTTGTTTTTCCTAAACAACACGTTGTAACTCGAAAAGCTTTGGTGTTGCGTGTATGTCTAAGCCTGTAGCCTCAAAAGAGAGCACACAGGAGAGTTTTCGCTCGAAAGAATATGTAAGAATACCACGTTATAAGGAAATACAGTGTTGCAGAGTAAAGACAAATTCTATTGGAAACACTTTAAGAGAAGAAATAAGGCAACGTAAAAAATTAGCTTGTATCTCCTAAACAACAAGTTGTAACTCGAAAAGATTTGGTGTGACTCGTACCTCTACACGTGTAGTCTCAAAAGAGAACCCACAGGAGAACTTTGTTTCGTCAAAATTTTTCAGAAAACCACGTTTTATGGAAATCTCGCATCCTGTGAAATTATCTTGTTTTTCCTAAACAACACATTGTAACTCGAAAAGCTTTGGCGTTGCGTGTATGTCTAAGCGTATGGCCTCTAAAGAGAACGCACAGGAGAGTTTTCTCTTGAAAGAATATGTAAGAATACAACGTTATAAGGAAATACAGTGTTGCAGAGTAAAGACAAATACGTACTTATTGGAAACACTTTACGAGAAGAAATAACGAATCATACAAAATTAGCTTGTATCTCCTAAACAACACGTGGTAAATCAAAAGGATTTGGTGTGGCGTGTACGTCTAAACGTGTAGCCTCAAAGGAGAACCCACTGAAGAATTTTCTTTCGTCAAAATGTTTCAGAAAACTACGTTTTAAGGAAATCCCGCATCGTGCGAAATTATCTTGTTTTTCATAAACAACACGTTGTAACTCGAAAAGCTTTGGTGTTGCCTGTATGTCTAAGTGTGTAGCCTAAAAAGGGAACGCACAGGATAGTTTTCTCTCGTAAGAATATATAAGAATACCACGTTATAAGGAAATACAGTGTTGCAGAGTAAAGACAAGTACTTACATATTGGAAACACTTTACGAGAAGAAGTAACGCATCTTACAAAATTATGCTTGTATCTCCGAAACAACATGTTGTAATTCGAAAAGATTTGGTGTGGCATGTACGTCTAAACGTGTAGCCTCAAAAGAGAACCCACAGGAGAATTTTCTTTCGACAAAATTTTTCAGAAAACCTCGTTTTAAGGAAATCCTGCATCGTGCGAAATCATCTTCTTTTTCCTAAACAAAATGTTGTAACTCGAAAAGATTTGGTGTTGCGTGTATGGGTAAGCGTGGATCCTCAAAAGAGAAGGCACAGAAGAGTTTTCTCTCGAAAGAATATTTAAGAATGCCACGTTATAAGGAAATACAATTTTGCAGAGTAAAGACAAATAAGTACATATTGGAAACACTTTACGAGAAGAAATAACTCATCATACAAAATTAGCTTGTATCTCCTAACAACACCTTGTAACTCGAAAAGATTTGGTGTGAGGTGTACGTTTAAACGTGTAGCCTCAAAAGAGAACCCACAGGAGAACTTTCTTTCATCAAAATTTGTCGGAAACCACGTTTTAAGGAAATCTCACATCCTGCGATATTATCTTGTTTTTCCTAAACAACACGTTGTAACTCGAAAAGCTTTGGTGTTGCATGTATGTCTAAGCTTGTAGCCTCAAAAGAGAACGAACAGGAGAGTTTTCTCTCGAAAGAATATGTAAGAATACCACGTTATAAGGAAATACAGTGTTGCAGAGTAAAGACAAATACGTACCTATTGGAAACTCTTTAAGAGAAGTAAGTTACAACGTGTTGTTTAGGAACTAGAAGCTAATTTTGTAAGATGCGTTATTTCTTCTCTAAAGTGTTTCCAATACGTACGTATTTGCCTTTAGTCTGCAACACTGTATTTCCTTATAACGTGGTATTCTTATATCTTCTTTCGAGAGAAAACTCTCCTGTGTGTCCTCTTTTGAGGCTACACACTTAGACATACACGCAACACCAAAGCTTTTCGCGTTAAAACGTGTTGTTTAGGAAAAACAAGATAATTTCGCACGATTAGGAATTTCCTTAATACGTGGTTTTCTGACAAATTTTGACCAAAGAAAATTCTACTATGGGTTCTCTTTTGAGACTACACGTTTAGACGTACAGGCCACACCAAATCTTTTTAAGTTACAACGTGTTGGTTAGGAGATACAAGCTAATTTTGTACGATGCGTTATTTCTTCTTGTAAAGTTTTTCCAATAAGTAAGTATTTGTCTTTACTCAGCAACACTGTATTTCCTTATAACATGGTATTCTTACATATTTTTTCGAGAGAAAACTCTCCTGTGCATTCCCATTTGAGGCTACACGCTTAGACATACAAGCAACAGCAAAGCTTTTCGAGTTACAACGTGTTGTTTAGGAAGAACAAGATAATTTCTCACGATGCGGGATTTCCATAAAACGTGGTTTTCTGACAAATTTTGAAGAAAGAAAATTGTCCTGTGGGTTCTCTTTTGAGGCTACACGTTTAGACATACACGCGACACCAAATCTTTTTGAGTTCCAAATTGTTGTTTAGGAGATACAAGCTAATTTTTTTACGATGCGTTATTTCGTCTCGTAATGTTTAAGTGTTTCCAATACGTATGTATTTGCCTTTATTCTGCAACACTGTATTTCCTTAAAATGTGGTATTCCTACATATGCTTTCGGGAGAAAACTCCCCTGTGCATTCTCTTTTGAGGCTACAGCTTAGACGTACACGCCACACCAAATCTTTTTGAGTTACAACTTGTTGTTTAGGAGATACAAGCTAATTTTTTAAAGATGAATTATTTATTCTCGTAAAGTTTAAGTGTTTCCAATACGTATGTATTTGCCTCTACTCTGCAACACTGTATTTCCTTATAACGTGATATTCTTACATATTCTTTCGAGAGAAAACTCTCCTGTGCGTTCTCTTTGGAGGCTACACGCTTAGACATTCACGCAACACCAAAGCTTTTCGAGTTACAACGTGTTGTTTAGGAAAAACAAGATAATTTCGCATGATGCGGGATTTCCATAAAACGTGGTTTTCTGACAAATTTTGACGAAAGAAAATTCTTCTGTGGGTTCTTTTTTGAGGCTGCACGTTTAGACGTACACGCCACACCAAATCCTTTCGAATTATAACGTGTTGTTTAGGATATACAAGCTAATTTTGTACTACGTGTTATTTCTTCTCGTAAAGCTTAAGTGTTTCCAATAAGTATGTATTTGTCTTTACTCTGCAACACTGTATTCCCTTATAACGTGGTATTCTTACATATTCTTTCGAGAGAAAACTCTCCTGTGCGTTCTCTTTTGAGGCTACACGCTTAGACATACACGCAACACCAAAGCTTTTCGAGTTGCAACATGTTGTTTCCAATAAGTACATATTTGTCTATACTCTGCAACACTGTATTTCCTAATAACGTGGTATTCTCACATATTCTTTCGAGAGAAAACTATCCTGTGCGTTCTCTTTGGAGGCTACACGCTTAGTGTTTCCAATAAGTATGTATTTGTCTTTACTCTGCAACATTGTATTTCCTTATAACGTGGTATTCCTACATATTCTTTCGGGAGAAAACTCTCCTGTACGTTCTCTTTTGAGGCTACACCCTTAGACATATATGCAACATCAAAGCTTTTCGAGTTACAACATGTTGTTTAGGAAAAACAAGATAATTTCGCACGATGCAGGATTTCCTTAAAACGTGGTTTTCTGACAAATTTTGACGAAAGAAAACCCTCCTGTGGGTTCTCCTTTGAGGCTACACGTTTAGTCATACATGCCACAACAAATCTTTTCGAGTTGAAACGTGTTGTTTAGGAGATGCAAGCTAATTTTGCATGATGCGTTATTTCTTCTCGTAAAGTGTTTCCAATAAGTACATATTTGTCTATACTCTGCAACACTGTATTTCCTTATTACGTGGTATTCTTACATATTCTTTAGAGAGAAAACTATCCTGTGCGTTCTCTTTGGAGGCTACACGCTTAGACATACACGCACCACCAAAGCTTTTCGAGTTACAACGTGTTGATTAGGAAAAACAGGATAATTTCGCACGATGCGGGATTTCCTTAAAATGTGGTTTTCTGACGAATTTTGACGTAAGAAAATTCTCCTGTGGGTTCTCTTTTGAGGCTACACATTTAGACGTGCACGCCACACCAAATCTTTTTGAGTTACCACGTGTTGTTTAGGAGATACAAGCAAATTTTGTACCATGCATTATTTCTTCTCATAATATGTTTCCAATACGTATGTATTTGTCTTTACTCTGCAGCAATATATTTCCTTATAACGTGGTATTCTTACATATTCTTTCGAGAGAAAACTCTCCTGTGTATTCTCTTTTGAGGCTACACGCTTACACTTACACCCAACACCAAAGTTTTTCGAGTTACAATGTTTTGTTTATGAAAAACAAGATAATTGCGCACGATGCGGGATTTCCTTAAAACTTGGTTTTCTGAAAATTTTGACGAAAGAAAATTCTCCTGTGGGTTCTCTTTTGAGGCTACATGTTTAGATGTACACGCCACACCAAATCTTTTCGAGTTACAACGTGTTGTTTAGGAGATACAAGCTAATTTTGTACGATGCGTTATTTCTTCTCCTAAAGTGTTTCCAATATGTACGTATTTGTCTTTACTCTACAACACTGTATTTCCTTATAACATGGTGTTCGTACATATTATTTCGAGAGAAAACTCTCCTGTGCATTCTCTTTTGAGGCTACACGCTTAGACATACACGCAACACCAAAGCATTTCGAGTTAGAACGTGTTGTTTAGGAAAAACAAGATAATTTCGCACGATGCGGGAATTCCTTAAAACGTGGTTTTCTGACAAATTTTGAGGAAATAAAATTCTCCTGTGGGTTTTCATTTGAGGCTAAACGTTTAGACGTACACGCCACACCAAATGTTTTCGAGTTACAACGTGTTCTTTAGGAGATACAAGCTAATTTTTTACGATGCTTTATATCTTCTTGTAAAGTTTAAGTGTTTCCAAAAGGAACGTATTTATCTTTAATTTGCCACAATGCATTTCCTTATAACGTGGTATTCTTACATACTCGTTCGAGAGAAATCTCTCCTGTGCGTTCTCTTTTGAGGCTACATGCTTAGACATACACGCAACACCAAAGATTTTCGAGTTACAATGTGTTGTTTAGGAAAAACAAGATAGTTTCGCATGATGCAGGATTTCCTTAATAAGTGGTTTTCTGACAAATTTTGACGAAAGAAAATTCTCCTGTGGGTTCTCTTTTGAGGCTAAACGTTTAGACGTACATGCCACACCAAATCTTTTCGAGTTACAACGTGTTGTTTAGGAGATACAAACTAATTTTTTACGATGCGTTATTTCTTCTCATAGAGTGTTTCAAATACATATGTATTTGTCATTACTCTGCAAAACTGTATTTCCTTATAATGTGGTATTCTTACATGTTCTTTCGAGAGAAAACTCTCCTGTGCGTTCTCTTTTGAGGCTACACGCTTAGACATACACGCAACATCAAAGCTTTTCGAGTTACAACCTGTTGTTTAGGAAAAACAAGATAATTTCGCACGATGAGTGATTTCCTTAAAACATGGATTTCTGACAAATTTTACGAAAAAAAATTCTCCTGTGGGTTCTCTTTTGAGGCTACACGTTTAGATGTACACGCCACACCAAATCTTTTCGAGTTACAATGTGTTGTTTAGGAGATACAAGCTAATTTTGTAAGATGCGTTCTTTCTTCTCATAAAGTTTTTCCAATAAGTAAGTATTTGTCTTTACTCTGCAACAATGTATTTCCTTATAACATGGTACTCTTACATATTTTTTCGAGAGAAAACTCTCCTGTGCGTTCTCATTTGAGGCTACACGCTGAGACATACACGCAACAGCAAAGCTTTTCGAGTTACAACGTGTTGTTTAGGAAGAACAAGATAATTTCTCACGATGGGGGATTTCCTTAAAATGTGGTTTTCTGACAAATTTTACGAAAAAAAATTCTCCTGTGGGTTCTCTTTTGAGGCTACACGTTTAGATGTACACGCCACACCAAATCTTTTCGAGTTACAATGTGTTGTTTAGGAGATACAAGCTAATTTTGTACGATGCGTTATTTCTTCTCCTAAAGTGTTTCCAATATGTACGTATTTGTCTTTACTCTACAACACTGTATTTCCTTATAACATGGTGTTCGTACATATTATTTCGAGAGAAAACTCTCCTGTGCATTCTCTTTTGAGGCTACACGCTTAGACATACACGCAACACCAAAGCATTTCGAGTTAGAACGTGTTGTTTAGGAAAAACAAGATAATTTCGCACGATGCGGGAATTCCTTAAAACGTGGTTTTCTGACAAATTTTGAGGAAATAAAATTCTCCTGTGGGTTTTCATTTGAGGCTAAACGTTTAGACGTACAGGCCACACCAAATGTTTTCGAGTTACAACGTGTTCTTTAGGAGATACAAGCTAATTTTTTACGATGCTTTATATCTTCTTGTAAAGTTTAAGTGTTTCCAAAAGGAACGTATTTATCTTTAATTTGCCACAATGCATTTCCTTATAACGTGGTATTCTTACATACTCGTTCGAGAGAAATCTCTCCTGTGCGTTCTCTTTTGAGGCTACATGCTTAGACATACACGCAACACCAAAGATTTTCGAGTTACAATGTGTTGTTTAGGAAAAACAAGATAGTTTCGCATGATGCAGGATTTCCTTAATAAGTGGTTTTCTGACAAATTTTGACGAAAGAAAATTCTCCTGTGGGTTCTCTTTTGAGGCTAAACGTTTAGACGTACATGCCACACCAAATCTTTTCGAGTTACAACGTGTTGTTTAGGAGATACAAACTAATTTTTTACGATGCGTTATTTCTTCTCATAGAGTGTTTCAAATACATATGTATTTGTCATTACTCTGCAAAACTGTATTTCCTTATAATGTGGTATTCTTACATGTTCTTTCGAGAGAAAACTCTCCTGTGCGTTCTCTTTTGAGGCTACACGCTTAGACATACACGCAACATCAAAGCTTTTCGAGTTACAACCTGTTGTTTAGGAAAAACAAGATAATTTCGCACGATGAGTGATTTCCTTAAAACATGGATTTCTGACAAATTTTACGAAAAAAAATTCTCCTGTGGGTTCTCTTTTGAGGCTACACGTTTAGATGTACACGCCACACCAAATCTTTTCGAGTTACAATGTGTTGTTTAGGAGATACAAGCTAATTTTGTAAGATGCGTTCTTTCTTCTCATAAAGTTTTTCCAATAAGTAAGTATTTGTCTTTACTCTGCAACAATGTATTTCCTTATAACATGGTACTCTTACATATTTTTTCGAGAGAAAACTCTCCTGTGCGTTCTCATTTGAGGCTACACGCTGAGACATACACGCAACAGCAAAGCTTTTCGAGTTACAACGTGTTGTTTAGGAAGAACAAGATAATTTCTCACGATGGGGGATTTCCTTAAAATGTGGTTTTCTGACAAATTTTACGAAAAAAAATTCTCCTGTGGGTTCTCTTTTGAGGCTACACGTTTAGATGTACACGCCACACCAAATCTTTTCGAGTTACAATGTGTTGTTTAGGAGATACAAGCTAATTTTGTACGATGCGTTATTTCTTCTCCTAAAGTGTTTCCAATATGTACGTATTTGTCTTTACTCTACAACACTGTATTTCCTTATAACATGGTGTTCGTACATATTATTTCGAGAGAAAACTCTCCTGTGCATTCTCTTTTGAGGCTACACGCTTAGACATACACGCAACACCAAAGCATTTCGAGTTAGAACGTGTTGTTTAGGAAAAACAAGATAATTTCGCACGATGCGGGAATTCCTTAAAACGTGGTTTTCTGACAAATTTTGAGGAAATAAAATTCTCCTGTGGGTTTTCATTTGAGGCTAAACGTTTAGACGTACACGCCACACCAAATGTTTTCGAGTTACAACGTGTTCTTTAGGAGATACAAGCTAATTTTTTACGATGCTTTATATCTTCTTGTAAAGTTTAAGTGTTTCCAAAAGGAACGTATTTATCTTTAATTTGCCACAATGCATTTCCTTATAACGTGGTATTCTTACATACTCGTTCGAGAGAAATCTCTCCTGTGCGTTCTCTTTTGAGGCTACATGCTTAGACATACACGCAACACCAAAGATTTTCGAGTTACAATGTGTTGTTTAGGAAAAACAAGATAGTTTCGCATGATGCAGGATTTCCTTAATAAGTGGTTTTCTGACAAATTTTGACGAAAGAAAATTCTCCTGTGGGTTCTCTTTTGAGGCTAAACGTTTAGACGTACATGCCACACTAAATCTTTTCGAGTTACAACGTGTTGTTTAGGAGATACAAACTAATTTTTTACGATGCGTTATTTCTTCTCATAGAGTGTTTCAAATACATATGTATTTGTCATTACTCTGCAAAACTGTATTTCGTTATAATGTGGTATTCTTACATGTTCTTTCGAGAGAAAACTCTCCTGTGCGTTCTCTTTTGAGGCTACACGCTTAGACATACACGCACCACCAAAGCTTTTCGAGTTACAACATGTTGTTTAGGATAAATAAGATAATTTCGCACGATGCGGTATTTCCTTAAAACGTGGTTTTCTGACAAATTTTCACGAAAGAAAACTCTCCTGTGGGTTCTCTTTTGAGGCTACACGTATAGACATACACGCCACACCAAATCTTGTCGAGTTACAACGTGTTGTTTAGGAGATACAAGCTAATTTTACATGATGCGTTATTTCTTCTCCTAAAGTGTTTCCAAAAAGTACATATTTGTCTATACTCTGCAACCCTGTATTTCCTTATAACGTGGTATTCTTACATATTCTTTCGAGAGAAAACTATCCTGTGCATTCTCTTTGGAGGCTACACGCTTAGACATACACGCACCACCAAAGGTTTTCGAGTTACAACGTGTTGATTAGGAAAAACAAGATTATTTCGCACGATGCGGGATTTCCTTAAAATATGGTTTTCTGACAAATTTTGACGTAAGAAAATTCTCCTGTGGGTTCTCTTTTGAGGCTACACGTTTAGATGTACAACCCACATCAAATCTTTTTGAGTTACCACGTGTTGTTTCGGAGATACAAGCTAATTTTGTACCATGCGTTATTTCTTCTCATAATGTGTTTCCAAAATGTATGTATTTGTCTTTACTCTGCAGCAATATGTTTCCTTATAACGTGGTATTCTTACATATTCTTTCGAGAGAAAACTCTCCTGTGCATTCTCTTTTGAGGCTACATGCTTAGACATACACGCAACACCAAATCCTTTCGAGTTATAACGTGTTGTTTAGGATATACAAGCTAATTTTGTACTATGTTTTATTTCTTCTCGTAAAGTTTAAGTGTTTCCAATAAGTATTTATTTGTCTTTACTCTGCAACACTGTATTTCCTTATAACGTGGTATTCCTACATATTCTTTCGGGAGAAAACTCTCCTGTGCGTTCTCTTTTGAGGCTACACGCTTAGACATATACGCAACACCAAAGCTTTTCGAGTTACAACATGTTGTTTAGGAAAGCAAGATAATTTCGCAGGATGCAGGATTTCCTTAAAACGTGGTTTTCTGACAAATTTTGATGAAAGAAAACTCTCCCGTCGGTTCTCCTTTGAGGGTACACGTTTAGTCGTTCACGCCACACCAAATCTTTTCGAGTTACAACGTGTTGTTTAGGAGATACAAGCTAAGTTTGCATGATGTGTTATTTCTTTTCGTAAAGTGTTTCCAATAAGTACATATTTGTCTACACTCTGCAACACTGTATTTCCTTATAACGTGGTATTCTTACATATTCTTTCGAGAGAAAACTATCCCTTGCGTTCTCTTTGGAGGCTACACGCTTAGACATACACGCACCACCAAAGCTTTTCGAGTTACAACGTGTTGATTAGAAAAAAAAAGATAATTTCCCACGATGCGGGATTTCCTTAAAAAGTGGTTTTCTGACAGATTTTGACGTAAGAAAATTCTCCTGTGGGTTCTCTTTTGAGGCTACACATTTAGACGTGCACGCCACACCAAATCTTTTTGAGTTACCACGTGTTGTTTAGGAGATACAAGCAAATTTTGTACCATGCATTATTTCTTCTCATAATATGTTTCCAATACGTATGTATTTGTCTTTACTCTTTAGCAATATATTTCCTTTTAACTTGGTATTCTTACAAATTCTTTCAAGAGAAAACTCTCCTGTGCATTCTCTTTTGAGGCTACACGCTTACACATACACCCAACACCAAAGCTTTTCGAGTTACAATGTTTTGTTTATGAAAAACAAGATAATTGCGCACAATGCGGGATTCCCTTAAAACGTGGTTTTCTGAAAAGTGTTGACGAAAGAAAATTCTCCTGTGGGTTCTCTTTTGAGGTTACACGTTTAGATGTACACGCCACACCAAATCCTATCGATTTATAACCTGTTGTTTAGGATATAGAAGCTAATTTTGTACTATGTGTTATTTCTTCTCGTAAAGCTTAACTGTTTCCAATAAGTATGTATTTGTCTTTACTCTGCAACACTGTATTTCCTTATAACGTGGTATTCCTACATATTCTTTCGGGAGAAAACTCCCCTGTGCGTTCTCTTTTGAGGCTACACGTTTAGACGTACACGCCACACCAAATCTTTTTGAGTTACAACTTGTTGTTTAGGAGATACAAGCTAATTTTTTTACGATGAATTATTTCTTCTCGTAAAGTTTAAGTGTTTCCAATATGTATATATTTGCCTCTACTCTGCAACACTGTATTTCCTTATAACGTGGTATTCTTACATATTCTTTCGAGAGAAAACTCTCCTGTGCGTTCTCTTTGGAGGCTACACGCTTAGACATTTACGCAACACCAAAGCTTTTCGAGTTACAACGTGTTTTTTAGGAAAAACAAGATAATTTCGCATGATGCGGGATTTCCTTAAAACGTGGTTTTCTGACAAATTTTGATGAAAGAAAATTCTCCTGTGGGTTCTCTTTTGAGGCTACACGTTTAGACGTACATGCCACACCAAATCCTTTCGAGTTATAACGTGTTGTTTAGGGTATACAAACTAATTTTTACTATGTGTTATTTCTTCTCGTAAAGCTTAAGTGTTTCCAATAAGTATGTATTTGTCTTTACTCTGCAACACTGTATTTCCTTATAACGTGGTATTCCTACATATTCTTTCGGAAGAAAACTCTCCTGTGCATTCTCTTTTGAGGCTACACGCTTAGACATACACGCACCACCAAAGCTTTTCGAGTTACATGTTGTTTAGGAAAAACAAGATAATTTCGCACGATGCGGTATTTCCTTAAAACGTGGTTTTCTGACAAATTTTGACGAAAGAAAACTCTCCTGTGTGTTCTCTTTTGAGGCTACACGTTTAGACATACACGCCACACCAAACCTTGTCGAGTTACAACGTGTTGTTTAGGAGATACAAGCTAATTTTGCATGATGCGTTATTTCTTCTCCTAAAGTGTTTCCAATAAGTACATATTTGTCTAAATTCTGCAACACTGTATTTCCTTATAACGTGGTATTCTTACATATTCTTTCGAGAGAAAACTATCCTGTGCATTCTCTTTGGAGGCTACACGCTTAGACATACAAGCACCACCAAAGATTTTCGAGTTACAACGTGTTGATTAGGAAAAACAAGATAATTTCCCACGATGAGGGATTTCCTAAAAACGTGGTTTTCTAACAAATTTTGACGAAAGAAAACTCTCCTGTGGGTTCTCTTTTGAGGCTACACTTTTAGACGTACACGCCACACCAAATCTTTTCGAGTTACAACGTGTTGTTTAGGACATACAAGCTAGTTTTGCAAGATGCGTTATTTCTCTCATAAAGTGCTCCCATTACTTACGTATTTTCTTTACTCTGCCACACTGTATTTCCTTATAACGTGGTATTCTTACATATTCTTTCGAGAGAAAACTCTCGTGTGCGTTCTCTTTGGAGGCTACACGCTTAGACATTCACCCAACACCAAAGCTTTTCGAGTTACAACGTGTTGTTTAGGAAAAAGAAGATAATTTCGCATGATGCGGGATTCCCTTAAAACGTGGTTTTCTGAAAAGTGTTGACGAAAGAAAATTCTCCTGTGGGTTCTCTTTTGAGGCTACACGTTTAGATGTACACGCCACACCAAATCCTATCGAGTTATAACCTGTTGTTTAGGATATACAAGCTAATTTTGTACTATGTGTTATTTCTTCTCGTAAAGCTTAACTGTTTCCAATAAGTATGTATTTGTCTTTACTCTGCAACACTGTATTTCCTTATAACGTGGTATTCCTACAAATTCTTTTGGGAGAAAACTCCCCTGTGCGTTCTCTTTTGAGGCTACACTTTTAGACGTACACGCCACACCAAATCTTTTTGAGTTACAACTTGTTGTTTAGGAGATACAAGCTAATTTTTTAAAGATGAATTATTTCTTCTCGTAAAGTTTAAGTGTTTCCAATACGCATGTACTTGCCTCTACTCTGCCACACTGTATTTCCTTATAACGTGATATTCTTACATATTCTTTCGAGAGAAAACTCTCCTGTGCGTTCTCTTTGGAGGCTACACGCTTAGACATTCACCCAACACCAAACCTTTTCGAGTTACAACGTGTTGTTTAGGAAAAACAAGATAATTTCGCATGATGCGGGATTTCCTTAAAACGTGGTTTTCTGACAAATTTTGACGAAAGAAAATTCTCCTGTGGGTTCTCTTTTGAGGCTACACGTTTAGTCGTACACGCCACACCAAATCCTTTCGAGTTATAACGTGTTGTTTAGGATATACAAGCTAATTTTTACTATGTGTTTTTTCTTCTCGTAAAGCTTAAGTGTTTCCAATAAGTATGTATTTGTCTTTACTCTGCAACACTGTATTTCCTTATAACGTGGTATTCCTACATATTCTTTCGGAAGAAAACTCTCCTGTGCGTTCTCTCTTGAGGCTACACGCTTAGACATACACGCACCACCAAAGCTTTTCGAGTAACAACATGTTGTTTAGGATAAACAAGATAATTTCGCACGATGCGGTATATCCTTAAAACGTGGTTTTCTGACAAATTTTGACGAAAGAAAACTCTCCTGTGGGTTCTCTTTTGAGGCTACACGTTTAGACATACATGCCACACCAAATCTTGTCGAGTTACAACGTGTTGTTTAGGAGATACAAGCTAATTTTACATGATGCGTTATTTCTTCTCCTAAAGTGTTTCCAATAAGTACATATTTGTCTATACTCTGCAACACTGTATTTCCTTATAACGTGGTATTCTTACATATTCTTTCGAGAGAAAACTATCCTGTGTGTTCTCTTTGGAGGCTACACACTTAGACATACACGCACCACCAAAGCTTTTCGAGTTACAACGTGTTGATTAGGAAAAACAAGATAATTTCGCATGATGCGGGATTTCCTTAAAACGTGGTTTTCTGACAAATTTTGACGTACGAAAATTCTCCTGTGGGTTCTCTTTTGAGGCTACCCGTTTAGATGTACACGCCACACCAAATATTTTTGAGTTACCACGTGTTGTTTCGGAGATACAAGCTAATTTTGTACCATGCGTTATTTCTTCTCTTAATGTGTTTCCAAAACGTATGTATTTGTCTTTACTCTGCAGCAATATGTTTCCTTATAACATGGTATTCTTACATATTCTTTCGAGAGAAAACTCTCCTGTGCATTCTCTTTTGAGGCTACATGCTTAGACATACACGCAACACCAAATCCTTTCGAGTTATAACGTGTTGTTTAGGATATACAAGCTAATTTTGTACTATGTTTTATTTCTTCTCGTAAAGTTTAAGTGTTTCCAATAAGTATTTATTTGTCTTTACTCTGCAACACTGTATTTCCTTATAACGTGGTATTCCTACATATTCTTTCGGGAGAAAACTCTCCTGTGCGTTCTCTTTTGAGGCTACACGCTTAGACATATACGCAACACCAAAGCTTTTCGAGTTACAACATGTTGTTTAGGAAAAACAAGATAATTTCGCAGGATGCAGGATTTCCTTAAAACGTGGTTTTCTGACAAATTTTGACGAAAGAAAACTCTCCTGTGGGTTCTCCTTTGAGGCTACACGTTTAGTCGTTCACGCCACACCAAATCTTTTCGAGTTACAACGTGTTGTTTAGGAGATACAAGCTAAGTTTGCATGATGCGTTATTTCTTTTCGTAAAGTGTTTCCAATAAGTACATATTTGTCTATACTCTGCAACACTGTATTTCCTTATAACGTGGTATTCTTACATATTCTTTCGAGAGAAAACTATCCCTTGGGTTCTCTTTGGAGGCTACACGCTTAGACATACACGCACCACCAAAGCTTTTCGAGTTACAACGTGTTGATTAGGAAAAACAAGATAATTTCCCACCATGCGGGATTTCCTTAAAAAGTGGTTTTCTGACAAATTTTGACATAAGAAAATTCTCCTGTGGGTTCTCTTTTGAGGCTACACATTTAGACGTGCACGCCACACCAAATCTTTTTGAGTTACCACGTGTTGTTTAGGAGATACAAGCAAATTTTGTACCATGCATTATTTCTTCTCATAATATGTTTCCAATACGTATGTATTTGTCTTTACTCTGCAGCAATATATTTCCTTATAACGTGGTATTCTTACATATTCTTTCGAGAGAAAACTCTCCTGTGCATTCTCTTTTGAGGCTACACGCTTACACATACACCCAACACCAAAGCTTTTCGAGTTACAATGTTTTGTTTATGAAAAACAAGATAATTGTGCACGATGCGGAATTTCCTTAAAACGTGGTTTTCTGACAAATTTTGACGAAAGAAAATTCTCCTGTGGGTTCTCTTTTGAGGCTACATGTTTAGACGTACATGCCACACCAAATCTTTTCGAGTTACAACGTGTTGTTTAGGAGATACAAGCTAATTTTGTACGATGCGTTATTTCTTCTCCTAAATTGTTTCCAATATGTACGTATTTGTCTTTATTCTACAACACTGTATTTCCTTATAACATGGTATTCGTACATATTCTTTCGAGACAAAACTCTCCTGTGCATTCTCTTTTGAGGCTACACGCATAGACATACACGCAACACCAAAGCATTTCGAGTTAGAACGTGTTGTTTAGGAAAAACAAGATAATTTCTCATGATGCGGGAATTCCTTAAAACGTGGTTTTCTGACAAATTTTGAGGAAAGAAAATTCTCCTGTGGGTTTTCATTTGAGGCTAAATGTTTAGACGTACACGCCACACCAAATGTTTTCGAGTTTCAACGTGTTCTTTAGGAGATACAAGCTAATTTTTTACGATGCTTTATATCTTCTTGTAAAGTTTAAGTGTTTCCAAAAGGAACGTAGTTATCTTTAATTTGCCACAATGTATTTCCTTATAACGTGGTATTCTTACATACTCGTTCGAGAGAAATCTCTACTGTGCGTTCTCTTTTGAGGCTACATGCTTAGACATACACGCAACACCAAAGATTTAGAGTTCCAATGTGTTGTTTAGGAAAAACAAGATAGTTTCGCATGATGCGGGATTTCCTTAATAAGTGGTTTTCTGACAAATTTTGAAGAAAGAAAATTCTCCTGTCGGTTCTCTTTTGAGGCTACACGTTTAGACGTACACGCCACACCAAATCCTTTCGAGTTATAACGTGTTGTTTAGGATATACAAGCTAATTTTTTACTATGTGTTATTTCTTCTCGTAAAGCTTAAGTGTTTCCAATAAGTATGTATTTGTCTTTACTCTGCAACACTGTATTTCCTTATAACGTGGTATTCCTACATATTCTTTCGGAAGAAAACTCTCCTTTGCGTTCTCTTTTGAGGCTACACGCTTAGACATACACGCAACACCAAAGCTTTTCGAGTTACAACGTGTTGTTTAGGAAAAATAAGATAATTTCGCATGATGCGTGATTTCCTTCAAACGTGGTTTTCTGACAAATATTGATGAAAGAAAATTCTCCTGTGGGTTCTCTTTTGAGGCTACACGTTTAGACGTACACGCCACACCTAATCCTTTCAAGTTAAAACGTGTTGTTTAGGATATACAAACTAATTTTTACTATGTGTTATTTCCTCTCGTAAAGCTTAAGTGTTTCCAATAAGTATGCATTTGTCTTTACTCTGCAACACTGTATTTCCTTATAACGTAGTATTCCTACATATTCTTTTGGGAGAAAACTCTCCTGTGCGTTCTCTTTTGAGGCTACACGTTTAGACGTACACGCCACACCAAATCTTTTTGAGTTACAACTTGTTGTTTAGGAGGTACAAGCTTATTTTTTAACGATGAATTATTTCTTCTCTTAAAGTTTAAGTGTTTCCAATATGTATATATTTGCCTCTACTCTGCAACACTGTATTTCCTTATAACGTGGTATTCCTACATATTCTTTCGGAAGAAAACTCTCCTGTGCGTTCTCTTTTGAGGCTACACGCTTAGACATACACGCACCAACAAAGCTTTTCGTGTTACATGTTGTTTAGGAAAAACAAGATAATTTCGCACGATGCGGTATTTCCTTAAAACGTGGTTTTCTGACAAATTTTGACGAAAGAAAACTCTCCTGTGTGTTCTCTTTTGAGGCTACACGTTTAAACATACACGCCACACCAAAACTTGTCGAGTTACAACGTGTTGTTTAGGAGATACAAGCTAATTTTGCATGATGCGTTATTTCTTCTCCTAAAGTGTTTCCAATAAGTACATATTTGTCTAAATTCTGCAACACTGTATTTCCTTATAACGTGGTATTCTTACATATTCTTTCGAGAGAAAACTATCCTGTGCATTCTCTTTGGAGGCTACACGCTTAGACATACAAGCACCACCAAAGATTTTCGAGTTACAACGTGTTGATTAGGAAAAACAAGATAATTTCCCACGATGAGGGATTTCCTAAAAACGTGGTTTTCTAACAAATTTTGACGAAAGAAAACTCTCCTGTGGGTTCTCTTTTGAGGCTACACTTTTAGACGTACACGCCACACCAAATCTTTTCGAGTTACAACGTGTTGTTTAGGACATACAAGCTAGTTTTGCAAGATGCGTTATTTCTCTCATAAAGTGCTCCCATTACTTACGTATTTTCTTTACTCTGCCACACTGTATTTCCTTATAACGTGGTATTCTTACATATTCTTTCGAGAGAAAACTCTCCTGTGCGTTCTCTTTTGAGGCTACACGCTTAGACATTCACCCAACACCAAAGCTTTTCGAGTTACAACGTGTTGTTTAGGAAAAAGAAGATAATTTCGCATGATGCGGGATTCCCTTAAAACGTGGTTTTCTGAAAAGTGTTGACGAAAGAAAATTCTCCTGTGGGTTCTCTTTTGAGGCTACACGTTTAGATGTACACGCCACACCAAATCCTATCGAGTTATAACCTGTTTTTAGGATATACAAGCTAATTTTGTACTATGTGTTATTTCTTCTCGTAAAGCTTAAGTGTTTCCAATAAGTATGTATTTGTCTTTACTCTGCAACACTGTATTTCCTTATAACGTGGTATTCCTACATATTCTTTCGGAAGAAAACTCTCCTGTGCGTTCTCTCTTGAGGCTACACGCTTAGACATACACGCACCACCAAAGCTTTTCGAGTTACAACATGTTGTTTAGGATAAACAAGATAATTTCGCACGATGCGGTATTTCCTTAAAACGTGGTTTTCTGACAAATTTTGACGAAAGAAAACTCTCCTGTGGGTTCTCTTTTGAGGCTACACGTTTAGACATACATGCCACACCAAATCTTGTCGAGTTACAACGTGTTGTTTAGGAGATACAAGCTAATTTTACATGATGCGTTATTTCTTCTCCTAAAGTGTTTCCAATAAGTACATATTTGTCTATACTCTGCAACACTGTATTTCCTTATAACGTGGTATTCTTACATATTCTTTCGAGAGAAAACTATCCTGTGCGTTCTCTTTGGAGGCTACACGCTTAGACATACACGCACCACCAAAGCTTTTCGAGTTACAACGTGTTGATTAGGAAAAACAAGATAATTTCGCATGATGCGGGATTTCCTTAAAACGTGGTTTTCTGACAAATTTTGACGTAAGAAAATTCTCCTGTGGGTTCTCTTTTGAGGCTACACGTTTAGATGTACACACCACACCAAATATTTTTGAGTTACCACGTGTTGTTTCGGAGATACAAGCTAATTTTGTACCTTGCGTTATTTCTTCTCTTAATGTGTTTCCAAAACGTATGTATTTGTCTTTACTCTGCAGCAATATGTTTCCTTATAACATGGTATTCTTACATATTCTTTCGAGAGAAAACTCTCCTGTGCATTCTCTTTTGAGGCTACATGCTTAGACATACACGCAAAACCAAATCCTTTCGAGTTATAACGTGTTGTTTAGGAGATACAAGCTAAGTTTGCATGATGCGTTATTTCTTTTCGTAAAGTGTTTCCAATAAGTACATATTTGTCGATACTCTGCAACACTGTATTTCCTTATAACGTGGTATTCTTACATATTCTTTCGAGAGAAAACTATCCCTTGAGTTCTCTTTGGAGGCTACACGCTTAGACATACACGCACCACCAAAGCTTTTCGAGTTACAACGTGTTGATTAGGAAAAACAAGATAATTTCCCACGATGCGGGATTTCCTTAAAAAGTGGTTTTCTGACAAATTTTGACGTAAGAAAATTCTCCTGTGGGTTCTCTTTTGAGGCTACACATTTAGACGTGCACGCCACACCAAATCTTTTTGAGTTACCACGTGTTGTTTAGGAGATACAAGCAAATTTTGTACCATGCATTATTTCTTCTCATAATATGTTTCCAATACGTATGTATTTGTCTTTACTCTGCAGCAATATATTTCCTTATAACGTGGTATTCTTACATATTCTTTCGAGAGAAAATTCTCCTGTGCATTCTCTTTTGAGGCTACACGCTTACACATACACCCAACACCAAAGCTTTTCGAGTTACAATGTTTTGTTTATGAAAAACAAGATAATTGCGCACGATGCGGAATTTCCTTAAAACGTGGTTTTCTGACAAATTTTGACGAAAGATAATTCTACTGTGGGTTCTCTTTTGAGGCTACATGTTTAGACGTACACGCCACACCAAATCTTTTCGAGTTACAACGTGTTGTTTAGGAGATACAAGCTAATTTTGTACGATGCGTTATTTCTTCTCCTAAAGTGTTTCCAATATGTACGTATTTGTCTTTACTCTACAACACTGTATTTCCTTATAACATGGTATTCGTACATATTCTTTCGAGAGAAAACTCTCCTGTGCATTCTCTTTTGAGGCTACACGCTTAGACATACACGCAACACCAAAGCATTTCGAGTTAGAACGTGTTGTTTAGGAAAAACAAGATAATTTCTCATGATGCGGGAATTCCTTAAAACGTGGTTTTCTGACAAATTTTGAGGAAAGAAAATTCTCCTGTGGGTTTTCATTTGAGGCTAAATGTTTAGACGTACACGCCACACCAAATGTTTTCGAGTTACAACGTGTTCTTTAGGAGATACAAGCTAATTTTTTATGATGCTTTATATCTTCTTGTAAAGTTTAAGTGTTTCCAAAAGGAACGTATTTATCTTTAATTTGCCACAATGTATTTCCTTATAACGTGGCATTCTTACATACTCGTTCGAGAGAAATCTCTACTGTGCGTTCTCTTTTGAGGCTACATGCTTAGACATACACGCAACACCAAAGATTTTCGAGTTCCAATGTGTTGTTTAGGAAAAACAAGATAGTTTCGCATGATGCGGGATTTCCTTAATAAGTGGTTTTCTGACAATTTTGAAGAAAGAAAATTCTCCTGTGCGTTCTCTTTTGAGGCTACACGTTTAGACGTATACGCCACACCAAATCCTTTCGAGTTATAACGTGTTGTTTAGGATATACAAGCTAATTTTTTACTATGTGTTACTTCTTCTCGTAAAGCTTAAGTGTTTCCAATAAGTATGTATTTGTCTTTACTCTGCAACACTGTATTTCCTTATAACGTGGTATTCCTACATATTCTTTGGGAAGAAAACTCTCCTGTGCGTTCTCTTTTGAGGCTACATGCTTAGACATACACGCAACACCAAAGCTTTTCGAGTTACAACGTGTTGTTTAGAAAAAACAAGATAATTTCGCATGATGCGGGATTTCCTTAAAACGTGGTTTTCTGACAAATTTTGATGAAAGAAAATTCTCCTGTCGGTTCTCTTTTGAGGCTACACGTTTAGACATGCATGCCACACCAAATCTTGTCGAGTTACAACGTGTTGTTAAGGAGATACAAGCTAATTTTACATGATGCGTTATTTCTTCTCCTAAAGTGTTTCCAATAAGTACATATTTGTTTAAATTCTGCAACACTGTATTTCCTTATAACGTGGTATTCTTACATATTCTTTCGAGAGAAAACTATCCTGTGCGTTCTCTTTGGAGGCTACACGCTTAGACATACACGCACCACCAAAGCTTTTCTAGTTACAACATGTTGATTAGGAAAAACAAGATAATTTCGCACGATGCGGGATTTCCTTAAAACGTGGTTTTCTGACAAATTTTGACGTAAGAAAATTCTCCTGTGGGTTCTCTTTTGAGGCTACACGTTTAGATGTACACGCCACACCAAATATTTTTGAGTTACCACGTGTTGTTTCGGAGATACAAGCTAATTTTGTACCATGCGTTATTTCTTCTCTTAATGTGTTTCCAAAACGTATGTATTTGTCTTTACTCTGCAGCAATATGTTTCCTTATAACATGGTATTCTTACATATTCTTTCGAGAGAAAACTCTCCTGTGCATTCTCTTTTGAGGCTACATGCTTAGACATACACGCAACACCAAATCCTTTCGAGTTATAACGTGTTGTTTAGGATATACAAGCTAATTTTGTACTATGTTTTATTTCTTCTCGTAAAGTTTAAGTGTTTCCAATAAGTATTTATTTGTCTTTACTCTGCAACACTGTATTTCCTTATAAAGTGGTATTCCTACATATTCTTTCGGGAGAAAACTCTCCTGTGCGTTCTCTTTTGAGGCTACACGCTTAGACATATACGCAACACCAAAGCTTTTCGAGTTACAACATGTTGTTTAGGAAAAACAAGATAATTTCGCAGGATGCAGGATTTCCTTAAAACGTGGTTTTCTGACAAATTTTGACGAAAGAAAACTCTCCTGTGGGTTCTCCTTTGAGGCTACACGTTTAGTCGTTCACGCCACACCAAATCTTTTCGAGTTACAACGTGTTGTTTAGGAGATACAAGCTAAGTTTGCATGATGCGTTATTTCTTTTCGTAAAGTGTTTCCAATAAGTACATATTTGTCTATACTCTGCAACACTGTATTTCCTTATAACGTGGTATTCTTACATATTCTTTCGAGAGAAAACTATCCCTTGCGTTCTCTTTGGAGGCTACACGCTTAGACATACACGCACCACCAAAGCTTTTCGAGTTACAACGTGTTGATTAGGAAAAACAAGATAATTTCCCACGATGCGGGATTTCCTTAAAAAGTGGTTTTCTGACAAATTTTGACGTAAGAAAATTCTCCTGTGGGTTCTCTTTTGAGGCTACACATTTAGACGTGCACGCCACACCAAATCTTTTTGAGTTACCACGTGTTGTTTAGGAGATACAAGCAAATTTTGTACCATGCATTATTTCTTCTCATAATATGTTTCCAATACGTATGTATTTGTCTTTACTCTGCAGCAATATATTTCCTTATATCGTGGTATTCTTACATATTCTTTCGAGAGAAAACTCTCCTGTGCATTCTCTTTTGAGGCTACATGCTTACACATACACCCATCACCAAAGCTTTTCGAGTTACAATGTTTTGTTTATGAAAAACAAGATAATTGCGCACAATGCAGAATTTCCTTAAAACGTGGTTTTCTGACAAATTTTGAACGAAAGAAAATTCTCCTGTGGGTTCTCTTTTGAGGTTACATGTTTAGACGTACACGCCACACCAAATCTTTTCGAGTTACAACGTGTTGTTTAGGAGATACAAGCTAATTTTGTACGATGCGTTATTTCTTCTCCTAAAGTGTTTCCAATATGTACGTATTTGTCTTTACTCTACAACACTGTATTTCCTTATAACATGGTATTCGTACATATTCTTTCGAGAGAAAACTCTCCTGTGCATTCTCTTTTGAGGCTACACGCTTAGACATACACGCAACACCAAAGCATTTCGAGTTAGAACGTGTTGTTTAAGAAAAACAAGATAATTTCTCATGATGCGGGAATTCCTTAAAACGTGGTTTTCTGACAAATTTTGAGGAAAGAAAATTCTCCTGTGGGTTTTCATTTGAGGCTAAATGTTTAGACGTACACGCCACACCAAATGTTTTCGAGTTACAACGTGTTCTTTAGGAGATACAAGCTAATTTTTTACGATGCTTTATATCTTCTTGTAAAGTTTAAGTGTTTCCAAAAGGAACGTAGTTATCTTTAATTTGCCACAATGTATTTCCTTATAACGTGGTATTCTTACATACTCGTTCGAGAGAAATCTCTCCTGTGCGTTCTCTTTTGAGGCTACATGCTTAGACATACACGCAACACCAAAGATTTTCGAGTTACAATGTGTTGTTTAGGAAAAACAAGATAGTTTCGCATGATGCGGGATTTCCTTAATAAGTGGTTTACTGACAAATTTTGAAGAAAGACAATTCTCCTGTGGGTTCTCTTTTGAGGCTACACGTTTAGACGTACATGCCACACCAAATCTTTCGAGTTACAACGTGTTGTTTAGGAGATACAAACTAATCTTTTACGATGCGTTATTTCTTCTCATAGAGTGTTTCAAATACATACGTATTTGTCTTTACTCTGCAAAACTGTATTTCCTTATAATGTGGTATTCTTACATGTTCTTTCGAGAGAAAACTCTCCTGTGCTTTCTCTTTTGAGGCTACACGCTTAGACATACACGCAACATCAAAGCTTTTCGAGTTACAACGTGTTGTTTAGGAAAAACAAGATAATTTCGCACGATGAGTGATTTCCTTAAAACATGGATTTCTGACAAATTTTAACAAACAAAAATTCTCCTGTGGGTTCTCTTTTGAGGCTACACGTTTAGACGTACACGCCACACCAAATCTTTTCGAGTTACAATGTGCTGTTTAGGAGATCAAGCTAATTTTGTACGATGCCTTATTTCTTCTCGTAAAGTGTTTCCAATACGTATGTATTTGCCTTTAGTCTGCAACACTGTATTTCCTTATAACGTGGTATTCTTACATATTCTTTCGAGAGAAAACTCTCCTGTGCGTCCTCTTTTGAGGCTACACGCTTAGACATACACGCAACACCAAAGCTTTTCGCATTACAACGTGTTGTTTAGGAAAAACAAGATAATTTCGCACGATGAGGGATTTCCTTAATACGTGGTTTTCTGACAAATTTTGACAAAAGAAATTTCTCCTATTGGTTCTCTTTTGAGACTACACGTTTAGACGTACAGGCCACACCAAATCTTTTTAAGTTTCAACGTGTTGTTTAGGAGATACAGGCTAATTTGGTACGATGCGTTATTTCTTCTCATAAAGTTTTTCCAATAAGTAAGTATTTGTCTTTACTCTGCAACACTGTATTTCCTTATAAGGTGGTATTCTTACATATTTTTTCGAGAGAAAACTCTCCTGTGCATTCTCATTTGAGGCTACACGCTGAGACATACATGGAACACCAAAGCTTTTTGAGTTACAACGTGTTGTTTAGGAAGAACAAGATAATTTCTCACGATGCTGGATTTCCTTAAAACGTGGTTTTCTGACGAATTTTGACGAAAGAAAATTCTCCTGTGGGTTCTCTTTTGAGGCTAAACATTTAGACGTACACGCCACACCAAATCTTTTTGAGTTACAACTTGTTGTTTAGGAGATACAAGCTAATTTTTTAATGATGAATTATTTCTTCTCGTAAAGTTTAAGTGTTTCCAATACGTATGTATTTGCCTCTACTCTGCAACACTGTATTTCCTTATAACGTGGTATTCTTACATATTCTTTCGAGAGAAAACTCTCCTGTGCGTTCTCTTTGGAGGCTACACACTTAGACATTCACGCAACACCAAAGCTTTTCGAGTTACAACGTGTTGTTTAGGAAAAACAAGATAATTTCGCATGATGGGGATTTCCATAAAACGTGGTTTTCTGACAAATTTTGACGAAAGAAAATTCTCCTGTGGGTTCTGTTTTGAGGCTTCACGTTTAGACGTACACGCCACACCAAATCCTTTCGAGTTCTAACGTGTTGTTTAGTATATACAAGCTAATTTTGTACTATGTGTTATTTCTACTCATAAAGTTTAAGTGTTTCCAATAAGAATGTATTTGTCTTTACTCTGCAACACTGTATTTCCTTATAACGTAGTATTCCTACATATTCTTTCGGGAGAAAACTCTCCTGTGCGTTCTCTTTTGAGGCTTCACGTTTAGACGTACACGCCACACCAAATCTTTTTGAGTTACAACTTGTTGTTTAAGAGATACAAGCTTATTTTTTAACGATGAATTATTTTTTCTCTTAAATTTTAAGTGTTTCCAATATGTATATATTTGCCTCTACTCTGCAACACTGTATTTCCTTATAACGTGGTATTCTTACATATTCTTTCGAGAGAAAACTCTCCTGTGTGTTCTCTTTGGAGGCTACACGCTTAGACATTCATGCAACACCAAAGCTTTTCGAGTTACAACGTGTTGTTTAGGAAAAACAAGATAATTTCGCATGATGCGGGATTTCCTTAAAACGTGGTTTTCTGACAAATTTTGATGAAAGAAAATTCTTCTGTGGGTTCTCTTTTGAGGCTACACGTTTAGACGTACACGCCACACCAAATCCTTTCGAGTAATAACGTGTTGTTTAGGATATATAAACTAATATTTACTATGTGTTATTTCTTCTCGTAAAGCTTAAGTGTTTCCAATAAGAATGCATTTGTCTTTACTCTGCAACACTGTATTATCTTATAACGTGGTATTCCTACATATTTTTTTGGAAGAAAACTCTCCTGTGCATTCTCTTTTGAGGCTACACGCTTAGACATACACGCAACACCAAAGCTTTTCGAGTTACAACGTGTTGTTTAGGAAAAACAAGATAATTTCGCATGATGCGTGATTTCCTTAAAACGTGGTTTTCTGACAAATATTGATGAAAGAAAATTCTTCTGTGGGTTCTCTTTTGAGGCTACACGTTTAGACGTACACGCCACATCTAATCCTTTCAAGTTATAACGTGTTGTTTAGGATATACAAACTAATTTTTACTATGTGTTATTTCCTCTCGTAAAGCTTAAGTGTTTCCAATAAGTATGCATTTGTCTTTACTCTGCAACACTGTATTTCCTTATAACGTAGTGTTCCTACATATTCTTTCGGGAGAAAACTCTCCTGTGCGTTCTCTTTTGAGGCTACACGTTTAGACATACACGCCACACCAAAACTTTTTGAGTTACAACTTGTTGTTTAGGAGGTACAAGCTTATTTTTTAACGATGAATTATTTCTTCTCTTAAAGTTTAAGTGTTTCCAATATGTATATATTTGCCTCTACTCTGCAACACTGTATTTCCTTATAACGTGGTATTCTTACATATTCTTTCGAGAGAAAACTCTCCTGTGCGTTCTCTTTGGAGGCTACACGCTTAGACATTCACGCAACACCAAAGCTTTTCGAGTTACAACGTGTTGTTTAGGAAAAACAAGATAATTTCGCATGATGCGGGATTTCCTTAAAACGTGGTTTTCTGACAAATTTTGATGAAAGAAAATACTTCTGTGGGTTCTCTTTTGAGGCTACACGTTTAGACGTACACGCCACACCAAATCCTTTCGAGTTATAACGTGTTGTTTAGGATATACAAACTAATATTTACTATGTGTTATTTCTTCTCGTAAAACTTAAGTGTTTCCAATAAGAATGCATTTGTCTTTACTCTGCAACACTGTATTTCCATATAACGTGGTATTCCTACATATTCTTTTGGAAGAAAACTCTCCTGTGCGTTCTCTTTTGAGGCTACACGCTTAGACATACACGCAACACCAAAGCTTTTCGAGTTACAACGTGTTGTTTAGGAAAAACAAGATAATTTCGCATGATGCGGGATTTCCTTAAAACGTGGTTTTCTGACAAATATTGATGAAAGAAAATTCTCCTGTGGGTTCTCTTTCGAGGCTACACGTTTAGACGTACACGCCACACCTAATCTTTTCAAGTTATAACGTGTTGTTTAGGATATACAAACTAATTTTTACTATGTGTTATTTCCTCTCGTAAAGCTTAAGTGTTTCCAATAAGTATGCATTTGTCTTTACTCTGCAACACTGTATTTCCTTATAACGTGGTATTCCTACATATTCTTTCGGAAGAACTCTCCTGTGCCTTCTCTTTTGAGGCTACATGCTTAGACATACACGCAACACCAAAGCTTTTCGAGTTACAACATGTTGTTTAGGAAAAACAAGATAATTTCGGACGATGTGGTATTTCCTTAAAACGTGGTTTTCTGACAAATTTTGACCAATGAAAACTCTCCTGTGGGTTCTCTTTTGAGGCTACACCTTTAGACATACACGCCACACCAAATCTTGTCGAGTTAAAACGTGTTGTTTAGGAGATACGAGCTAATTTTGCATGATGCGTTATTTCTTCTCCTAAAGTGTTTCCAATAAGTACATATTTGTCTAAATTCTGCAACATTGTATTTCCTTATAACGTGGTATTCTTACATATTCTTTGAGAGAAAACTATCCTGTGCGTTCTCTTTGGAGGCTACACGCTTAGACATACACGCACCACCAAAGCTTTCGAGTTACAACGCGTTGATTAGGAAAAACAAGATAATTTTGCACGATGCAGGATTTCCTTAAAACGTGGTTTTCTGACAAATTTTGACGAAAGAAAACTCTCCTGTGGGTTCTCTTTTGAGGCTACACTTTTAGACGTACAGGCCACACCAAATCTTTTCGAGTCACAACGTGTTGTTTAGGACATACAAGCTAATTTTGCAAGATGCGTTATTTCTCTCATAAAGTGCTTCCATTACGTACATATTTTACTTTACTCTGCCACACTGTATTTCCTTATAACGTGGTATTCTTACATATTCTTTCGAGAGAGCTCTCTCCTGTGCGTTCTCTTTGGAGGCTATACGCTTAGATATTCACGCAACACCAAAGCTTTTCTAGTTACAACATGTTGTTTTGGAAAAGCAAGATAATTTCGCATGATGCGGGATTCCCTTAAAACGTGGTTTTCTGAAAAGTGTTGAGGAAAGAAAATTCTCCTGTGGGTTCTCTTTTGAGGCTACACGTTTAGACGCACACGCCACACCAAATCCTTTCGAGTTATAACGTGTTGTTTAGGATATACAAGCTAATTTTGTACTATGTGTTATTTCTTCTCGTAAAGCTTAACTGTTTCTAATAAGTATGTATATGTCTTTACTCTGCAACACTGTATTTCCTTATAACGTGGTATTCCTACATATGCTTTCGGGAGAAAACTCCCCTGTGCGTTCTCTTTTGAGGCTACACCTTAGACGTACACGCCACACCAAATCTTTTTGAGTTACAACTTGTTGTTTAGGAGATACAAGCTAATTTTTTAAAGATGAATTATTTATTCTCGTAAAGTTTAAGTGTTTCCAATACGTATGTATTTGCCTCTACTCTGCAACACTGTATTTCCTTATAACGTGATATTCTTACATATTCTTTCGAGAGAAAACTCTCCTGTGTGTTCTCTTTGGAGGCTACACGCTTAGACATTCACGCAACACCAAAGCTTTTCGAGTTACAACGTGTTGTTTAGGAAAAACAAGATAATTTCGCATGATGCGGGATTTCCGTAAAACGTGGTTTTCTGACAAATTTTGACGAAAGAAAATTCTTCTGTGGGTGGTTTTTTGAGGCTGCACGTTTAGACGTACACGCCACACCAAATCCTTTCGAATTATAACGTGTTGTTTAGGATATACAAGCTAATTTTGTACTACGTGTTATTTCTTCTCGTAAAGCTTAAGTGTTTCCAATAAGTATGTATTTGTCTTTACTCTGCAACACTGTATTCCCTTATAACGTGGTATTCTTACATATTCTTTCGAGAGAAAACTCTCCTGTGCGTTCTCTTTTGAGGCTACACGCTTAGACATACACGCAACACCAAAGATTTTCGAGTTGCAACATGTTCTTTAGGAAAAACAAGATAATTTCGCATGATGCGGGATTTCCTTAAAACGTGGTTTTCTGACAAATTTTGACGAAAGAAAACTCTCCTGTGGGTTCTCTTTTGAGGCTACACGTTTAGACATACACGCCACACCAAATCTTGTCGAGATACAATGTGTTGTTTAGCAGATACAAGCTAATTTTACATGATGCGTTATTTCTTCTCCTAAAGTGTTTCCAATAAGTACATATTTGTCTATACTCTGCAACACTGTATTTCCTTATAACGTGGTATTCTTACATATTCTTTCGAGAGAAAACTATCCTGTGCGTTCTCTTGGGAGGCTACACGCTTAGAAATACACGCACCACCAAAGCTTTTCGAGTTACAACGTGTTGATTAGGAAAAACAAGATAATTTCGCACAATGCGGGATTTCCTTAAAACGTGGTTTTCTGACAAATTTTGACGTAAGAAAATTCTCCTGTTGGTTCTCTTTTGAGGCTACACATTTAGATGTACACGCCACACCAAATCTTTTTGAGTTACCACGTGTTGTTTCGGAGATACAAGCTAATTTAGTACCATGCGTTATTTCTTCTCATAATGTGTTTCCAATACGTACGTATTTGTCTTTACTCTGTAGCAATATATTTCCTTATGATGTGGTATTCTTACATATTCTTTCGGGAGAAAACTCTTCTGTGCATTCTCTTTTGAGGCTACATGCTTAGACATACACGCAACACCAAATCCTTTCAAGTTATAACGTGTTGTTTAGGATATACAAGCTAATTTTTTACTATGTTTTATTTCTTCTCGTAAAGTTTAAGTGTTTCCAATAAGTATGTATTTGTCTTTACTCTGCAACACTGTATTTCCTTATAACGTGGTATTCCTACATATTCTTTGGGAGAAAACTCTCCTGTACGTTCTCTTTTGAGGCTACATGCTTAGACATATACGCAACATCAAAGCTTTTCGAGTTACAACATGTTGTTTAGGAAAAACAAGATAATTTCGCAGGATGCAGGATTTCCTTAAAACGTGGTTTTCTGACAAATTTTGACGAAAGAAAACCCTCCTGTGGGTTCTCCTTTGAGGCTACACGTTTAGTCTTTCACGCCACACCAAATCTTTTCGAGTTGCAACGTGTTGTTCAGGAGATACAAGCTAATTTTGCATGATGCGTTATTTCTTCTCGTAAAGTGTTTCCAATAAGTACATATTTGTCTATACTCTGCAACACTGTATTTCCTTATAACTGATATTCTTACATATTCTTTCGAGAGAAAACTATCCTGAGCGTTCTCTTTGGAGGCTACACGCTTAGACATACACGCAACACCAAAGCTTTTCGAGTTACAACGTGTTGATTAGGAAAAACAAGATAATTTCCCACGATGCGGGATTTCCTTAAAATGTGGTTTTCTGACAAATTTTGACGTAAGAAAATTCTGCTGTGGGTTCTCTTTTGAGGCTACACATTTAGACGTGCACGCCACACCAAATCTTTTTGAGTTACAACGTGTTGTTTAGGAGATACAAGCAAATTTTGTACCATGCATTATTTCTTCTCATAATATGTTTCCAATACGTATGCATTTGTCTTTACTCTGCAGCAATATATTTCCTTATAACGTGGTATTCCTACATATTCTTTGGGAGAAAACTCTCCTGTGCATTCTCTTTTGAGGCTACACGCTTACACATACACCCAACACCAAAGCTTTTCGAGTTACAATGTTTTGTTTATGAAAAACAAGATAAATGCGCACAATGCGGGATTTCTTTAAAACGTGGTTTTCTGACAAATTTTGACGAAAGAAAATTCTCCTGTGGGTTCTCTTTTGAGGCTACATGTTTAGACCTACACGCCACACCAAATCTTTCGAGTTACAACGTGTTCTTTAGGAGATACAAGCTAATTTTTACGATGCGTTATTTCTTCTCCTAAAGTGTTTCCAATAAGGACGTATTTGTCTTTACTCTACAACACTGAATTTCCTTATAACATGGTATTCGTACATATTCTTTCGAGAGAAAACTCTCCTGTGCATTCTCTTTTGAGGCTACACGCTTAGACATACACGCAACACCAAAGCATTTCGAGTTAGAACGTGTTGTTTAGGAAAAACAAGATAATTTCGCACGATGCGGGAATTCCTTAAAACGTGGTTTTCTGACAAATTTTGAGGAAATAAAATTATCCTGTGGGTTTTCATTTGAGGCTAAACATTTAGACGTACACGCCACACCAAATGTTTTCGAGTTACAACGTGTTCTTTAGGAGATACAAGCTAATTTTTTACGATGCTTTATATCTTCTTGTAAAGTTTAAGTGTTTCCAAAAGGAACGTATTTATCTTTAATTTGCCACAATGTATTTCTTTATAACGTGGTATTCTTACATACTCGTTCGAGAGAAATCTCTCCTGTGCGTTCTCTTTTGAGGCTACATGCTTAGACATACACGCAACTCCAAAGATTTTCGAGTTCCAATGTGTTGTTTATGAAAAACAAGATAGTTTCGCATGATGCGGGATTTCCTTAATAAGTGGTTTTCTGACAAATTTTGAGGAAAGAAAATTATCCTGTGGGTTCTCTTTTGAGGCTGCACGTTTAGACGTACATGCCACACCAAATCTTTTTGAGTTACAACGTGTTGTTTAGGAGATACAAACTAATTTTTTACGATGCGTTATTTCTTCTCATAGAGTGTTTCAAATACATATGTATTTGTCTTTACTCTGCAAAACTGTATTTCCTTATAATGTGGTATTCTTACATGTTCTTTCGAGAGAAAACTCTCCTGTGCGTTCTCTTTTGAGGCTACACGCTTAGACATACACGCAACATCAAAGCTTTTCGAGTTACAACGTGTTGTTTAGGAAAAACAAGATAATTTCGCACGATGAGTGATTTCCTTAAAACATGGATTTCTGACAAATTTTAAGAACAAAAATTCTCCTGTGGGTTCTCTTTTGAGGCTACACGTTTAGAAGTACACGCCACACCAAATCTTTTTGAGTTACAATGTTTTGTTTAGGAGATACAAGCTAATTTTGTATGATGCGTTATTTCTTCTCATAAAGTTTTTCCAATAAGTATTTGTCTTTACTCTGCAACACTGTATTTCCTTATAACGTGGTATTCTTACATATTTTTTCGAGAGAAAACTCTCCTGTGCGTTCTCATTTGAGGCTACACGCTGAGACATACATGCAACAGCAAACCTTTTCGAGTTACAACTTGTTGTTTAGGAAGAACAAGATAATTTCTCACGATGCGGGATTTCCTTAAAACGTGGTTTTCTGACAAATTTTGACGAAAGAAAATTCTCCTGTGGGTTCTCTTTTGAAGCTAAACGTTTAGACGTACACACCACACCAAATCTTTTTGAGTTGCAACTTGTTGTTTAGGAGATACAAGCTAATTTTTTTACAATGAATTATTTCTTCTCGTAAAGGTTAAGTGTTTCCAATACGTATGTATTTGCCTCTACTCTGCAACACTGTATTTCCTTATAACGTGGTATTCTTAAATATTCTTTCGAGAGAAAACTCCCCTGTGCGTTCTCTTTGGAGGCTACACACTTAGACATTCAGGCAACACGAAAGTTTTTCGAGGTACAACGTGTTGTTTAGGAAAAACAAGATAATTTCGCATGATGCGGGATTTCCTTAAAACGTGGTTTTCTGACAAATTATGACGAAAGAAAATTCTCCTGTGGGTTCTCTTTTGAGGCTTCATGTTTAGACATACACGCCACACCAAATCCTTTCGAGTTCTAACGTGTTGTTTAGGATATACAAGCTAATTTTGTACTATGTGTTATTTCTTCTCGTAAAGCTTAAGTGTTTCCAATATGTATGTATTTGTCTTTACTCTGCAACACTGTATTTCCTTATAACGTAGTATTCCTACATATTTTTTCAGGAGAAAACTCTCCTGTGCGTTCTCTTTTGAGGCTACACGTTTAGAAGTACACGCCACACCAAATCTTTTTGAGTTACAACTTGTTGTTTCGGAGATACAAGCTAATTTTTTAACGATGAATTATTTCTTCTCGTAAAGTTTAAGTTTTTCCAATATGTATATATTTGCCTCTACTCTGCAACACTGTATTTCCTTATAACGTGGTATTCTTATATATTCTTTCGAGAGAAAACTCTCCTGTGTGATCTCTTTGGAGGCTACATGCTTAGACATTAACGCAACACCAAAGCTTTTCGAGTTACAACGTGTTTTTTAGGAAAAACAAGATAATTTCGCATGATGCGGGATTTCTTTAAACGTGGTTTTCTGACAAATTTTGATGAAAGAAAATTCTCCTGTGGTTTCTCTTTTGAGGCTACACATTTAGACGAACACGCCACACCAAATCCTTTCGAGTTATAACGTGTTGTTTAGGGTATACAAACTAAATTTTACTATGTGTTATTTCGTCTCCTAAAGCTTAAGTGTTTCCAATAAGTATGCATTTGTCTTTACTCTGCAACACTGTATTTCCTTATAACGTTGTATTCCTACATATTCTTTCGGAAGAAAACTCTCCTGTGCATTCTCTTTTGAGGCTACACGCTTAGACATACACGCACCACCAAAGCTTTTCGAGTTACATGTTGTTTAGTAAAACAAGATAATTTCGCACGATGAGGTATTTCCTTAAAACGTGGTTTTCTGACAAATTTAGACGAAAGAAAAGTCTCCTGTGATTTCTCTTTTGAGGCTACACGTTTAGACATACACGCCACACCAAATCTTGTCGAGTTACAACGTGTTGTTTAGGAGATACAAGCTAATTTTGCATGATGTGTTATTTCTTGTCCTAAAGTGTTTCCAATAAGTACATATTTGTCTAAATTCTGCAACACTGTATTTCCTTATAACGTGGTATTCTTACATATTCTTTCGAGAGAAAACTATCCTGTGCGTTCTCTTTGAAGGCTACACGCTTAGACATACACGCACCACCAAAGCTTTTCGAGTTACAACGTGTTGATTAGGAAAAACAAGATAATTTCCCACGATGTGGGATTTCCTTAAAACGTGGTTTTCTGACAAATTTTGACGAAAGAAAACTCTCCTGTGGGTTCTCTTTTGAGGCTACACTTTTAGACGTACACGCCACACCAAAACTTTTCGAGTTACAACGTGTTGTTTAGGACATACAAGCTAATTTTGCAAGATGCGTTATTTCTCTCATAAAGTGCTTCCATTACATACGTATTTGTCTTTACTCTGCCACACTGTATTTCCTTATAACGTGGTATTCTTACATATTCTTTCGAGAGAAAACTCTCCTGTGCGTTCTCTTTGGAGGCTGCACGGTTAGACATTCACGCAACACCAAAGCTTTTCGAGTTACAACGTGTTGTTTAGGAAAAACAAGATAATTTCACATGATGCGGGATTCCCTTAAAACGTGGTTTTCTGAAAACTTTTGACGAAAGAAAATTCTCCTGTGGGTACTCTTTTGAGGCTACACGTTTAGATGTACACGCCACACCAAATCCTATCGAGTTATAACGTGTTGTTTAGGATATATAAGCTACTTTTGTACTATGTGTTATTTCTTCTCGTAAAGCTTAACTGTTTCCAATAAGTATGTATTTGTCTTTATTCTGCAACACTGTATTTCCTTATAACGTGGTATTCCTACATATTCTTTCTGGAGAAAACTCCCCTGTGCGTTCTCTTTTGAGGCTACACGTTTAGACGTACACGCCACACCAAATCTTTTTGAGTTACAACTTGTTGTTTAGGAGATACAAGCTAATTTTTTTACGATGAATTATTTCTTCTCGTAAAGTTTAAGTGTTTACAATACGTATGTACTTGCCTCTACTCTGCCACACTGTATTTCCTTATAACGTGATATTCTTACATATTCTTTCAAGAGAAAACTCTCCTGTGCGTTCTCTTTGGAGGCTACACGCTTAGACATTCAGCCAACACCAAAGCTTTTCGAGTTACAACGTGTTGTTTAGGAAAAACAAGATAATTTCGCATGATGCGGGATTTCCTTAAAACGTGGTTTTCTGACAAATTTTGACGAAAGAAAAATCTCCTGTGGGTTCTCTTTTGAGACTACACGTTTAGACGTACACGCCACACCAAATCCTTTCGAGTTATAACGTGTTGTTTAGGAGATACAAGCTAATTTTGTACTATGTGTTATTTCTTCTCATAAAGCTTAAGTGTTTCCAATAAGTATATATTTGTCTTTACTCTGCAACACTGTATTTCCTTATAACGTGGTATTCCTACATATTCTTTCGGAAGAAAACTCTCCTATGCGTTCTCTTTTGAGGTTACATGCTTAGACATAAACGCACCACCAAAGCTTTTCGAGTTACAACATGTTTAGGATAAACAAGATAATTTCGCGTGATGCTGTATTTCCTTAAACGTGGTTTTCTGTCAAATTTTGACGAAAGAAAACTCTCCTGTGGGTTCTCTTTTGAGGCTACACGTTTAGACATACACGCCACACCAAATCTTGTCGAGTTACAACGTGTTGTTTAGGAGATACAAGCTAATTTTACATGATGCGTTATTTCTTCTCCTAAAGTGTTTCCAATAAGTACATATTTGTCTATACTCTGCAACACTGTATTTCCTTATAACGTGGTATTCTTACATATTCTTTCGAGAGAAAACTATCCTGTGCGTTCTCTTTGGAGGCTACATGCTTAGACATACACGCACCACCAAAGCCTTTCGAGTTACAACGTGTTGATTAGGAAAAACAAGATAATTTCGCACGATGCGGGATTTCCTTAAAACATGGTTTTCTGACAAATTTTGACGAAAGAAAATTGTACTGTGGGTTCTCTTTTGAGGCTACACGTTTAGATGTGCACGCCACACCAAATCTTTTTGAGTTACCACGTGTTGTTTCAGAGATACAAGCTAATTTTGTACCATGCGTTATTTCTTCTCATAATGTGTTTCCAAAACGTATGTATTTGTCTTTACTCTGCAGCAATATGTTTCCTTATAACGTGGTATTCTTACATATTCTTTCGAGAGAAAACTCTCCTGTGCATTGTCATTTGAGCCTACATGCTTAGACATACACGCAACACCAAATCCTGTCGAGTTATAACGTGTTGTTTAGGATTTACAAGCTAATTTTGTACTATGTCTTATTTCTTCTCGTAAAGTTTATGTGTTTCCAATAAGTATTTATTTGTCTTTACTCTGCAACACTGTATTTCCTTATAACGTGGTATTCCTACATATTCTTTCGGGAGAAAACTCTCCTGTGCGTTCTCTTTTGAGGCTACACGCTTAGACATATACGCCACACCAAAGCTTTTCGAGTTACAACATGTTGTTTAGGAAAAACAAGATAATTTCGCACAATGCAGGATTTCCTTAAAACGTGGTTTTCTGACAAATTTTGACGAAAGAAAGCTCTCCTGTGGGTTCTCCTTTGAGGCTACACGTTTAGTCGTTCACGCCACACCAAATCTTTTCGAGTTACAACGTGTTGTTTAGGAGATACAAGCTAAGTTTGCATGATGCGTTATTTCTTTTCGTAAAGTGTTTCCAATAAGTACATATTTTTCTATACTCTGCAACACTGTATTTCCTTATAACGTGGTATTCTTACATATTCTTTCGAGAGAAAACTATCCTGTGCGTTCTCTTTGGAGGCTACACGCTTAGACATACATGCACCACCAAAGCTTTTCGAGTTACAACATGTTGATTAGGAAAAACAAGATAATTTCCCACGATGCGGGATTTCCTTAAAAAGTGGTTTTCTGACAAATTTTGACGTAAGAAAATTCTCCTGTGTGTTCTCTGTTGAGGATACACATTTAGACGTGCACGCCACACCAAATCTTTTTGAGTTACCACGTGTTGTTTAGGAGATACAAGCTAATTTTGTACGATGCTTTCTTTCATCTCGTAAAGTTTATGTGTTTCCAATACTTACGTATTTGTCTTTATTCTGCAACACTGTATTTCCTTATAACGTGGTATCCTTACAAATTCTATCGAGAAAAAACTCTCCTGTGCGTTCTCTTTTGAGGCAACACACTTAAACATACACGCAACACCACAGCTTATCGAGTTACAACATGTTGTTTAGGATTTCCTTAAAGCAGGATTTCCTTAAAACGTGGTTTTCTGAAAAATTTTGACGAAAGAAAATTCTCCTGTGGGTTCTTTTTTGAGGCTACACGTTTAGACGTACAGGCCACACCAAATCTTTTCGAGTTACAACGTGTTGTTTAGGAGATACAAGCTAATTTTGTACGTTGCGTTATTTCTTCTCGTAAAGTGTTTCCAATACGTATGTATTTGCCTTTACTCTGCGACACTGTATTTCCTTATAAAGTGGTATTCTTACATTCTCTTTCGAGAGAAAACTCTTTTGTGCGTTCTTTTTTGAGGCTACACGCTTAGACATACACGCAACACCAAAGCTTTTCGAGTTAAAACGTGTTGTTTAGGAAAAAGAAGATAATTGCGCACGATGCGGGATTTCCTTAAAACATGGGTTCTCTTTTGAGGGTACACGTTTAGACGTACAGGCCACACCAAAACCTTTCGAGTTATAACGTGTTGTTTAGGAGATACAAGCTAATTTTGTACTATTTGTTATTCCACGTTATATGGAAAAACAGTGTTGCAGAGTAAAGACAAATATGTACGTATTGGAAACACTTTACGAGAAGAAATAACACATGGTAAAAAATTAGCTTGTATCTCCTAAACAACACGTTGTAACTCAAAAGGATTTGGTGTGGTGTTTATCTAAAGGTGTAGCCTCAAAGGAGAACCCACAGGAGAATTTTCGTTGGTCAAAATTTTTTCAGAAAACCACATTTTATGGAAATCCCGCATCGTGCGAAATTATCTTGTTTTTCCTAAATAACACGTTGTAACTCGAAAAGCTTTGGTTTTGCATGTATGTCTAAGCGTGTAGCCTCAAAAGAGAACGCACAGGAGAGTATTCTCTCGAAAGAATATGTAAGAATACCACGTTATAAGGACATACAGTGTTGCACAGTAAAGACAGATACATACATATTGGAAACACTTTACGAGAAGGAATAATACATCATACAAAATTAGCTTGTATTTCGTAAACAACACGGTGTAACGCGAAAAGATTTTGTGTGGCGTGTACGTTGAAACGTGTAGCCTCAAAAGAGAACCCACAGGAGAATTTTCTTTCGTCAAAATATGTCGGAAAACCACGTTTTAAGGAAATCCCGCATCGTGCGAAATTATCTTGTTTTTCCTAAACAACACGTTGTAACTCGAAAAGCTTTGGTGTAACCAACACGTTGTAACTCGAAAATATTTGGTGTGGTGTTTACATCTAAATGCGTAGCCTCAAAAGAGAAC
Organism: Apodemus sylvaticus; assembly: GCF_947179515.1. NCBI lineage: Eukaryota > Metazoa > Chordata > Mammalia > Rodentia > Muridae > Apodemus > Apodemus sylvaticus. The sequence goes on from NW_026263270.1 coordinate 3,092,743, forward strand.
CCACAGGAGAATTTTCTTTGGTCAAAATTTTTTCAGAAAACCACGTTTTAAGGAAGTCCTGCATCATGAGAATTATCTTGTTTTTCCTAAACAACACGTTGTAACTCGAAAAGCTTTGGTGTTGCGTGTATGTCGAAGCATGTAGCCTCAAAAGAGAATGCACAGTAGAGTATTCTCTCGAAAGAATATGTAAGAATACCACGTTATAAGGAAATACAGTGTTGCAGAGTAAAGACAGATACTTACTTATTGGAAACACTTTGCGAGAAGGAATAATACATCGTACAAAATTAGCTTGTATTTCCTAAACAAAACGTTGTAACTCGAAGGATTTGGTGTGACGTGTAAGTTGAAACGTGTAGCCTCAAAAGAGAACCCACAGGATAATTTTCTTTCGTCAAAATTTGACAGAAAACCACGTTTTAAGGAAATCCCGCATTGTGCGAAATTATCTTGTTTTTCCTAAACAACACATTGTAACTCGAAAAGCTTTGGTGTTGCGTGTATGTCTAAACGTGTGGCCTCAAAAGATAACGCACAGGAGAGTTTTCTCTCGAAAGAATATATAAGAATACCACATTATATGGAAATACAGTGTTGCAGAGTAAAGACAAATACGTATATATTGGAAACACTTTACGAGAAGAAATAACGCATCGTACAAAATTAGCTTGTATCTCCTAAACAACACGATGTAACTCGAAAAGATATGGTGTGGCGTGTACGTCTAAACGTGTAGCCTCAAAAGTGAACTTACAGGAGTATTTTCTTTCGTCAAAATTTGTCAGAAAACCACGTTTTATGGAAATACCGCATCGTGGAAATTATCTTGTTTTTCCTAAACAACACGTTGTAACTCGAAAAGCTTTGGTGCTGCGTGTATGTCTAAGCGTGTAGCCTCAAAAGAGAACGCACAGGAGAGTTTTCTCTCGAAAGAATATGTAATAATACCGCGTTATAAGGAAATACAGTGTTGCAGAGTAAAGACAAATAAGTAAGTATTGGACACAATTTATGAGAAGAAGTAACGCATCGTAAAAAATAAGCTTGTATCTCCTAAACAACACGTTGTAACTCGAAAAGATTTGGTGTGACATGTACGTCTAAACATGTACCCTCAAAAGAGAACTCACAGGAGAATTTTCTTTCATCAAAATTTGTCAGAAAACACGGTTTAAAGAAATCTCGCATCGTGCAAAATTATCTTGTTTTTACTAAACAACACGGTGTAACTCGAAAAGCTTTGGTGTTGAGTGTTTGTCTAAGCGTGTAGCCTCAAAAGAGAATGCACAGGAGAGTTTTCTCTCGAAAGAATAGGTAAGAATACCACGTTATAAGGAAATACAGTGTTGCAGAGTAAAGACAAATAAGTATATATTGGAAACACTTTAGGAGAAGAAATAACGCATCGTAAAAAATTTGCTTGTATCTCATAAACAACACGTTGTAACTCGAAAAGATTTGGTGTGGCTCATACGTCTAAACGTGTAGCCTCAAAAGAGAACCCACAGGAGAACTTTCTTTCGTCATAATTTGTCAGAAAACCACGTTTTAAGGATATCCCGCATCGTGCAAAATTATCTTGTTTTTCCTAAACAACACATTGTAACTCGAAAAGCTTTGGTGCTGCGTGTATGTCTATGCGTGTAGCCACTTAAGAGAAGGCACAGGAGATTTTTCTCTCGAAAGAACATGTAAGAATACAACGTTATAAGGAAATACAGTGTTGCAGAGTAAAGACAAATACGTACTTATTGGAAACACTTTACGAGAAGAAATAATACATCGTAAAAAATTACCTTGTATCTCCTAAACAACACGTGGTAACTCGAAAAGATTTGGTGTGGCGTGCACGTCTAAACGTGTAGCCTCAAAAGAGAACCAACAGGAGAATTTTCTTTCGTCAAAATTTGTCAGAACACCACGTTTTAAGGAAATCCCACATCGTGTGAACTTATCTAGTTTTTCATAAACAACACATTGTAACTCGAAAGGTTTTGGTGTTGCTTGTATGTCTAAGTGTGTAGCCTCAAAAGGGAACGCATAGGATAGTTTTCTCTCGACAGAATATGTAAGAATACCACGTTATAAGGAAATACAGTGTTGCAGAGTAAAGACAAATACGTACGTATTGGAAACACTTTATGAGAAGAAATAACGCAGCGTACAAAATTAGCTTGTATCTCCTAAACAACACGTGGTAACTCGAAAGGATTTCGTGTGGCGTGCACGTCTAAACGTGAAGCCTCAAAAGAGAACCCACAGGAGAATTTTCTTTCGTCAAAATTTGTCAGAAAACCACGTTTTAAGGAAATCCCGCATCGTGCGAAATTATCTTGTTTTTCATAAACATCATGTTGTAACTCGAAAAGCTTTGTTGTTGCCTGTATGTCTAAGTATGTAGCCTCAAAAGGGAATGCACAGGATAGTTTTCTCTTGAAAGAATATGTAAGAAAACCACGTTTTAAGAAATACAGTGTTGCAGAGTAAAGACAAATATGTACGTATTGGAAACACTTTACGAGAAGAATTAACGCATTGTACAAAATTAGCTTGTATCTCCTAAACAATACGTTGTAATTCAAAAACATTTCGTGTGGCGTGTACGTCTAAATATGTAGCCTCAAAAGAGAACACACAGGAGAATTTTCTTTCGTCAAAATTTGTCAGAATCCACGTATTAAGGAAATCCCGCATTGTGCGAAATTATCTTGTTTTTCCTACACAACACTTCGTAACTCGGAAAGCTTTCGTGCTGCGTGTATGTCTAAGCGTGTAGCCTCAAAAGAGAACGCACAGGAGAGTTTTCTCTTGAAAGAATATGTAAGAATACCACGTTATAAGGAAATACAATGTTGCCAGAGTAAAGACAAATAAGTACGTATTGGACACATTTTACGAGAAGAAATAACGCATCGTAAAAAATTAGCTTGTATCTCCTAAACAACACGTTGTAACTCGAAAAAATTTGGTGTGACGTGTACGTCTAAACGTGTAGCCTCAAAAGGGAACTCACAGGAGAATTTTCTTTCAACAAAATTTGTCAGAAAACACGTTTTAAGGAAATCTCGCATCGTGCAAAATTATCTTGTTTTTCCTAAACAACACGGTGTAACTCGAAAAGCTTTGGTGTTGAGTGTTTGTCTAAGCGTGTAGCCTCAAAAGAGAATGCACAGGAGAGTTTTCTCTCAAAAGAATATGTAAGAATACTACGTTATAAGGAAATACAGTGTTGCAGAGTAAAGACAAATAAGTACATATTGGAAACACTTTAGGAGAAGAAGTAACGCATCGTAAAAAATTTGCTTGTATCTCCTAAACAACACGTTATAACTCGAAAAGATTTGGTGTGGCGTGTACGTCTAAACCTGTAGCCTCAAAAGACAACGCACAGGAGAACTTTCTTTCGTTAAAATTTGTCAGAAAACCACGTTTTAAGGATATCCAGCATCGTGAAAATTATCTTGTTTTTCCCAAACAACACGTTGTAACTCGCAAAGCTTTGGTATTGCGTGTATGTCTATGCGTGTAGCCACTTAAGAGAACGCACAGGAGATTTTTCTCTCGAAAGAACATGTAAGAATACAACGTTATAAGGAAATAAAGTGTTGCAGAGTAAAGACAAATACATACTTTTTGGAAACACTTTATGAGAAAAAATAACGATTCGTAAAAAATTAGCTTGTATCTCCTAAACAACACGTGGTAACTCGAAAAGATTTGGTGTGGCGTGCACGTCTAAGCGTGTAGCCTCAAAAGAGAACCAACAGGAGAATTTTCTTTCGTCAAAATTTGTCAGAACACCACTTTTTACGGAAATCCCGCATCGTGCGAAATTATCTTGTTTTTCATAAACAACACGTTGTAACTCGAAAAGTTTTGGTGTTGCCTGTATGTCTAATTGTGTAGCCTCAAAAGGGAATGCACAGGATAGTTTTCTCGCGACAGAATATGTAAGAATACCACGTTATAAGGAAATACAGTGTTGCAGAGTAAAGAAAAATATGTACGTATTGGAAACACTTTATGAGAAGAAATAACGCATCGTACAAATTTAGCTTGTATCTCCTAAACAACACGTGGTAACTCGAACGGATTTGGTGTGGCGTCCACGTCTAAACGTGAAGCCTCAAAAGAGAACCCACAGGAGAATTTTCTTTCGTCAAAATTTGTCAGAAAACCACGTTTTAAGGAAATCCCGCATCGTGCGAAATTATCTTGTTTTTCATAAACAACACGTTGTAACTCGAAAAGTTTTGGTGTTACCTGTATGTCTAAGTGTGTAGCCTCAAAAGGGAATGCACAGGATAGTTTTCTCTCGAAATAATATGTAAGAAAACCACGTTTTAAGGAAATACAGTGTTGCAGAGTAAAGATAAATACGTACATATCGGAAACACTTTACGAGAAGAATTAACGCATTGTACAAAATTAGCTTGTATCTCCTAAACAACACGTTGTAATTCGAAAAGATTTGGTGTGGCATGTACGTCTAAATATGTAGCCTCAAAAGAGAACACACAGGAGAATTTTCTTTCGTCAAAATTTTTCAGAAAACCACGTTTTAAGCTAATCCCGCATCTTGCAAAATCATCTCCTTTTTACTAAACAACATGTTGTAACTCGAAAAGCTTTGGTGTTGCGTGTATGTGTAAGGATGGAGCCTCAAAAGAGAAGGCACAGGAGAGTTTTCCCTCGAAAGAATATGTAATAATACCATGATATAAGGAAATACAATTTTGCAGAGTAAAGACAAATAAGTACATATTGTAAACACTTTACGAGAAGTAATAACGCATCGTACAAAATTAACTTGTGTCTCCTAAACAATACGTTGTAACTCGAAAAGATTTGGCGTCACGTGTATGTCTAAATGTGTAGCCTCAAAAGAGAACCCGCAGGAGAATTTTCTTTCATCAAAATTTGTCAGAAACCACGTTTTACGGAAATCTCGCATCGTGCGAAATTATCTTGTTTTTCCTAAACAACATGTTGTAATTTGAAAAGCTTTGGTGTTGCGTGTATGTCTAAGCTTGTAGCCTCAAATGAGATTGCACAGGACAGCTTTCTCTCGAAAGAATATGTAAGAATACCACGTTATAGGCAAATATAGTGTTGCAGAGTAAAGACAATTAAGTACGTATTGGAAACATTTTAAGTGAAGAAATAACGCATCGTTCTAAATTAGCTTGTATCTCCTAAACAACACGTTGTAACTCGAAAGGATTTGGTGTGGCTCATACCCCTACACGTAGAGCCTCAAAAAGAACCCACAGGAGATCTTTCTTTCGTAAAAATTTTTCAGAAAACCACGTTTTATGGAAATCTCGCATCATGCGAAATTATCTTGTTTTTCCTAAACAACACGTTGTAACTCGAAAAGCTTTGGCGTTGCGTGTATGTCTAAGCGTGTACCCCAAAAGAGAACGCACAGGAGAGGTTTCCCTCGAAAGAATATGTAAGAATACAACGTTATAAGGAAATACAGTGTTGCAGAGTAAAGACAATTAAGTACGTTTTGGACACACTTTACAAGAAGAAATAACGCATCGAAAAAAATTTGCTTGTATCTCCTAAACAACAAGTTATAACTCGAAAAGATTTGGTGTGGCGTGTACGTCTAAACCTGTAGCCTCAAAAGACAACGCAAAGGAGAACTTTCTTTCGTTAAAATTTGTCAGAAAACCACGTTTTAAGGAAATCCCGCATCGTGCGAAATTATCTTGTTTTTTATAAACAACACGTTGTAACTTGAAAAGCTTTGGTGTTGCCTGTATGTCTAAGTGTGTAGCCTCAAAAGGGAACGCACAAGATAGTTTTCTCTCGAAAGAATATGTAAGAATACCACGTTATAAGGAAATACAGTGTTGCAGAGTAAAGACAAATACGTACGTATTGGACACACTTTACGAGAAGAAATAAAGCATCGTACAAAATTAGCTTGTATCTCCTAAACAACACGTGGTAACTCGAAAAGATTAGGTGTGGCGTGCACGTCTAAACATGAAGCTTCAAAAGAGAACCAACAGAATAATTTTCTTTTGTCAAAATTTGTCAGAAAACCATGTTGTAAGGAAATCCAGCATCGTGCGAAATTATCTTGTTTTTTTTTAAAAACAACACGTTGTAACTCAAAAAGCTTTGGTGTTGCCTCTTTGTCTAAGTGTTTAGCCTCAAATGGGAATGCACAGGATAGTTTTCTCTTAAAAGAATATGTAAGAATACCACGTTATAAGGAAATACAGTGTTGCAGAGTAAAGACAAATACGTACGTATTGGAAACACTTTACGAGAATTAACGCATTATAAAAAATTAGCTTGTATCTCCTAAACAACACGTTGTAACTCGAAAAGATTTGGTGTGACGTGTACGTCTGAATATGTAGCCTCAAAAGAGAACCCAAAGGAGAATTTTCTTTCGTCAAAATTTTTCAGAAAACCAGGTTTTTAGGAAATCCCTCATCGTGCGAAATCATCTTCTTTTTCCTAAACAACATGCTGTAACTCGAAAAGCTTTGGTGTTGCGTGCTTCTCTAATCGTGTAGCCTCAAAAGAGAATGCACAGGACAGTTTTCCCTCGAAAGAATATGTAAGAATACCATGTTATAAGGAAATACAGTGTTGCAGAGTAAAGACAAATATGTACGTATTGGAAACATTTTACGAGAAGAAATAGTGCATCGTAAAATATTTGCTTGTATCTCCTAAACAACACGCTGTAACTCAAAAATATTTGGTGTGGCTCGTACGGCTACACGTGTAGCCTCAAAGGAGAACCCACAGGAGAACTTTCTTTCGTCAAAATTTGTCAGAAAACCACGTTTTAAGGAAATCCCGCATCGTGCAAAATTATCTTGTTTTTCCTAAACAACACGTTGTAACTCGAAAAGCTTTGGTGTTGCGTGTATGTCTGAGCATGTAGCCTCTAAAGAGAATGCACAGGAGAGTTTCTCTCGAAAAAACATGTAAGAATACAACGTTATAAGGAAATACAGTGTTGCAGAGTAAAGACAAATACATACGTATTGGAACCACTTTACGAAAAGAAATAACGCATCATACAAAATTAGCTTGTATCTTTTAAACAACACGTGGTAACTCGAAAGGATTTGGTGTGGCGTGCACGTCTAAATGTGTAGCCTCAAAAGAGAAGCCACAGGAGAATTTTCTTTTGTCAAAATTTGTCAGAAAACCACGTTTTAAGGAAATCCCGCATCGTGCAAAATTATCTTGTTTTCCATAAACAACACGTTGTAACTCGAAAAGCTATGGTGCTGCCTGTATGTCTAAGCGTGGAGCCTCAAAAGAGAAGGAAGAGGAGAGTTTTCTCTCGAAAGAATATGTAAGTATACCACGTTATAAGGAAATATAATGTTGCAGAGTACAGACAAATACTATTGGAAACACTTTAAGAGAAGAAATAATGCATCGTACAAAATTAGCTTGTATCTCCTAAACAACACGTTGTAACTCGAAAAAATTTGGTGTGGCTCTTACCTCTACACGTGTAGCCTCAAAAGAGAACCCACAGGAGAACTTTATTTCGTCAAAAATTTTCAGACAACCACGTTTTATGGAAATCTCGCATCGTGCGAAATTATCTTGTTTTTCCTAAACGACACATTGTAACTCAAAAAGCTTTGGCGTTGCGTGTATGTCTAAGCATGTAGCCTGTAAAGAGAACGCACAGCAGAGTTTTCTCTCGAAAGAATATGTAAGAATACAACGTTATAAGGAAATACAGTGTTGCAGAGTAAAGACAAATAAGTACGTATTGGAAAACTTTACGAGCAGAAGTAACGCATCTTACAAAATTAGCTTGTACCTCCGAAACAACATGTTGTAACTCGAAAAGATTTGGTGTGCCGTGTATGTCTAAATGTGTAGCCTTAAAAGAGAACCCACAGGAGAATTGTCTTTCTTCAAAATTTTTCAGAAAACCACGATTTAAGGAAATCCCGCATCGTGCGAAATCATCTTCTTTTTCCTAAGCAACATGTTGTAACATGAAAAGCTTTGGTGTTGCGTGTATGTGTAAGCGTGGAGCCTCAAAAGAGAAGGCATAGGAGAGTTTTCTCTCGAAAGAATATGTAAGAATACCACGTTATAAGGAAATACAATTTTGCAGAATAAAGACAAATAAGTACTTATTGGAAACACTTTATGAGAAGAAATAACGCATCGTAAAAAATTAGCTTGTATCTCCTAAACAACACGTTGTAACTCAAAAAGATTTGGTGTGACGTGTACGTCTAAACATGTAGCCTCAAAAGAGAACCCACAGGAGAACTTTCTTTCGTCAAAATTTTTCAGAAAACCACGTTTTATGGAAATCTCGCATCATGCGAAATTATCTTGTTTTTCCTAAACAACACGTTGTAACTCGAAAAGCTTTGGTGTTGCGTGTATGTCTAAGCATGTAGCCCAAAAGAGAACGCACAGGAGACGTTTCCCTCGAAAGAATATGTAAGAATACCACGTTATAAGGAAGTACAGTGTTGCAGAGTAAAGACAATTAAGTACATATTAGACACACTTTACAAGAAGAAATAACGCATCAAACAAAATTTGCTTGTATCTCCTAAACAACAAGTTATAACTCGAAAAGATTTGGTGTGGCGTGTACGTCTAAACCTGTAGCCTCAAAAGACAACGCACAGGAGAACTTTCTTTCGTTAAAATTTGTCAGAAAAACACGTTTTAAGGATATCCCGCATCGTGCAAAATTATCTTGTTTTTCCTAAACAACACGTTGTAACTCGAAAAGCTTTGGTGTTATGTGTATATCTAAGCGTGTAGACTCTAAAGAGAACGCACAGGAGAGTTTTCTCTCGAAAGAACATGTAAGAATACAATGTTATAAGGAAATACAGTGTTGCAGAGTAAAGACAAATACATACATATAGGAAACACTTACGAGAAGAAATAACGCATCGTACACAATTAGATTGTATCTCCAAAACAACACGTGATAATTTCGAAAGATTTCGTGTGGCGTGCACGGCTAAACATGTAGCCTCAAAAGAGAACCCACAGGAGAATTTTCTTTAGTCAAAATTTGTCAGAAAACCACGTTTTAAGGAAATCCCGCATCGTGCAAAATTATCTTGTTTTCCATAAACAAAACGCTGTAACTCGAAAAGCTTTGGTGTTGCCTGTATGTCTAAGCGTGGAGCCTAAAAACAGAAAAGGCACAGGAGAGTTTTCTCTCGAAAGAATATGTAAGAATGCCACGTTATAAGGAAATATAATGTTGCAGAGTACAGACAAATACTATTGGAAACACTTTAAGAGAAGAAATAATGCATCGTACAAAATTAGCTTGTATCTCCTAAACAACACGGTGTAACTAGAAAAGATTTGGTGTGGCTCTTACCTCTACACGTGTAGCCTCAAAAGAGAACCCACAGGAGAACTTTCTTTCGTCAAAATTTTTCAGACAACCATGTTTTATGGAAATCTCGCATCGTGCGAAATTATCTTGTTTTTCCTAAACGACACATTGTAACTCAAAAAGCTTTGGCGTTGCGTGTATGTCTAAGCGTGTAGCCTCTAAAGAGAACGCACAGGAGAGTTTTCTCTCAAAAGAAAATGTAAGAATACAACGTTATAAGGAAATACAGTGTTGCAGAGTAAAGACAGATAAGTACGTATTGGAAAACTTTACGAGCAGAAGTAACGCATCTTACAAAATTAGCTTGTATCTCCGAAACAACACGTTGTAACTCGAAAAGATTCGGTGTGCCGTGTACGTCTAAACGTGTAGCCTCAAAAGATAACCCACAGGAGAATTTTCATTCTTCAACATTTTTCAGAAAACCACGTTTTAAGGAAATCCCGCATCGTGCGAAATCATCTTCTTTTTCCAAACAACATGTTGTAACTCGAAAAGCTTTGGTGTTGCGTGTATGTGTAAGCGTGGAGCCTCAAAAGAGAAGGCACAGGAGAGTTTTCTCTCAAAAGAATATGTAAGAATATCACGCTATAAGGAAATACAATTTTGTAGAGTAAGGACAAATAAGTACTTATTGGAATCACTTTATGAGAAGAAATAACGCATCGTACAAAATTAGCTTATATCTCCTAAACAACAGGTTGTAACTCGAAAAGATTTGGTGTGACGTGTACGTCTAAACATGTAGCCTCAAAAGAGAACCCACAGGAGAACTTTCTTTCGTCAAAATTTTTCAGAAAACCACGTTTTATGGAAATCTAGCATCATGCACAATTATCTTGTTTTTCCTAAACAGCATGTTGTAACTCGAAAAGCTTTGGCATTGCGTGTATGTCTAAGCGTGTAGCCCAAAAGAGAACGCACAGGAGACGTTTCCCTCGAAAGAATATGTAAGAATACCACGTTATAAGGAAATACAGTGTTGCAGAGTAAAGGCAATTAAGCACGTATTGGACACACTTTACAAGAAGAAATAGCGCATCGAACAATATTTGCTTGTATCTCCTAAACAACAAGTTATAACTCGAAAAGATTTGGTGTGGCGTGTACGTCTAAACCTGTAGCCTCAAAGGACATCGCACAGGAGAACTTTCTTTCGTTAAAATTTGTCAGAAAATCACGTTTTAAGGATATCCCGCATCGTGCAAAATTATCTTGTTTTTCCTAAACAACACGTTGTAATTCGAAAAGCTTTGGTGTTACGTGTATATCTAAGCGTGTAGCCTCTAAAGGGAATGCACAGGAGAGTTTTCTCTCGAAAGAACATGTAAGAATACAATGTTATAAGGAAATACAGTGTTGCAGAGTAAAGACAAATACCTACATATTGGAAACACTTTACTAGAAGAAATAACGCATCGTACAAAATTAGCTTATATCTCCTAAACAACACGTGATAATTCGAAAGGATTTCATGTGGCATGCACGTCTAAACATGTAGCCTCAAAAGAGAACCCACAGGAGAATTTTCTTTCGTCAAAATTTGTCAGAAGACCAAGTTTTAAGGAAATCCCGCATCGTGCAAAATTATCTTGTTTTTCATAAACAACACGTTGTAACTTGAAAAGCTTTGGTGTTGACTGTATGTCTAAGTGTGTAACCTCAAACGGGAACGCACAAGATAGTTTTCTCTCGAAAGAATGTGTAAGAATACCACGTTATAAGGAAATACAGTGTTGCAGAATAAAGACAAATACGTACGTATTGGACACACTTTACGAGAAGAAATAAAGCATCGTACAAAATTAGCTTGTATCTCCTAAACAACACGTGTAACTCGAAAGGATTAGGTGTGGCGTGCACATCTAAACGTGAAGCTTCAAAAGAGAACCAACAGAATAATTTTCTTTCGTCAAAATTTGTCAGAAAACCGTGTTGTAAGGAAATCCAGCATCGTGCGAAATTATGTTGTATTTTAAAAACAACACGTTGTAACTCAAAAAGCTTTGGTGTTGCCTGCATGTCTAAGAGTTTAGCCTCAAAAGGCAATGCACAGGATAGTTTTCTCTCGAAAGAATATGTAAGAATACCACGTTATAAGGAAATACAGTGTTGCAGAGTAAAGACAAATACGTACGTATTGGAAACACTTTACGAGAATTAATGCATTATAAAAAATTAGCTTGTATCTCCTAAACAACACGTTGTAACTCGAAAAGATTTGGTGTGACCTGTACGTCTAAATATGTAGCCTCAAAAGAGAACCCAAAGGAGAATTTTCTTTCGTCAAAATTTTTCAGAAAACCAGGTTTTTAGGAAATCCCCCATCGTGCGAAATCATCTTCTTTTTCCTAAACAACATGTTGTAACTCGAAAAGCTTTGGTGTTGCTTGCTTGTCTAATCGTGTAGCCTCAAAAGAGAATGCACAGGAGAGTTTTCCCTCGAAAGAATATGTAAGAATACCATGTTATAAGGAAATACAGTGTTGCAGAGTAAAGACAAATATGTATGTATTGGAAACACTTTACGAGAAGAAATAGCGCATCGTACAATATTTGCTTGTATCTCCTAAACAACACGTTGTAACTCAAAAATATTTGGTGTGGCTCGTACGGCTACACGTGTAGCCTCAAAAGAGAACTCACAGGAGAACTTTCTTTCGTCAAAATTTGTCAGAAAACCACGTTTTAAGGCAATCCCGCATCGTGCAAAATTATCTTGTTTTTCCTAAACAACACGTTGTAACTCGAAAAGCTTTGGTGTTGCGTGTATGTCTGAGCATGTAGCCTCTAAAGAGAATGCACAGGAGAGTGTTCTCTCGAAAGAACATGTAAGAATACAACGTTATAAGGAAATACAGTGTTGCAGAGTAAAGACAAATACATACGTATTGGAACCACTTTATGAAAAGAAATAACGCATCATACAAAATTAGCTTGTATCTCTTAAACAACACGTGGTAACTCGAAAGGATTTGGTGTGGCGTGCACGTCTAAACGTGTAGCCTCAAAAGAGAAGCCACAGGAGAATTTTCTTTAGTCAAAATTTGTCAGAAAACCACGTTTTAAGGAAATCCCGCATCGTGCAAAATTATCTTGTTTTCCATAAACAAAACGCTGTAACTCGAAAAGCTTTGGTGTTGCCTGTATGTCTAAGCGTGGAGCCTAAAAACAGAAAAGGCACAGGAGAGTTTTCTCTCGAAAGAATATGTAAGAATGCCACGTTATAAGGAAATATAATGTTGCAGAGTACAGACAAATACTATTGGAAACACTTTAAGAGAAGAAATAATGCATCGTACAAAATTAGCTTGTATCTCCTAAACAACACATTGTAACTAGAAAAGATTTGGTGTGGCTCTTACCTCTACACGTGTAGCCTTAAAAGAGAACCCACAGGAGAACTTTCTTTCGTCAAAATTTTTTAGACAACCACGTTTTATGGAAATCTCGCATCGTGCGAAATTATCTTGTTTTTCCTAAACGACACATTGTAACTCAAAAAGCTTTGGCGTTGCGTGTATGTCTAAGCGTGTAGCCTCTAAAGAGAACACACAGGAGAGTTTTCTCTCAAAAGAATATGTAAGAATACAACGTTATAAGGAAATACAGTGTTGCAGAGTAAAGACAGATAAGTAAGTATTGGAAAACTTTATGAGCAGAAGTAACACATCTTACAAAATTAGCTTGTATCTCCGAAACAACACGTTGTAACTCGAAAAGATTCGGTGTGCCGTGTACATCTAAACGTGTAGCCTCAAAAGAGAACCCACAGGAGAATTTTCTTTCTTCAAAATTTTTCAGAAAACCACGTTTTAAGGAAATCCCGCATCGTGCGAAATCATCTTCTTTTTCCAAAGCAACATGTTGTAACTCGAAAAGCTTTGGTGTTGCGTGTATGTGTAAGCGTGGAGCCTCAAAAGAGAAGGCACAGGAGAGTTTTCTCTCAAAAGAATATGTAAGAATACCACGTTATAAGGAAATACAATTTTGCAGAGTAAGGACAAATAAGTACTTATTGGAATCACTTTATGAGAAGAAATAACGCATTGTACAAAATTAGCTTATATCTCCTAAACAACACGTTGTAACTCGAAAAGATTTGGTGTGACGTGTACGTCTAAACATGTAGCCTCAAAAGAGAACCCACAGGAGAACTTTCTTTCGTCAAAATTTTTCAGAAAACCACGTTTTATGGAAATCTAGCATCATGCGAAATTATCTTGTTTTTCCTAAACAACATGTAACTCGAAAAGCTTTGGCATTGCGTGTATGTCTAAGCGTGTAGCCCAAAAGAGAACGCACAGGAGACGTTTCCCTCGAAAGAATATGTAAGAATACCACGTTATAAGGAAATACAGTGTTGCAGATTAAAGACAATTAAGCACGTATTGGACACACTTTACAAGAAGAAATAACGAATCGAACAATATTTGCTTGTATCTCCTAAACAACAAGTTATAACTCGAAAAGATTTGGTGTGGCGTGTACGTCTAAACCTGTAGCCTCAAAGGACAACGCACAGGAGAACTTTCTTTCGTTAAAATTTGTCAGAAAACCACGTTTTAAGGATATCCCGCATCGTGCAAAATTATCTTCTTTTTCCTAAACAACACGTTGTAACTCGAAAAGCTTTGGTGTTACGTGTATATCTAAGCGTGTAGCCTCTAAAGAGAATGCACAGGAGAGTTTTCTCTCGAAAGAACATGTAAGAATACAATGTTATAAGGAAATACAGTGTTGCAGAGTAAAGACAAATACGTACATATTGGAAACACTTTACGAGAAGAAATAACGCATCGTACAAAATTAGCTTGTATCTCCTAAACAACACGTGATAATTCGAAAGGATTTCATGTGGCATGCACGTCTAAACATGTAGCCTCAAAAGAGAACCCACAGGAGAATTTTCTTTCATCAAAATTTGTCAGAACACCAAGTTTTAAGGAAATCCCGCATCGTGCGAAATTATCTTGTTTTTCATAAACAACACGTTGTAACTTGAAAAGCTTTGGTGTTGCCTGTATGTCTAAATGTGTAGCCTCAAAAGGGAACGCCCAAGATAGTTTTTTCTCGAAAGCATGTGTAAGAATACCACGTTATAAGGAAATACAGTGTTGCAGAGTAAAGACAAATATGTACGTATTGGAAACACTTTACGAGAATTAATGCTATATAAAAAATTAGCTTGTATCTCCTAAACAACACGTTGTAACTCGAAAAGATTTGGTGTGACCTGTACGTCTAAATATGTAGCCTCAAAAGAGAACCCAAAGGAGAATTTTCCTTACCCAATGCATGTGTAAGATTACCACGTTATAAGGAAATACAGTGTTGCAGAATAAAGACAATTACGTGCGTATTGGACACACTTTACGAGAAGAAATAAAGCATCGTACAAAATTAGCTTGTATCTCCTAAACAACACGTGGTAACTCGAAAGGATTAGGTGTGGCGTGCACATCTGAACGTGAAGCTTCAAAAGAGAACCAACAGAATAATTTTCTTTCGTCAAAATTTGTCAGAAAACCATGTTGTAAGGAAATCCAGCATCGTGCGAAATTATCTTGTATTTTAAAAACAACACGTTGTAACTCAAAAAGCTTTGGTGTTGCCTGTATGTCTAAGTGTTTAGCCTCAAAAGGCAATGCACAGGATAGTTTTCTCTCGAAAGAATATGTAAGAATACCACGTTATAAGGAAATACAGTGTTGCAGAGTAAAGACAAATACGTACGTATTGGAAACACTTTACGAGAATTAATGCATTATAAAACATTAGCTTGTATCTCCTAAACAACACGTTGTAACTCGAAAAGATTTGGTGTGACCTGTACGTCTAAATATGTAGCCTCAAAAGAGAACCCAAAGGAGAATTTTCTTTCGTCAAAATTTTTCAGAAAACCAGGTTTTTAGGAAATCCCTCATCGTGCGAAATCATCTTTTTTTTTCCTAAACAACATGTTGTAACTCGAAAAGCTTTGGTGTTGCGTGCTTGTCTAATCGTGTAGCCTCAAAAGAGACTGCACAGGACAGTTTTCCCTCGAAAGAATATGTAAGAATACCATGTTATAAGGAAATACAGTGTTGCAGAGTAAAGACAAATATGTAAGTATTGGAAACACTTTACGAGAAGAAATAGCGCATCGTACAATATTTGCTTGTATCTCCTAAACAACACGTTGTAACTCAAAAATATTTGGTGTGGCTCATACGGCTACACGTGTAGCCTCAAAAGAGAACCCACAGGAGAACTTTCTTTCGTCAAAATTTGTCAGAAAACCACGTTTTAAGGAAATCACGCATCGTGCAAAATTATCTTGTTTTTCCTAAACAACACGTTGTAACTCGAAAAGCTTTGGTGTTGCGTGTATGTCTGAGCATATAGCCTCTAAAGAGAATGCACAGGAGAGTTTTCTCTCGAAAGAACATGTAAGAATACACCGTTATAAGGAAATACAGTGTTGCAGAGTAAAGACAAATACATACGTATTGTAACCACTTTACGAAAAGAAATAACGCATCATACAAATTTAGCTTGTATCTCTTAAACAACACGTGGTAACTCGAAAGGATTTGGTGTGGCGTGCACGTCTAAACGTGTAGCCTCAAAAGAGAAGCCACAGGAGAATTTTCTTTAGTCAAAATTTGTCAGAAAACCACGTTTTAAAGAAATCCCGCATCTTGCAAAATTATCTTGTTTTCCATAAACAACACGATGTAACTCGAAAAGCTTTGGTGTTGCCTGTATGTCTAAGCGTGGAGCCTCAAAAGAGAAGGCACAGGAGAGTTTTCTCTCGAAAGAATATGAAAGAATACCACGTTATAGGGAAATATAATGTTGCAGAATACAGACAAATACTATTGGAAACACTTTAAGAGAAGAAATAATGCATCGTACAAAATTAGCTTGTATCTCCTAAACAACACGTTGTAACTCGAAAAGATTTGGTGTGGCTCGTACCTCTACACGTGTAGCCTCAAAAGAGAACCCACAGGAGAACTTTCTTTCGTCAAAATTTTTCAGACAACCACGTTTTATGGAAACCTCGCATCGTGCGAAATTATCTTGTTTTTCCTAAACGACACATTGTAACTCAAAAAGCTTTGGCGTTGCGTGTATGTCTAAGCGTGTAGCCTGTAAAGAGAACGCACAGGAGAGTTTTCTCTCGAAAGAATATGTAAGAATAAAACGTTATAAGGAAATACAGTGTTGCAGAGTAAAGACAAATAAGTACGTATTGGAAAACTTTACGAGCAGAAGTAACGCATCTTACAAAATTAGCTTGTATCTCCGAAACAAAACGTTGTAACTCGAAAAGATTTGGTGTGCCGTGTACGTCTAAACGTGTAGCCTCAAAAGAGAACCCACAGGAGAATTTTCTTTCTTCAAAATTTTTCAGAAAACCACGTTTTAAGGAAATCCCGCATCGTGCGAAATCATCTTCTTTTTCCTAAGCAACATGTTGTAACTCGAAAAGCTTTGGTGTTGCGTGTATGTGTAAGCGTGGAGCCCCAAAAGAGAAGGCACAGGAGAGTTTTCTCTCGAAAGAATATGTAAGAATACCACGTTATAAGGAAATACAATTTTGCAGAGTAAAGACAAATAAGTACATATTGGAAACACTTTACAAGAAGAAATAACGCATCGTAAAAAATTAGCTTGTATCTCCTAAACAACACGTTGTAACTCGAAAAGATTTGGCGTGACGTGTACGTCTAAGCGTGTAGCCTCAAAAGGGAACCCACAAGAGAATATTCTTTTATCAAAATTTGTCAGAAACCACGTTTTAAGGAAATATCGCATCGTGCGAAATTATCTTGTTTTTCCTAAATAACACGTTATAACTCAAAAATCTTTGGTGTTGCGTGTATGTCTAAGTGTGTAACCTCAAAAGAGAACGCACAGGATAGTTTTATCTCGAAAGAATATGTAAGAATACCACGTTATAAGGAAATACAATGTTGCAGAGTAAAGACAAATACGTACTTATTGGAAACACTTTAAGAGAAGAATTAATGCACCGTAAATAATGAGCTTGTATCTCCTAAACAACACGTTGTAACTCGAAAAGATTTGGTTTGGCATGTACGTCTAAACGTGTAGCCTCAAAAGAGAACCTACAGGAGAATTTCCTTTCTTCAAAAATTTTCAGAAAACCACGTTTTAAGGAAATCCCGCATCGTGTGAAATCATCTTCTTTTTCCTAAACAACATGTTGTAACTCGAAAAGCTTTGGTGTTGCGTGTATGTGTAAGCGTGGAGCTTCAAAAGAGAAGGCACAGGAGAATTTTCTCTCGAAAGAATATGTAAGAATACCACGTTATAAGGAAATACAATTTTGCAGAGTAAAGACAAATAAGTACATATTGGAAACACTTTACGAGAAGAAATAACGCATCATACAAAATTACCTTGTATCTCCTAAAAAACACGTTGTAACTTGAAAAGATTTGGTGTGACGTGTACGTCTAAAAGTGTAGCCTCAAAAGAGAACCCACAGGAGAATTTTATTTCATCAAAATTTGTCAGAAACCACGTTTTAAGGAAATCTCGCATCGTGCGAAATTATCTTGTTTTTCTTAAACAACACGTTGTAACTCGAAAACCTTTGGTGTTGCGTGTATGTCTAAGCGTGTAGCCTCAAAAGAGAACGCACAGGAGAGTTTTCTCTCGAAAGAATATGTAAGAATACCACGTTATAAGGAAATACAGTGTTTCAGAGTAAAGACAAATGCTATTGGAAACACTTTAAGAGAAGAAATAATGCATCGTACAAAATTAGCTTGTATCTCCTAAACAACACGTTCTAACTCGAAAAGATTTGGTGTGGCTCGTACCTCTACATGTGTAGCCTCAAAAGAGAACCCACAGGAGAACTTTCTTTCTTCAACATTTTTCAGACAAACACGTTTTATGGAAATCTCGCATCGTGCGAAATTATCTTGTTTTTCCTATACAGCACATTGTAACTCGAAAAGCTTTGGCGTTGCGTGTATGTCTAAGTGTGTAGCCTCTAAAGAGAACGCACAGTAGAGTTTTCTCTTGAAAGAATATGTAAGAATACAACGTTATAAGGAAATAAAGTGTTGCAGAGTAAAGACAAATACGTACATATTGGAAACACTTTACGAGAAGAAATAACGCATCATACAAAATTAGGTTGTATCTCCTAAACAACACGTGGTAACTCGAAAGGAATTGGTGTGGCATGTACGTCTAAACACGTAGCCTCAAAAGAAAACCCACTGAAGAATTTTCTTTCGTCAAAATTTTTCAGAAAACTACGTTTTAAGGAAATCCAGCATCGTGCGAAATTATCTTGTTTTTCATAAACAACACGTTGTAACTCGAAAAGCTTTGGTGTTGCCTCTTTGTCTAAGTGTGTAGCCGCAAAAGGGAAAGCACGGGACTGTTTTCTCTCGAAAGAATATGTAAGAATACCACGTTATAAGGAAATACAGTGTTGCAGAGTAAAGACAAATACGTAAGTCTTGGAAACACTTTACGAGAATAATTAACACATCCTAAAAAATTAGCTTGTATCTCCTACACAACACGTTGTAACTCGAAAAGATTTGGTGTGGCATGTTCGTCTAAACGTGTAGCCTCAAAAGAGAACCCACAGGAGAATTTTCTTTCGTTAAAATTTTTCAGAAAACCACGTTTCAAGGAAATCCCGCATCGTGCGAAATCA
Organism: Apodemus sylvaticus; assembly: GCF_947179515.1. Lineage (NCBI taxonomy): Eukaryota > Metazoa > Chordata > Mammalia > Rodentia > Muridae > Apodemus > Apodemus sylvaticus. Next base: position 3,111,834 of record NW_026263270.1, read on the forward strand.
TCTACTTTTTCCTAAACAACATGTTGTAACTCAAAAAACTTTGGTGTTGCGTGTATGTGTACGCGTGTAGCCCCAAAAGAGAAGGCACAGGAGAGTTTTCTCTTGAAAGATTATGTAAGAATACCACGTTATAAGGAAATACAATTATGCAGAGTAAAGACAAATAAGTACATATTGGAAACCCTTTATGAGAAGAAATAACACATCGTACAAAATTAGCTTGTATCTCCTAAACAACACGTTGTAACTCTAAAAGATTTGGTGTGACATGTACGTCTAAACGTGTAGCCTCAACAGAGAACCCACAAGAGAATTTTCTTTCATCAAAATTTGTCAGAAACCAGGTTTTAAGGAAATCTCGCATCGTGCGAAATTATCTTGTTTTTCCTAAACAACACGTTGTAACTCGAAAAGCTTTGGTGTTGCCTGTATGTCTAAGCGTGGAGCCTAAAAACAGAAAAGGCACAGGAGAGTTTTCTCTCGAAAGAATATGTAAGAATGCCACGTTATAAGGAAATATAATGTTGCAGAGTACAGACAAATACTATTGGAAACACTTTAAGAGAAGAAATAATGCATCGTACAAAATTAGCTTGTATCTCCTAAACAACACATTGTAACTAGAAAAGATTTGGTGTGGCTCTTACCTCTACACGTGTAGCCTTAAAAGAGAACCCACAGGAGAACTTTCTTTCGTCAAAATTTTTTAGACAACCACGTTTTATGGAAATCTCGCATCGTGCGAAATTATCTTGTTTTTCCTAAACGACACATTGTAACTCAAAAAGCTTTGGCGTTGCGTGTATGTCTAAGCGTGTAGCCTCTAAAGAGAACACACAGGAGAGTTTTCTCTCAAAAGAATATGTAAGAATACAACGTTATAAGGAAATACAGTGTTGCAGAGTAAAGACAGATAAGTAAGTATTGGAAAACTTTATGAGCAGAAGTAACACATCTTACAAAATTAGCTTGTATCTCCGAAACAACACGTTGTAACTCGAAAAGATTCGGTGTGCCGTGTACATCTAAACGTGTAGCCTCAAAAGAGAACCCACAGGAGAATTTTCTTTCTTCAAAATTTTTCAGAAAACCACGTTTTAAGGAAATCCCGCATCGTGCGAAATCATCTTCTTTTTCCAAAGCAACATGTTGTAACTCGAAAAGCTTTGGTGTTGCGTGTATGTGTAAGCGTGGAGCCTCAAAAGAGAAGGCACAGGAGAGTTTTCTCTCAAAAGAATATGTAAGAATACCACGTTATAAGGAAATACAATTTTGCAGAGTAAGGACAAATAAGTACTTATTGGAATCACTTTATGAGAAGAAATAACGCATTGTACAAAATTAGCTTATATCTCCTAAACAACACGTTGTAACTCGAAAAGATTTGGTGTGACGTGTACGTCTAAACATGTAGCCTCAAAAGAGAACCCACAGGAGAACTTTCTTTCGTCAAAATTTTTCAGAAAACCACGTTTTATGGAAATCTAGCATCATGCGAAATTATCTTGTTTTTCCTAAACAACATGTAACTCGAAAAGCTTTGGCATTGCGTGTATGTCTAAGCGTGTAGCCCAAAAGAGAACGCACAGGAGACGTTTCCCTCGAAAGAATATGTAAGAATACCACGTTATAAGGAAATACAGTGTTGCAGATTAAAGACAATTAAGCACGTATTGGACACACTTTACAAGAAGAAATAACGAATCGAACAATATTTGCTTGTATCTCCTAAACAACAAGTTATAACTCGAAAAGATTTGGTGTGGCGTGTACGTCTAAACCTGTAGCCTCAAAGGACAACGCACAGGAGAACTTTCTTTCGTTAAAATTTGTCAGAAAACCACGTTTTAAGGATATCCCGCATCGTGCAAAATTATCTTCTTTTTCCTAAACAACACGTTGTAACTCGAAAAGCTTTGGTGTTACGTGTATATCTAAGCGTGTAGCCTCTAAAGAGAATGCACAGGAGAGTTTTCTCTCGAAAGAACATGTAAGAATACAATGTTATAAGGAAATACAGTGTTGCAGAGTAAAGACAAATACGTACATATTGGAAACACTTTACGAGAAGAAATAACGCATCGTACAAAATTAGCTTGTATCTCCTAAACAACACGTGATAATTCGAAAGGATTTCATGTGGCATGCACGTCTAAACATGTAGCCTCAAAAGAGAACCCACAGGAGAATTTTCTTTCATCAAAATTTGTCAGAACACCAAGTTTTAAGGAAATCCCGCATCGTGCGAAATTATCTTGTTTTTCATAAACAACACGTTGTAACTTGAAAAGCTTTGGTGTTGCCTGTATGTCTAAATGTGTAGCCTCAAAAGGGAACGCCCAAGATAGTTTTTTCTCGAAAGCATGTGTAAGAATACCACGTTATAAGGAAATACAGTGTTGCAGAGTAAAGACAAATATGTACGTATTGGAAACACTTTACGAGAATTAATGCTATATAAAAAATTAGCTTGTATCTCCTAAACAACACGTTGTAACTCGAAAAGATTTGGTGTGACCTGTACGTCTAAATATGTAGCCTCAAAAGAGAACCCAAAGGAGAATTTTCCTTACCCAATGCATGTGTAAGATTACCACGTTATAAGGAAATACAGTGTTGCAGAATAAAGACAATTACGTGCGTATTGGACACACTTTACGAGAAGAAATAAAGCATCGTACAAAATTAGCTTGTATCTCCTAAACAACACGTGGTAACTCGAAAGGATTAGGTGTGGCGTGCACATCTGAACGTGAAGCTTCAAAAGAGAACCAACAGAATAATTTTCTTTCGTCAAAATTTGTCAGAAAACCATGTTGTAAGGAAATCCAGCATCGTGCGAAATTATCTTGTATTTTAAAAACAACACGTTGTAACTCAAAAAGCTTTGGTGTTGCCTGTATGTCTAAGTGTTTAGCCTCAAAAGGCAATGCACAGGATAGTTTTCTCTCGAAAGAATATGTAAGAATACCACGTTATAAGGAAATACAGTGTTGCAGAGTAAAGACAAATACGTACGTATTGGAAACACTTTACGAGAATTAATGCATTATAAAACATTAGCTTGTATCTCCTAAACAACACGTTGTAACTCGAAAAGATTTGGTGTGACCTGTACGTCTAAATATGTAGCCTCAAAAGAGAACCCAAAGGAGAATTTTCTTTCGTCAAAATTTTTCAGAAAACCAGGTTTTTAGGAAATCCCTCATCGTGCGAAATCATCTTTTTTTTTCCTAAACAACATGTTGTAACTCGAAAAGCTTTGGTGTTGCGTGCTTGTCTAATCGTGTAGCCTCAAAAGAGACTGCACAGGACAGTTTTCCCTCGAAAGAATATGTAAGAATACCATGTTATAAGGAAATACAGTGTTGCAGAGTAAAGACAAATATGTAAGTATTGGAAACACTTTACGAGAAGAAATAGCGCATCGTACAATATTTGCTTGTATCTCCTAAACAACACGTTGTAACTCAAAAATATTTGGTGTGGCTCATACGGCTACACGTGTAGCCTCAAAAGAGAACCCACAGGAGAACTTTCTTTCGTCAAAATTTGTCAGAAAACCACGTTTTAAGGAAATCACGCATCGTGCAAAATTATCTTGTTTTTCCTAAACAACACGTTGTAACTCGAAAAGCTTTGGTGTTGCGTGTATGTCTGAGCATATAGCCTCTAAAGAGAATGCACAGGAGAGTTTTCTCTCGAAAGAACATGTAAGAATACACCGTTATAAGGAAATACAGTGTTGCAGAGTAAAGACAAATACATACGTATTGTAACCACTTTACGAAAAGAAATAACGCATCATACAAATTTAGCTTGTATCTCTTAAACAACACGTGGTAACTCGAAAGGATTTGGTGTGGCGTGCACGTCTAAACGTGTAGCCTCAAAAGAGAAGCCACAGGAGAATTTTCTTTAGTCAAAATTTGTCAGAAAACCACGTTTTAAAGAAATCCCGCATCTTGCAAAATTATCTTGTTTTCCATAAACAACACGATGTAACTCGAAAAGCTTTGGTGTTGCCTGTATGTCTAAGCGTGGAGCCTCAAAAGAGAAGGCACAGGAGAGTTTTCTCTCGAAAGAATATGAAAGAATACCACGTTATAGGGAAATATAATGTTGCAGAATACAGACAAATACTATTGGAAACACTTTAAGAGAAGAAATAATGCATCGTACAAAATTAGCTTGTATCTCCTAAACAACACGTTGTAACTCGAAAAGATTTGGTGTGGCTCGTACCTCTACACGTGTAGCCTCAAAAGAGAACCCACAGGAGAACTTTCTTTCGTCAAAATTTTTCAGACAACCACGTTTTATGGAAACCTCGCATCGTGCGAAATTATCTTGTTTTTCCTAAACGACACATTGTAACTCAAAAAGCTTTGGCGTTGCGTGTATGTCTAAGCGTGTAGCCTGTAAAGAGAACGCACAGGAGAGTTTTCTCTCGAAAGAATATGTAAGAATAAAACGTTATAAGGAAATACAGTGTTGCAGAGTAAAGACAAATAAGTACGTATTGGAAAACTTTACGAGCAGAAGTAACGCATCTTACAAAATTAGCTTGTATCTCCGAAACAAAACGTTGTAACTCGAAAAGATTTGGTGTGCCGTGTACGTCTAAACGTGTAGCCTCAAAAGAGAACCCACAGGAGAATTTTCTTTCTTCAAAATTTTTCAGAAAACCACGTTTTAAGGAAATCCCGCATCGTGCGAAATCATCTTCTTTTTCCTAAGCAACATGTTGTAACTCGAAAAGCTTTGGTGTTGCGTGTATGTGTAAGCGTGGAGCCCCAAAAGAGAAGGCACAGGAGAGTTTTCTCTCGAAAGAATATGTAAGAATACCACGTTATAAGGAAATACAATTTTGCAGAGTAAAGACAAATAAGTACATATTGGAAACACTTTACAAGAAGAAATAACGCATCGTAAAAAATTAGCTTGTATCTCCTAAACAACACGTTGTAACTCGAAAAGATTTGGCGTGACGTGTACGTCTAAGCGTGTAGCCTCAAAAGGGAACCCACAAGAGAATATTCTTTTATCAAAATTTGTCAGAAACCACGTTTTAAGGAAATATCGCATCGTGCGAAATTATCTTGTTTTTCCTAAATAACACGTTATAACTCAAAAATCTTTGGTGTTGCGTGTATGTCTAAGTGTGTAACCTCAAAAGAGAACGCACAGGATAGTTTTATCTCGAAAGAATATGTAAGAATACCACGTTATAAGGAAATACAATGTTGCAGAGTAAAGACAAATACGTACTTATTGGAAACACTTTAAGAGAAGAATTAATGCACCGTAAATAATGAGCTTGTATCTCCTAAACAACACGTTGTAACTCGAAAAGATTTGGTTTGGCATGTACGTCTAAACGTGTAGCCTCAAAAGAGAACCTACAGGAGAATTTCCTTTCTTCAAAAATTTTCAGAAAACCACGTTTTAAGGAAATCCCGCATCGTGTGAAATCATCTTCTTTTTCCTAAACAACATGTTGTAACTCGAAAAGCTTTGGTGTTGCGTGTATGTGTAAGCGTGGAGCTTCAAAAGAGAAGGCACAGGAGAATTTTCTCTCGAAAGAATATGTAAGAATACCACGTTATAAGGAAATACAATTTTGCAGAGTAAAGACAAATAAGTACATATTGGAAACACTTTACGAGAAGAAATAACGCATCATACAAAATTACCTTGTATCTCCTAAAAAACACGTTGTAACTTGAAAAGATTTGGTGTGACGTGTACGTCTAAAAGTGTAGCCTCAAAAGAGAACCCACAGGAGAATTTTATTTCATCAAAATTTGTCAGAAACCACGTTTTAAGGAAATCTCGCATCGTGCGAAATTATCTTGTTTTTCTTAAACAACACGTTGTAACTCGAAAACCTTTGGTGTTGCGTGTATGTCTAAGCGTGTAGCCTCAAAAGAGAACGCACAGGAGAGTTTTCTCTCGAAAGAATATGTAAGAATACCACGTTATAAGGAAATACAGTGTTTCAGAGTAAAGACAAATGCTATTGGAAACACTTTAAGAGAAGAAATAATGCATCGTACAAAATTAGCTTGTATCTCCTAAACAACACGTTCTAACTCGAAAAGATTTGGTGTGGCTCGTACCTCTACATGTGTAGCCTCAAAAGAGAACCCACAGGAGAACTTTCTTTCTTCAACATTTTTCAGACAAACACGTTTTATGGAAATCTCGCATCGTGCGAAATTATCTTGTTTTTCCTATACAGCACATTGTAACTCGAAAAGCTTTGGCGTTGCGTGTATGTCTAAGTGTGTAGCCTCTAAAGAGAACGCACAGTAGAGTTTTCTCTTGAAAGAATATGTAAGAATACAACGTTATAAGGAAATAAAGTGTTGCAGAGTAAAGACAAATACGTACATATTGGAAACACTTTACGAGAAGAAATAACGCATCATACAAAATTAGGTTGTATCTCCTAAACAACACGTGGTAACTCGAAAGGAATTGGTGTGGCATGTACGTCTAAACACGTAGCCTCAAAAGAAAACCCACTGAAGAATTTTCTTTCGTCAAAATTTTTCAGAAAACTACGTTTTAAGGAAATCCAGCATCGTGCGAAATTATCTTGTTTTTCATAAACAACACGTTGTAACTCGAAAAGCTTTGGTGTTGCCTCTTTGTCTAAGTGTGTAGCCGCAAAAGGGAAAGCACGGGACTGTTTTCTCTCGAAAGAATATGTAAGAATACCACGTTATAAGGAAATACAGTGTTGCAGAGTAAAGACAAATACGTAAGTCTTGGAAACACTTTACGAGAATAATTAACACATCCTAAAAAATTAGCTTGTATCTCCTACACAACACGTTGTAACTCGAAAAGATTTGGTGTGGCATGTTCGTCTAAACGTGTAGCCTCAAAAGAGAACCCACAGGAGAATTTTCTTTCGTTAAAATTTTTCAGAAAACCACGTTTCAAGGAAATCCCGCATCGTGCGAAATCATCTACTTTTTCCTAAACAACATGTTGTAACTCAAAAAACTTTGGTGTTGCGTGTATGTGTACGCGTGTAGCCCCAAAAGAGAAGGCACAGGAGAGTTTTCTCTTGAAAGATTATGTAAGAATACCACGTTATAAGGAAATACAATTATGCAGAGTAAAGACAAATAAGTACATATTGGAAACCCTTTATGAGAAGAAATAACACATCGTACAAAATTAGCTTGTATCTCCTAAACAACACGTTGTAACTCTAAAAGATTTGGTGTGACATGTACGTCTAAACGTGTAGCCTCAACAGAGAACCCACAAGAGAATTTTCTTTCATCAAAATTTGTCAGAAACCAGGTTTTAAGGAAATCTCGCATCGTGCGAAATTATCTTGTTTTTCCTAAACAACACGTTGTAACTCGAAAAGCTTTGGTGTTGCGTGTGTGTCTAAGCGTGTAACCTCAAAAGAGAATGCACAGGATAGTTTTATCTCGAAAGAATATGTAAGAATACCACGTTATAAGGAAATACAATGTTGCAGAGTAAAGACAAATACTTACATACTGGAAACACTTTACGAGACGAATTAACGCATCGAAAAAAATTAGCTTGTATCTCCTAAACAACACGTTGTAACTCGAAAAGATTTGGTATGGCATGTACGTCTAAACGTGTAGCCTCGATAGAGAACCCACAGGAGAATTTTCTTTCTTCAAAATATTTCAGAAAACCAAGTTTTAAGGAAATCCCGCATCATGCGAAATCATCTTCTTTTTCCTAAACAACATGTTGTAACTCGAAAAGCTTTGGTGTTGCGTGTATATGTAAGTGTGGAGCCTCAAAAGAGAAGGCACAGGAGAGTTTTCTCTCGAAAGAATATGCAAGAATACCACGTTATAAGGAAATACAATTTTGCAGAGTAAAGACAAATAAGTACTTATTGGAAACACTTTATGAGAAGAAATAACGCATCATACAAAATTAGCTTGTATCTCCTAAACGACACGTTGTAACTTGAAAAGATTTGGTGTGACGTGTATGTCTCAACGTGTAGCCTCAAAAGAGAACCCACAGGAGAACTTTCTTTCGTCAAAATTTTTCAGAAAACCACGTTTTATGGAAATCTCGCATCGTGCGAAATTATCTTGTTTTTCCTAAACAACACGTTGTAACTCGAAAAGCTTTGGCGTTGCGTGTATGTCTAAGCGTGTAGCCCAAAAGAGAACGCACAGTAGAGTTTTCTCTCGAAAGAATATGTAAGAATACCACGTTATAAGGAAATACAGTGTTGCAGAGTAAAGACAATTAAGTACATATTGGAAACACTTTACGACAAGAAATAACGCATCGTACAAAATTAACTTGTATCTCCTAAACAACACGTTGTAACTCGAAAAGCTTTGGTGTTGCGTGTATGTCTAAGCGTGTAGCCTCAAAAGAGAACTCACAGGAGAGTTTTCTCTTGAAAGAATATGTAAGAATACCACGTTATAAGGAAATACAGTGTTGTAGAATAAAGACAAATACTTACATATTGGAAACACTTTACAAGAAGAAATAACGCATCGAAAAAATTTGCTTGTATCTCCTAAACAACAAGTTGTAACTCGAAAAGATTTGGTGTGGCGTGTACGTCTAAACCTGTAGCCTCAAAAGGCAATGCACAGGAGAACTTTCTTTCGTCAACATTTGTCAGAAAACCACGTTTTAAGGATATCTGGATCGTGCAAAATTATCTTTTTTTTTCCTAAACAACACGTTGTAACTCGAAAAGCTTTGGTGTTGCGTGTATGTCTGAGCATGTCGCCTCTAAAGAGAATGCACAGGAAAGTTCTCTCGCAAGAACATGTAAGAATTCAACATTGTAAGGAAATACAGTGTTGCAGAGTAAAGACAAATACGTAAGTTTGGAAACACTTTAAGAGAAGAAATAAAGCATCGTACAAAATTAGCTTGTATCTCCTAAACAACACGTGGTAACTCAAAAGGATTTGGTGTGGCGTGTACCTCTAAACGTGTAGCGTCAAAAGAGTACCCACAGGAGAATTTTCTTTCGTCAAAATTTGTAAGAATACCACGTTTTAAGGAAATCCCGCATCGTGCGAAATTATCTTATTTTTCATAAACAACACATTGTAACTCGAAAAGCTTTGGTGTTGCCTGTATGTCTAAGTGTGTAGCCTCAAAATGGAACGCACAGGATAGTTTTCTATCGAAAGAATATGTAAGAATACCACGTTATAAGGATATACAATGTTGCAGAGTAAAGACAAATACGTATGTGTTGGAAACACTTTACGAGAAGAATAAACACATCGTGCAAAATTAGCTTGTATCTCCTAAACAACACGTTGTAACTCGAAAAGATTTGGTGTGGCATGTACGTCTAAACGTGTAGCCTCAAAAGAGAACCCACAGGAGAATTTTCTTTTGTCAAAATTTTTCAGAAAACCACGTTTTAAGGATATCCCGCATCATGCGAAATCATCTTCTTTTTCCTAAACAACATGTTGTAACTCGAAAAGCTTTGGTGTTGCGTGTATGTGTAAGTGTGGAGCCTGAAAAGAGAAGGCACAGGAGAGTTTTCTCTCGAAAGAATATGTAAGAATACCACGTTATAAGGAAATACAATTTTGCAGGGTAAAGACAAATAAGTACTTATTGGAAACACTTTATGAGAAGAAATAACGCATCGTACAAATTCAGCTTTATCTCCTAAACAACACGTTGTAACTCGAAAAGATTTGGTGTGACGTGTACGTCTAAACATGTAGCCTCAAAAGAGAACCCACAGGAGAACTTTCTTTCGTCAAAAATTTTCAGAAAACCACGTTTTATGGAAATCTTGCATTGTGCGAAATTATCTTGTTTTTCCTAAACAACACGTTGTAACTCGAAAAGCTTTGGCGTTGCGTGTATGTCTAAGCGTGTAGCCCAAAAGAAAACGCACAGGAGAGTTTTCCCTCGAAAGAATATGTAAGAATACCACGTTATAAGGAAATACAGTGTTGCAGAGTAAAGACAATTAATTACGTATTGGACACACTTTACAAGAAGAAATAACGCTTCATAAAAAATTAGCTTGTATCACCTAAACAACAAGTTGTAACTCGAAAAGATTTGGTGTGGCGTGTACTTCTAAACCTGTAGCCTCAAATGGCAATGCACAGGAGAACTTTCTTTAGTCAAAATTTGTCAGAAAACCACGTTTTATGGAAATCCCGCATCGTGCGAAATTATCTTGTTTTTCCGAAACAACACGTTGTAACTCGAAAAGCTTTGTTGTTGCGTGTATGTCTAAGCGTGTAGCCTCAAAAGAGAATGCAAAGGAGAGTTTTTTTCTCGAAAGAATATGTAAGAATACCACGTTATTATGAAACACAGTGTTGTAAAGACAAATACTTATGTATTGGAAAAACTTTACGAGAAGAAATAACGCATCGTACAAAATTAGCTTGTATCTCCTAAACAACACGTTGTAACTTAAAAAGATTTGGTGTGGCCTGTACGTCTAAACGTGTAGCCTCAAAAGAGAACCCACAGGAGAATTTTATTTCGTCAAAATTTTTCAGAAAACCACGTTTTAAGGAAATCCCGCATCGTGCGAAATTATCTTGTTTTTCCTAAACAACATGTTGTAACTCGAAAAGCTTTGGTGTTGCGTGTATGTCTAAGTGTGTAGCCTCAAAAGAGAACACACAGGAGAGTTGTATCTCGATAGAATTTGTAAGAATACCACGTTAAAAGGAAATACAGTGTTGCAAAGTAAAGACAAACACATATGTATTGGAAACCCATAAACTTTACGAGATGAAATAAAGCATCGTACAAAATTAGCTTGTATCTCCTAAACAATACACCACACCAAATCTTTTCGAGTTACAACGTGTTGTTTAGGAGATACAAGCTAATTTTGTACGATGTGTTATTTCTTCTCTTAAAGTGTTTCCAATACGTACGTATTTGTCTTTACTCTGCAACACTGTATTTCCTTATAACGTAGTATTCTTACATATTCTTTCGAGAGAAAACTCTCCTGGGTGTTCTCTTTTGGGGCTACATGCTTAGACATACACGCAACAGCAAAGGTTTTCGAGTTACAATGTGTTGTTTAGGAAAAATAAGATAATTTCGCACGATGCGAGATTTCCTTAAAACGTGGTTTCTGACAAATTTTGATGAAAGAAAATTCTCCTGTGGGTTCTCTTTTGAGGCTACACGTTTAGACGTACACGTCACACCAAATCTTTTCGAGTTATAACGTGTTGTTTAGGAGATACAAGCTAATTTTGTATGATGCGTTACTTCTTCTACTAAAGTGTTTCCAATACATATGTATTTTTGTTGACTCTACAACACTGTATTTCCTTATAACGTGGTATTCTTACCTATTCTTTTGAAAGAAAACTCTCCTGTGCCTTCTCTATTGAGGCTCCACGCTTAGACATACACGCAACACTAAAGCTTTTCGAGTTACAACATGTTGTTTAGGAAAAAGAAGATGATTTCGCACGATGCGGGATTTCCTTAATACGTGGTTTTCTGAAAAATTTTAACGAAAGAAAATTCTCCTGTGGGTTCTCTTTTGAGGCTACACGTTTAGACGTACACGCCACATCAAATCTTTTCGAGTTACAATGTGTTGTTTAGGAGATACAAGCTAATTTTGTTCGATGCGTTAATTCTTCTCATTAAGTGATTCCAATACGTATGTATTTGTCTTTACTCTGCAATACTGTATGTCATTATAATGTGGTATTCTTAGGTATTCTTACTAGAGAAAACTATCCTGGGCATTCCCTTTTGAGGCTACACACTTAGACATACATGCAACACCAAAGCGTTTCGAGTTACAACGTGTTGTTTACGAAAAAGAAGATAATATTGCACCTTGCGGGATTTCCTTAAATCGTGGTTTTCTGACAAATTTTGACGAAAGAAAATTCTCCTGTGGGTTCTCTTTTGAGGCTACACATTTAGACGTACACACCACACCAAATCCTTTCGAGATACCACGTGTTGTTTAGGAGATACAAGATAATTTTGTAAGATGCATTATTTCTTCTCGTAAAGTGTTTCCAATACATACGTATTTGTCTTTACACTGCAAAACTGTATTTTCTTATAACGTTGTATTCTTACATGTTCTTTCGAGAGAAAACTCTCCTGTGCGTTCTCTTTAGAGGCTACACGCTTAGACATACACGCAACACCAAAGCTTTTCGAGTTACAACGTGTTGTTTAGGAAAAACAAGATAATATTGCACGATGCGGGATTTCCTTAAAACGTGGTTTTCTGACAAATTTTGACGAAAGAAAGTTCTCCTGTGGGTTCTCTTTTGAGGCTACACGTGTAGACGTACGAGCCTCACCAAATCTTTTCGAGTTCCAACGTGTTGTTTAGGAGATACAAGCTAATTTTGTACGACACGTTATTTCTTCTCTTAAAGTGTTTCCAATACGTACGTATTTGTCTTTACTCTGCAACACTGTATTTCCTTATAACGTAGTATTCTTACATATTCTTTCGAGAGAAAACTCTCCTGGGTGTTCTCTTTTGAGGCTACATGCTTAGACATACACGCAACAGCAAAGGTTTTCGAGTTACAATGTGTTGTTTAGGAAAAATAAGATAATTTCGCACGATGCGAGATTTCCTTAAAACGTGGTTTCTGACAAATTTTGATGAAAGAAATTTCTCCTGTCAGTTCTCTTTTGAGGCTACACCTTTAGACATACACCTCACACCAAATCTTTTCGAGTTACAACGTGTTGTTTAGGAGATACAAGCTAATTTTTTACGATGCGTTATTTCATCCCGTAAAATATTTCCAATTTGTACTTATTTGCCTTTACTCTGCAAAATTTTATTTCCTTATAATGTGGTATTCTTACATATTCTTTTGAGAGAAAACTCTTCTGTGCCTTCTCTTTTCAGGCTCCACACTTAGACATACACGCAACACCAAAGCTTTTCGAGTTACAACATGTTGTTTAGGAAAAAGATGATTTCGCACGATGCGGGATTTCCTTAAAACGTGGTTTTCTGAAAAATTCTGACGAAAGAAAATTTTCTTGTGGGTTCTCTTTTGAGGCTACACGTTTAGACGTACACGCTACAGCAAATCTTTTCGAGTAACAATGTGTTGTTTAGGAGATTCAAGCTAATTTTGTACTATGCGTTAATTCTTCTCGTAAAGTTTTTCCAATATGTAAGTATTTGTCTTTACTCTGCAACACTGTATTTCCTTATAACGTGGTATTCTTACATATTCTTTCGAGAGAAAACTATCCTGTGCGTTCCCTTTTGAGGCTACACACTTAGATATACAGGCAACACCAAAGCTTTTCGAGGTACAACGTGTTGTTTATGAAAAACAAGATAATTTCGCACGATGCGGGATTTCCTTAAAACATGGTTTTCTGACAAATTTTGAAGAAAGAAAATTCTCCTGTGGGTTCTCTTTTGAGGCTGCACGTGTAGACGTACGAGCCTCACCAAATCTTTTCGAGTTCCAACGTGTTGTTTAGGAGATACAAGCTAATTTTGTACGACACGTTATTTCTTCTCTTAAAGTGTTTCCAATACGTACGTATTTGTCTTTACTCTGCAACACTGTATTTCCTTATAACGTAGTATTCTTACATATTCTTTCGAGAGAAAACTCTCCTGGGTGTTCTCTTTTGAGGCTACATGCTTAGACATACACGCAACAGCAAAGGTTTTCGAGTTACAATGTGTTGTTTAGGAAAAATAAGATAATTTCGCACGATGCGAGATTTACTTAAAACGTGGTTTCTGACAAATTTTGATGAAAGAAAATTCTCCTGTGGGTTCTCTTTTGAGGCTACACGTTTAGACGTACACCTCACACCAAATCTTTTCGAGTTACAACGTGTTGTTTAGGAGATACAAGCTAACTTTGTACGATGCGTTATTTCTTCCCGTAAAATATTTCCAATTTGTACTTATTTGTCTTTACTCTGCAAAATTGTATTTCCTTATAATGTGGTATTCTTACATATTGTTTCGAGAGAAAACTCTTCTGTGCCTTCTCTTTTCAGGCTCCACACTTAGACATACACGCAACACCAAAGCTTTTCGAGTTACAACATGTTGTTTAGGAAAAAGATGATTTCGCACAATGCGGGATTTCCTTAAAACGTGGTTTTCTGAAAAATTTTGACGAAAGAAAATTCTCCTGTGGGTTCTCTTTTGAGGCTACACGTTTAGACGTACACGCTACAGCAAATCTTTTCGAGTAACAATGTGTTGTTTAGGAGATTCAAGCTAATTTTGTACTATGCGTTAATTCTTCTCGTAAAGTTTTTCCAATATGTAAGTATTTGTCTTTACTCTGCAACACTGTATTTCCTTATAACGTGGTATTCTTACATATTCTTTCGAGAGAAAACTATCCTGTGCGTTCCCTTTTGAGGCTACACACTTAGATATACAGGCAACACCAAAGCTTTTCGAGGTACAACGTGTTGTTTATGAAAAACAAGATAATTTCGCACGATGCGGGATTTCCTTAAAACGTGGTTTTCTGACAAATTTTGAAGAAAGAAAATTCTCCTGTGGGTTCTCTTTTGAGGCTGCACGTGTAGACGTACGAGCCTCACCAAATCTTTTCGAGTTCCAACGTGTTGTTTAGGAGATACAAGCTAATTTTGTACGACACGTTATTTCTTCTCTTAAAGTGTTTCCAATACGTACGTATTTGTCTTTACTCTGCAACACTGTATTTCCTTATAACGTAGTATTCTTACATATTCTTTCGAGAGAAAACTCTCCTGGGTGTTCTCTTTAGAGGCTACATGCTTAGACATACACGCAACAGCAAAGGTTTTCGAGTTACAATGTGTTGTTTAGGAAAAATAAGATAATTTCGCACGATGCGAGATTTCCTTAAAACGTGGTTTCTGACAAATTTTGATGAAAGAAAATTCTCCTGTGGGTTCTCTTTTGAGGCTACACGTTTAGACGTACACCTCACACCAAATCTTTTCGAGTTACAACGTGTTGTTTAGGAGATAAAAGCTAATTTTATACGATGCGTTATTTCTTCCCGTAAAATATTTCCAATTTGTACTTATTTGTCTTTACTCTGCAAAATTGTATTTCCTTATAATGTGGTATTCTTACATATTCTTTCTAGAGAAAACTCTTCTGTGCCTTCTCTTTTCAGGCTCCACACTTAGACATACACGCAACACCTAAGCTTTTCGAGTTACAACATGTTGTTTAGGAAAAAGATGATTTCACACAATGCGGGATTTCCTTAAAACGTGGTTTTCTGAAAAATTTTGACGAAAGAAAATTCTCCTGTGGGTTCTCTTTTGAGGCTACACGTTTAGACGTGCACGCTACAGCAAATCTTTTCGAGTAACAATGTGTTGTTTAGGAGATTCAAGCTAATTTTGTACTATGCGTTAATTCTTCTCGTAAAGTTTTTCCAATATGTAAGTATTTGTCTTTACTCTGCCACACTGTATTTCCTTATAACGTGGTATTCTTACATATTCTTTCGAGAGAAATCTATCCTGTGCGTTCCCTTTTGAGGCTACACACTTAGATATACAGGCAACACCAAAGCTTTTCGAGGTACAACGTGTTGTTTATGAAAAACAAGATAATTTCGCACGATGCGGGATTTCCTTAAAACGTGGTTTTCTGACAAATTTTGAAGAAAGAAAATTCTCCTGTGCTTTCTCTTTTGAGGCTACACGTTTAGACGTACACACCACACCAAATCCTTTCGAATTACCACATGTTGTTTAGGAGATACAAGCAAATTTTGTACGATGCAATATTTCTTCTCGTAAATTTTTCCAATACTTACGTATTTGTCTTTACTCTGCAACACTGTATTTCCTTATAACGTTGTATTCTTACATGTTCTTTCGAGAGAAAACTCTCCTGTGCGTTCTCTTTAGAGGCTCCATGCTTACACATACACGCAACACCAAAGCTTTTCGAGGTATAACGTTTTGTTTAGCAAAAAGAAGATGATTTCGCACGATACGGGATTTCCTTAAAACGTGGTTTTCTGACAAATTTTGAAGAAAGAAAATTCTCCTGTGGGTTCTCTTTTGAGGCTACATGTTTAAATGAACACGCCACACCAAATCTTTTCGAGTTACAATGTGTTGTTTTGGAGATACAAGCTAATTTTGTACGATGCGTTATTTCTTCTCCTAAAGTGTTTCCAATATGTACTTATTTGTCTTTACTCAGCAAAATTGTATTTCCTTATAACGTGGTATTCTTACATATTCTCTCGAGAGAAAACTCTCCTGTGCCTTCTCTTTTGAGGCTCCACGCTTACACATACACGCAACACCAAAACTTTTCGAGGTACAAGGTATTGTTTAGGAAAAACAAGATAATTTCGCACGATGCGGGATTTCCATAAAACGTGGTTTTCTGGAAAATTTTGACGAAAGAAAATTCTCCTGTGGGTTCACTTTTGTAGCCTCAGAAGAGAACGCACAGAAGAGTTTGCTCTTGAAAGAATATGTAAGAATACCACGTTATAAGGAAATACAGTGTTGCAGAGTAAAGACAAATAGGTACTTATTGGAAACACTTTACGAGAAGAAATAATGTATCGTACAAAATTAGCTTGTATCTCCTAAACAACACGTTGTAACTCGAAAAGATTTGGTGTGGCATGTACGTCTAAACATGTAGCCCCAAAAGGGAACCCACAGGAGAATTTTCTTTCATCAAAATTTGTCAGAAAACCACGTTTTAAGGAAATCCCTCATCGTGCGAAATTATCTTGTTATTCCTAAACAACACGTTCTTACTCGAAAAGCTTTGGTGTTGCGTGTATGTCTAAGCGTGTAGCCTCAGAAGAGAATGCACAGGAGAGTTTTCTCTCGAAAGAATATTTAAGAATACCACGTTATTTGGAAATACAGTGTTGCAGAGTAAAGACCAATATGTATATATTGGAAACACTTTATGAGAAGAAATAACGCATGGTAAAAAATTAGCTTGTATCTCCTAAACAACACGTTGTAACTCGAAAAGGTTTGGTGTGGTGTTTACATCTAAACGTGTAGCCTCAAAAGAGAACCCACAGGAGAATTTTCTTTTGTCAAAATTTTTTGAGAAAACCACGTTTTAAGGAAATCCTGCATCATGCGAAATTATCTTGTTTTTCCTAAACAACACGCTGTAACTCGAAAAGCTTTTGGGTTGCGTGTATGTCTAAACGTGTGGCCTCTAAAGAGAATGCACAGGAGAGTTTTCTCTCGAAAGAATATGTAAGAATACCACGTTATAAGGTAATACAGTGTTGCAGAGTAAAGACAAATACATACGTATTGGAAACACTTAACGAGAAGAAATAACGCATCTACAAAATTAGCTTGTATCTCCTAAACAACACGTTGTAACTGGAAAAGATTTCATGTGGCGTGTACGTCTAAACATGTAGCCTCAAAAGAGAACCCACAGGAGAATTTTCTTTCGTCAAAATTTGTCAGACAACCACGTTTTAAGGAAATCCCGCATCGTGCGAAATTATTTTGTTTTTCCAAAACAACACGTTGTAACTCGACAAGCTTTGGTGTTGCGTGTATGTCTAAGCATGTAGCCTCAAAAAAGAACGCACAGGAGAGGTTTCTCTCGAAAGAATATGTAAGAAAACCACGATATATGGAAATACAGTGTTGCAGAGTAAAGACAAATATGTACGTATTGGAAACTCTTAACGAGAAGAAATAACGCATCTACAAAATTAGCTTGTATCTCCTAAACAACACGTTGTGACTCAAAAGGATTTCGTGTGGCATGTACGTCTAAACGTGTAGCCTCAAAAGAGAACCCACAGGAGTATTTTCTTTCGTCAAAATTTTTCAGAAAACCACGTTTTAAGGAAATCCCGCATCGTGAGAAATTATTTTGTTTTTCCAAAACAACACGTTGTAACTCGAAAAGCTTTGGTGTTGCGTGTATGTCTAAGCATGTAGCCTCAAAAGAGAACGCACAGGAGAGGTTTCTCTCGAAAGAATATGTAAGAAAACCACGATATATGGAAATACAGTGTTGCAGAGTAAAGACAAATATGTACGTATTGGAAACACTTTACGAGAAGAAATAACGCATGGTATAAAATTAGCTTGTATCTCCTAAACAACACGTTGTGACTCAAAAGGATTTGATGTGGTGTTTACATCTAAACGTGTAGCCTCAAAAGAGAACCCACAGGAGTATTTTCTTTCATCAAAATTTTTTCAGAAAACCACGTTTTAAGGAAATCCCGCATCGTGCGAAATTATTTTGTTTTTGCTAAACAACACGTTGTAACTCGAAAAGCTTTGGTGTTGCGTGTATGTCTAAGCGTGTAGCCTCAAAAGAGAATGCACAGTAGAGTATTCTCTCGAAAGAATATGTAAGAATACCACGTTATAAGGAAATACAGTGTTGCAGAGTAAAGACAGATACATACGTATTGGAAACACTTTACGAGAAGGAATAATACATCGTACAAAATTAGCTTGTATTTCCTAAACAACACGCTGTAACTCGAAATGATTTGGTGTGGCATGTACGTTGAAATGTGTAGCCTCAAAAGAGAACCCACAGGAGAATTTTCTTTCGTCAAAATTTGTCAGAAAACCACGTTTTAAGGAAATCCCGCATCGTGCGAAATTATCTTGTGTTTCCCTAACAACACGTTTTAACTCGAAAAGCTTTGGTGTTGCGTGTATGTCTAAACGTGTCAGCTCAAAGAGAAAGCACAGGAGAGTTTTCTCTCGAAAGAATATATAAGAATACCACGTTATAAGGAAATACAGTGTTGCAGAGTAAAGACAAATACGTATGTATTGGAAACACTTTACGAGAAGAAATAACGCATCGTACAAAATTAGCTTGTATCTCCTAAACAAGGCGTTGTAACTCGAAAAGATCTGGTGTGGCGTGTAGCCTCAAAAGAGATCCCACAGGAGAATTTTCTTTCGTCAAAATTTGTCAGAAAACCACGTATTAAGGAAATCCCCCATCGTGCGAAATTATCTTGTTTTTCCTAAACAACACGTTGTGACTCAAATAGCTTTGGTTCTGCGTGTATGTCTAAGCGTGTAGCCTCAAAAGTGAACGCACAGGAGAGTTTTCTCTAGAAAGAATATGAAAGAATACCACGTTATAAGGAAATACAGTGTTGCAGAGTAAAGACAGATGCATACATATTGGAAACACTTTACGAGAAGAAATAATGCATCGTACAAAATTAGCTTGTATTTACTAAAAAGCACGTTGTAACTCGAAAAGATTTGGTGTGGCATGTACCTCTAAACGTGTAGCATCTAAAGAGAATACACTGGAGAATTTTCTTTGGTCAAAATTTGTCAGAAAACCACATTTTAAGGTAATCCCGCATCGTGCGATATTATCTTGTTTTTCCTAAACAACAAGTTGTAACTCGAAAAGCTTTGGTGTAGCGTGTAAGTCTAAGCGTGTAGCCTCAAAAGAGAACGCACAGGAGAGTTTTCTCTCGAAAGAATATGTAAGAATACCAAGTTATAAGGAAATACAGTGTTGCAGAATAAAGACAATTACATATGTATTGGAAACACTTTACCAGACGAAATATTGCATCGTACAAAATTAGCTTGTTTCTCCTAAACAACACGTCGTAACTCGAAAAGATTTGGTGTGGCGTGTACGTCTAAAAGTGTAGCCTTATAAGAGAACCCACAGTAGAATTTTCTTTGGTCAAAATTTGTCAGAAAACCACGTTTTAAGGAAATCCCACATCGTGCGAAATTATCTTGTTTTTCCTAAACAACACGTTGTAACTCAAAAAGCTTTGGTATTGGGTGTATGTCTAAGAATGTAGCCTCAAAAGAGAACGCACAGGAGAGTTTTCTCTCGAAAGAATATGTAGGAATACTACGTTATATGGAAAAACAGTGTTGCAGAGTAAAGACAATTATGTACGTATTTGAAACACTTTACGAGAAGAAATAATGCATGGGAAAAAATTAGCTTGTATCTCCTAAACAACACGTAGTAACTCGAAAGGATTTGGTGTGGTGTTTACATCTAAAGGTGTAGCCTCAAAAGAGAACCCACAGGAGAATTTTCTTTCGTCAAAATTTTTTCAGAAAACCACGTTTTAAGGAAATCCGGCATCGTGTGAAATTATCTGGTTTTTCCTAAACAACACGTTGTAACTCGAAAAGCTTTGGTTTTGCATGTATGTCGAAGCGTGTAGCCTCAAAAGAGAACGCACAAGAGAGTATTCTCTCGAAAGAATATGTAAGAATACCACGTTATAAGGACATACAGTGTTGCAGAGTAAAGACAGATACATACATATTGGAAACACTTTACGAGAAGGAATGATACATCGTACAAAATTAGCTTGTATTTCCTAAACAACACGTTGTAACGTGAAAAGATTTTGTGTGGCATGTACGTTGAAACGTGTAGCCTCAAAAGAGAACCTACAGGAGAATTTTCTTTCGTCAAAATATGTCAGAAAACCACGTTTTAAGGAAATCCCGCATCGTGCGAAATTATCTTGTTTTTCCTAAACAACACGTTGTAACTCGAAAAGCTTTGGTGTAAACAACACGTTGTAACTCGAAAAGATTTGGTGTGGTGTTTACATCTAAACGTGTAGCATCAAAAGAGAACCCACAGGAGAATTTTCTTTGGTCAAAATTTTTTCAGAAAACCACGTTTTAAGGAAGTCCTGCATTGTGCGAAATTATTTTGTTTTTCCTAAACAACACGTTGTAACTCGAAAAGCTTTGGTGCTGCGTGTATGTCTAAGCGTGTAGCCCAAAAGAGAACGCACAGGAGAGTTTTTCCTCGAAAGAATATGTAAGAATATCACGTTATAAGGAAATACAGTGTTGCAGAGTAAAGACAATTAAGTACATATTGGACACACTTTACAAGAAGAAATAACGCATCGAACAAAATTTGCTTGTATCTCCTAAACAACAAGTTGTAACTCGAAAAGATTTGGTGTGGCGTGTACGTCTAAACCTGTAGCCTCAAAAGACAACGCACAGGAGAACTTTCTTTCGTCAAAATTTGTCAGAAAACCACGTTTTAAGGATATCCCGCATCGTGCAAAATTATCCTGTTTTTCCTAAACAACACGTTGTAACTCGAAAAGCTTTGGTGTTGCGTGTATGTCTAAGCGTGTAGCCTCTAAAGAGAACGCACCGGAGAGTTTTCTCTCGAAAGAACATGTAAGAATACAATGTTATTAGGAAATACAGTGTTGCAGAGTAAAGACAAATACGTAAATATTGGAAACACTTTACGAGAATAAATAATGCATCGTACAAAATTAGCTTGTATCTCCTAAACAACACGTGGTAATTCAAAAGGATATGGTGTGGCGTGCACGTCTAAACGTGTAGCCTCAAAAGAGAACCCACAGGAGAATTTTCTTTCGTCAAAATTTGTCAGAACACCAAGTTTTAAGGTAATCACGCATCGTGCGAAATTATCTTCTTTTTCATAAACAACACGTTGTAACTTGACAAGCTTTGGTGTTGCCTGTATGTCTAAGTGTGTAGCCTCAAAAGGGAACGCACAGGATAGTTTTCTCTCGAAAGAATGTGTAAGAATACCACGTTATAAGGAAATACAGTGTTGCAGAGTAAAGACAAATACGTACGTATTGGAAACACTTTACGAGAAGAAATAAAGCATCGTACAAAATTAGCTTGTATGTCCTAAACAACACGTGGTAACTCGAAAGGATTAGGTGTGACGTGCACGTCGAAACGTGAAGCCTCAAAAGAGAACCAAAAGAATAATTTTCTTTCTTCAAAATTTGTCAGAAAACCATGTTTTAAGGAAATCCGGCATCGTGCGAAAGTATCTTGTTTTTTATAAACAACACGTTGTAACTCAAAAAGCTTTGGTGTTGCCTGTATGTCTAAGTGTTTAGCCTCAAAAGGGAATGCACAGGATAGTTTTCTCTCGAAAGAATATGTAAGAATACCACGTTATAAGGAAATACAGTGTTGCAGAGTAAAGACAAATACGTACGTATTGGAAACACTTTACGAGAATTAACGCATTATAAAAAATTAGCTTGTATCTCCTAAACAACACAATGTAACTCGAAAAGATTTGGTGTGACGTGAACATCTAAATATGTAGCCTCAAAAGTGAACCCACAGGAGAATTTTCTTTCGTCAAAATTTTTCAGAAAACCAGGTTTTTAGGAAATCCCGCATCATGCGAAATCATCTTCTTTTTCCTAAACAACACGTTGTAACTCGAAAAGCTTTGGTGTTGCGTGTTTGTCTAATCGTGTAGCCTCAAAAGAGAATGCACAGGAGAGTTTTCCCTCGAAAAAATATGTAAGAATACCATGTTATAAGGAAATACAGTGTTGCAGAGTAAAGACAAATATGTACGTATTGGAAACACTTTACGAGAAGAAATAACGCATCATACAATATTTGCTTGTGTCTCCTAAACAACACGTTGTAACTGAAAAATATTTGGTGTGGCTCGTACGTCTACACGTGTAGCCTCAAAAGAGAACCTACAGGAGAACTTTCTTTCGTCAAAATTTGTCAGAAAACCACGTTTTAAGGAAATCCCGCTTCGTGCAAAATTATCTTGTTTTTCCTAAACAACACGTTGTACCTCGAAAAGCTTTGGTGTTGCATGTATGTCTGAGCATGTAGCCTCTAAAGAGAATGCACAGGAGAGTTTTCTCTCGAAAGAACATGTAAGAATACAACGTTATAAGGAAATACAGTGTTGCAGAGTAAAGACAAATACATATGTATTGGAACCACTTTACGAAAAGAAATAACGCATCATACAAAATTAGCTTGTATCTCTTAAACAACATGTTGTAACTCGGAAGGATTTGGTGTGGCGTGCACGTCTAAACGTGTAGCCTCAAAAGAGAAGCCACAGGAGAATTTTCTTTCGTCAAAATTTGTCAGAAAACCACGTTTTAAGGAAATCCCGCATCGTACAAAATTATATTGTTTTCCATAAACAACACGTTGTAACTCGAAAAGCTTTGGTGTTGCCTGTATGTCTAAGTGTGTAGCCTCAAAAGGGAACGCACAGGATAGTTTTCTCTCGAAGGAATATGTAAGAATACCACGTTATAAGGAAATATAATGCTGCAGTGTAAAGACAAATATGTACTTACTGGAAACACTTTATGAGAAGAATTAACGCATCGTAAAAAATTAGCTTATATCTCCTAAACAACACGTTGTAATTCGAAAAGATTTGGTGTGTCTCATACCTCTACACGTGTAGCCTCAAAAGAGAACCCACAGGAGAACTTTCTTTCGTCAAAATTTTTCAGAAAACCACGTTTTATGGAAATCTCGCATCGTGCTAAATTATCTTGTTTTTCCTAAACAACACATTGTAACTCGAAAAGCTTTGGCGTTGCATGTTTGACTAAGCGTGTCCCCTCAAAAGAGAACGCACAGGAGAGTTTTCCCTCGAAATAATATGTAAGAATACCATGTTATAAGGAAATACAGTGTAGCAGATTAAAGACAAATAAGTACGTATTGGAAACACTTTACGAGAAGAAATAATGCTTCGTACAAAATTAGCTTGTATCTCCTAAACAACACGTGGTAACTTGAAAGGATTTGGTGTGGCGTGTACGTCTAAACGTGTAGCCTCAAAAGAGAACCCACAGGAGAATTTTCTTTATTCAAAATTTTTCAGAAAACCACATTTTAAGGAAATCCCGAATCGTGCGAAATCATCTTCTTTTTCCTAAACAACATGTTGTAACTCGAAAAGCTATGGTGTTGCGTGTATGTGTAAGCGTGGAGCCTCAAAAGAGAAGGCACTGGAGAGTTTTCACTCCAAAGAATATGTAAGAATACCACGTTATAAGGAAATACAATTTTGCAGAGTAAAGACAAATAAGTACATATTGGAAACACTTTACGAGAAGAAATAACACATCTTACAAAATTATCTTGTATCTCCTAAACAACACGTTGTAACTCGAAAGGATTTGGTGTGACGTGTACGTCTAAAAGTGTAGCCTCAAACGAGAACACACAGGAGAATTTTCTTTCATCAAAATTTGTCAGAAACCACGTTTTAAGGAAATCTCGCATCGTGCGAAATTATCTTGTTTTTCCTAAACAACACGTTGTAACTCGAAAAGCTTTGGTGTTGCGTGTATGTCTAAGCGTGTAGCCTCAAAAGAGAATGCACAGGAGAGTTTTCTCTCGAAAGAATATGTAAGAATACCACGTTATAAGGAAATAAAGTGTTGCAGAATAAAGACAACTACGTACGTATTGGAAACACTTTAAGAGAAGAAATAACACATCGTACAAAATTAGCTTGTATCTCCTAAACAACACGTTGTAACTCGAAAAGATTTGGTGTGGCTCGTACCTCTACACGTGTAGCCTCAAAAGAGAACCCACAGGATAACTTTCTTTCGTCAAAATTTTTCAGACAACCACGTTTTATGGAAATCTCGCAACGTGCAAAATTATCTTGTATTTCCTAAACGACACATTGTAACTCGAAAAGCTTTGGCGTTGCGTGTATGTCTAAGCGTGTAGCATCTAAAGAGAACGCACAGGAGAGTTTTCTCTCGAAAGAATATGTAAGAATACAACGTTATAAGGAAATACACTGTTGTAGAGTTAAGACAAATAAGTACTTATTGGAAAACTTTACGAGCAGAAGTAACACATCTTACAAAATTAGCTTGTATCTCCGAAACAACACGTGGTAACTCGAAAAGATTTGGTGTGCCGTGTACGTCTAAACGTGTAGCCTCAAAAGAGAACCCACAGGAGAATTTTCTTTCGTCAAAATTTTTCAGAAAACCACGTTTTAAGGAAATCCTGCATCGTGCGAAATCATCTTCTTTTTCCTAAACAACATGTTGTAACTCGAAAAGCTTTGGTGTTGCGTGTATGTGTAAGCATTAAGCCTCAAAAGAGAAGGCACAGGAGAGTTTTCTCTCGAAAGATTATATAAGAATACCACGTTATAAGGAAATACAATTTTGCAGAGTAAAGACAAATAAGTACATATTGGAATGACTTTACAAGAAGAAATAACGCATCGTAAAAAAGTAGCTTGTATCTCCTAAACAACACGTTGTAACTCGAAAAGATTTGGTGTGACGTGTACGTCTAAGCGTGTAGCCTCAAACGGGAACCCACAAGAGACTTTTCTTTCATCAAAATTTGTCAGAAACCACGTTTTAAGGAAATCTCGCATCATGCGAAATTATCTTGTTTTTCCTAAATAACACGTTATAACTCAAAAAGCTTTGATGTTGCCTGTATGTCTAAGTGTGTAACCTCAAAAGAGAATGCACAGGATAGTTTTCTCTTGAAAGAATATGTAAGAATACCACGTTATAAGGAAATACAATGTTGCAGAGTAAAGACAAATACGTACGTATTGGAAACACTTTACGAGAAGAATTAACGCATCTTAAAAAATTAGCTTGTATCTCCTAAACAACACGTTGTAACTCGAAAAGATTTGGTGTGGCATGTACGTCTAAACGTGTAGCCTCAAAAGAGAACCTACAGGAGAATTTTCTTTCTTCAAAATTTTTCAAAAAACCACGTTTTAAGGAAATCCCGCATCGTGTCAAATCATCTTCTTTTTCCTAAACAACATGTTGTAACTTGAAAAGCATTGGTGTTTCGTGTATGTGTAAGCGTGGAGCCTCAAAAGAAAAGGCACAGGAGAATTTTCTCTCGAAAGAATATGTAAGAATACCACGTTATACGGAAATATAATTTTGCAGAGTATAGACAAATAAGTACATATTGGAAACACTTACAAGAAGAAATAACGCATCGTACAAAATTAGCTTGTATCTCCTAAACAACACGTTGTAACTCGAAAAGATTTGGTGTGGCGTGTATGTCTAAAAGTGTAGCCTCAAAAGAGAACCCACAGGAGAATTTTATTTCATCAAAATTTGTCAGAAACCAGGTTTTAAGGAAATCTCGCATCGTGCGAAATTATCTTGTTTTTCCTAAACAACACGTTGTAACTCGAAAAGCTTTGGTGTTGCGTGTATGTCTAAGCGTGTAGCCTCAAAAGAGAACGCACAGGATAAAATTCTCCTGTGGGTTCTCTTTTGAGGGTACACGTTTAGACGTACACGCGACAACAAATCCTTTCGAGTTATAACGTGTTGTTTAGGAGATACAAGCTAATTTTGTACTATGTGTTATTTCATCTCGTAAAGTTTAAGTGTTTCCAATAAGTATGTATTTGTCTTTACTCTGCAACACTCTATTTCCTTAAAACGTGGTATTCCTACATATTCTTTCTGGAGAAAACTCTCCTGTGCATTCTCTTTTGAGGCTACACGATTAGAAATACACGCAACACCAAATCCTTTCGAGTTACAAAGTGTTGTTTAGGAAAAACAAGATATTTTCGCACGGTGCGGGATTTCCGTAAAAAGTGGTTTTTGACAAATTTTGACCAAAGAAAAGTCTCCTGTGGGTTCTCTTTTGAGGCTACACGTTTAGACGTACACACCACACCAAATCTTTTCCAGTTACAACGTGTTCTTTAGGAGATACAAGCTAATTTTGCATGATGCTTTATTTCTTCTCGTAAAGTGTTTCCAATAAGTACGTATTTGTCTATATTCTGCTTCACTGTATTTCCTTATAACGCGGTATTCTTACATATTCTTTCGAGAGAAAACTCTCCTGTGCGTTCCCCGTTGAGGCTACGCACTTAGACATACACGCAACACCAAAGCTTTTCAAGTTACAACGTGTTGTTTAGGAAAAACAAGATAATTACGCACGATGCGGGATTTCCTTAATAAGTGGTTTTCTGACAAATTTTGACCAAGGAAAATTCCTCTATGGGTTCTCTTTTGAGGCTACACGTTTAGACGTACAGGCCACACCAAATCTTTTTAAGTTACACCGTGTTGTTTAGGAGATACAAGCTAATTTTGTACGATGCGTTATTTCTTCTCCTAAAGTGTTTCCAATAAGTAAGTATATGTCTTTATTCTGCAACACTGTATTTCCTTATAATGTGGTATTCTTACATATTCTTTCAAGAAAAAACTCTCCTGTGCGTTCACATTTGAGGCTACACGCTTAGACATATACGCAACACCAAAGCTTTTCGAGTTACACCGTGTTGTTTAGGAAGAACAAGATAATTTTGCAAGATGCGGGATTTCCTAAAAACTAGGTTTTCTGACAAATTTTGACGAAAGAAAATTCTCCTGTGGGTTCTCTTTTGAGGCTACACATTTAGATGTACACGCCACACCAAATCTTTTTGAGTTTCAACGTGTTATTTAGGAGATACAAGCTAATTTTTTAAGATGCGTTATTTCTTCTCGTAAAGTGTGTCCAATACGTACTTATTTGTCTTTACTCTGCAACACTGTATTTCCTTATAACGTGGTATTCTTACATATTCTTTCGAGAAAAAACTCTCTTGTGTGTTCTCTTTTGAGGCTACACGCTTAGACATACACGCAGCACCAAAGCTTTTCGAGTTACAACGTGTTGTTTAGGAAAAACAAGATAATTTCCACGATGCGGGATTTCCATAAAACGTGGTTTTCTGACAAATTTTGACGAAAGAAAATTCTCCTGTGAGTTCTCTTTTGAGGCTGTACGTTTAGACGTACACGCCACACCAAATCTTTTCGAGTTACATCGTGTTGTTTAGGAGATACAAGCTAATTTTGTACGATGCGTTATTTCTTCTCGTAAGTGTTTCCAATACATACGTAATTGTCTTTACTCTGCAACACTGTATTTCCTTATAACGTGGTATTCTTATATATTCTTTCGAGAGAAAACTCTCCTGTGCGTTCTCTTTTGAGGCCACACGTTTAGACATACACGCAACACCAAAGCTTTTCGAGTTACAATGTGTTGTGTCGGAAAAACAAGATAATTTCGCACAATGCGGGATTTATTTAAAACAGGTTGTAATTCGAAAAGCTTTGGTGTTGCGTGTATGTCTAAGCATGTAGCCTCTAAAGAGAACGCACAGGAGAGTTTTTCTCTCGAAAGAATATGCAAGATTACCACGTTATAAGGAAATACAGTGTTGCAGAGTAAAGGCAAATACATACGTATTGGAAACATTTAACCTTTACGAGAAGAAATAACGCATCTTAAAAAATTCGCTTGTATCTCCTAACCAACACGTTGTAACTCGAAAGGATTTGGTGTGGCGTGTAAGTCTAAATGTGTAGCCTCAAAAGAGAACCCACAGGAGAATTTTCTTTCTTCAAAATTTGTCAGAAAACCACGTTTTATGGAAATCCCGCATCGTGCGAAATTATCTTGTTTTTTCGAAACAACACGTTGTAACTCAAAAAGCTTTGTTGTTGCGTGTATGTCTAAGCGTGTAGCCTCAAAAGAGAATGCAAAGGAGAGTTTTTTCTCGAAAGAATATGTAAGAATACCACGTTATTATGAAACACAGTGTTGTAGAGTAAAGACAAATACGTATTGGAAAAACTTTAGGAGAAGAAATAACGCATCGTAAAAAATTAGCTTGTATCTCCTAAACAACACGTTGTAACTTAAAAAGATTTGGTGTGTAGCCTGTACATCTAAACGTGTAGCCTCAAAAGAGAACCCACAGGAGAATTTTCTTTCGTCAAAATTTTCCAGAAAACCACGTTTTAAGGAAATCCCGCATCGTGCGCAATTATCTTGTTTTTCCTAAACAACACGTTGTAACTCGAAAAGCTTTGGTGTTTGGTGTATGTCTAAGCGTGTAGCCCCAAAAGAGAACGCACAGGAGAGTTTTCTCTCGAAAGAATATGTAAGAATACCACGTTATAAGGAAATACAGTGTGGCAGAGTAAAGACAAATACGTACGTATTGGAAGCACTTTATGAGAGAAATAACGCATCTTGCAAAATTAGCTTGTATGTCCTAAACAACACGTTGTAACTCAAAAAGATTTAGTGTGGCGTGTTCGTCTAAAAGTGTAGCCTCAAAAGAGAACCCACAGGAGAGTTTTCTTTCGTCAAAATTTGTCAGAAAACCACGTTTTAAGGAAATCCCGCATCTTGCGAAATTATCTTGTTTTTCCTAAACAACACGTTGTAACTAGAAAAGCTTTGGTGTTGCGTGTATGTCTAAGCATGCAGCCTCAAAAGAGAATGCACAGGAGAGTTTTCTCTCGAAAGAATATGTAAGAATGCCACGTTATAAGGAAATATATTGCTGCAGAGTAAAGACATACACGTACTTAATGGAAACACATTATGAGAAGAAATAACGCATGGTACAAAATTAGCTTGTATCTCCGAAACAACACGTGGTAACTCAAAAAGATTTGGTGTGGCATGTACGTCTGAGAGTGTAGCCTCAGAAGAGAACCCACAGGAGAATTTTCTAACCTCAAAATTTGTCAGAAAACCACGTTTTAAGGAAATCCCGCATCGTGCGTAATTATCTTGTTTTTCCTAATCAACACGTTGTAACTCGAAAAGCTTTGGTGTTGCGTGTATGTCTAAGCGTGTAGCCTCCAAAGAGAACGCACAGGATAGTTTTCTCTCAAAAGAATATGTAAGAAAACCATGTTATAAGGAAATAAATTGTTGCAGAGTAAAGACAAATACGTACTTATGGGAAACACTTTACGAGAAGAAATAACGCATCATGTAAAATTAGCTTGTATCTACTAAACAACACGCTGTAACTCGAAAAGATTTGGTGTGGCGTGTAGGTCTAAACGTGTAGCCTCAAAAGAGAACCCACAGGAGAGTTTTCTTTTGTCGAAATTTGTCAAAAACCACGTTTTAAGGAAATCCCGCATCGTGCGAAATTATCTTGTTTTTCCTAAACAACATGTTGTAACTCGAAAAGCATTGGTGTTGCGTGTATGTCTAAGCGTGTAGCCTCAAAAGAGAACGCACAGGAGAGTTTTCTCCCGAAAGAATATGTAGGAATACCACATTATAAGGAAATACAGTGTTGCAGAGTAAAGACAAATACATACTTATTGGAAACACTTAAACTTAACGAGTAGAAATAACACATAGTACAAAATTAGCTTGTATCTCCTAAACAACACGTTATAACTCGAAAGGATTTGGTGTGGCTTGTACGTCTAAATGTGTACCCTCAAAAGAGAACCCACGGGAGAATTTTCTTTCCTTCAAAATTTGTCAGAAAACCAAGTTTTAAGGAAATCGCGCATCATGCGAAATTATCTTGTTTTTCCTAAACAACACGTTGTAACTCGAAAAGCTTTGGTGTTGCATGTATGTCTAAGCGTGTAGCCTCCAAAGAGAACGCACAGGAGAGTTTTCTCTCGAAAGAATATGTAAGAATACCACGTTATAAAGAAATACAGCGTTGCAGAGTAAAGGCAAATACATACGTATTGGAAATACTTAAACTTTACGAGAAGAAATAACGCATCTAAAAAAATTAGCTTGTATCTCCTAAACAACACGTTGTATCTCAAAAAGATTTGGTGTGGCGTGTACATCTAAACGTGTAGCCTCAAAAGAGAACCCACAGGAGAATTTTCTTTCGTCAAAATTTGTCAGAAAACCACGTTTTATGGAAATCCCGCATCGTGCGAAATTATCTTTTTTTTTCGGAAACAACACGTTGTAACTCGAAAAGCTTTGTTGTTGCATGTATGTCTAAGCGTGTAGCCTCAAAAGAGAATGCAAAGGAGAGTTTTGTCTCGAAAGAATATGTAAGAATACCACGTTATTAGGAAACACAGTGTTGTAGAGTAAAGACAAATACGTATTGGAAAAACTTTACGAGAAGAAATAACGCATAGTACAAAATTAGCTTGTATCTCCTAAACAACACGTTGTAACTTACAAAGATTTGGTGTGGCCTGTACGTCTAAACGTGTAGCTTCAAAAGAGAACCCACAGGAGAATTTTCTTTCGTCAAAATTTTTCAGAAAACCACGTTTTAAGGAAATCCCGCATCTTGCGAAATTATCTTGTTTTTCCTAAACAACACGTTGTAACTAGAAAAGCTTTGGTGTTGCGTGTATGTCTAAGCATGCAGCCTCAAAAGAGAATGCACAGGAGAGTTTTCCCTCGAAAGAATATGTAAGAATGCCACGTTATAAGGAAATATATTGCTGCAGAGTAAAGACATACACGTACTTAATGGAAACACATTATGAGAAGAAATAACGCATGGTACAAAATTAGCTTGTATCTCCGAAACAACACGTGGTAACTCAAAAAGATTTGGTGTGGCATGTACGTCTGAGAGTGTAGCCTCAGAAGAGAACCCACAGGAGAATTTTCTAACCTCAAAATTTGTCAGAAAACCACGTTTTAAGGAAATCCCACATCGTGCGTAATTATCTTGTTTTTCCTAATCAACACGTTGTAACTCGAAAAGCTTTGGTGTTGCGTGTATGTCTAAGCGTGTAGCCTCCAAAGAGAACGTACAGGATAGTTTTCTCTCAAAAGAATATGTAAGAAAACCATGTTATAAGGAAATAAAGTGTTGCAGAGTAAAGACAAATACGTACTTATGGGAAACACTTTACGAGAAGAAATAACGCATCATGTAAAATTAGCTTGTATCTCCTAAACAACATGCTGTAACTCGAAAAGATTTGGTGTGGCGTGTAGGTCTAAACGAGTAGCCTCAAAAGAGAACCCACAGGAGAGTTTTCTTTTGTCAAAATTTGTCAAAAACCACGTTTTAAGGAAATCCCGCATCATGCGAAATTATCTTGTTTTTCCTAAACAACATGTTGTAACTCGAAAAGCATTGGTGTTGCGTGTATGTCTAAGCGTGTAGCCTCAAAAGAGAACGCACAGGAGAGTTTTCTCCCGAAAGAATATGTAGGAATACCACATTATAAGGAAATACAGTGTTGCAGAGTAAAGACAAATACATACTTATTGGAAACACTTAAACTTAACGAGTAGAAATAACACATAGTACAAAATTAGCTTGTATCTCCTAAACAACACGTTATAACTCGAAAGGATTTGGTGTGGCTTGTACGTCTAAATGTGTACCCTCAAAAGAGAACCCACGGGAGAATTTTCTTTCGTTCAAAATTTGTCAGAAAACCAAGTTTTAAGGAAATCGCGCATCATGCGAAATTATCTTGTTTTTCCTAAACAACACGTTGTAACTCGAAAAGCTTTGGTGTTGCATGTATGTCTAAGCGTGTAGCCTCCAAAGAGAACGCACAGGAGAGTTTTCTCTCGAAAGAATATGTAAGAATACCACGTTATAAAGAAATACAGTGTTGCAGAGTAAAGGCAAATACATACGTATTGGAAACACTTAAACTTTACAAGAAGAAATAACGCATCTAAAAAAATTAGCTTGTATCTCCTAAACAACACGTTGTATCTCAAAAAGATTTGGTGTGGCGTATACATCTAAACGTGTAGCCTCAAAAGAGAACCCACAGGAGAATTTTCTTTCGTCAAAATTTGTCAGAAAACCACGTTTTATGGAAATCCCGCATCGTGCGAAATTATCTTTTTTTTTCGGAAACAACACGTTGTAACTCGAAAAGCTTTGTTGTTGCATGTATGTCTAAGCGTGTAGCCTCAAAAGAGAATGCAAAGGAGAGTTTTGTCTCGAAAGAATATGTAAGAATACCACGTTATTAGGAAACACAGTGTTGTAGAGTAAAGACAAATACGTATTGGAAAAACTTTACGAGAAGAAATAAAGCATAGTACAAAATTAGCTTGTATCTCCTAAACTACACGTTGTAACTTACAAAGATTTGGTGTGGCCTGTACGTCTAAACGTGTAGCTTCAAAAGAGAACCCACAGGAGAATTTTCTTTCGTCAAAATTTTTCAGAAAACCACGTTTTAAGGAAATCCCGCATCGTGCGCAATTATCTTCTTTTTCCTAAACAACACGTTGTAACTCGAAAAGCTTTGGTGTTGCGTCTGTGTCTAAGCGTGTAGCCTCAAAAGAGAACGCATAGGAGAGTTTTCTCTCAAAAGAGTATGTAAGAATACCACTTTATAAGGAAATACAGTGTTGCAGAGTAAAGGCAAATACGTATGTATTGGAAACACTTTACCAGAAGAAATAACGCAACGTACAAAATTAGCTTGTATCTCCTAAACAACAAGTTGTAACTCGAAAAGATTTGGTGTGGCATGTACGTCTAAACGTGTAGCCTCAAAAGAGAACCCACAGGAGAATTTTCTTTCGTCAAAACTTTTCAGAAAACACGTTTTAAGGAAATCCCGCATCGTGCGAAATTATCTTGTTTTTCCTAAACAACACGTTGTAACTCGAAAAGCTTTGGTGTTGCGTGTATGTCTAAGCGTGTAGCCTCAAAAGAGAACGCACAGGAGAGTTTTTTCTCGATAGAATTTGTAAGGATACCACGTTATAAGGAAATACAGTGTTGCAGAGTAAAGACAAATACGTATGTATTGGAAACCCATAAACTTTACGAGATGAAATAAAACATCGTACAAAATTAGCTTGTATCTCCTAAACAACACGTTGTAACTCGAAAAGATTTGGTGTGGCGTGTACGTCTAAACATGTAGCCTCAAAAGAGAACCCACAGGAGAATTTTCTTTCATCAAAATTTTTCAGAAAGCCACGTTTTAAGGAAATCCCGCATCGTGAAAAATTATCTTGTTCTTCCTAAACAACACGTTTTAACTCGAAAAGCTTTGGTGTAGGGTGTATGTCTAAGCGTGCAGCCTCAAAAGAGAATGCACAGGAGAGTTTTCTCTCGAAAGAATATGTAAGAATACCACGTTATAAGGAAACATATTGCTGCAGAGTAAAGACGTATACGTATTTATTGGAAACACATTATGAGAAGAAATAGCACATGGTACAAAATTAGCTTGTATCTCCAAAACAACACGTGGTAACTCAAAAAGATTTGGTGTGGCGTGTACGTCTGAACATGTAGCCTCAAAAGAGAACCCACAGGAGAATTTTCTTACATCAAAATTTGTCAGAAAACCACGTTTTAAGGAAATCCCGTATCGGGCGAAATTATCTTGTTTTTCCTAATCAACACGTTGTAACTCGAAAAGCTTTGGTGTTGCGTGTATGTCTAAGCGTGTAGCTTTCAAAGAGAACGCACAGGATAGTTTTCTCTCGAAAGAATATGTAAGAATACCACGTGATAAGGAAATACAGTGTTGCAGAGTAAAGACAAATACGTACTTATTGGAAACACTTTACAAGAAGAAATAACGCATCATGCAAAATTAGCTTGTATCTCCTAAACAACACGCTGTAACTCGAAAAGATTTGGTGTGGCGTGTACGTCTAAACGTGTAGCCTCAAAAGACAACCCACAGGAGAGTTTTCTTTTGTCAAAATCTGTCAAAAACCACGTTTTAAGGAAATCCCGCATCGTGCGAAATTATCTTGTTTTTCCTAAACAACATGTTGTAACTCGAAAAGCATTGGTGTTGCGTGTATGTCTAAGCGTGTAGCCTCAAAAGAGAACGCACAGGAGAGTTTTCTCCCGAAAGAATATGTAGGAATACCACCTTATAAGGAAATACAGTGTTGCAGAGTAAAGACAAATACATACTTATTGGAAACACTTAAACTTAACGAGTAGAAATAACACATAGTACAAAATTAGCTTGTATCTCCTAAACAACACGTTATAACTCGAAAGGATTTGGTGTGGCTTGTACGTCTAAATGTGTACGCTCAAAAGAGAACCCACAAGAGAATTTTCTTTCGTCAAATTTGTCAGAAAACCATGTTTTAAGGATATCCCGCATCGTGCGAAATTATCTTGTTTTTCCTAAACAACACGTTGTAACTCGAAAAGCTTTGGTGTTGCGTGTATGTCTATGCGTGTAGCCACTTAAGAGAACGCACAGGAGATTTTTCTCTCCAAAGAACATGTAAGAATACCACGTTATAAGGAAATACAGTGTTTCAGAGTAAAGGCAAATACTTACTTATTGGAAACACTTTACGAGAAGAAATAACGCATCGTAAAAAATTAACTTGTATCTCCTAAACAACACGTGGTAACTCGAAAGGATTTGGTGTGGCATGCACTTCTAAACGTGAAGCCTCAAAAGAGAACCCACAGGAGAATTTTCTTTCGTCAAAATTTGTCAGAAAACCACGTTTTAAGGAAATCCCGCATCGTGTGAAATTATCTTCTTTTTCATAAACAACACGTTGTAACTCGAAAAGCTTTGGTGTTGTGTGTATGTCTAAGAGTGTAGCCCAAAAGAGAACGCACAGCAGACATTTCCCTCAAAAGAATATATAAGAATACCATGTTATAAGGAAATACAGTGTTGCAGAGTAAAGACAAATAAGTACGTATTGGGAAACTTTACGAGCAGAAGTAACACATCTTACAAAATTAGCTTGTATCTCCAAAACAACATGTTGTAACTCGAAAAGATTTGGTGTTCCATGTACGTCTAAATGTGTAGCCTCAAAAGAGAACCCACAGGAGAATTTTCTTTCTTCAAAATTTTTCAGAAAACTACGTTTTAAGGAAATCCCGCATCGTGCGAAATCATCTTCTTTTTCCTAAGCAACATGTTGTAACTCGAAAAGCTTTGGTGTTGCGTGTATGTGTAAGCGTGGAGCCTCAATAGAGAAGGCACAGGAGAGTTCTCTCTTGAAAGAATATGTAAGAATACCACGTTATAAGGAAATACAATTTTGCAGAGTAAAGACAAATAAGTACATATTGGAAACACTTTACAAGAAGAAATAACGCATCGTAAAAAATTAGCTTGTATCTCCTAAACAACACGTTGTAACTCGAAAAGATTTGGTGTGACGTGTACGTCTAAGCGTGTAGCCTCAAAAGGGAACCCACAAGAGAATTTTCTTTCATCAAAATTTGTCAGTAACCACGTTTTAAGGATATATCGCATCGTGCGAAATTATCTTGTTTTTCCTAAATAACACGTTATAACTCAAAAATCTTTGGTGTTGCGTGTATGTCTAAGTGTGTAACCTCAAAAGAGAACGCACAGGATAGTTTTCTCTAGAAAGAATATGTAAGAATACCACGTTATAAGGAAATACAATGTTGCAGAGTAAAGACAAATACGTACGTATTGGAAACACTTCACGAGAAGAATTAACGAATCGTAAAAAATTAGCTTGAATCTCCTAAACAACACGTTGTAACTCGAAAAGATTTGGTGTGGCATGTACGTCTAAACGTGTAGCCTCAAAAGAGAACCTACAGGAGAATTTCATTTCTTCAAAAATTTTCAGAAAATCACGTTTTAAGGAAATCCCGCATCGTGCGAAATCATCTTCTTTTTCCTAAACAACATGTTTTAACTCAAAAAGCTTTGGTGTTGCGTGTATGTGTAAGCGTGGAGCCTCAAAAGAGAAGGCAAAGGAGAGTTTTCTCTCGAAAGAGTATGTAAGAATACCACGTTATAAGGAAATACAATTTTGCAGAGTAAAGACAAATAAATACATATTGGAAACACTTTACGAGAAGAAATAACGCATCGTTCAAAATTACCTTGTATCTCCTAAACAAAACGTTGTAACTTGAAAAGATTTGGTGTGACGTGTACGTCTAAAAGTGTAGCCTCAAAAGAGAACCCACAGGAGAATTTTCTTTCATCAAAATTTGTCAGAAACCACGTTTTAAGGAAATCTCGCATCGTGCGAAATTATCTTGTTTTTCCTAAACAACACGTTTTAACTCGAAAACCTTTGGTGTTGCGTGTATGTCTAAGCGTGTAGCCTCAAAAGAGAACTCACAGGAGAGTTTTCTCTCGAAAGAATATGTAAAAATACCACGTTATAAGGAAATACAGTGTTGCAGAGTAAAGACAAATAGTATTGGAAACACTTTAAGAGAAGAAATAATGCATCGTACAAAATTAGCTTGTATCTCCTAAACAACACGTTGTTACTCGAAAAGATTTGGTGTGGCTCGTACCTCTACATGTGTAGCCTCAAAAGAAAATCCACAGGAGAACTTTCTTTCGTCAACATTTTTCAGACAACCACGTTTTATGGAAATCTCACATCGTGCGAAATTATCTTGTTTTTCCTAAACAGCACATTGTAACTCGAAAAGCTTTGGCGTTGCGTGTATGTCTAAGTGTGTAGCCTCTAAAGAGAACGCACAGTAGAGTTTTCTCTCCAAAGAATATGTAAGAATACCACGTTATAAGGAAATAAAGTGTTGCAGAGTAAAGACAAATACGTACATATTGGAAACACTTTACGAGAAGAAATAACGCATCATACAAAATTAGCTTGTATCTCCTAAACAACACGTGGTAACTTGAAAGGAATTGGTGTGGCGTGTACGTCTAAACATGTAGCCTCAAAAGAAAACCCACTGAAGAATTTTCTTTCGTCAAATTTTTCAGAAAACTACGTTTTAAGGAAATCCTGCATCGTGCGAAATTATCTTGTTTTTCATAAACAACACGTTGTAACTCGAAAAGGTTTGGTGTTGCCTCTTTGTCTAAGTGTGTAGCCGCAAAAGTGAAAGCACGGGATAGTTTTCTCTCGAAAGAATATGTAAGAATACCACGTTATAAGGAAATACAGTGTTGCAGAGTAAAGACAAATATGTAAGTCTTGGAAACACTTTATGAGAATAATTAACACATCCTACAAAATTAGCTTGTATCTCTGAAACAACACGTTGTAACTCGAAAAGATTTGGTGTGGCATGTTCGTCTAAACGTGTAGCCTCAAAAGAGAACCCACAGGAGAATTTTCTTTCGTCAAAATTTTTCAGAAAACCACACTTCAAGGAAATCCCGCATCGTGCGAAATCATCTTCTTTTTCCTAAACAACATGCTGTAACTCGAAAAGCTTTGGTGTTGCGTGTATGTGTAAGCGTGTAGCCTCAAAAGAGAAGGCACAGGAGAGTTTTCTCTTGAAAGATTATGTAAGAATACCACGTTATAAGGAAATACAATTTTGCAGAGTAAAGACAAATAAGTACATATTGGAAACCCTTTACGAGAAGAAATAACACATCGTACAAAATTAGCTTGTATCTCCTAAACAACACGTTGTAACTCGAAAAGATTTGGTGTGAAATGTACGTCTAAAGGTGTAGCCTCAACAGAGAACCCACAAGAGAATTTTCTTTCATCAAAATTTGTCAGAAACCAGGTTTTAAGGAAATCTCGCATCGTGCGAAATTATCTTGTTTTTCCTAAACAACACATTGTAACTCGAAAAGCTTTGGTGTTGCGTGTGTGTCTAAGCGTATAACCTCAAAAGAGAACGCACAGGATAGTTTTATTTCGAAAGAATATGTAAGAATACCACGTTATAAGGAAATACAATGTTGCAGAGTAAAGACAAATACGTACTGGAAACACTTTACGAGACGAATTAACGCATCGAAAAAATTAGCTTGTATCTCCTAAACAACACATTGTAACTCGAAAAGATTTGGTATGGCATGTACGTCTAAACGTGTAGCCTCGAAAGAGAACCCACAGGAGAATTTTCTTTCTTCAAAATTTTTCAGAAAACCACGTTTTAAGGAAATCCCGCATCATGCGAAATCATCTTCTTTTTCCTAAATAACAGGTTGTAACTCGAAAAGCTTTGGTGTTGCGTGTATGTGTAAGTGAGGAGCCTCAAAAGAGAAGGCACAGGAAAGTTTTCTCTCGAAAGAATATGCAAGAATACCACGTTATAAGGAAATACAATTTTGCAGAGTAAAGACAAATAAGTACTTATTGGAAACACTTTAGGAGAAGAAATAACGCATCGTACAAAATTAGCTTGTATCTCCTAAACAACACGTTGTAACTTGAAAGGATTTGGTGTGACGTGTATGTCTCAACGTGTAGCCTCAAAAGAGAACCCATGAAGATCCAGAAATGAAACCACACACCTATGGCCACTTGATCCTCGACAAAGAGGCTGAAAACATCCAATGGAAAAAAGATAGCCTTTTCAACAAATTGTGCTGGTTCAACTGGAGGTCAGCATGCAGAAGAATGCGACTTGATCCATCCTTGTCTCCTTGTACTAAGCTCAAATCCAAATGGATCAAGGACCTCCACATAAAGCCAGACACTCTGAAGCTAATAGAAAAGAAACTGGGGAAGACCCTTGAGGACATCGGTACAGGGAGAAAGTTTCTGAACAGAACACCAATAGCGTATGCTCTAAGAGCAAGAATTGACAAATGGGACCTCATAAAGATACAAAGTTTCTGTAAGACAAAGGACACCATCAAGAGGACAAATCGGCAACCAACAAATTGGGAAAAGATCTTCACCAATCCTACATCAGATAGAGGGCTAATATCCAATATATATAAAGAACTCAAGAAGTTAGACTCCAGAAAACCGAACAATCCTATTAAAAAATGGGGTACAGAGTTAAACAAAGAATTCACACCTGAAGAACTTCGGATGGCGGAGAAGCATCTTAAAAAATGCTCAACTTCATTAGTCATTAGGGAAATGCAAATCAAAACAACCCTGAGATTTCATCTTACACCAGTCAGAATGGCTAAGATTAAAAATTCAGGAGACAGCAGGTGTTGGAGAGGGTGGGGAGAAAGAGGAACACTCCTCCACTGCTGGTGGGGCTGCAAATTGGTACAACCACTCTGGAAATCAGTCTGGCGGTTCCTCCGAAAACTGGGCACCTCACTTCCAGAAGATCCTGCTATACCACTCCTGGGCATATACCCAGAGGATTCCCCACCATATAATAAGGATACATGCTCTACTATGTTCATAGCAGCCCTATTTATAATTGCCAGATGCTGGAAAGAACCCAGGTATCCCTCAACAGAAGAGTGGATACAAAAAATGTGGTATATCTACACAATGGAGTACTATTCAGCCATTAGAAACAATGAATTCATGAAATTCTTAGGCAAATGGATGGAGCTAGAGAACATCATACTAAGTGAGGTAACCCAGACTCAAAAGGTGAATCATGGTATGCACTCACTAATATGTGGTTATTAACCTAGAAAACTGGAATACCCGAAACATAATCCACACATCAAATGAGGTACAAGGAGAAAGGAGGACTGGCCCCTGGTTCTGGAGAGACTCAGTGAAACAGTATTCGGCAAAACCAGAACAGGGAAATGGGAAGGGGTGGGTGGGAGGACAGGGAAAGAGAAGGGGACTTAAGGGACTTTCGGGGAGTGGGGGGCTAGAAAAGGGGAAATCATTTGAAATGTAAATAAATTATATCGAATAAAAAAAAAAAGAAAAAAAAAGAGAACCCACAGGAGAACTTACTTTCGTCAAATTTTTTCAGAAAACCA
Organism: Apodemus sylvaticus; assembly: GCF_947179515.1. NCBI lineage: Eukaryota > Metazoa > Chordata > Mammalia > Rodentia > Muridae > Apodemus > Apodemus sylvaticus. The sequence continues at coordinate 3,152,042 of NW_026263270.1, forward strand.
CGTTTTATGGAAATCTCGCATCGTGCGAAATTATCTTGTTTTTCCTAAACAACACGTTGTAACTCGAAAAGCTTTGGTGTTGCGTGTATGTCTAAGCGTGTAGCCCAAAAGAGAATGCACAGGAGAGTTTTCCCTCGAAAGAATATGTAAGAATACCACGTTATAAGGAAATACAGTGTTGCAGAGTAAAGACAAATACTTATGTATTGGAAACACTTTACGAGAAGAAATAACGCATCGTACAAAATTAACTTGCATCTCCTAAACAACAAGTTGTAACTCAAAAAGATTTGGTGTGGCATGTACGTCTAAACCTGTAGCCTCAAAAGACAATGCACAGGAGAACTTTCTTTCGTCAAAATTTGTCAGAAAACCACGTTTTAAGGATATCTGCATCGTGCAAAATTATCTTGTTTTTCCTAAACAACACGTTGTAACTCGAAAAGCTTTGGTGTTGCGTGTATGTGTGAGCATGTCGCCTCTAAAGAGAATGCACAGGAAAGTTTTCTCTCGCAAGAACATGTAAGAATTCAACATTATAAGGAAATACAATGTTGCAGAGTAAAGACAAATACGTAAGTTTGGAAACACTTTACGAGAAGAAATAAAGCATCGTACAAAATTAGCTTGTATCTCCTAAACAACACGTGGTAACTCGATAGGATTCGGTGTGGCGTGTACCTCTAAACGTGTAGCGTCAAAAGAGTACCCACAGGAGAATTTTCTTTCGTCAAAATTTGTCAGAACACCACGTTTTAAGGAAATCCCGCATCGTGGAAATTATCTTGTTTTTCATAAACAACAAGTTGTAACTCGAAAAGCGTTGATGTTCCCTGTATGTCTAAGTGTGTAGCCTCAAAAGGGAACGCACAGGATAGTTTTTTATCAAAAGAATATGTAAGAATACCACGTTATAAGGATATACAATGTGGCAGAGTAAAGACAAATACGTATGTGTTGGAAACACTTTACGAGAAGAATAAACACATCGTAAAAAATTAGCTTGTATCTCCTAAACAACACGTTGTAACTCGACAAGATTTGGTGTGACATGTACGTCTAAATGTGTAGCCTCAAAAGAGAACCCACAGGAGAATTTTCTTTGGTCAAAATTTTTCAGAAAACGACGTTTTAAGGAAATCCCGCATCATGCGAAATCATCTTCTTTTTCCTAAACAACATGTTGTAACTTGAAAAGCTTTGGTGTTGCGTGTATGTGTAAGTGTGGAGCCGCAAAAGAGAAAGCACAGGAGAGTTTTCTCTCGAAAGAATATGCAAGAATACCACGTTATAAGGAAATACAATTTTGCAGAGTAAAGACAAATAAGTACTTATTGGAAACACTTTATGAGAAGAAATAACGCATCATACAAAATTAGCTTGTATCTCCTAAACAACACGTTGTAACTTGAAAAGATTTGGTGTGACGTGTATGTCTCAACGTGTAGCCTCAAAAGAGAACCCACAGGAGAACTTTCTTTCGTCAATTTTTTTCAGAAAACCACGTTTTATGGAAATCTCGCATCGTGCGAAATTATCTTGTTTTTCCTAAACAACACGTTGTAACTCGAAAAGCTTTGGCGTTGCGTGTATGTCTAAGCGTGTAGCCCAAAAGAGAATGCACAGGAGAGTTTTCCCTTGAAAGAATATGTAAGAATACCACGTTATAAGGAAATACAGTGTTGCAGAGTAAAGACAATTAAGTACATATTGGAAACACTTTATGAGAAGAAATAACGCATCGTACAAAATTAACTTGTATCTCCTAAACAACACGTTGTAACTCGAAAAGCTTTGGTGTTGCGTGTATGTCTAAGCGTGTAGCATCAAAAGAGAACTCACAGGAGAGTTTTCTCTTGAAAGAATATGTAAGAATACCACGTTATAAGGAAATACAGTGTTGTAGAGTAAAGACAAATACTTATGTATTGGAAACACTTTACAAGAAGAAATAACGCATCATAAAAAATTTGCTTGTATCTCCTAATCAACAGGTTGTAACTCAAAAAGATTTGGTTTGGCATGTATGTCTAAACCTGTAGCCTCAAAAGACAATGCACAGGAGAACTTTCTTTCGTCAAAATTTGTCAGAAAACCACGTTTTAAGGATATCTGCATCGTGCAAAATTATCTTGTTTTTCCTAAACAACACGTTGTAACTCGAAAAGCTTTGGTGTTGCGTGTATGTGTGAGCATGTAGCCTCTAAAGAGAATGCACAGGAAAGTTTTCTCTCGCAAGAACATGTAAGAATTCAACATTATAAGGAAATACAGTGTTGCAGAGTAAAGACAAATACGTAAGTTTGGAAACACTTTACGAGAAGAAATAAAGCATCGTACAAAATTAGCTTGTATCTCCTAAACAACACGTAGTAACTCGATAGGATTTGGTGTGGCGTGTACCTCTCAACGTGTAGCGTCAAAAGAGTACCCACAGGAGAATTTTCTTTCGTCAAAATTTGTCAGAACACCACGTTTTAAGGAAATCCCGCATCGTGCGAAATTATCTTGTTTTTCATAAACAACACGTTGTAACTCGAAAAGCTTTGATGTTGCCTGTATGTCTAAGTGTGTAGCCTCAAAAGGGAACGCACAGGATAGTTTTCTATCGAAAGAATATGTAAGAATACCACGTTATAAGGATATACAATGTTGCAGAGTAAAGACAAATACGTATGTGTTGGAAACACTTTACGAGAAGAATAAACACATCGTAAAAAATTAGCTTGTATCTCCTAAACAACACGTTGTAACTCAGCAAGATTTGGTGTGGCATGTACGTCTAAACGTGTAGCCTCAAAAGAGAACCCACAGGAGAATTTTCTTTTGTCAAAATTTTTCAGAAAACCACGTTTTAAGGAAATACCGCATCATGCGAAATCATCTTCTTTTTCCTAAACAACATGTTGTAACTCGAAAAGCTTTGGTGTTGCGTGTATGTGTAAGTGTGGAGCCTCAAAAGAGAAGGCACAGGAGAGTTTTCTCTCGAAAGAATATGCAAGAATACCACGTTATAAGGAAATACAATTTTGCAGAGTAAAGACAAATAAGTACTTATTGGAAACACTTTATGAGAAAAAATAACGCATCGTAAAAAATTAGCTTGTATCTCCTAAACAACACGTTGTAACTCGAAAAGATTTGGTGTGACGTGTACGTCTAAACATGTAGCCTCAATAGAGAATCCACAGGAGAACTTTCTTTCCTCAAAATTTTTCAGAAAACCACGTTTTATGGAAATCTCGCATCGTGCGAAATTATCTTGTTTTTCCTAAACAACATGTTGTAACTAGAAAAGCTTTGGCGTTGCGTGTATGTCTAAGCGTGTAGCCCAAAAGAGAACGCACAGGAGAGTTTTCCCTCGAAAGAATATGTAAGAATACTACGTTATAAGGAAATACAGTGTTGCAGAGTAAAGACAATTAATTACGTATTCGACACACTTTACAAGAAGAAATAACGCATCGAAAATAATTGCTTGTATCTCCTAAACAACAAGTTGTAACTCGAAAAGATTTGGTGTGGCGTGTACGTCTAAACCTGTAGCCTCAAAAGACAATGCACAGGAGAACTTTCTTTAGTCAAAATTTGTCAGAAAACCACGTTTTAATGATATCCCGCATCGTGCAAAATTATCTTGTTTTTCCTAAACAACACGTTGTAACTCGAAAAGCTTTGGTGTTGCGTGTATATCTAAGCGTGTAGCTTCTAAAGAGAATGCACAGGAGAGTTTTCTCTCGAAAGAACATGTAAGAATACAATGTTATAAGGAAATACAGTGTTGCAGAGTAAAGACAAATATGTACATATTGGAAACTCTTTACAAGAAGAAATAACGCATCTTAGAAAATTAGCTTTTATCTCCTAAACAACACATGGTAATTCAAAAGGATTTGGTGTGGCGTGCACGTCTAAACGTGTAGCCTCATAAGAGAACCCACAGGAGAATTTTCTTTAGTCAAAATTTGTCAGAACACCAAGTTTTAAGGAAATCCCGCATCATGCGAAATTATCATGTTTTTCATAAACAACACGTTGTAACTTGAAAAGCTTTGGTGTTGCCTGTATGTCTAAGTGTGTAGCCTCAAAAGGGAAGGCACAGGATAGTTTTCTCTCGAAAGAATGTGTAAGAATAGCACATTAAAAGGAAATACAGTGTTGCAGAGTAAAGACAAATACGTACGTATTGGAAACAGTTTAGGAGAAGAAATAAAGCATCTTACAAAATTAGCTTGTATCTCCTAAACAACACGTGGCAACTCGAAAGGATTAGGTGTGGCGTGCACGTCTAAACGTGAAGCTTCAAAAGAGAACCAACAGAATAATTTTCGTTCATCAAAATTTGTCAGAAGACCATGTTTTAAGGAAATCAGGCATCGTGCGAAATTATCTTGTTTTTTATAAACAACACATTGTTAACTCAAAAAGCTTTGGTGATGCCTGTATGTCTAAGTGTTTAGCCTTAAAAGGGAATGCACAGAATAGTTTTCTCTCGAAAGAATATGTAAGAATACCACGTTATAAGGAAATACAGTGTTGCAGAGTAAAGACAAATACGTACGTATTGGAAACACTTTACGAGATTTAACGCATTATAAAAAAATTAGCTTGTATGCCCTAAACAACACGTTGTAACTCAAAAAGATTTGGTGTGACGTGTACGTCTAAATATGTAGCCTCAAAAGAGAACCCACAGGAGAATTTTCTTTCGTCAAAATTTTTCAGAAAACCAGGTTTTTAGGAAATCCCGCATCGTGCGAAATCATCTTCTTTTTCCTAAACAACATGTTGTAACTCGAAAAGCTTTGGTGTTGCGTGTTTGTCTAATCGTGTAGCCTCAAAAGAGAATGCACAGGAGAATTATCCCTTGAAAGAATATGTAAGAATACCATGTTATAAGGAAATACAGTGTTGCAGAGTATAGACAAATATGTATGTATTGGAAACACTTTATGAGAAGAAATAGCGCATCGTACAATATTTGCTTGTATCTCATAAAGAACACGTTGTATCTCAAAATTATTTGGTGTGGCTCGTACGGCTACACGTGTAGCCTCAAAAGAGAACCCACAGGAGAACTTTCTTTCGTCAAAATTTGTCAGAAAACCATGTTTTAAGGAAATCCCGCATCGTGCAAAATTATCTTGTTTTTCCTAAACAACACGTGTAACTCGAAAAGCTTTGGTGTTGCGTGTATGTCTGAGCATGTAGCCTCTAAAGAGAATGCACAGGAGAGTTTTCTCTCGAAAGAACATGTAAGAATACAACGTTATAAGGAAATACACTGTTGCAGAGTAAAGACAAATACATACGTATTGGAACCACTTTACGAAAAGAAATAACGCATCATACAAAATTAGCTTGTATCTCTTAAACAACACGTGGTTACTCGAAAGGATTTGGTGTGGCGTGCACGTCTAATCGTGTAGCCTCAAAAGAGAAGCCACAGGAGAATTTTCTTTCATCAAAATTTGTCAGAAAACCACGTTTTAAGGAAATCCCGCATCGTGCAAAATTATCTTGTTTTCCATAAACAACACGTTGTAACTCGAAAAGCTTTGGTGTTGCCTGTATGTCTAAGTGTGTAGCCTCAAAAGGGAACGCACAGGATAGTTTTCCCTCGAAGGAATATGTAAGAATACCACGTTATAAGGAAATATAATGTTGCAGTGTAAAGACAAATATGTACTTATTGGAAACACTTTACGAGAAGAATTAACGCATCGAAAAAAATTAGCTTATATCTCCTAAACAACACGTTGTAATTCGAAAAGATTTGGTGTGGCTCGTACCTCTACATGAGTAGCCACAAAAGAGAACCCACAGGAGAACTTTCTATCGTCAAAATTTTTCAGAAAACCACATTTTATGTAAATCTCGCATCGTGCTAAATTATCTTGTTTTTCCTAAACAACACATTGTAACTCCAAAAGCTTTGGCGTTGCGTGTTTGTCTAAGCGTGTCCCCTCAAAAGAGAACGCACAGGAGAGTTTTCCCTCGAAATAATATGTAAGAATACTATGTTATAAGGAAATACAGTGTCGCAGATTAAAGACAAATAAGTACGTATTGGAAACACTTTACGAGAAGAAATAATGCATCGTACAAAATTAGCTTGTATCTCCTAAACAACACGTGGTAACTCGAAAGGATTTGGTGTGGCGTGTACGTCTAAACGTGTAGCCTCAAAAGAGAACCCACAGGAGAATTTTCTTTATTCAAAATTTTTCAGAAAACCACGTTTTAAGGAAATCCCGCATCGTGCGAAATCATCTTCTTTTTCCTAAACAACATGTTGTAACTCGAAAAGCTATGGTGTTGCGTGTATGTGTAAGCGTGGAGCCTCAAAAGAGAAGGCACTGGAGAGTATTCTCTCGAAAGAATATGTAAGAATACCACATTATAAGGAAATACAATTTTGCAGAGTAAAGACCAATAAGTACATATTGGAAACACTTTACGAGAAGAAATAGCGCATCTTACAAAATTATCTTGTATCTCCTAAACAACACGTTGTAACTCAAAAAAATTTGTTGTGACGTGTACGTCTAAAAGTGTAGCCTCAAACGAGAACCCACAGGAGAATTTTCTTTCATCAAAATTTGTCAGAAACCACGTTTTAAGAAAGTCTCGCATCGTGCGAAATTATCATGTTTTTCCTAAACAACACATTGTAACTCGAAAAGCTTTGGTGTTGCGTGGATGTCTACGCGTGTAGCCTCAAAGGAGAACGCACAGGAGAGGTTTCTCTCGAAAGAATATGTAAGAATACCACGTTATAAGGAAATACAGTGTTGCAGAGTAAAGACAACTACGTACGTATTGGAAACACTTTAAGAGAAGAAATATCGCATCCTAGAAAATTAGCTTGTATCTCCTAAACAACACGTAGTAACTCGAAAAGATTTGGTGTGGCTCGTACCTCTACACGTGCAGCCTCAATAGAGAACCCACAGGAGAACTTTGTTTCGACAAAATTTTTCAGAAAACCACGTTTAATGGAAATCTCGTATCGTGCGAAATTATCTTGTTTTTCCTAAACAACACGTTGTAACTCCAAAAGCTTTGGCGTTGCGTGTTTGTCTAAGCGTGTAACCTCAAAAGAGAATGCACAGGATTGTTTTCCCTCGAAAGAATATGTAAGAATACCACGTTATAAGGAAATACAGTGTTGCAGAGTAAAGACAAATAAGTACGTATTGGAAACACTATATGAGAAGAAATAACGCATTGTACAATATTTGCTTGTATCTCCTAAACAACACGTTGTAACTCAAAAATATTTCGTGTGGCTCGTATGTCTACACGTTTAGCCTCAAAAGAGAACACACAGGAGAACTTTCTTTCTTCAAAATTTGTCAGAAAACCACGTTTAAGGAAATCCCGTATCGTGCAAAATTATCTTGTTTTTCCTAAACAACACGTTGTAACTCGAAAAGCTTTGGTGTTGTGTGTATGTCTGAGCATGTAGCCTCTAAAGAGAATGCACAGGAGAGTTTTCTCTCGAAAGAACATGTAAGAATACAACGTTATAAGGAAATACAGTGTTGCAGAGTAAAGACAAATACGTACATATTGGAAACACTTTACGAGAAGAAATAACGCATCATACAAAATTAGCTTGTATCTCCTAAACAACACGTGGTAACTCGAAAGGATTTGGTGTGGCGTGTACATCTAAACGTGTAGCCTCAAAAGAGAACCCACAGGAGAATTTTCTTTGGTCAAAATTTGTCAGAAAACCACGTTTTATGGAAATCTCGCATCATGCCAAATTATCTTGTTTTTCCTAAACAACACATTGTAACTCGAAAAACTTTGGCGTTGCATGTTTGTCTAAGCGTGTAGCCTCAAAAGAGAACGCACAGGAGAGTTTTCCCTCAAAATAATATGTAAGAATACCACGTTATAAGGAAATACAGTGTTGCAGAGTAAAGACAAATAAGTACGTATCGGAAACACTTTACAAGAAGAAATAACGCATCGTACAAAATTAGCTTGTATCTCCTAAACAACACGTGGTAACTCGAAAGGATTTGGTGTGGCATGTACGTCTAAATGTGTATCCTCAAAAGAGAACCCACAGGAGAATTTTCTTACTTCAAAATTTTTCAGAACACCTCGTTTTAAGGAAATGCCGCATCGTGCGAAATCATCTTCTTTTTCCTAAACAACATGTTGTAACTCGAAAAGCTTTGGTGTTGCGTGTATGTGTAAACGTGTAGCCTCAAAAGAGAAGGCACAGGAGAATTTTCTCTCGAAAGAATATGTAAGAATATCACGTTATAAGGAAATACAATTTTGCAGAGTAAAGACAAATAAGTACATATTGGAAACACTTTACGAGAAGAAATAACACATCGTACAAAATTAGCTTGTATCTCCTAAACAACACGTTGTAACTCGAAAAGATTTGTTGTGACCTGTAAGTCTAAAAGTGTAGCCTCAAATGAGAACCGACAGGAGAATCTTCTTTCATCAAAATTTGTCAGAAACCACGTTTTAAGGAAATCTCACATCGTACGAAATTATCTTGTTTTTCCTAAACAACACTTTGTAACTCGAAAAGCTTTTGTGTTGCGTGTATGTGTAAGCGTGTAGCCTCAAAAGAGAAGGCACAGGAGAATTTTCTCTCGAAAGAAGATGTAAGAATATCACGTTATAAGGAAATACAAATTTGCAGAGTAAAGACAAATAAGTACATATTGGAAACACTTTACGAGAAGAAATAACGCATCATACAAAATTAGCTTGTATCTCCTAAACAACACGTTGTAACTGGAAAAGATTTGGTGTGACGTGTAAGTCTAAAAGTGTAGCCTCAAACGAGAACCCACAGGAGAATCTTCTTTCATCAAAATTTGTCAGAAACCAAGTTTTAAGGAAATCTCGCATCGTACGAAATTATCTTGTTTTTCCTAAACAACACGTTGTAACTCGAAAAGCTTTGGTGTTGCGTGTATGTCTAAGCGTGTAGCCTCAAAAGAGAGCACACAGGAGAGTTTTCGCTCGAAAGAATATGTAAGAATACCACGTTATAAGGAAATACTGTGTTGCAGAGTAAAGACAAACACTATTGGAAACACTTTAAGAGAAGAAATAAGGCAACGAAAAAATTAGCTTGTATCTCCTAAACAACAAGTTGTAACTCGAAAAGATTTGGTGTGACTCGTACCTCTACACGTGTAGTCTCAAAAGAGAACCCACAGGAGAACTTTGTTTCGTCAAAATTTTTCAGAAAACCACGTTTTATGGAAATCTCGCATCCTGTGAAATTATCTTGTTTTTCCTAAACAACACATTGTAACTCGAAAAGCATTGGCGTTGCGTGTATGTCTAAGCGTATGGCCTCTAAAGAGAACGCACAGGAGAGTTTTCTCTTGAAAGAATATGTAAGAATACAACGTTATAAGGAAATACAGTGTTGCAGAGTAAAGACAAATACGTACTTATTGGAAACACTTTACGAGAAGAAATAACGAATCATACAAAATTAGCTTGTATCTCCTAAACAACACGTGGTAAATCGAAAGAATTTGGTGTGGCGTGTACGTCTAAACGTGTAGCCTTAAAAGAGAACCCACTGAAGAATTTTCTTTCGTCAAAATGTTTCAGAAAACTACGTTTTAAGGAAATCCCGCATCGTGCGAAATTATCTTGTTTTTCATAAACAACACGTTGTAACTCGAAAAGCTTTGGTGTTGCCTGTATGTCTAAGTGTGTAGCCTAAAAAGGGAACGCACAGGATAGTTTTCTCTTGAAAGAATATATAAGAATAGCACGTTATAAGGAAATACAGTGTTGCAGAGTAAAGACAAGTACTTACATATTGGAAACACTTTACGAGAAGAAGTAACGCATCTTACAAAATTATGCTTGTATCTCCGAAACAACATGTTTTAACTCGAAAAGATTTGGTGTGGCATGTATGTCTAAACGTGTAGCCTCAAAAGAGAACCCACAGGAGAATTTTCTTTCGTCAAAATTTTACAGAAAACCTCGTTTTAAGGAAATCCTGCATCGTGCGAAATCATCTTCTTTTTCCTAAACAACATGTTGTAACTCGAAAAGATTTGGTGTTGCGTGTATGGGTAAGCGTGGATCCTCAAAAGAGAAGGCACAGGAGAGTTTTCTCTCGAAAGAATATATAAGAATACCACGTGATAAGGAAATACAATACGTGTTGTTTAAGAGATACAAGCTAATTTTGTATGCTTCGTTATTTCTTTTCGTAAAGTGGTTCCAATACGTATGTATTTGTCTTTACTCTGCAACACTGTATTTCCTTATAACGTGGTATTCTTACATATTCTTTCGAGAGAAAACTCTCCTGTGCATTCTCTTTTGAGGCTACACGCTTAGACATTCACGCAACACCAAAGCTTTTCGAGTTACAACGTGTTGTTTAGGAAAAACAAGATAATTTCGCACGATGCGGGAATTCCTTAAAACGTGATTTTCTGAAAAATTTTGACAAAAGAAAATTCTCCTTTGGGTTCTCTTTTGATGCTACACGTTAAGACGTACACGCCACAACAATTCTTTTCGAATTACAACGTGTAGTTTTGGAGATACAAGCTAATTTTGTACGATGCGTTATTTCTTCTAGTAAAGTGTTTCCAATAAGTACGTATTTGTCTTTACTCTGCAAAACTGTATTTCGTTATAACATGGTATTCTTACATATTCTTTCGAGAGAAAACTCTCCTCTGCCTTCTCTTTTGAGGCTACACATTTAGACATATATGCAACATCAAAGCTTTTCGAGTTACAACATGTTGTTTAGGAAAAACAAGATAATTTCGCACGATGCAGGATTTCCTTAAAACGTGGTTTTCTGACAAATTTTGACGAAAGAAAACCCTCCTGTGGATTCTCCTTTGAGGCTACACGTTTAGTCGTACACGCCACAACAAATCTTTTCGAGTTGCAACGTGTTGTTTAGGAGATACAAGCTAAGTTTGCATGATGCGTTATTTCTTCTCGTAAAGTGTTTCCAATAAGTACATATTTGTCTATACTCTGCAGCATTGTATTTCCTTATAACGTGGTATTCTTACATATTCTTTCGAGAGAAAACTATCCTGTGCGTTCTCTTTGGAGGCTACACGCTTAGACATACACGCACCACCAAAGCTTTTCGAGTTACAACGTGTTGATTAGGAAAAACAGGATAATTTCGCACGATGCGGGATTTCCTTAAAATGTGGTTTTCTGACAAATTTTGACGTAAGAAAATTCTCCTGTGGGTTCTCTTTTGAGGCTACACATTTAGACGTGCACGCCACACCAAATCTTTTTGAGTTACCACGTGTTGTTTAGGAGATACAAGCAAATTTTGTACCATGCATTATTTCTTCTCATAATATGTTTCCTATACGTATGTATTTGTCTTTACTCTGCAGCAATATATTTCCTTATAACGTGGTATTCCTACATATTCTTTGAGAGAAAACTCTCCTGTGCATTCTCTTTTGAGGCTACACGCTTACACATACACCCAACACCAAAGCTTTTCGAGTTACAATGTTTTGTTTATGAAAAACAAGATAATTGCGCACAATGCGGGATTTCCTTAAAACGTGGTTTTCTGAAAAATTTTGACGAAAGAAAATTCTCCTGTGTGTTCTCTTTTGAGGCTACATGCTTAGACGTACACGCCACACCAAATCTTTTCGAGTTACAACGTGTTGTTTAGGAGATACAAGCTAATTTTGTACGATGCGTTATTTCTTCTCCTAAAGTGTTTCCAATACGTACGTATTTGTCTTTACTCTACAACACTGTATTTCCTTATAACATGGTATTCGTACATATTCTTTCGAGAGAAAACTCTCCTGTGCATTCTCATTTGAGGCTACACGCTTAGACATACACGCAACACCAAAGCATTTCGAGTTAGAACGTGTTGTTTAGGAAAAACAAGATAATTTCGCACGATGCGGGAATTCCTTAAAACGTGGTTTTCTGACAAATTTTGAGGAAATAAAATTCTCCTGTGGGTTTTCATTTGAGGCTAAACGTTTAGACGTACACGCCACACCAAATGTTTTCGAGTTACAACGTGTTCTTTAGGAGATACAAGCTAATTTTTTACGATGCTTTATATCTTCTTGTAAAGTTTAAGTGTTTCCAAAAGGAACGTATTTATCTTTAATTTGCCACAATGTATTTCCTTATAACGTGGTATTCTTACATACTCGTTCGAGAGAAATCTCTCCTGTGCGTTCTCTTTTGAGGCTACATGCTTAGACATACACGCAACACCAAAGATTTTCGAGTTACAATGTGTTGTTTAGGAAAAACAAGATAGTTTCGCATGATGGGGGATTTCCTTAATAAGTGGTTTTCTGACAAATTTTGACGAAAGAAAATTCTCCTGTGGGTTCTCTTTTGAGGCTACACGTTTAGACGTACATGCCATACCAAACCTTTTCGAGTTACAACGTGTTGTTTAGGAGATACAAACCAATTTTTTACGATGCGTTATTTCTTCTCATAGAGTGTTTCAAATACATACGTATTTGTCTTTACTCTGCAAAACTGTATTTCCTTATAATGTGGTATTCTTACATGTTCTTTCGAGAGAAAACTCTCCTGTGCGTTCTCTTTTGAGGCTACACGCTTAGACATACACGCAACATCAAAGCGTTTCGAGTTACAACGTGTTGTTTAGGAAAAGCAAGATAACTTCGCACGATGAGTGATTTCCTTAAAACATGGATTTCTGACAAATTTTACGAACAAAAATTCTCCTGTGGGTTCTCTTTTGAGGCTACACGTTTAGACGTACACGCCACACCAAATCTTTTCGAATTACAATGTGTTGTTTAGGAGATACAAGCTAATTTTGTACGATGCGTTCTTTCTTCTCATAAAGTTTTTCCAATAAGTAAGTATTTGTCTTTACTCTGCAACACTGTATTTCCTTATAACATGGTACTCTTACATATTTTTTCGAGAGAAAACTCTCCTGTGCGTTCTCATTTGAGGCTACACGCTGAGACATACACGCAACAGCAAAGCTTTTCGAGTTACGTGTTGTTTAGGAAGAACAAGATAATTTCTCACGATGCGGGATTTCCTTAAAACGTGGTTTTCTGACAAATTTTGACGAAAGAAAATTCTCCTGTCGGTTCTCTTTTGAGGCTAAACGTTTAGACGTACACGCCACACCAAATCTCTTTGAGTTGCAACTTGTTGTTTAGGAGATACAAGCTAATTTTTTTGCAATGAATTATTTCTTCTCGTAAAGTTTAAATGTTTACAATATGTATGTATTTGCCTCTACTCTGCAACTCTGTATTTCCTTATAACGTTGTATTCTTACATATTCTTTCGAGAGAAAACTCTCCTGTGCGTTCTCTTTTGAGGCTACACATTTAGACGTACACGCCACACCAAATCTTTTTGAGTTACAACTTGTTGTTTAGGAGATACAAGCTAATTTTTTTACGATGAATTATTTCTTCTCGTAAAGTTTAAGTGTTTCCAATACGTATGTATTTGCCTCTACTCTGCAACACTGTATTTCCTTATAACGTGATATTCTTACATATTCTTTCGAGAGACAACTCTCCTGTGCGTTCTCTTTGGAGGCTACACACTTAGACATTCATGCAACACCAAAGCTTTTCGAGTTACAACGTGTTGTTTAGGAAAAACAAGATAATTTCGCATGATGCGGGATTTCCTTAAAACGTGGTTTTCTGACAAATTTTGATGAAAGAAAATTCTCCTGTGGGTTCTCTTTTGAGGCTGCACGTTTAGACGTACACGCCACAACAAATCCTTTCGAGATATAACGTGTTGTTTAGGATATACAAGCTAATTTTTACTATGTGTTATTTCTTCTCGTAAAGCTTAAGTGTTTCCAATAAGTATGTATTTGTCTTTACTCTGCAACACTGTATTTCCTTATAACGTGGTATTCCTACATATTCTTTCAGAAGAAAACTCTCCTGTGCGTTCTCTTTTGAGGCTACACGCTTAGACATACACGCACCACCAAAGCTTTTCGAGTTGCAACATGTTGTTTAGGAAAAACAAGATAGTTTCGCACGATGCGGTATTTCCTTAAAACGTGGTTTTCTGACAAATTTTGACGAAAGAAAACTCTCCTGTGGGTTCTCTTTTGAGGCTACACCTTTAGACATACACGCCACACCAAATCTTGTCGAGTTGCAACGTGTTGTTTAGGAGATACAAGCTAATTTTACATGATGCGTTATTTCTTCTCCTAAAGTGTTTCCAATAAATACAAATTTGTCTATACTCTGCCACACTGTATTTCCTTATAACGTGATATTCTTACATATTCTTTCGAGAGAAAACTCTCCTGTGCGTTCTCTTTGGAGGCTACACGCTTAGACATTCACCCAACACCAAAGCTTTTCGAGTTACAACGTGTTGTTTAGGAAAAACAAGATAATTTCACATGATGCGGGATTTCCTTATACATGGTTTTCTGACAAATTTTGACGAAAGAAAATTCTCCTGTGGGTTCTCCTTTGAGGCTACACGTTTAGATGTACAAGCCACACCAAATCTTTTTGAGTAACCATGTGTTGTTTCAGAGATGCAAGCTAATTTTGTACCATGCGTTATTTCTTCTCATAATGTGTTTCCAAAACGTATGTATTTGTCTTTACTCTGCAGCAATATGTTTCCTTATAACGTGGTATTCTTACATATTCTTTTGAGAGAAAACTCTCCTGTGCATTCTCTTTTGAGGCTACATGCTAAGACCTACACGCAACACCAAATCCTTTCGAGTTATAACGTGTTGTTTAGGATATACAAGCTAATTTTGTACTGTTTTATTTCTTTTTTTTTCATTCTTTTTTTTATTCGATATAATTTATTTACATTTCAAATGATTTCCCCTTTTCTAGCCCCCCCCGCACTCCCCGAAAGTCCCGTAAGCCCCCTTCTCTTCCCCTGTCCTCCCTACCACCCCTTCCCAGTTCCCCGTTCTGGTTTTGCCAAATACTGTTTCACTGAGTCTTTCCAGAAGCAGGGACCACTCCTGCTTTCTTCTTGTATCTCATTTGATGTGTGGATTATGTTTTGGGTATTCCAGTTTTCTAGGTTAATAACCACTTATTAGTTAGTGCATACCATGATTCGCCTTTTGAGTCTGGGTTACCTCACTTAGTATGATGTTCTCTAGCTCGATCCATTTGCCTAAGAATTTCATGAATTCATTGTTTCTAATGGCTGAATAGTACTCCATTGTGTAGATATACCACATTTTTTGTATCCACTCTTCTGTTGAGGGATACCTGGGTTCTTTCCAGCATCTGGCAATTATAAATAGGGCTGCTATGAACATAGTAGAGCATGAATCCTTATTCCATGGTGGGGAATCCTCTGGGTATATGCCCAGGAGTGGTACAGCAGGATCTTCTGGAAGTGAGGTGCCCAGTTTTCAGAGGAACAGCCAGACTGCTTTCCAGAGTGGTTGTACCAATTTGCAACCCCACCAGCAGTGGAGGAGTGTTCCTCTTTCTCCGCACCCTCTCCAACACCTGCTGTCTCCTGAATTTTTAATCTATGTTTTATTTCTTCTCGTAAAGTTTAAGTGTTTCCAATAAGTATTTATTTGTCTTTACTCTGCAACACTGTATTTCCTTATAACGTGGTATTCCTACATATTCTTTCGGGAGAAAACTCTCCTGTGCGTTCTCTTTTGAGGCTACATGCTTAGACATATACGCAACACCAAAGCTTTTCGAGTTACAACATGTTGTTTAGGAAAAACAAGATAATTTCGCAGGATGCAGGATTTCCTTAAAACGTGGTTTTCTGACAAATTTTGATGAAAGAAAACTCTCCTGTGGGTTATCCTTTGAGGGTACACGTTTAGTCGTTCACGCCACACCAAATCTTTTCGAGTTACAACGTGTTGTTTAGGAGATACAAGGTAAGTTTGCATGATGTGTTATTTCTTTTCGTAAAGTGTTTCCAATAAGTACACTCTGCAACACTGTATTTCCTTATAACGTGGTATTCTTACATATTCTTTCGAGAGAAAACTATCCCTTGCGTTCTCTTTGGAGGCTACATGCTTAGACATACACGCACCACCAAAACTTTTCGAGTTACAACGTGTTGATTAGGAAAAACAAGATAATTTCCCACGATGCGGGATTTCCTTAAAAAGTGGTTTTCTGACAAATTTTGACGTAAGAAAATTCTCCTGTGGGTTCTCTTTTGAGGCTACACATTTAGACGTGCACGCCACACCAAATCTTTTTGAGTTAAAACGTGTTGTTTAGGAGATACAAGCAAATTTTTTACCATGCATTATTTCTTCTCATAATATGTTTCTAATACGTATGTATTTGTCTTTACTCTTTAGCAATATATTTCCTTTTAACGTGGTATTCTTACATATTCTTTTGAGAGAAAACTCTCCTGTGCATTCTCTTCTGAGGCTACAAGCTTAGACATACACCCAACACCAAAGCTTTTCGAGTTACAATGTTTTGTTTATGAAAAACAAGATAATTGCGCACAATGCTGGATTTCCTTAAAACGTGGTTTTCTGACAAATTTTGACGAAAGAAAATTCTACTGTGGGTTCTCTTTTGAGGCTACATGTTTAGACGTATACGCCACACCAAATCTTTTCGAGTTACAACGTGTTGTTTAGGAGATACAAGCTAATTTTGTACGATGCGTTATTTCTTCTCCTAAAGTGTTTCCAATATGTACGTATTTGTCTTTACTCTACAACACTGTATTTCCTTATAACATGGTATTCGTACATATTCTTTCGAGAGAAAACTCTCCTGTGCATTCTCTTTTGAGGCTACACGCTTAGATATACACGCAACACCAAAGCATTTCGAGTTAGAACGTGTTGTTTAGGAAAAACAAGATAATTTCGCACGATGCGGGAATTCCTTAAAACGTGGTTTTCTGACAAATTTTGACGAAAGAAAATTCTCCTGTGGGTTTTCATTTGAGGCTAAACGTTTAGACGTACACGCCACACCAAATGTTTTCGAGTTACAACGTGTTCTTTAGGAGATACAAACTAATTTTTTACGATGCTTTATATCTTCTTGTAAAGTTTAAGTGTTTCCAAAAGGAATGTATTTATCTTTAATTTGCCACAATGAATTTCCTTATAACGTGGTATTCTTACATACTCGTTCGAGAGAAATCTTTCCTGTGCGTTCTCTTTTGAGGCTACATGCTTAGACATACACGCAACACCAAAGATTTTCGAGTTACAATGTGTTGTTTAGGAAAAACAAGATAGTTTCGCATGATGCGGGATTTCCTTAATAAGTGGTTTTCTGACAAATTTTGACGAAAGAAAATTCTCCTGTGGGTTCTCTTTTGAGGCTACACGTTTAGACGTACATGCCACACGAAATCTTTTCGAGTTACAACGTGTTGTTTAGGAGATACAAACTAATTTTTTACGATGCGTTATTTCTTCTCATAGAGTGTTTCAAATACATATGTATTTGTCTTTACTCTGCAAAACTGTATTTCCTTATAATGTGGTATTCTTACATGTTCTTTCGAGAGAAAACTCTCCTGTGCGTTCTCTTTTGAGGCTACACGCTTAGACATACACGCAACATCAAAGCTTTTCGAGTTACAACGTGTTGTTTAGGAAAAACAAGATAATTTCGCACGATGAGTGATTTCCTTAAAACATGGATTTCTGACAAATTTTACGAACAAAAATTCTCCTGTGGGTTCTCCTTTGAGGCTACACGTTTAGACGTACACGCCACACCAAATCTTTTCGAGTTACAATGTGTTGTTTAGGAGATACAAGCTAATTTTGTACGATGCGTTATTTCTTCTCATAAAGTTTTTCCAATAAGTATTTGTCTTTACTCTGCAACACTGTATTTCCTTATAACGTGGTATTCTTACCTATTTTTTCGAGAGAAAACTCTCCTGTGCGTTCTCATTTGAGGCTACACGCTGAGACATACACGCAACAGCAAAGCTTTTCGAGTTACGTGTTGTTTAGGAAGAACAAGATAATTTCTCACGATGCGGGATTTCCGTAAAACGTGGTTTTCTGACAAATTTTGACGAAAGAAAATTCTCCTGTGGGTTCTCTTTTGAGGCTAAACGTTTAGACGTACACGCCACACCAAATCTTTTTGAGTTGCAACTTGTTGTTTAGGAGATACAAGCTAATTTTTTTACAATGAATTATTTCTTCTTGTAAAGTTTAAGTGTTTCCAATACGTATGCATTTGCCTCTACTCTGCAACACTGTATTTCCTTATAACGTGGTATTCTTACATATTCTTTCGAGAGAAAACTCTCCTGTGCGTTCTTTTTGGAGGCTACACACTTAGACATTCACGCAACACGAAAGCTTTTCGAGGTACAACGTGTTGTTTAGGAAAAACAAGATAATTTCGCATGATGCGGGATTTCCTTAAAACGTGGTTTTCTGACAAATTTGACAAAAGAAAATTCTCCTGTGGGTTCTCTTTTGAGGATTCACGTTTAGACGTACACACCACACCAAATCCTTTTGAGTTCTAATGTGTTGTTTAGGATATACAAGCTAATTTTGTACTATGTGTTATTTCTTCTCGTAAAGCTTAAGTGTTTACAATATGTATGTATTTGTCTTTACTCTGCAACACTGTATTTCCTTATAACGTAGTATTCCTACTTTTCTTTCGGGAGAAAACTCTCCCGTGCGTTCTCTTTTGAGGCTACACGTTTAGACGTACACGCCACACCAAATCTTTTTGAGTTACAACTTGTTGTTTAGGAGATACAAGCTAATTTTTTAAGGAAGAATTATTTCTTCTCGTAAAGTTTAAGTGTTTCCAATATGTATATATTTGCCACTACGCTGCAACACTGTATTTCCTTATAACGTGTTATTCTTACATATTCTTTCGAGAGAAAACTCTCCGGTGCGTTCTCTTTGGAGGCTACACGCTTAGACATATACGCAACACAAAAGCTTTTCGAGTTACAACGTGTTTTTTAGGAAAAACAAGATAATTTCGCATGATGCGGGATTTCCTTAAAACGTGGTTTTCTGACAAATTTTGATGAAAGAAAATTCTCCTGTGGGTTCTCTTTTGAGGCTACACGTTTAGACATACACGCCACACCAAATCTTGTCGAGTTACAACGTGTTGTTTAGGAGATACAAGATAATTTTGCATGATGCGTTATTTTTTCTCCTAAAGTGTTTCCAATAAGTACATATTTGTCTAAATTCTGCAACACTGTATTTCCTTATAACGTGGTATTCTTACATATTCTTTGGAGAGAAAACTATCCTGTGCATTCTCTTTGGAGGCTACACGCTTAGACATACACGCAACACCAAAGCATTTCGAGTTAGAACGTGTTGTTTAGGAAAAACAAGATAATTTCTCATGATGCGGGAATTCCTTAAAACGTGGTTTTCTGACAAATTTTGAGGAAATAAAATTCTCCTGAGCGTTTTCATTTGAGGCTAAACGTTTAGACGTACACGCCACACCAAATGTTTTCGAGTTACAACGTGTTCTTTAGGAGATACAAGCTAATTTTTTACGATGCTTTATATCTTCTTGTAAAGTTTAAGTGTTTCCAAAAGGAATGTATTTATCTTTAATTTGCCACAATGAATTTCCTTATAACGTGGTATTCTTACATACTCGTTCGAGAGAAATCTTTCCTGTGCGTTCTCTTTTGAGGCTACATGCTTAGACATACACGCAACACCAAAGATTTTCGAGTTACAATGTGTTGTTTAGGAAAAACAAGATAGTTTCGCATGATGGGGGATTTCCTTAATAAGTGGTTTTCTGACAAATTTTGACGAAAGAAAATTCTCCTGTGGGTTCTCTTTTGAGGCTACACGTTTAGACGTACATGCCACACGAAATCTTTTCGAGTTACAACGTGTTGTTTAGGAGATACAAACTAATTTTTTACGATGCGTTATTTCTTCTCATAGAGTGTTTCAAATACATATGTATTTGTCTTTACTCTGCAAAACTGTATTTCCTTATAATGTGGTATTCTTACATGTTCTTTCGAGAGAAAACTCTCCTGTGCGTTCTCTTTTGAGGCTACACGCTTAGACATACACGCAACATCAAAGCTTTTCGAGTTACAACGTGTTGTTTAGGAAAAACAAGATAATTTCGCACGATGAGTGATTTCCTTAAAACATGGATTTCTGACAAATTTTACGAACAAAAATTCTCCTGTGGATTCTCCTTTGAGGCTACACGTTTAGACGTACACGCCACACCAAATCTTTTCGAGTTACAATGTGTTGTTTAGGAGATACAAGCTAATTTTGTACGATGCGTTATTTCTTCTCATAAAGTTTTTCCAATAAGTATTTGTCTTTACTCTGCAACACTGTATTTCCTTATAACGTGGTATTCTTACCTATTTTTTCGAGAGAAAACTCTCCTGTGCGTTCTCATTTGAGGCTACACGCTGAGACATACACGCAACAGCAAAGCTTTTCGAGTTACAACGTGTTGTTTAGGAAGAACAAGATAATTTCTCACGATGCGGGATTTCCGTAAAACGTGGTTTTCTGACAAATTTTGACGAAAGAAAATTCTCCTGTGGGTTCTCTTTTGAGGCTAAACGTTTAGACGTACACGCCACACCAAATCTTTTTGAGTTGCAACTTGTTGTTTAGGAGATACAAGCTAATTTTTTTACAATGAATTATTTCTTCTTGTAAAGTTTAAGTGTTTCCAATACGTATGCATTTGCCTCTACTCTGCAACACTGTATTTCCTTATAACGTGGTATTCTTACATATTCTTTCGAGAGAAAACTCTCCTGTGCGTTCTTTTTGGAGGCTACACACTTAGACATTCACGCAACACGAAAGCTTTTCGAGGTACAACGTGTTGTTTAGGAAAAACAAGATAATTTCGCATGATGCGGGATTTCCTTAAAACGTGGTTTTCTGACAAATTTGACAAAAGAAAATTCTCCTGTGGGTTCTCTTTTGAGGATTCACGTTTAGACGTACACACCACACCAAATCCTTTTGAGTTCTAATGTGTTGTTTAGGATATACAAGCTAATTTTGTACTATGTGTTATTTCTTCTCGTAAAGCTTAAGTGTTTACAATATGTATGTATTTGTCTTTACTCTGCAACACTGTATTTCCTTATAACGTAGTATTCCTACTTTTCTTTCGGGAGAAAACTCTCCCGTGCGTTCTCTTTTGAGGCTACACGTTTAGACGTACACGCCACACCAAATCTTTTTGAGTTACAACTTGTTGTTTAGGAGATACAAGCTAATTTTTTAAGGAAGAATTATTTCTTCTCGTAAAGTTTAAGTGTTTCCAATATGTATATATTTGCCACTACGCTGCAACACTGTATTTCCTTATAACGTGTTATTCTTACATATTCTTTCGAGAGAAAACTCTCCGGTGCGTTCTCTTTGGAGGCTACACGCTTAGACATATACGCAACACAAAAGCTTTTCGAGTTACAACGTGTTTTTTAGGAAAAACAAGATAATTTCGCATGATGCGGGATTTCCTTAAAACGTGGTTTTCTGACAAATTTTGATGAAAGAAAATTCTCCTGTGGGTTCTCTTTTGAGGCTACACGTTTAGACATACACGCCACACCAAATCTTGTCGAGTTACAACGTGTTGTTTAGGAGATACAAGATAATTTTGCATGATGCGTTATTTTTTCTCCTAAAGTGTTTCCAATAAGTACATATTTGTCTAAATTCTGCAACACTGTATTTCCTTATAACGTGGTATTCTTACATATTCTTTGGAGAGAAAACTATCCTGTGCATTCTCTTTGGAGGCTACACGCTTAGACATACACGCAACACCAAAGCATTTCGAGTTAGCACGTGTTGTTTAGGAAAAACAAGATAATTTCTCATGATGCGGGAATTCCTTAAAACGTGGTTTTCTGACAAATTTTGAGGAAATAAAATTCTCCTGAGCGTTTTCATTTGAGGCTAAACGTTTAGACGTACACGCCACACCAAATGTTTTCGAGTTACAACGTGTTCTTTAGGAGATACAAGCTAATTTTTTACGATGCTTTATATCTTCTTGTAAAGTTTAAGTGTTTCCAAAAGGAATGTATTTATCTTTAATTTGCCACAATGTATTTCCTTATAACGTGGTATTCTTACATAATCGTTCGAGAGAAATCTCTCCTGTGCGTTCTCTTTTGAGGCTACATGCTTAGACATACACGCAACACCAAAGATTTTCGAGTTACAATGTGTTGTTTAGGAAAAACAAGATAGTTTCGCATGATGCGGGATTTCCTTAATAAGTGGTTTTCTGACAAATTTTGACGAAAGAAAATTCTCCTGTGGGTTCTCTTTTGAGGCTACACGTTTAGACGTACATGCCACACCAAATCTTTTCGAGTTACAACGTGTTGTTTAGGAGATACAAACTAATTTTTTACGATGCTTTATTTCTTCTCATAGAGTGTTTCAAATACATATGTATTTGTCTTTACTCTGCAAAACTGTATTTCCTTATAATGTGGTATTCTTACATGTTCTTTCGAGAGAAAACTCTCCTGTGCATTCTCTTTTGAGGCTACACGCTTAGACATACACGCAACATCAAAGCTTTTCTAGTTACAACGTGTTGTTTAGGAAAAACAAGATAATTTCGCACGATGAGTGATTTCCTTAAAACATGGATTTCTGACAAATTTTACGAACAAAAATTCTCCTGTGGGTTCTCTTTTGAGGCTTCACGTTTAGACGTACACGCCACACCAAATCTTTTCGAGTTACAATGTGTTGTTTAGGAGATACAAGCTAATTTTTTACGATGCGTTATTTCTTCTCATAAAGTTTTTCCAATAAGTATTTGTCTTTACTCTGCAACACTGTATTTCCTTATAACGTGGTATTCTTACATATTTTTTTGAGAGAAAACTCTCCTGTGCGTTCTCATTTGAGGCTACACGCTGAGACATACACGCAACAGCAAAGCTTTTCGAGTTACAACGTGTTGTTTAGGAAGAACAAGATAATTTCTCACGATGCGGGATTTCCTTAAAACGTGGTTTTCTGACAAATTTTGACGAAAGAAAATTCTCCTGTGGGTTCTCTTTTGAGGCTAAACGTTTAGACGTACACGCCACACCAAATCTTTTTAGTTGCAACTCGTTGTTTAGGAGATACAAGCTAATTTTTTTACAATGAATTATTTCTTCTCGTAAAGTTTAAGTGTTTCCAATACGTATGTATTTGCCTCTACTCTGCAACACTGTATTTCCTTATAACGTGGTATTCTTACCTATTTTTTCGAGAGAAAACTCTCCTGTGCGTTCTCATTTGAGGCTACACGCTGAGACATACACGCAACAGCAAAGCTTTTCGAGTTACAACGTGTTGTTTAGGAAGAACAAGATAATTTCTCACGATGCGGGATTTCCGTAAAACGTGGTTTTCTGACAAATTTTGACGAAAGAAAATTCTCCTGTGGGTTCTCTTTTGAGGCTAAACGTTTAGACGTACACGCCACACCAAATCTTTTTGAGTTGCAACTTGTTGTTTAGGAGATACAAGCTAATTTTTTTACAATGAATTATTTCTTCTTGTAAAGTTTAAGTGTTTCCAATACGTATGCATTTGCCTCTACTCTGCAACACTGTATTTCCTTATAACGTGGTATTCTTACATATTCTTTCGAGAGAAAACTCTCCTGTGCGTTCTTTTTGGAGGCTACACACTTAGACATTCACGCAACACGAAAGCTTTTCGAGGTACAACGTGTTGTTTAGGAAAAACAAGATAATTTCGCATGATGCGGGATTTCCTTAAAACGTGGTTTTCTGACAAATTTGACAAAAGAAAATTCTCCTGTGGGTTCTCTTTTGAGGATTCACGTTTAGACGTACACACCACACCAAATCCTTTTGAGTTCTAATGTGTTGTTTAGGATATACAAGCTAATTTTGTACTATGTGTTATTTCTTCTCGTAAAGCTTAAGTGTTTACAATATGTATGTATTTGTCTTTACTCTGCAACACTGTATTTCCTTATAACGTAGTATTCCTACTTTTCTTTCGGGAGAAAACTCTCCCGTGCGTTCTCTTTTGAGGCTACACGTTTAGACGTACACGCCACACCAAATCTTTTTGAGTTACAACTTGTTGTTTAGGAGATACAAGCTAATTTTTTAAGGAAGAATTATTTCTTCTCGTAAAGTTTAAGTGTTTCCAATATGTATATATTTGCCACTACGCTGCAACACTGTATTTCCTTATAACGTGTTATTCTTACATATTCTTTCGAGAGAAAACTCTCCGGTGCGTTCTCTTTGGAGGCTACACGCTTAGACATATACGCAACACAAAAGCTTTTCGAGTTACAACGTGTTTTTTAGGAAAAACAAGATAATTTCGCATGATGCGGGATTTCCTTAAAACGTGGTTTTCTGACAAATTTTGATGAAAGAAAATTCTCCTGTGGGTTCTCTTTTGAGGCTACACGTTTAGACATACACGCCACACCAAATCTTGTCGAGTTACAACGTGTTGTTTAGGAGATACAAGATAATTTTGCATGATGCGTTATTTTTTCTCCTAAAGTGTTTCCAATAAGTACATATTTGTCTAAATTCTGCAACACTGTATTTCCTTATAACGTGGTATTCTTACATATTCTTTGGAGAGAAAACTATCCTGTGCATTCTCTTTGGAGGCTACACGCTTAGACATACACGCAACACCAAAGCATTTCGAGTTAGCACGTGTTGTTTAGGAAAAACAAGATAATTTCTCATGATGCGGGAATTCCTTAAAACGTGGTTTTCTGACAAATTTTGAGGAAATAAAATTCTCCTGAGCGTTTTCATTTGAGGCTAAACGTTTAGACGTACACGCCACACCAAATGTTTTCGAGTTACAACGTGTTCTTTAGGAGATACAAGCTAATTTTTTACGATGCTTTATATCTTCTTGTAAAGTTTAAGTGTTTCCAAAAGGAATGTATTTATCTTTAATTTGCCACAATGTATTTCCTTATAACGTGGTATTCTTACATAATCGTTCGAGAGAAATCTCTCCTGTGCGTTCTCTTTTGAGGCTACATGCTTAGACATACACGCAACACCAAAGATTTTCGAGTTACAATGTGTTGTTTAGGAAAAACAAGATAGTTTCGCATGATGCGGGATTTCCTTAATAAGTGGTTTTCTGACAAATTTTGACGAAAGAAAATTCTCCTGTGGGTTCTCTTTTGAGGCTACACGTTTAGACGTACATGCCACACCAAATCTTTTCGAGTTACAACGTGTTGTTTAGGAGATACAAACTAATTTTTTACGATGCTTTATTTCTTCTCATAGAGTGTTTCAAATACATATGTATTTGTCTTTACTCTGCAAAACTGTATTTCCTTATAATGTGGTATTCTTACATGTTCTTTCGAGAGAAAACTCTCCTGTGCATTCTCTTTTGAGGCTACACGCTTAGACATACACGCAACATCAAAGCTTTTCTAGTTACAACGTGTTGTTTAGGAAAAACAAGATAATTTCGCACGATGAGTGATTTCCTTAAAACATGGATTTCTGACAAATTTTACGAACAAAAATTCTCCTGTGGGTTCTCTTTTGAGGCTTCACGTTTAGACGTACACGCCACACCAAATCTTTTCGAGTTACAATGTGTTGTTTAGGAGATACAAGCTAATTTTTTACGATGCGTTATTTCTTCTCATAAAGTTTTTCCAATAAGTATTTGTCTTTACTCTGCAACACTGTATTTCCTTATAACGTGGTATTCTTACATATTTTTTTGAGAGAAAACTCTCCTGTGCGTTCTCATTTGAGGCTACACGCTGAGACATACACGCAACAGCAAAGCTTTTCGAGTTACAACGTGTTGTTTAGGAAGAACAAGATAATTTCTCACGATGCGGGATTTCCTTAAAACGTGGTTTTCTGACAAATTTTGACGAAAGAAAATTCTCCTGTGGGTTCTCTTTTGAGGCTAAACGTTTAGACGTACACGCCACACCAAATCTTTTTAGTTGCAACTCGTTGTTTAGGAGATACAAGCTAATTTTTTTACAATGAATTATTTCTTCTCGTAAAGTTTAAGTGTTTCCAATACGTATGTATTTGCCTCTACTCTGCAACACTGTATTTCCTTATAACGTGGTATTCTTACATATTCTTTCGAGAGAAAACTCTCCTGTGCATTCTTTTTGGAGGCTACACACTTAGACATTCACGCAACACGAAAGCTTTTCGAGGTACAACGTGTTGTTTAGGAAAAACAAGATAATTTCGCATGATGCGGGATTTCCTTAAAACGTGGTTTTCTGACAAATTTGACGAAAGAAAATTCTCCTGTGGGTTCTCTTTTGAGGATTCACATTTAGACGTACACGCCACACCAAATCCTTTTGAGTTCTAACGTGTTGTTTAGGATATACAAGCTAATTTTGTACTATGTGTTATTTCTTCTCGTAAAGCTTAAGTGTTTCCAATATGTATGTATTTGTCTTTACTCTGCAACACTGTATTTCCTTATAACTTAGTATTCCTACTTTTCTTTCAGGAGAAAAGTCTCCCGTGCGTTCTCTTTTGAGGCTACACGTTTAGACGTACACGCCACACCAAATCTTTTTGAGTTACAACTTGTTGTTTAGGAGATACAAGCTAATTTTTTAACGATGAATTATTTCTTCTCGTAAAGTTTCAGTGTTCCAATATGTATATATTTGCCTCTACTCTGCAACACTGTATTTCCTTATAACGTGGTATTCTTACATATTCTTTCGAGAGTAAACTCTCCTGTGCGTTCTCTTTGGAGGCTACACGCTTAGACATATACGCAACACCAAAGCTTTTCGAGTTACAACGTGTTTTTTAGGAAAAACAAGATAATTTCGCATGATGCGGGATTTCCTTAAAACGTGGTTTTCTGACAAATTTTGATGAAAGAAAATTCTCCTGTGGGTTCTCTTTTGAGGCTACACGTTTAGACGTACTCGCCACACCAAATTCTTTCGAGTTATAACGTGTTGTTTAGGGTATACAAACTAATTTTTACTATGTGTTATTTCTTCTCGTAAAGCTTAAGTGTTTCCAATAAGTATGCTTTTGTCTTTACTATGCAACACTGTATTTCCTTATAACGTGGTATTCCTACATATACTTTCGGAAGAAAACTCTCCTGTGCGTTCTCTTTTGAGGCTACACGCTTAGACATACACGCACCACCAAAGCTTTTCGAGTTACATGTTGTTTAGGAAAAACAAGATAATTTCGCACGATGCGGTATTTCCTTAAAACGTGGTTTTCTGACAAATTTTGACGAAAGAAAACTCTCCTGTGGGTTCTCTTTTGAGGCTACACGTTTAGACATACACGCCACACCAAATCTCGTCGAGTTACAACGTGTTGTTTAGGAGATACAAGCTAATTTTGCATGATGCGTTATTTCTTCTCCTAAAGTGTTTCCAATAAGTACATATTTGTCTAAAATCTGGAACACTGTATTTCCTTATAACGTGGTATTCTTAAATATTCTTTCGAGAGAAAACCATCCTGTGCATTCTCTTTGGAGGCTACACGCTTCGACATACATGCACCACCAAAGATTTTCGAGTTACAACGTGTTGATTAGGAAAAACAAGATAATTTCGCACGATGAGGGATTTCCTTAAAACGTGGTTTTCTAACAAATTTTGACGAAAGAAAACTCTCCTGTGGGTTCTCTTTTGAGGCTACACTTTTAGACGTACACGCCACACCAAATCTTTTCGAGTTACAACGTGTTGTTTAGGACATACAAGCTAGTTTTGCAAGATGCGTTATTTCTTTCATAAAGTGCTCCCATTACATACGTATTTTCTTTACTCTGCCACACTGTATTTCTTTATAACGTGGTATTCTTACATATTCTTTCGAGAGAAAACTCTCCTGTGCGTTCTCTTTGGAGGCTACACGCTTAGACATTCATGCAACACCAAAGCTTTTCGAGTTACAACGTGTTGTTTAGGAAAAACAAGATAATTTCACATGATGCGGGATTCCCTTAAAACGTGGTTTTCTGAAAAGTGTTGACGAAAGAAAATTCTCCTGTGCGTTCTCTTTTGAGGCTACACGTTTAGATGTACACGCCACACCAAATCCTATCAAGTTATAACCTGTTGTTTAGGATATACAAGCTACTTTTGTACTATGTGTTATTTCTTCTCGTAAAGCTTAACTGTTTCCAATAAGTATGTATTTGTCTTTACTCTGCAACACTGTATTTCCTTATAACGTGGTATTCCTACATATTCTTTCGGGAGAAAACTCCCCTGTGCGTTCTCTTTTGAGGCTACACTTTTAGACGTACACGCCACACCAAATCTTTTTGAGTTACAACTTGTTGTTTAGGAGATACAAGCTAATTTTTTTACGATGAATTATTTCTTCTCGTAAATTTTAAGTGTTTCCAATACATATGTACTTGCCTCTACTCTGCCACACTGTATTTCCTTATAACGTGATATTCTTACATATTCTTTCGAGAGAAAACTCTCCTGTGCGTTCTCTTTGGAGGCTACACGCTTAGACATTCACCCAACACCAAAGCTTTTCGAGTTACAACGTGTTGTTTAGGAAAAACAAGATAATTTCGCATGATGCGGGATTTCCTTAAAACGTGGTTTTCTGACAAATTTGACGAAAGAAAATTCTCCTGTGGGTTCTCTTTTGAGGCTACACGTTTAGACGTACACGCCACACCAAATCCTTTCGAGTTATAACGTGTTGTTTAGGATATAGAAGCTAATTTTGTACTATGTGTTATTTCTTCTCGTAAAGCTTAAGTGTTTCCAATAAGTATGTATTTGTCTTTACTCTGCAACACTGTATTTCCTTATAACGTGGTATTCTTACATATTCTTTCGAGAGAAAACTCTCCTGTGCGTTCTCTTTTGAGGCTACACGCTTAGACATACACGCACCACCAAAGCTTTTCGAGTTACAACATGTTGTTTAGGATAAACAAGATAATTTCGCACGATGCGGTATTTCCTTAAAACGTGGTTTTCTGACAAATTTTGATGAAAGAAAACTCTCCTGTGGATTCTCTTTTGAGGCTACACGTTTAGACATACACGCCACAACAAATCTTGTCGAGTTACAACGTGTTGTTTAGGAGATACAAGCTAATTTTACATGATGCGTTATTTCTTCTCCTAAAGTGTTTCCAATAAGTACATATTTGTCTATACTCTGCAACACTGTATTTCCTTATAACGTGGTATTCTTACATATTCTTTCGAGAGAAAATTATCCTGTGCGTTCTCTTTGGAGGCTACACGCTTAGACATACACACACCAGCAAAGCTTTTCGAGTTACAACGTGTTGATTAGGAAAAACAAGATAATTTCGCACGATGCGGGATTTCCTTAAAACGTGGTTTTCTGACAAATTTTGACGTAAGAAAATTCTCCTGTGGGTTCTCTTTTGAGGCTACACGTTTAGATGTACAAGCCACACCAAATCTTTTTGAGTAACCACGTGTTGTTTGGGAGATACAAGCTAATTTTGTACCATGCGTTATTTCTTCTCATAATGTGTTTCCAAAACGTATGTATTTGTCTTTACTCTGCAGCAATATGTTTCCTTATAGCGTGGTATTCTTACATATTCTTTCGAGAGAGAACTCTCCTGTGCATTCTCTTTTGAGGCTACATGCTTAGACATACACGCAACACCAAATCCTTTCGAGTTATAACCCGTTGTTTAGGATATACAAGCTAATTTTTTACTATGTTTTATTTCTTCTCGTAAAGTTTAAGTGTTTCCAATAAGTATTTATTTGTCTTTACTCTGCAACACTGTATTTCCTTATAACGTGGTATTCCTACATATTCTTTCGGGAGAAAACTCTCCTGTGCGTTCTCTTTTGAGGCTACACGCTTAGACATATACGCAACACCAAAGCTTTTCGAGTTACAACATGTTGTTTAGGAAATACAAGATAATTTCGCATGATGCAGGATTTCCTTAAAACGTGGTTTTCTGACAAATTTTGATGAAAGAAAACTCTCCTGTGGGTTCTCCTTTGAGGGTACACGTTTAGTCGTTCATGCCACACCAAATCTTTTCGAGTTACAACGTGTTGTTTAGGAGATACAAGCTAAGTTTGCATGATGTGTTATTTCTTTTCGTAAAGTGTTTCCAATAAGTACATATTTGTCTACACTCTGCAACACTGTATTTCCTTATAACGTGGTATTCTTACATATTCTTTCGAGAGAAAACTATCCCTTGCGTTCTCTTTGGAGGCTACACGCTTAGACATACACGCACCACCAAAGCTTTTCGAGTTACAACGTGTTGATTAGGAAAAACAAGATAATTTCCCATGATGCGGCATTTCCTTAAAAAGTGGTTTTCTGACAAATTTTGACGTAAGAAAATTCTCCTGTGCGTTCTCTTTTGAGGCTACACATTTAGACGTGCACGCCACACCAAATCTTTTTGAGTTACCACGTGTTGTTTAGGAGATACAAGCAAATTTTGTACCATGCATTATTTCTTCTCATAATATGTTTCCAATACGTATGTATTTGTCTTTACTCTTTAGCAATATATTTCCTTTTAACGTAGTATTCTTACATATTCTTTCGAGAGAAAACTCTCCTGTGCATTCTCTTTTGAGGCTACACGCTTACACATAGAGCCAACACCAAAGCTTTTCGAGTTACAATGTTTTGTTTATGAAAAACAAGATAATTGCGCACAATGCGGGATTTCCTTCAAACGTGGTTTTCTGACATATTTTGCCGAAAGAAAATTCTCCTGTGGGTTCTCTTTTGAGGCTACATGTTTAGACGTATACGCCACACCAAATCTTTTCGAGTTACAACGTGTTGTTTAGGAGATACAAGCTAATTTTGTACGATGCGTTATTTCTTCTCCTAAAGTGTTTCCAATATGTACGTATTTGTCTTTACTCTACAACACTGTATTTCCTTATAACATGGTATTCGTACATATTCTTTCGAGAGAAAACTCTCCTGTGCATTCCCTTTTGAGGCTACACGCTTAGATATACACGCAACACCAAAGCATTTCGAGTTAGAACGTGTTGTTTAGGAAAAACAAGATAATTTCTCATGATGCGGGAATTCCTTAAAACGTGGTTTTCTGACAAATTTTGAGGAAATAAAATTCTCCTGTGGGTTTTCATTTGAGGCTAAACGTTTAGACGTACACGCCACACCAAGTGATTTCGAGTTACAACGTGTTCTTTAGGAGATACAAGCTAATTTTTTAATATGCTTTATATCTTCTTGTAAAGTTTAAGTGTTTCCAAAAGGAATGTATTTATCTTTAATTTGCCACAATGTATTTCCTTATAACGTGGTATTCTTACATACTCATTCGAGAGAAATCTCTCCTGTGCGTTCTCTTTTGAGGCTACATGCTTAGACATACACGCAACACCAAAGATTTTCGAGTTACAATGTGTTGTTTAGGAAAAACAAGATAGTTTCGCATGATGCAGGATTTCCTTAATAAGTGGCTTTCTGACAAATTTTGACGAAAGAAAATTCTCCTGTGGGTTCTCTTTTGAGGCTACACGTTTAGACGTACATGCCAAACGAAATCTTTTCGAGTTACAACGTGTTGTTTAGGAGATACAAACTAATTTTTTACAATGCGTTATTTCTTCTCATAGAGTGTTTCAAATACATATGTATTTGTCTTTACTCTGCAAAACTGTATTTCCTTATAATGTGGTATTCTTACATGTTCTTTCGAGAGAAAACTCTCCTGTGCGTTCTCTTTTGAGGCTACACGCTTAGACATACACGCAACATCAAAGCTTTTCGAGTTACAACGTGTTGTTTAGGAAAAACAAGATAATTTCGCACGATGAGTGATTTCCTTAAAACATGGATTTCTGACAAATTTTACGAACAAAAATTCTCCTGTGGGTTCTCCTTTGAGGCTTCACGTTTAGACGTACACGCCACACCAAATCTTTTCGAGTTACAATGTGTTGTTTAGGAGATACAAGCTAATTTTGTATGATGCGTTATTTCTTCTCATAAAGTTTTTCCAATAAGTATTTGTCTTTACTCTGCAAAACTGTATTTCCTTATAACGTGGTATTCTTACATATTTTTTCGAGAGAAAACTCTCCTGTGCGTTCTCATTTGAGGCTACACGCTGAGACATACACGCAACAGCAAAGCTTTTCGGGTTACAACGTGTTGTTTAGGAAGAACAAGATAATTTCTCACGATGCGGGATTTCCTTAAAACGTGGTTTTCTGACAAATTTTGACGAAAGAAAATTCTCCTGTGGGTTCTCTTTTGAGGCTAAACGTTTAGACGTACACGCCACACCAAATCTTTTTGAGTTGCAACTTGTTGTTTAGGAGATACAAGCTAATTTTTTTACAATGAATTATTTCTTCTCGTAAAGTTTAAGTGTTTCCAATACGTATGTATTTGCCTCTACTCTGCAACACTGTATTTCCTTATAACGTGGTATTCTTACATATTCTTTCGAGAGAAAACTCTTCTGTGCGTTCTTTTTGGAGGCTACACACTTAGACATTCACGCAACACGAAAGATTTTCGAGGTACAACGTGTTGTTTAGGAAAAACAAGATAATTTCGCATGATGCGGGATTTCCTTAAAACGTGGTTTTCTGACAAATTTGACGAAAGAAAATTCTCCTGTGGGTTCTCTTTTGAGGATTCACGTTTAGACGTACACGCCACACCAAATGCTTTTGAGTTCTAACGTGTTGTTTAGGATATACAAGCTAATTTTGTACTATGTGTTATTTCTTCTCATAAAGCTTAAGTGTTTCCAATATGTATGTATTTGTCTTTACTCTGCAACACTGTATTTCCTTATAACGTAGTATTCCTACTTTTCTTTCGGGAGAAAACTCTCCCGTGCATTCTCTTTTGAGGCTACACGTTTAGATGTACACGCCACAACAAATCTTTTTGAGTTACAACTTGTTGTTTAGGATATACAAGCTAATTTTTTAACGATGAATTATTTCTTCTCGTAAAGTTTGTTTCCAATATGTATATATTTGCCTCTACGCTGCAACACTGTATTTCCTTATAACGTGGTATTCTTACATATTCTTCCGAGAGAAAACTCTCCTGTGCGTTCTCTTTGGAGGCTACACGCTTAGACACGAAAGCTTTTCGAGTTACAACGTGTTTTTTAGGAAAAACAAGATAATTTCGCATGATGTGGGATTTCCTTAAAACGTGGTTTTCTGACAAATTTTGATGAAAGAAAATTCTCCTGTGGGTTCTCTTTTGAGGCTACACGTTTAGACGTACACGCCACACCAAATCCTTTCGAGTTATAACGTGTTGTTTAGGGTATACAAACTAATTTTTACTATGTGTTATTTCTTCTCGTAAAGCTTAAGTGTTTCCAATAAGTATTCATTTGTCTTTACTCTGCAACACTGTATTTCCTTATAACGTGGTATTCCTACATATTCTTTCGGAAGAACACTCTCCTGTGCGTTCTCTTTTGAGGCTACACGCTTAGACATACACGCACCACCAAAGCTTTTCGAGTTACATGTTGTTTAGGAAAAACAAGATAATTTCGCACGATGCGGTATTTCCTTAAAACGTGGTTTTCTGACAAATTTTGACGAAAGAAAACTCTCCTGTGGGTTCTCTTTTGAGGCTACACGTTTAGACATACACGCCACACCAAATCTTGTCGAGTTACAACATGTTGTTTAGGAGATACAAGCTAATTTTGCATGATGCGTTATTTCTTCTCCTAAAGTGTTTCCAATAAGTACATATTTGTCTAAATTCTGCAACACTGTATTTCCTTATAACGTGGTATTCTTACATATTCTTTGGAGAGAAAACTATCCTGTGCATTCTCTTTGGTGGCTACATGCTTAGACATACACGCACCACCAAAGCTTTTCGAGTTACAACGTGTTGATTAGGAAAAACAAGATAATTGTGCACGATGCGGGATTTCCTTAAAACGTGGTTTTCTAACAAATTTTGACGAAAGAAAACTCTCCTGTGGGTTCTCTTTTGAGGCTACACTTTTAGACGTACACGCCACACCAAATCTTTTCGAGTTACAACGTGTTGTTTAGGACATACAAGCTAGTTTTGCAAGATGCGCTATTTCTCTCATAAAGTGCTCCCATTACATACGTATTTTCTTTACTCTGCCACACTGTATTTCCTTATAACGTGGTATTCTTACATATTCTTTCGAGAGAAAACTCTCCTGTGCGTTCTCTTTGGAGGCTACAGGCTTAGACATTCACGCAACACCAAAGCTTTTCGAGTTACAACGTGTTGTTTAGGAAAAACAAGATAATTTCGCATGATGCGGGATTCCCTTAAAACGTGGTTTTCTGAAAAGTGTTGACGAAAGAAAATTCTCCTGTGGGTTCTCTTTTGAGGCTACACGTTTAGATGTACACGCCACACCAAATCCTATCGAGTTATAACCTGTTGTTTAGGATATACAAGCTACTTTTGTACTATGTGTTATTTCTTCTCGTAAAGCTTAACTGTTTCCAATAAGTATGTATTTGTCTTTACTCTGCAACACTGTATTTCCTTATAACGTGGTATTCCTACATATTCTTTCGGGAGAAAACTCCCCTGTGCGTTCTCTTTTGAGGCTACACGTTTAGACGTACATGCCACACCAAATCTTTTTGAGTTACAACTTGTTGTTTAGGAGATACAAGCTAATTTTTTTACGATGAATTATTTCTTCTCGTAAAGTATAAGTGTTTCCAATACGTATGTACTTGCCTCTACTCTCCCACACTGTATTTCCTTATAACGTGATATTCTTACATATTCTTTCAAGAGAAAACTCTCCTGTGCGTTCTCTTTGGAGGCTACACGCTTAGACATTCACCCAACACCAAAGCTTTTCGAGTTACAACGTGTTGTTTAGGAAAAACAAGATAATTTCGCATGATGCGGGATTTCCTTAAAACGTGGTTTTCTGACAAATTTTGACGAAAGAAAATTCTCCTGTGGGTTCTCTTTTGAGGCTACACGTTTAGACGTACACGCCACACCAAATCCTTTCGAGTTATAACGTGTTGTTTAGGATATACAAGCTAATTTTGTACTATGTGTTATTTCGTCTCGTAAAGCTTAAGTGTTTCCAATAAGTATGTATTTGTCTTTACTCTGCAACACTGTATTTCCTTATAACGTGGTATTCCTACATATTCTTTCGGAAGAAAACTCTCCTGTGCGTTCTCTTTTGAGGCTACACGCTTAGACATACACGCACCACCAAAGCTTTTCGAGTTACAACATGTTGTTTAGGATAAACAAGATAATTTTGCACGATGCGGTATTTCCTTAAAACGTGGTTTTCTGACAAATTTTGACGAAAGAAAACTCTCCTGTGGGTTCTCTTTTGAGGCTACACGTTTAGACATACACGCCACACCAAATCTTGTCGAGTTACAACGTGTTGTTTAGGAGATACAAGCTAATTTTACATGATGCGTTATTTCTTCTCCTAAAGTGTTTCCAATAAGTACATATTTGTCTATACTCTGCAACACTGTATTTCCTTATAACGTGGTATTCTTACATATTCTTTGGAGAGAAAACTATCCTGTGCATTCTCTTTGGAGGCTACATGCTTAGACATACACGCACCACCAAAGCTTTTCGAGTTACAACGTGTTGATTAGGAAAAACAAGATAATTTTGCACGATGCGGGATTTCCTTAAAACGTGGTTTTCTAACAAATTTTGACGAAAGAAAACTCTCCTGTGGGTTCTCTTTTGAGGCTACACTTTTAGACGTACACGCCACACCAAATCTTTTCGAGTTACAACGTGTTGTTTAGGACATACAAGCTAGTTTTGCAAGATGCGTTATTTCTCTCATAAAGTGCTCCCATTACATACGTATTTTCTTTACTCTGCCACACTGTATTTCCTTATAACGTGGTATTCTTACATATTCTTTCGAGAGAAAACTCTCCTGTGCGTTCTCTTTGGAGGCTACAGGCTTAGACATTCACGCAACACCAAAGCTTTTCGAGTTACAACGTGTTGTTTAGGAAAAACAAGATAATTTCGCATGATGCGGGATTCCCTTAAAACGTGGTTTTCTGAAAAGTGTTGACGAAAGAAAATTCTCCTGTGGGTTCTCTTTTGAGGCTACACGTTTAGATGTACACGCCACACCAAATCCTATCGAGTTATAACCTGTTGTTTAGGATATACAAGCTACTTTTGTACTATGTGTTATTTCTTCTCGTAAAGCTTAACTGTTTCCAATAAGTATGTATTTGTCTTTACTCTGCAACACTGTATTTCCTTATAACGTGGTATTCCTACATATTCTTTCGGGAGAAAACTCCCCTGTGCGTTCTCTTTTGAGGCTACACGTTTAGACGTACACGCCACACCAAATCTTTTTGAGTTACAACTTGTTGTTTAGGAGATACAAGCTAATTTTTTTACGATGAATTATTTCTTCTCGTAAAGTTTAAGTGTTTCCAATACGTATGTACTTGCCTCTACTCTCCCACACTGTATTTCCTTATAACGTGATATTCTTACATATTCTTTCGAGAGAAAACTCTCCTGTGCGTTCTCTTTGGAGGCTACACGCTTAGACATTCACCCAACACCAAAGCTTTTCGAGTTACAACGTGTTGTTTAGGAAAAACAAGATAATTTCGCATGATGCGGGATTTCCTTAAAACGTGGTTTTCTGACAAATTTTGACGAAAGAAAATTCTCCTGTGGGTTCTCTTTTGAGGCTACACGTTTAGACGTACACGCCACACCAAATCCTTTCGAGTTATAACGTGTTGTTTAGGATATACAAGCTAATTTTGTACTATGTGTTATTTCGTCTCGTAAAGCTTAAGTGTTTCCAATAAGTATGTATTTGTCTTTACTCTGCAACACTGTATTTCCTTATAACGTGGTATTCCTACATATTCTTTCGGAAGAAAACTCTCCTGTGCGTTCTCTTTTGAGGCTACACGCTTAGACATACACGCACCACCAAAGCTTTTCGAGTTACAACATGTTGTTTAGGATAAACAAGATAATTTTGCACGATGCGGTATTTCCTTAAAACGTGGTTTTCTGACAAATTTTGACGAAAGAAAACTCTCCTGTGGGTTCTATTTTGAGGCTACACGTTTAGACATACACGCCACACCAAATCTTGTCGAGTTACAACGTGTTGTTTAGGAGATACAAGCTAATTTTACATGATGCGTTATTTCTTCTCCTAAAGTGTTTCCAATAAGTACATATTTGTCTATACTCTGCAACACTGTATTTCCTTATAACGTGGTATTCTTACATATTCTTTGGAGAGAAAACTATCCTGTGCATTCTCTTTGGAGGCTACATGCTTAGACATACACGCACCACCAAAGCTTTTCGAGTTACAACGTGTTGATTAGGAAAAACAAGATAATTTTGCACGATGCGGGATTTCCTTAAAACGTGGTTTTCTAACAAATTTTGACGAAAGAAAACTCTCCTGTGGGTTCTCTTTTGAGGCTACACTTTTAGACGTACACGCCACACCAAATCTTTTCGAGTTACAACGTGTTGTTTAGGACATACAAGCTAGTTTTGCAAGATGCGTTATTTCTCTCATAAAGTGCTCCCATTACATACGTATTTTCTTTACTCTGCCACACTGTATTTCCTTATAACGTGGTATTCTTACATATTCTTTCGAGAGAAAACTCTCCTGTGCGTTCTCTTTGGAGGCTACAGGCTTAGACATTCACGCAACACCAAAGCTTTTCGAGTTACAACGTGTTGTTTAGGAAAAACAAGATAATTTCGCATGATGCGGGATTCCCTTAAAACGTGGTTTTCTGAAAAGTGTTGACGAAAGAAAATTCTCCTGTGGGTTCTCTTTTGAGGCTACACGTTTAGATGTACACGCCACACCAAATCCTATCGAGTTATAACCTGTTGTTTAGGATATACAAGCTACTTTTGTACTATGTGTTATTTCTTCTCGTAAAGCTTAACTGTTTCCAATAAGTATGTATTTGTCTTTACTCTGCAACACTGTATTTCCTTATAACGTGGTATTCCTACATATTCTTTCGGGAGAAAACTCCCCTGTCCGTTCTCTTTTGAGGCTACACGTTTAGACGTACACGCCACACCAAATCTTTTTGAGTTACAACTTGTTGTTTAGGAGATACAAGCTAATTTTTTTACGATGAATTATTTCTTCTCGTAAAGTTTAAGTGTTTCCAATACGTATGTACTTGCCTCTACTCTCCCACACTGTATTTCCTTATAACGTGATATTCTTACATATTCTTTCGAGAGAAAACTCTCCTGTGCGTTCTCTTTGGAGGCTACACGCTTAGACATTCACCCAACACCAAAGCTTTTCGAGTTACAACGTGTTGTTTAGGAAAAACAAGATAATTTCGCATGATGCGGGATTTCCTTAAAACGTGGTTTTCTGACAAATTTTGACGAAAGAAAATTCTCCTGTGGGTTCTCTTTTGAGGCTACACGTTTAGACGTACACGCCACACCAAATCCTTTCGAGTTATAACGTGTTGTTTAGGATATACAAGCTAATTTTGTACTATGTGTTATTTCGTCTCGTAAAGCTTAAGTGTTTCCAATAAGTATGTATTTGTCTTTACTCTGCAACACTGTATTTCCTTATAACGTGGTATTCCTACATATTCTTTCGGAAGAAAACTCTCCTGTGCGTTCTCTTTTGAGGCTACACGCTTAGACATACACGCACCACCAAAGCTTTTCGAGTTACAACATGTTGTTTAGGATAAACAAGATAATTTTGCACGATGCGGTATTTCCTTAAAACGTGGTTTTCTGACAAATTTTGACGAAAGAAAACTCTCCTGTGGGTTCTCTTTTGAGGCTACACGTTTAGACATACACGCCACACCAAATCTTGTCGAGTTACAACGTGTTGTTTAGGAGATACAAGCTAATTTTACATGATGCGTTATTTCTTCTCCTAAAGTGTTTCCAATAAGTACATATTTGTCTATACTCTGCAACACTGTATTTCCTTATAACGTGGTATTCTTACATATTCTTTGGAGAGAAAACTATCCTGTGCATTCTCTTTGGAGGCTACATGCTTAGACATACACGCACCACCAAAGCTTTTCGAGTTACAACGTGTTGATTAGGAAAAACAAGATAATTTTGCACGATGCGGGATTTCCTTAAAACGTGGTTTTCTAACAAATTTTGACGAAAGAAAACTCTCCTGTGGGTTCTCTTTTGAGGCTACACTTTTAGACGTACACGCCACACCAAATCTTTTCGAGTTACAACGTGTTGTTTAGGACATACAAGCTAGTTTTGCAAGATGCGTTATTTCTCTCATAAAGTGCTCCCATTACATACGTATTTTCTTTACTCTGCCACACTGTATTTCCTTATAACGTGGTATTCTTACATATTCTTTCGAGAGAAAACTCTCCTGTGCGTTCTCTTTGGAGGCTACAGGCTTAGACATTCACGCAACACCAAAGCTTTTCGAGTTACAACGTGTTGTTTAGGAAAAACAAGATAATTTCGCATGATGCGGGATTCCCTTAAAACGTGGTTTTCTGAAAAGTGTTGACGAAAGAAAATTCTCCTGTGGGTTCTCTTTTGAGGCTACACGTTTAGATGTACACGCCACACCAAATCCTATCGAGTTATAACCTGTTGTTTAGGATATACAAGCTACTTTTGTACTATGTGTTATTTCTTCTCCTAAAGCTTAACTGTTTCCAATAAGTATTTATTTGTCTTTACTCTGCAACACTGTATTTCCTTATAACGTGGTATTCCTACATATTCTTTCGGGAGAAAAGTCCCCTGTGCGTTCTCTTTTGAGGCTACACGTTTAGACGTACACGCCACACCAAATCTTTTTGAGTTACAACTTGTTGTTTAGGAGATACAAGCTAATTTTTTTACGATGAATTATTTCTTCTCGTAAAGTTTAAGTGTTTCCAATACGTATGTACTTGCCTCTACTCTCCCACACTTTATTTCCTTATAACGTGATATTCTTACATATTCTTTCAAGAGAAAACTCTCCTGTGCGTTCTCTTTGGAGGCTACACGCTTAGACATTCACCCAACACCAAAGCTTTTCGAGTTACAACGTGTTTTTTAGGAAAAACAAGATAATTTCGCATGATGCGGGATTTCCTTAAAACGTGGTTTTCTGACAAATTTTGACGAAAGAAAATTCTCCTGTGGGTTCTCTTTTGAGGCTACACGTTTAGACGTACACGCCACACCAAATCCTTTCGAGTTATAACGTGTTGTTTAGGATATACAAGCTAATTTTGTACTATGTGTTATTTCGTCTCGTAAAGCTTAAGTGTTTCCAATAAGTATGTATTTGTCTTTACTCTGCAACACTGTATTTCCTTATAACGTGGTATTCCTACATATTCTTTCGGAAGAAAACTCTCCTGTGCGTTCTCTTTTGAGGCTACACGCTTAGACATACACGCACCACCAAAGCTTTTCGAGTTACAACATGTTGTTTAGGATAAACAAGATAATTTCGCACGATGCGGTATTTCCTTAAAACGTGGTTTTCTGACAAATTTTGACGAAAGAAAACTCTCCTGTGGGTTCTCTTTTGAGGCTACACGTTTAGACATACACGCCACACCAAATCTTGTCGAGTTACAACGTGTTGTTTAGGAGATACAAGCTAATTTTACATGATGCGTTATTTCTTCTCCTAAAGTGTTTCCAATAAGTACATATTTGTCTATACTCTGCAACACTGTATTTCCTTATAACGTGGTATTCTTACATATTCTTTCGAGAGAAAACTATCCTGTGCATTCTCTTTGGAGGCTACATGCTTAGACATACACGCACCACCAAAGCTTTTCGAGTTACAACGTGTTGATTAGGAAAAACAAGATAATTTTGCACGATGCGGGATTTCCTTAAAACATGGTTTCTGACAAATTTTGACGTAAGAAAATTCTCCTGTGGGTTCTC